>NC_057806.1:569637854-570298529 GCF_018294505.1 Triticum aestivum
CTATTCATCACCCAGGGTGCAGAATAAGTTATTCTTCACCCGAGGTAATCTTACGATCATTTCATAATTAAATTACGTTTGGAATTCAAATAGTTACATTCGTATTGATTCACTACGTAAAATTTGACATAAAAAAATAAAAATATAAGTCATAAGACAAGAAAATTTGCAGTTTATGTGTATTTTAGACTGTGTTTTTACGTTTATAATTTTACATAACATAAAATATTTTTTACGGCGATTATATATTTTCTTACGTTCTCTTTTTGCGTCGGAAATAAGACAAAATTTACGGAACGTAAAATTATGGTGCATTGATGGTAAAATAGAGGGGGGTGAAGAATAATTATTCCTCACGCAGGATAACGAATAGCGCGACCATATATATAGGTCACAAACTAAATACTCTACTTTTTATGGTATTTTGTGTTTTGGAGGGAAAATATATGGAATCAACTTGCACTTTCTTAGAGCCATCGTAGGTGTCTTGATGCTGTTGGGATTAACCACGATTAGAAAGACCAGTCCAATATGGATTTTGTACACCGATTAGGAATCTGGTATAGCTAGGCTTGAATCCGAAATGCTTAATGGAGCTTTTCTTTCCCCTCTCGCAAGGTGACTAGGGAAAGCTTTTCTCCCCTCGATCTTCACCGTCGAGCCCATGGATTCGCCTCCTTTTCGCCCACCGCTCCAGCGGCCGGTGGCGGGGAGGGGATTTCTGGTGTCTCGGATCCGGCTAGTAGATAGGTAGGGTTTTAGTCTTCAAAAGGGCGGCGTTTAGATGGATGGCGGCGCTTCTTCTTCGAGTCAGCCTTCCGGATTCTGATCCTTCTTAAATTCGTTCTTTGGGACGGATTAGACCAATATCTGATAGCTCAGGCTACATGTCACACTGGAAAAAATACATACGAGACATGCTGCATCACACACTAAAAGCTATGTCTCAGAATATACCACCCATGTGAAAAGAGGGGTAAGAAGGACCATGTTGAAATTGCTCCTCAGAATATGCTTGGAGGGTAAAACCAGTTGTCAACTACCATAACAAGGAACACCTAAAATAAAGTTTTAGAAAACTCGAGGGACAATTTGACATCAGATCTCCATCACAACGATCGAAGTGAATGTTTGGACGAGAAGACAAACATGAAACTTAACACGTGGGCGAAAATCTAAAATGTCGTTAAGATTTTGTTTCAGGAACAAAAATACAACCTAAGAAATGTGGAGGAATCAATTTGCGGTTTGGCTCAATCCCTTCAGTTTTGTTGTAGCATGACTTAAAACTAGGAAATCCTCCGGGTACCTGTTGGTGACTTGACACGGCCGACAAACCAAACAACTGCATATATGGCTGGCACTAATAAGAACATGAAGCTCAGTCATTTGCAGTGCATCGCTGCCACTAGGGGCCTACGTCACTCGAAGCGCATGGCTGCCTCTAAGAATCTAGATATTGCCACCCCCTAGTACAAATCTGAGTCCCGTCGCCTTCCAATCCCATGATATGTCAGGTTTTGGTCCATCTATAAGAATATATAAGTTACTATTCATGTGAACAATTAGCCGCCTTGTTCGGTTTGAGTATGTATGCATTCAATTCATGTCGCGAGCCAGATTAGGTCCTAGTCTGCTTTTATACATGCGCCCCCAGTATGTAAACGTAACCTGTAGTGAGGGCAATGGAAGCTTCATTGATACATGGGGCACATCCATTAATTGCATTTGGTGATTCCTACCTGGCTTTAGGTGTATGTAGTTTGGGGTCTTCAATGTGGTTTTCTACACGTGATGTTTTAGTTTTCATTTTCTTCTTGTATCAAAAAGGAGAAATGTTGTTGAGTTTTACATACTATACGAACACCGTCGGGGAGAGGAGGGGGCTAGAGGGACTTACTCCATCTCCATATGGTGTCTTCACAACCTCGAACGCACGAACAAAGAACCGAGTTCCCCTCCGTTTCCCTGCACCTTGATGGCGACTTGAGACAGAGGGGAACGACGGCCACCGCCTTTGTGTGAGGAGCGTTGTGCAATATTTTGTGAGAGGGGAAAATAAATACTGCATTTGTTGCAGGAAATCATCATCACTCCTATCTCTCTAGTCAAGACTAGATTTTGAAAAAAATCCATTGGATGTCCGTGCTACATACAAGATGAACATGTCTTCATCCCTAGCATGAATTGAAATATCCACATACACAAACACCAATGCATAAAAACTCCATGATGCAAATTTAACAGAGGTAATCTACAAACAAGATCACTGAAGATGGTGCGCCTACAAAAAAGACTATTCTTGATCTAAACATTACGAATCTGAATAATCTGAATACAACAAACAGTGTGGCAATCCTTCATCATGGTTGCAAACACTTAACCAGCTCAAAAATGTCAAGCCCAACGACTCCAACAAGGCTGAATAACTTCTGTGGTAAAAACAGCAAAAATGTAGATGAAATGACCCACCGTAGAGGTGTAGACTCGATTGGTAGTGTTAGCAAGACTAGAACTGAACTTAGAGATGTGATCTGATAGTGATCCTACTACAGCAGCAGCTGGATAAGAAGAATACTCATCATTCCAGTTGGAGTTTACCAAGTGTAGCTAAAACTTGACCAGGTAAAAGTTGAAGTAGATTTAATTTGATAGAACTATTCACCGCCTCGTCATTCCAACTAAAAATGCTACAACTCAGACCAGTTAAAAACTGCATTATATTTTATTCAATAGGACTATTCACCCCCTCTAGTTCATGGAACTCCATCATCTTCTTAAGCCTTGTACAGTGCAAGGGGCTTAGGAGAGGTGCTTGAAGAAATAAATCAGACTTTCTTTAAGCACCGGTGCTTATTTGTTCAAGGCACACACTTAATTAGGCTCTCTCGTGTAGAAATAAGCACCGGTGCTTGAGAAAAACCCTGTTTATTTTTCTGAGCACCTCCCTAAGCACCTAGCATTGTACAAGGCCTGAGATTCTTAAGGTCAATGAGTCCTTTGTTTTCCTTTAAGAGAAAGAGAAAAGTTGAACCGCACATGCAATTTGTTCATTTGCTAGTACACAATTGCCTCATCTTCAGACCATACGTTGGTCAGTCAAGGCTTCATTCCAGAACAGATATACACCATTCCTCCCTCCTGCTGATTCTACATTTTCTTTTCTCTTAAAACTTTTTCTAACTTGTACCTTGTTCTATGATATGTACAGCCAGCCTCTCCCAAGAAGATGGCACAAGGTATACTACATACTTTACAATACAAGCTTACAACAGCGTGGCCTGTGTTAAGTCGGTCACGGAGCAGAGTCTGGTAAAAGAGGATCTACCAGTGTCCGTGGAATGACAAACTGGTCAACAACCCGAACTACGCTGGTCGGATCCGACCATCCCGACGCGGCTCGCCATTTGCTTGGGAACCTCCTGGTGTGGCTCATCTGCAATGGCTCCTTGGGCTCCATATCCCAGTCTGGATCCAGCATCCACTCTTTTGGCACCTGGTAATTGACAACACACGTGAGACACGCCACAGGAAAAAGCCAAGCTTGGAGAGCTAAACCCAAACCATATCATACATATTACTCGGTAGGAGTCGAGACGATTAAAGATAGTGAATGCAACCAGAATCATGCAAAATGATGGTGCTGGTAAGTCAAACTAGCAGAGACATTACCTTGTCCACAGCCAGGGTGAACACCTCAAGGTCTCCATTCTTTTTGATGTGGAACCGCGTGAACGCCTTGTAATTTGCTATGCGCAGGGAGGAGAAGGCCTCGTCAAAGTGAATATGGAACCAGTTTATACACACGTATAAGTAGCTCCCAAACACCATCGACACAACGGGCGTCGACAAGACCCAGAAGTAGAGAAAGACAGACACATAGTAGATGATGGCGCCTCCCCGAGGGAGAGACTCTATTCCTTTTCTGCAGATTGTGCTTCTAGTTACTGCCATAACCTGAAAGAGAAAATGACAGTCAATAATGGTACAGCCCATCAGAAGAAGTGGTGTTTGTATGGTTCAAAGGATAACCTCTGGGATGTCGAAGGCAGACATAAGGTACTTGATACACGCAGGATAAAGCCCGAAGGTCCACTGTTCCAGACGAGCACGAAGCCCCGTGGGATCAGGGAAATGTTCACTTTCTGCCTGACGGTACCATTCATAGAGGGTGTGGTAGCCTGTAAATGAGTAATCCAACAAAAGAAGTAAACAACTGTGTCAACAGACAATGCAGCTGTCACTAACTAGTACATTATTCTTGACACACATGAGAGGTGACGCAAAACAACAAGCAAGTACTATCCTGTCATTCTTCTCTAAATCGCTATAAAGGAATCTGACTGCTACGAAAAGAAGTAACTTGTAACCTTCTTAAACGAAAAGGGAATCTACAATTATAATTCATAACTTTTATAAGGATTCAATATGACAACATAACATGGTAATCAAGCAATGATGCACAGAGGGAAATACGAAACACAAACCTGATGTCGCTAGTAGATGGTTGCGGATGCATATCTCAATACCCAGTTCCATAAGCAGCATCAGTAGTACTGCCGAAGTTATATGAGCAGCAGCATGAAGAAAGCCAAGCAAAGCACGTCTTCTACGTGATAGTTTTGTGGGTACAAAGAAAAATGATACCGTCAACAGAGTAAGAACACCAGCTAGGGATACATAAGAATGCTCTAGAATCTCAAAAATAGCATTCCACGTTGCATTGAAGAAACTATTCACACGGCCATCCCAAGAGTCTTCATGCAAGATACGAAATGAGTCACACTGAAGAAAAAAACATCATACTTACATCAGGCCACAAAAGATAGAAATTAAGAAACATAAGAACTATTATAACAAGTAAACTAAATAATTGTGTCCCTCGCGTCTGTGGTTTTTTATGGGCCATGCATATTCATCATCTGGAGGAGCATAATTTTGATGGAGCATAATTTACTTGTACATAGAGCTACAGACAATTATCATAAAATGTACAAAACCCTACGGGACAATACAGTTTCATTAAGTCTGAGAACATGTTAAGGTACCCAAGGAGTTAGGGTTAAAAATTAGAATGATCTAATCATATCAGTAAAACCCTGATTTTATTAAATCTTACAAAATTAACACTGGAAATAGATAGCCGTACAATGCGTAACAGCATCGGCGTTGTTGGAAGTCCTAAAATATTTCAGGTCATGTTCAATGTCAATGCTAAGTAAGACAGCATAATCGTTGATGAACTCGTATACCAACAAGGAAGCTTGCAATGTTATGCCAGTTATTACATCGATGGACAATCATTTTGATGCAGTTCCTAATTTAACATTTGTGGACAAGAAAACCAGTAATCGCTTTTGAAGCTTTAAGGCCTCATCTCGACCAAATAATGGAACGATAATTTCCAACTATACAGTTAAGAACTACAGTATAATCTAGTTTCTCACCTGTGGAAACATTGAGAAGACCAACACGAAATACACAAAACCACCAATGACATCAAATTGCCAATTTTTCCTTCGGAATTTTAAAATATTACCAAGTGCAATCTAGATGGACAAACAAAAGAAGCAGTCAGTTGGCAACAAGGCTGGTTATTCCAAGAACAACCCTGTTACATAATGAATCAAAGAAAGATAAACAAATGTAAGAGTCAACCTTACCTTGCTAGAATCTTCATAAGAAGGATATACAGCCTTCGTTTCATACTTGTTCCCATAGCATTCCTTGAAGTTCTCGAAGACATGTGTTGGATGCAAAAAGGCTCCACCACAACCATTTACAAGCAAGTGTTGCACATGTACTGGTTCTTTGGACTCAGTGCAAGAATGACGCATATAATGGTGCAGGTCGCCAGCCATCCGCAATTTACACCTTCCCTTGAGGTACTCACGTATTAAATATGTTACGTTTTTTCCAGTTTTATCACCCCAGTACCAGTCGAGAAGCCAATTTGGCTCATGAGTTATAAGAATTACAGAATCATGTTCTCCAACCTGCATAAATTCGACTAATACTAGTCACCACGAAAATGAACATGCGGCAATCTTAATGCACAATAACAAATATCTGCATTGCTTTCTGCTTAAGATAACAAGATCTACTAGCAGTGATCCCAATTTTCATCTACTGGTTTATTACTACTGAATCATCAAATTAACAAAAGATAACCATATCACCAACAGAAAAAAAACAATGTCCTGATAGAGTGCAGATGAAAGGATGTATTACCTTCTGTTGACATAATTCTGCAAAAAACTTGAACTGGTACACATCAATGTCGCCATGTAGAGCTTGGTCAAGACCAAAAACCCACCACCCATTGGGAAGCTTTAATGCAAAATAACTCCTCTTCTGGGGTAAAAACCACCCACCAAGCCAGCTCTTATGACAGACATACCTCATGAATGTGTTCAGTCCATCAAACCAATCTGCTCGAAAACAATGCAGCTTTTGTCACTCTTATTGGCATTCGTCCATTCACAATGATGTATCAGAAATATGCAGTGTAACTTCTCCCATGCCAAGACATCATTATTAGCAAATAAAAAATGTAACACTGATGGGAAGGAAGAAGACAGGTACATGAATGTCATAAAACATGAAGTACAGTGCAGTTCACAGGTAGGTAATATTTACCATGGTTTCCAGGAATCATAAAACATTGTGGTCCCTTATACTGCCTGAGCTCAGAAACTCCAAGAGGAAGTTCAGGTTTTTCCAATGCTATATGATCAGGCGTGTACCAAGCAGGAGGCTGGAGAGCATACTCAAAAGGGCAGAAAAAACGCCGCTCATATGTAAATGAGCATGGATTCGGATATCTGCAGAAGAAAGGAACAAATCAGCATTTTTTTTAAGAGCTTATTCCAAGATCAACATGGAAAAATGAAAATCCAATATAACAGGCTGGCAAAAATAATTAATAGATGGCATCATCCATGTATGGAATGCAACTTGTGATAAATATGACAAGCAAAACATTTATACTAGTCATAAATCAGCAAACATGAACTGAAAACTTCTAATAATGTAAAAGATCAAAGTATGCAGCATACGCGAGGTCTCCACCAATAAGTAGTAGTTCTCCACGGGGAAATATAAGCCTGGAATCATCAGACTTTACGACTAAAGAAGGTTGAGCAAGTAAGCGTGCTATAGCATATGTAGAGTTGCCACCATCGCCGGTATCTGCAATGAAGTCA
Organism: Triticum aestivum; assembly: GCF_018294505.1. Classification (NCBI taxonomy): domain Eukaryota; kingdom Viridiplantae; phylum Streptophyta; class Magnoliopsida; order Poales; family Poaceae; genus Triticum; species Triticum aestivum. The sequence goes on from NC_057806.1 coordinate 569,645,060, forward strand.
AACCAAAGTTCGTCTTTCCCATCAAGATGATCGTATAAAAGGTCGCTGCTCTTAGATTCATCTGGAGTTTTGTTCATAGCAGCCTGGTTGGGTTAGAAAAAAATTGTCAATTGTTTTAACAGAACAATAGGATCAACTAGGAACTGTAATAATAACTATGTGAATTTAGTGAAGAAGAACAAAATTCTAGGAAGGAGGATATTCTTTTTTTTAGCTTATTAGGAAGGAGGGTATGACAAGATAAAACTGGATGAAACAAAAAAGCTAAACCAAAATGAGGACTGAAGCTAGAAATCACAGGTCATGTACCTGCATCATACGCATGTCAAATCTACCAACAAAGAGTGTCACAGATATCATGAGGTCGAAAACGGTTTTGAATAAATCTGTTGAGGTCCTGCAGAACATACCAAAAAATAGTCAGCCGTTTTTACAACATAAGTGGATAATAAGAGCTTATGGATAGACCACCAACATACCCAGAGTACCAAGGAACCATGTCCTCAAAATCCGGTTTCAACAGTTTCTTCAGATTCTCATACTCCGAAATTGTTAAAGGATGAGTTAGAGCCCATCTATACAACAAGTCAAGGAAACAAGGTGAATAAATTAGTCCAACACTGAACGAACAAACTAGTAATGTGATGTTTATTCAGCAATTATATTGAGCACCTTTTTATGGCCTATTTTCATATCTGCTAGATAATATCAGCATGCAAACACGTGAAAAAAGACAAATAAAGTGGTCATCATCATGTGCAACTCCTAAGTACCCAGTAAGTAATGACCTGAGGATATTTTATCCCCTCACATCATGTTATCTTCACTAAAGTATATTCATATAGGTAATAAGCTGAATGCAACCCCTTCAGATTTTTCCACGATAACCATGGCATTTTGTTGAGAGGGTGTGAAGGTTGAAATTCATATATGTATAGTTCTGCTTAGATGAAACCATGACAAATACATTGCATTTTCCTTGTCATCATCATAAGTAACTCTGATAAGATGACAGAATACAAACTTATCTGTTGAGTTGTTTATAATACAGTACATGATTAAAAATCTAACTACCAGATGGATGTGCTCAGACATTCGACATACCCAGTTGACCGCTCCACGACATAATTGGCCATGTAAAGACCAATGAATGTGGCCCACAAAGAGTAGACAGGTGAAATGATGTTGGAGTGTTCGGATCCATTGGAAGCTAACTGGAGCAAACATATACAAGTTAAAAACAAAACAGTAAATAAATAGAAGAGATATCCCAGCATAAACAGAAGGTGAAGTATACTGACTTCTCCATAAATGGCCCATTTCGAGAGAAGTGGGTAATCACTGGCAGAGCCAACCGGGGCAAACCAGGATGAGCAAATCTGGTCTTTAAACTTATGCATACGCAATAGCTTTGAAATCAGTGTGTTGTCCTCATTTTGCTTTCTCCAGAGTGAAAATGCAACCCAGCTAGCAGTTCTACGATCAATAGATTTATCCCTTGAAAGAGTCCTGTTACCACAGTGGCTGTAGAACACGCAGCAAGCTATACTTATCACCTGTGATGTGACACGAAGTGCGAATCTTAGATAAATCAAAACTATCTAAAGAAGAAAATGAAAACACGATACACTTGAATCATTGTATGCCAAGAAACTTACTGCGCAATTTTGGATTATAGTAAGCATCTCTGGCTTTTTCTCTGCCATGCGAGAAACAAGACCCAAATACCAGAGTCCAAGAAATATGACGTGGAAGACGATCAAGAAAACTAGAGAGGAAATATAAATAGTGAGGAAGAGGGAAAGATTCATCCTCAAATCCAACCCCATTGACTGAAAACTAGGGAGATGGTATAATGCTGCCAAGAATATCCAAGCAACGTACCTGCATTCAGAAACAGCCTCAGGGAACTAATACATCTTGTTTTACTTAAATGATCTTTTCACAGACTCCAGAGATTGCTTACCAACGACTAAAGTTTGAATAGTTTGGCTTGATAGTCTTCCTAATAAATGGTGATGAGAAGAAATAGAAGAAACCAATCAAACAGGCATACATCGACCACCATTTAAAATTCTTGTCCAATTTCATTATAAGGGTTTGTAAGTTATCTGATGAAAGGAGGAAAAGCCAGCCAACAATCACAGCAATCATGAAATGTCTTGAATGCTCATGTGGGTATGGGTATCTATGAGTCAGAATAGTCCTGACCCTCTCCATTTTAAGGGATTCAATCAGACGACCAGATGGCTGCTTATGGAGCTTTTCTCTTCCCATAAAAACACTGCTCCCAAGTCAATGATAGTTCATACTCCTACTCAAAGCAACCAGAGGGACCTTTGTCACCGGTGAAAATTCCAGAACTGTGCCACCAGATCTGCATAAAGAAATATTTGTGAAAATCTGACAAAATAGCGATATGCGTGCAGAACAGCAATATTAAAACTAACTTCTGAAAGAAGTCACAAACTACAAAGTAGACATAGGGTGGGAAACAACTGGTAAGATTAAATGTGCCTCTTTTGCTCTATACCGAAAAGATCAAGCTAATTTATTGTACTTTGGTGCTTGAGTGAATCCCAGAAGTTATGCAGAGTATTCTCTGTATTCTGCAACAACCACAAAATATCACATAGTACCCTCACCAGATTGGCATGCTATCCTAGAAATCATCGCACGCTAAATCATGTAAATACTTAGTCACTTTACAGAACCAACCAAGACTTTCAAGGATTGCTCACTTAGTCAATTCTGTTCCGAAATAAAGTGGACCTAAAGTAAATAAATACGACTGTCTTTCTGCATAGGATGCTTTCTAAGAATGCATTGCACTTTTCCAAATGCTGACATCCTCAAAGGTGAATCTTTATATCATTTCACAAAATATGGCAATGGTATTAATCTAATAGTCATCCTCCCATGCTATATAAATGAATCCCAAGAGGGAAAATGTGGATGCAGAGACAAATGGAGACAGAAAATGTACAGGTAGACAAAGTGAAGGAGCACATTAAGCACATGGCATCAACAGATTCCACAGGAAAGGGACGGAGAGGAAATCATTACCAGAGACAAACACTACTCTTAGTGAAGACATTATTATCAAGCAAAGATGGCTCTAAAAGAACAATACTATCCCTAAATTTTCCGCTAAAATCTTCATAAGACCACAAGTTCAGGTCTACACATAGAACAAATAACTGAAACCATCTAGTAATGTACAATGGCAAAATAAAGCTAGGAAATTACAGAGAATAAAAGACAAATCTGACTAACCCAAACAGAAAAATAAAGTAAGTGTCTAGGCGGATTTTGACAGAACAAATATAGCAAAATCAGAGTGATTTGCCGACGAAGGCCACTTGGATGTACCTATCCTACTTCTTATCCTTCCTAGCCGTGGACTCCTATTCCCGATGCATCTTATTCATACATAGGCTTCCAACAATAAATCTTACAACGAACCCCTGATATGTTACCTAGCTGGATAACCTCAATCATGCATCCAACTCAGCCATTGGTTACTAAAGATGCTAATCTGCCATGGAGCACAAGAAGGTCGAAAGCAAAACTGCCAAACTAGTGACGGACATTGTGAAGCAGCAGCAGTGCAAGCATATATAAATAGGTCGACTATGCTGCTGTAAAGAAAAGAAATAGATTGCGATGCAAGGAGGGACTCAGACCAGACTAGTTGTCAACCACCTACCGCCATGATGTTTATCATGTGGATGAGCTAGTGAAGAGAGATGATCTACAATGAATGTAAAGGAACTTATTTTCTGCCTTCAAAATTAACAATAGAACATTCAACGGAAGGAAAGAAGAATCCTAGAAGTTATGCAGAGTATCCTCTGTATACTGCCACAGCCACACAGGTAAACAGGTAGTACCCTGACCCTGTTGGCATGATATCCTACAAGTTACCTCAGCAGCTCCACACTCAAGGATGTAGGAAATACTTAAGTCACTTTTACAGCACCTACCAAGTACTGATACCCCTAATGGTTGCTCAGTAAATCAATTCTGTTTCAAAATGAAGCACACAACATAATCAATGCATAGGATTGATTGTCTTTTTGCATAGGATGCTTTCGACACATGCAGCAGGAAGCATGCATTGTAGATTTGCAAATGACGACAACTAAAATGAAGTATGGCAATTGTATTAGACTAACAGCCATCCATCCCATGCTATATAAACAAATCCCAGGAGGGAAATTGGATATATAGACAAGAGAGCCGTAAAAAATAAATTGTAAGTGGACAAACTGCAGGAACACATTAAGCACATGGATTCCATGGGGAAGGGACAGGAGGCAATCATTGGCAGAGACAGAAACCTAGTCTTAATCAAGACATTAGAGAGTGACATGAGGTCTGTTCTCTAGTAAAAGAGATTACAGAAAACAAAGGTGCAAATCTGGTTGGCCCAAAGAGACAGACAACAAATCTGGGAGAGGAACAAAGATCATGCCTGCTTTTGTTTTCCCCTCGATATGCCGGCAAGGAACACGAGAAACCAGTGCGACTAAGAAACACAGGTATCAAGGAGGAGAAACTGGCAGTATAACTAACTGGTGGGGTGTAGAAAGCAGAGGAACCAGAGCAGAATTGCGCGCACACACACACAAGCTCCGTAGCCAGTATAACTAACAGCCACAAAATATCACATAGTAGCCAGTACACACAGCTACAAATCATCACACAGCTTTACACTAAATCATGTAAATACTTTTGTCACTTTACAGAACCTACCGAGACCTTCAAGGATTGCTCACTTGGTCAATTCCGTTCCGAAATAAAGTGGCCCTATAGTAAACACATACGACTGTCTTTTTGCATAGGATGCTTTCTAAGAATGCATTGTACTTTTGCAAATACTGACATCCTCAAAGCTGAATCCTTATATCATTTCATAAATATGGCGATGGTATGAATCTAATAGCCATCCTCCCATGGTATATAAATGAATCCCAAGACAGAAAATGTGGATATAGAGATAAATCAACACAAAAAATGTTCAAGTAGACAAACTGAAGGAGCACATGGCATTAACAGATTCCATGGGAAAGGGACAGGGAGGTCTTCATCGCCAGAGACAAAAACCACTCTTAATCAAGACATTGTCAAGGAAAGATGGCTCTGACAGGACGAAACTTTCCCAACAATTTCCCCCTAAAATCTTCATAGAAACACAGATCCATGTCTACTAGGCGGATTTCGTCAGAACAAAGACCTAAGAATCGGAGTGGTCTGTCGTCTTAGGCCCCTTGGATGTACCTATCCTACTTTGTGTCGTTCTAGCAGCATCACTTTGTTCTGGACATGGACTCCTATTCCCGACGCATCTCATTCATAGATAGGCTTCTAATAATGAATCATACAATGAACCCTTGATATGTTATCCAGCTGGATAACCTCAATTGTGCATCCAACTTGGCCATCGCAACTAGAGATGTTAATATATCATAGAGCACACGAAGCTCAAAGGCCAAACTACCAAAGTAGTGAAGGACGATTGTGAAGCAGCAGCAGTGCAAGCACATATATATATCACTACGCTGCTGTAAAGAGAAGAAATCGATTGTGGCGCAAGGAGGGATTCAGACAATAGTGGTTCTCAACCACCTAATTGCTGTGATGCTTATCATGCGGATGTGCTAGTGCAGAGAGATGATCTACAGTGAATGTAAAGGTACTTCCTTTCTGCGTTCAAAGCTAACAGTAGAGCACTTGGCGAAAAGGAAGAATTGAATCCTAGAAGTTATGCAGAGTACCCTCTGTATACTGCCACAGCCACTGAGTAAAGCCGTAGTACCCTGACCAAGTGACCATGTTGGCATGATATCCTACAAATTATCTCAGTAAGCCCTGCATAGGATGGTTTTGACAAAAGGAGCAGGAATTTGCAAATGCAGGCATCTACAAGGGTGGGTGAATCATCAATATCATGTGGCAAATTGGGCAATGGCATTAATCTAACAAGCGTCCATCCATCCCATACGCAATATATAAACGAATCCCAAGAGGGGAAATTGGATAGAGAGACAAAAGAGCAAAAAAGAAAGTACAAGTAGACAAACTGCAGGAGCAAATTAAGCACATCGATTCCATGGGAAAGGGACAGAGGCAATCATTACTGGAGACTTAAAAACAGCTCGTAATCAGACATTATTATGAAGCAAATCTAGCTCTAACAGGAGGAAACTACTTTCCCTCTGCTAGTAGTACAATTCTCCCATGAAACCTTGACAGGACCACAGCTACATAGAACACAGAGAACTGAAAGCCTGAAACCACCCACTGTCCAGTAATCCAATAAATAAAATGTAGTACATGGGCAGGCCAATAAATCTGGGAAATTACAGAGAACGAAGGACAAATCTGGTTGGCCCAGAAAGACAGATAAATGAAGTAGTAGCAAGTTTCTTTATAGCATATAATACACAGAGCATTAGGCGCAGAGGAACAAAACATGGTAGTACCCACTCTGTTTTCCCCTCCTCAATATTCCGGCGACGAACACGAGAAAGCAGTGCGACTATAAACAACACGGGTATCTAGGAGTAGAAACAGGCATTAAAACTAAACTGGTGGGTGGTAGAGAGCAGAGGAAGCAACTGAACTGAATTGCGCGTGCGCGCAAGCTCCTACACCATAGACAAAAAGTACTCTTAATCAAGAATTATCAAGCAAAGGTGGCTCTAACAGGACGAAACATTCCCAACAATTTTCCCCTAAGATCTTCATACAACCACATGTTCACGTCTACAAATAGAACAAATAACTGAAACCATCCAGTAATGTACATGAGCAATAATTCAAGAAATTTACAGAGAAGGAAAAACAAATCTGGCCGACTCAAACAAAACAACTAAGGAGGTGTGTAGGCAGATTTTGACAGAACAAAGATCGCACAATCAGAGTGATCTGACGCCTCAGGCCACTTGGATGTAACTATCCTGCTTCCTACCCTTCTACCAGCATCACTTTGCTCTGCCGGGCGTGGACTCCTATTCCTGATGCATCTCATTCATACATAGACTTCCAATATTGAATCTTACAACAAACCCTTGATATGCCACCTAGCTGTATAACCTCAATCATGCATCCAACTCGACCATGGCAACTATATAAAGATGCTAATCCGCCATGGAGCACACTAAGGTCGAAAGCAAAACTGCCAAGCTAGTGATGGACACTGTGAAGCAGCAGCAGTGCAAGCATATATAAATAGGTCGACTATGCTGCTGTAAAGAAAAGAAATAGATTGTGGTGCAAGGAGGGACTCGGACCAGAGTAGTTGTCAATCACCTACCGCCGTGATGTTTATCATGTGGATGTGCTAGTGAAGAGAGATGATCTACAGTGAATGTAAAGGTACTTCTTTTCTGCGTTCAAAGCTAACAGTAGAGCACTTAACGAAAAGAAAGAAGAGAATCCTAGAAGTTATGCAGAGTATCCTCTGTATACTGCCACAGCCACTGAGTAAAACCCATAGTACCCTGACCAAGTTGGATATCCTACAAATCATCTCAGTATCTCCACACTGAAGCATGTAAATACTTGAGTCACTTTCGCAGCACCTACCGAGACCCTTTTATGGTTGCTCACTTAGTCAATCTTCTTCCAAAATGAAGTGGCCAAACATACTTAATACTACATAAGATTGTATTTCTGTATAGGATGCTTTCGACAGATGCAGCAGGAATTTGCCAATGCAGACATGTAAAAGGGTGGGTGAATCTCCATATCATGTGGCAAATTGGGCAATGGCATTAATCTAACAAGCATCCCTACATCCCATATTATGCAATATATAAACGAATCCCTAGAGGGAAAATTGGATAGAGAGACAAGAGAGCAAAAAAGAAAGTACAAGTAGACAAACTGCAGGAGCACATTAAGCACATGGATTCCTTGGGAAAGGGACAGCAGGCAATCATTACTGGAGACTAAAAAAACAGCTCCTAATCAGACATTATTATGAGGCAAATATAGCAATAACAGGAGGAAAACTACTTTCCCCGGTACAATTCTCCCATGAAACCTTGATGATAGGACCACAGCTACATAGAAGAGAGAACTGAAAGCCTGAGACCAACCACTGTCCAGTAATCCAATGAATAAAATGTACTACTCCATGGGCAGGCCAATAAATCTGGGAAGTTACAGAGAACGAAGGACAAATCTGGTTGGCCCAGAAAGACAAATAGATGAAGTAGTACTAGCAAGTTTCTTTATATCATATAATACACGGAGCATTAGGCGCAGAGGAACAAACATAGTAGTAGTACGCACTCTGTTTTCCCCTCCTCGATACTCCGGCGACGAACACGAGAAACGAGTGAGACTATACTATAAACAACACGGGTATCTAGGAGTAGAAACTGCCAGTAAAACTAAATTGGTGGGGGGTAGAGAGCAGAGGAAGCAACTGAACTGAATTGCGCGCGCGCACGAGCTCCTACCCCCAAGATCCGCGCCCCCTAATCCCAGCCCCGATCCCGCCGAGCGCCACGAAAGGAAGGAAGCAATCAGGGGAGGGGAGGGAGGCTTACCAACTGATAGTCCGGGAAGGGGGCGAACGCTAACGCCCGCGCCGCGCCGCCTCTGGCCGGCGGCGAAATTCGGGAGGGTGGGGGGAAAAGGCGAGATCTTTGGCGGTAGAATCTGCCGTCGCTGCGCCGCTCTGCTCTTGTAGCTTGCTGCTGGCTGCTGCCTGGTGGTGGTGGTGGTTAAATCGGTGGTGGGGAGGTGGGGGGAGGGAGAAGGGGAGCGAGCAGAGCAGGACACGCAGGGAGGGAGCGGCCGCGGGGGATTAATAATTAATTAAAGAAGGAGGAAAGAATTGGAGGGAGAAGGAAGGAAATGCTTGCGGTTTTGGTGTTCCCTCCCCTGCCCTGCCGGTGGTGGTGGCGGCGTGGTCCGACTCTGACCCAGAGTTTTTTCCTTCCTTTCAGCAGCAATGGAGGAAAGGAAAGCAACCACATCGATCCATGGCCGGACGCGCATCATTCCAGCAGAAGGTGCTGAATTTGGGCCATTGCGTCGTCAAATTGGTCCTATGCGGTCGGCGTGCGTGGTTACTCCCACGTCATCTCCCACCGTTCCACCTATCTTTCTCACTAACAAAGAAATTGGGGTGGGTTGATTCGGTCACGGCCGGTGGCTCTCTCTCTTTTTTTAGGGCTACACACTCTATTTTAAAAAAAATAGACCAACCCAAGGCTAACCCTTATTGGCTTCTTTTTTATAGAAGAAAACTCCGCGAGCACCGGGCGTTAGAGCCGAGGCTCGAACGCGGGCGGGCCGGCGGCTACCCCAACTGCCTAGCCAACGGGTCGACGCCCCTTTCTCACGTGCCGTCATTTGAGCAGTGAACAACAATTAAGCAAAATAGAATTATTAGATTAACCGCCACATGGTATATGTGGTAAGCTATCTAAAGGCGCAAAATATCGAAAAGTATTGTTTGATCAATTAGAGAAAACCAAAAAGTGGAAGGCAGGGTTACATCATGCTATGCGGTAATCAACCCGCTCACTAATCATTAGCAAAAGCACGATGAGCTGAAAAGGGTGCTTGATCAAGGCATCATCGATGGGTTATTATATGTGAGTACTACATCTTTTACGGTTCTTTCAGCATACACTTCACACGGCAAGTGCAACCTTTTCTAGCCTTGATCATTTGTGGGGCTTTTTTTTATCTGGCCCTTGTTCCTTTTCATTAATTTATTAACAGAAATATTCTGTACAAGTGTTCCAGAACGTCATAACTAGCACCGTTTACAGATGGGAAAGGAGACAGTAAAAAGGAGATGAGAGGTGAAGCATTAACAGGAAAACCACCTCACATATGCCCCAAATGCGAGCAACTATCAAAGGGGCGAAAACCTGTTAACACCATCAACCACCAACAAAAGATAGACCGTGACACAGTAACATAGTCTAGGCATGAGCTAAAGCGGCGAACTCAGCGGGCATCAAACCCCAGCGAGCAAAAAAGGAGACCCCAACACGTACATGCAATAGACTAAGAGAAGGCCCAATCCACTCATCCACTTCGGGCACCAGCAGCATCAACGATCCACGGCCTTCCCCTAGCAGCAACATGATCAGCCAAAGATGCGGAAACTTCGACATCTCTCTTCACACCAACTTGGAAGTCGATCTTGACACTTGGCAAGGTCTGTGCTTACGAAATGGTTAAGGACATGGTTTATGCGGGCAAGAACAGGGATCCCTCCTTTGAACAAAGGATGTTGCAGGCGGCTAGGGAATATTTCAACGAAAAGGCCATTGAGCTCGAGGAAGCACCGACAATGAAGAAGCCAAATTACGAGTATTTCAACCACTGCTCCTCCAGCAAGGATGGGTAACGCGCTTTAATAATGTTCATAGTTTAGGTCGTTATGCAGCAAAATATGCAATATAATGTTCAGTTACTTGTGTAATGGGTGTTTATTAGTTTGATTATGCAACGAGATGTGCAATGATGTTTTTAGTATAGGCAAATATGCTGTTGTTCTAAACAGAGCACGTTGTTCTTGCGGACAAAGCAAGTCACATCGACGAAACTGTAAAAGATGATTGTCGGCATGGCACACACTTCCATTAACTCAGCTGCGTGCCAAAAAGTACACAATTCTGAGCAATCAAACGTATGTGTTGGCACAAGTTGTCACACATGATTTGCCCTTACAAAACTGTGTGCAGAACTTCGCACACAGTGTGATCTTATCCAATATAAACAACTCATTTGCCAAAGAACGGACACAATTCTAGATGACTCGTGTGTGTTAAGATTAGTTATCACACACGCGTTTTTCTGGACAATGTGCCCTTTCTATCACATGGTTTGCACAACAAAATCGTACCCCGATGGATGGACCTTTGCGGTGTGTGTGCATGTGTGTGTGTGTGTGTGTCCACTATGGAGCACATAGAGGCGTAGCCATTTGTGAGGCAAATACTATGGAGACGCGTAGATCAAACTCACAAGATATAGTTTATGATCAAGTGTACTATAAGTCTTTTAATACTCGTGTAAGTTGTCTTTCCACATTAATTGTGAATAGATAGAGGATAGACACTAATAATACATTTGTCAAATCTATGAGAACTGGTAGTAGAGTTGTACTATTGCTTGGTGATGAAGTAGTATAGTTTTTTCAGTTAGCAATATAAAAATTCCAGTTAACAACTTTTGCACGCCTATACATTTCCAATTTCTATATGATATCATACACATAATAAAATCTGCCTTGACTGGGTGACAGACGGAACTTGATTGGCATATACTCATTCCGTTTCAACCAAAGTTGAGTCATCTATTTTGGAACGGATGGAGTATGTCATAGTACTATAGTTTTCTATAGATATATTCATTGATTCATGTGGAAACCTTATTTTCTTCCTTAGCAATTAATAAACTAACCATTAGCGCAGAAACACACAAGTTTTCATGTGATTAATTAATGTATGGACCGAAACAAAACCGTCCTCGAGCAAGACATGAACGTGTTATTATGTATGCAAATAATTTCTTGGTGTTGGTTGGATTAAAAGTCATGGAATGAGTCGACGCTGGTTCTAAGAAAAGGCTTTAATATTTTCTTAGGAAAGCATCAATCAAGCATCTAATAACCCCATCCGGACATGCTAGAAGTATATTCGTTTTTCCTTGGCTGGTCTAGCTGGCTCACACGTCGACCCTCTGGTCAATACTAGCTCACATGTTGTGCTCCACAAGCCCACGTGTTGATGGACCTCTCTCTAAACAAAACATTTTTCTTGCATGTGGTGCCCTCCTGGGCCTCCAAGCCACGAGCTTCCAGCACGACCGGAACCCAGGTAGAGACGTGGCCCCACAGTTGCATGCTGATGTTAACGGTAATGACGAATGCATGTGTTTCCTTGGCCATTTTGGTCAGACAACCTCACAAGCTAACTACTCACTAGAGTCAACGGTCAGCTGGCTGTTGATTCGTCACTGTGCAGCGCAATAGATGGCACTGTGCATAAACACACACACACACCAACTTACGTGGAGCTGCATCATTGATCGGTTCAATGACAATGTGCTGGCAGCCCAAAGTACTCCCTCCGGTCCTTTTTACTCTGCATATTACAATTCTTTGAAGTCAAACTTTACAAAGTTTGACCGTATTTATATAAAAAATATCAACATCTGCCATGCTAAAGTTATATAATATGAAACTTTAAGTCATGACACATCTAGTGGTATTGATTTCAGATTATGAATGTTGATACTTTTTTCTACAAAGTTGGTCAAACTTTACGAGGCTTGACTTCAGTCAAATCTTATATGCGAATTAAAAAGGACCGGAGGGAGTACATTACTAGCCTGTTGCATTGCTTGGACATGAAGAATACGCGTCTCATGGATAAGTTTTTCGCTATAGCATTGTGCAATTATGCACGCATTCCAATTACTCAACAACCGGCCTTGACATTTTTTCCCCGTACGACCCTTATCTACAGGCCTTGGCATAGCTATGGATAAGGAGATTTGATTCTTTTTTAAAGTACAATTGACATTGCATAATTTGGTTCTTTTTAAAGTAGTATTTTTTTTAAAATTTTCAATCTATTTATCTTCAATCATGACAGTACAACGAACATCAGAAATAAAAATTACATCCAGATCCGTAAACCACCTAGCGACGACTACAAGCACCGAAGCGAGCCGAAGGAGCGCCGCCGTCATCGCCCCTTCATCGCCAGAGCCGGACATAACTTGTTGTAGTAGACAATTGGAAGTCGTTGTGCTAAGGCCTCATAGAACCAACACCCCAGAACAGCAACCGCCGCCGATGAAAATAACATAGATCGGAAGGATCCAAACCAAAGACACACGAACATAGACGAGCAACGGTGAGATCCGAGCAAATCCACCAAAGATAGATCTGCCAGAGATACACCTCCACACGCCCACCAACGATGCTAGACGCACCGTCGAAACGGGGCTATGCGAGGAGACCTTTATTCCATATTCAGAGAGTCGCCGATGTCTCGCCTTCCTAAATAGGACACAAACCTTAGCAAGATTGAAAAAAGACTAAGGCCCTGTTTGGTTCATAAGTCCTAGGACTTTTTCTAGTCCCAATTTATAAGTCTCAAGTTCCTAAAAAGTCCCTACATGTTTGGTTTCTGGGACTTATAAGTCTCTATAAGACCATATTACAACTATAAGTCCCTATAAGTCCCTCCTTGAGAGTCTTATTTCATAAGTCCCAAATACCCACTTTAAGTCCCTATAAGTCCCTCCTATTTGGTTTAGATGGAACTTATAGGGACTTTTTTAAGTCCCTAAACCAATAAGTCCCTGGAAACAAATACCCTCTAAAAACGGAGCCCTCCCGTCGGCCCTTGACAGGATCCACCGCGCCTTCATGACCCTAGGGCCACCGAAGACGAGGTGGACCTGCCCCGACACCGACGAGAGGCACGAACCCTAACTTTCTTTCTTGAAAGAGGAGGAGGAGGCGAAGCCCTGGCTCTAAGTACGTTTGACATTGCATAATACCCAAGCCTCTATTCCAGGCAAGGTTTTTGCCCCAACATTCATCTACTTGGATGAAAGTGACCCATGGTGAATTTTGGGCTTGGCACATGGTATTATTTTGGTAAATGGTTGTGTACAAACGCTTTGTGGATTCGGTGTTTAGTTTCAAATTTTTTGAACTTGTGTGCTGAGTTCTTGGGTGCGGTTGGGTGCGGTTAGCGATTTTGCCGCTCTATGGTGAAAAATGTGCCGCTTCCATCACCTGATCTGGAGGGTTCTTGCGTTTTTTGATCGGTGCCGCTTTCATGTTTCGATCTAGAGTCTGCTTTTTGTTTCTGGTTTGCGCCGCTGTAGTCATTTGATCTCGAAACCTCGCCACATACCAAAATCGCTTATGTCCTGGGGGTTATAAATAGATCGTCCTTCTTCTCATATCATTGTGCTAGGTTTTCTTTGGGTTAGCCTATACTGTTTCTATGGTATATCATTCTTCCTGTCGTAATGGACCGCCGGCGTCCTGCTCGGCCTCCTCCGTCGCGGGGAGCTCTGGTTGGCCGGCGTATGTATGGAGCATGCTTCATCCTCTGATGATCGGCCGTTGCCGCCGCTGTGCCCTGGCTGTCGGCAACTCGCTGCTGCTGCCCCGGGCCTCCTAATCTCCCTTGACCTTCTTTGCGGTGCTGGTGGGCCTGGTGAGGATCAGCCACAGCTTTGGCTCCGGCATCGCCCTGAGTCCGTCCAACCGGTCGTCCGCGGCCGACGGTGACTACATCGAAGATGTTGTCGATTGGTTACGGGCTGCGCGGAAACCGGGTGTCCCGGCGGCCGGCGCTTGCGTATCCCCTTGGCGGGGCCATGGTCTCCGCTCGGACGTAGTAGGACGCCCTGTTCGGGGATCATAGATCCTGCGACAACAACCTCTACGACAATGATGACGGCATCACCACCGCCGGATAACGATCACTTGCCAGTGCGAGCGGTGTGACAGTGGCGAGGGCGGATGCTCCTGGTGCAGCAGACAACAGGTTGCTCTGTGGGCCGACAAGGGGTTAGGTTGCAGCGTCGAGACGGAGGGGAGGCGGTGCAGCAGACAGCAGGATGGTGTCGAAGGCGGCCACACTGCGCAGGAGCGGCTGGAGCCGGAGTAGTCCGTTGTTAGCCAGGATCGGCTGTTGCTGATGATGCTGCGGGCATGTGGATGAGTACGTTGATCTCAACGTGAAACGTCCATCAGCAAGGCACGGCCTGGCGTTGCGCATTGCACTGCTATGTGATGCTGTTGAACATGAAGTGCACTCAAACCGCGATGCATGCCATCGGTGTTGTATCCCCTTGCATGGTGCGACGAGGTTTCGCATACGTTCAGGTTCGTGTGATCATCTCTCTCTCTCTCTCATATTTTTTGTGCAGCTCAACAACGAGGGAGATTTGCAAGTGGTCAAAATTCTGGTGCTATCATTGCTATGTAATAAGACAAGGTTTCTCTTGATCCTCTTTCTTCTTGATAATCCATATAGGGATTGCTTCTGTCGATTATTTTGAAGCCTTTTCTTGTGACTAAAGGTTCAGAGATGGCCACTAACTGATTGGTGTTATTAAGCTTCAGGTTCATTTTTGTGCTCTTAAGGTATAGTATCCCTTCCATCATTGCTGCAAACATTTACTATCTGTCCTTAGTGCGGGAATTTGCAACCATTAAACCCACGGTGGTTCCAGTGTGGGATATATTCTTCATGGTCCCGTGTCATTTGCTGCATCTGCTGTTAATTTGATGATATGGTTTTTGGGATGACCATGATTTACTCCCTTCTAATATTTGTTCTATGCAAGCATCAAGACTAAATAATATGGGTTTACCCCCTTATCATATTTGTTGTATGTAGGCATCAATACTAGACATATGGTTTTAACCCCTTCTCATATTTAATTTTTTGAACGATCCCTTCTCATATTTATTGTATGGATGCATCAAGCTATGATGAATTTGGATAACATACTATTAACTTACATAATAAGACCCTTACGGTGTGAAAAGCCGGAAGCAATTGCAAGGCATTAACAATCTGTTTTTCTTACTGAAGCTGAACAACTGCCCCATATACAAGCTCTATCATGTTAACTACTGATGTGAGCTTCCTCAGCTATCATTTCATTACGAACACAAAACCAATGGGCAGTCAAACAAGGATGCCTTGAATTACCAAGGAATCAGAAATTTATCATGCAATATCAATATGTATTCTCTTTATGTACAATTAATGTACTGACTCTTTTCATTCAATAAAAATTTTCTTTATGAAAGATTATAGCATTTGTACCAATATAATTTTTTACATACACCATAATATAAAATTTGAAGTGAACACATAAAAAGTGAATAAAATAATAAAATATTTGGTATATGAAGTTTAATATTATTGTACATAGAGTTTCTCACATAAAGTATCAATAGGCGCGGCGTGCCACCGCACAGGCATGAAAATTCAACATGGCTCGCTAGCAAGTAAGTACCCAACATAATGAATTTGCAAGACAAACAATGATCTTGGCGATAATATGCAATGATTTCTTCGACGTGGCACTTCTTCGCATGTACCCCAACGTCCTCAGAGAGATGATCCCATCATTACATACAAAGGAGCTAAGATACCCGTTAGACAGGTAGAGGAATTTGCAAAAGCTCTTGACTACTTCATTACAAACTATCTTACAGGGGGCTGCACTAGGATGATTTAACTCAACTAGGTCATCCGCAATCATTTACTTTCATGCAGTTGTATCATTGTATATGGTATGTTCCATAGAACGGTCTCTATAATGTGCCAATAAGTAGACCTTATTATTAGCGTGTACACTTTCGTTCATCAGTATTTATCATACATGGCTGCAATAAATGTACTCATTTTCCACCTTTTAGAACTCTTTCTGGGTTTTAGTTATGCAATTTTGTCATTAAAAATATAACAATGGCCTTTACGATCCGTTAAATATAATGCATTATCAGGCGCGGCGTGCCGCCGCGCGGGCTATACTAGTTTGATATAGCTAGGCAACTATTTGGCGAAGGCGTGAAGCCAGTAGCTAGCTACAGCTACAACATGTTGGACTAATCTGCGTCGTTTTGGACAAAGTAGTACTCTACGTACTTGTAGTACATATACAGACAGAAGGGCATATTTGTACGGATGCGAATTATATACGGACTGCCGTTTGGTTTTAGGACTAGCATTGTCACATTTTGTCTATATTTTTATCAAGTTTGCTTAAAATTAGTTCATTAAAATAAAAGCCACATGTTGACAAGTCTAAAAGAATCTTGCCACACCTTGTTATGTGGAATCCAAGTATGACTTCCTTAAAATGTGGCTTAAATCAAACACTTATTTAAATTAGTTAAACTTGTCTAATCTTAATTGTGACAATTTTTGACTAAGTTAGTCAGAAATCAAACAGCCCAGAGTTATGGGTATCCAGGCGTCCACGCCGTCCGTTGCCGAAAGCTGGCGGTCCATGAGGCCCATGCGTCCGTGTGCTCGGTCCACGCGTCCATGACCAGCACCGGTGGCCACCGATGGAGGCATCTTTGTGGCAACGTCTAGAAGGAACCCATGCCAACGCGTGGACGTTCTTCTACTCGAGCCGCTCACCACGTGGGCCCCGGCCCCCACATGCAAACAGTACCTGAAAAAATGCATGTAAGTTTTTTAAGAACGTCGCCCATGCAGGTTTGGTTAGATCCTTCATGTAACTTTTCTTGCGTGGAATTTTCCTTCTTTTGTAGTACTAGTATGTTGTATGGCAAAATACTCCCCTTATTATTTTAGAGAGAGAAGCCTATTTTCTAGCTGAGCTCGACAAAGCTCGCTTAGTTAGATGAATATTGATCTATATTCTTTATGATTTTGCTAAGAAGTTCGGGCGTATTTGAACTATACTGGTCTAATTTGTTGTATGAGTGGATAATGATTTTCTGTACGACTTAGCAACTCTATCGAGCCTAGCTGAAGCCTACACAAGTATATCAATGTGATTTGTGAAAAAAAAGGCGAAAGAATAGTTCGTTTTGTGCCCGCTGCGCAGCTCAGTTGGCTAGGCGCGGGAGTTAGCAGCCAACCCATCAGGGTTCAAGTCTGGGCTAGAGTGTTTGGTGTTTATGGAGTTTTCTTCTATAAAAAAATGTCAACAGACTATCTAGCCCGAGTTGGTCTCGTTTTTTATTTTGATTTGTCAAAAAAAAAATTAGACACAGAGCTTGCAACAAGTGCAAGGATAGTACCAGTGATTTGTGAAATTGCGCTTGGTTCCAAACCAAACAGGCACATGAGTCCACTAGGTTTTAAATGTGAGAGGACTAGTAGTAAAACAGGCACACGCCATGAGGTTAGGCTACAATTATTGCAAAATGGAGGGTCTGCGTCCTCCGGGCAAGCGGCCGCTAGGTGTTTAGGGTTTCCTGCCTCCTGCATGCACCGCTATCAATCTACCTCGTCTCCTGTGGCCTTAGAGGCATGAAAGAGCGATGGATCCTGGCTCTTCTCATAGCACACATCACGAGTGTCATGAAACAACTAATGTAAATGGATAAGTGAGGGCCCGCTATGGCAGCATAGATGAACAACTCTATATTTCACATCAAACACATGCATAAGTCGTACGTCCTGGACAACAGATGCTTGAATTCCTGTTCTAGATGCATCCCAATCCTAGACCACCAGTATGAACTTTCACCATTGACGCAATTCAAATTTCTCTTACAATTGTGTGCATGGGTGTGTCTTATCCCAAAATGAAGTCACGTAAAGATGGAAATCATGGTGAGACAAATACTACCTCATACAATAGACTTTATAGTCAAGTCTACTATAGGTTTATTTTATAGCACTTACATGTTGTCATCATATATCAATTATGCAGTGTAATGGTGGGTGGACACTAATAATAAATTTGCCGAATTTATGAAGAAACAAGCGACGGTGCAGCTGTAATATTGCTTGGTCATGAAGTGGTAGGAATTTTCAGATTAGCAACATTTGCACGTCTATGCCTTTCCATTTTAATAATACCACATACGTAATCAACCGCCTTGACTTAGTGACGGAGGAAATTTTATTGGTATATATCTACATTCATTTATACGTTCAAATCTTTTGTTTTTTGAAACGGAAATCTTATTTTGTAGGTGAAGTAGTTAATCAAGTAATTATTATGAGGAAACAAGAGTTATCGTATAATTGATACTCCCTATGTTAAAAAAACAACGTGTATGGATCTTTGTTGAAGTCAAAATTAATAAAGTTTGACCAAATTTATAGAGAAAAACATGAATATCAATAATATCAAGTAAATACAATATAAAATTATACTACTTGAATGTTAATTTTTGCTGCTAGTGGTTGCATCATCAAATTGGTCCTATACATTCAGTCGGTCTTCACTTGGGGCGTGATCAGCAACACGTCATCTCCTACTGTTTTACCTATCTTTCTATTCAACAAGTAATCGAGCTGGGGTTGATTCGGTCATGGTCGATGCTACACAAGCAAAGACACATAAAACAAGTAATCGAGTTGGGGTTGATTCGGTCATAGCCGAGAAGATTTGTTTAGTTTTTTTCTTCAATGAGATGAAAATGTTTGCTGTTTTGTTAGTTAGGCAGAAAATAATTGGTCGATAAATTGGAGTACAAAAGGGTGAAAGCTAGGGTCCCAATACACACTAGGCTAGGCAGTAATCAGCCCACTAACTAATCATCAGCTAAGACACGATGAGTTGAAAGCATGACGGGCGAGACATCGACGGGTTATTAAATAAGTAAGTACTCCCTGCGTACTATAATATAAGTGCTTTCTTACACCACGCTAGTGTAAAACGCTCTCATATCATGGGTCGAAGGGAGTAGTTTTTTTATATCTTATCAATCCATTGGTTACACGTGTAACAAAATGAACTGACATTGCTACAAAAAACAAGATGCTTGCGGTCCTGTGATCGCTCAAACCAAATGACCTGGTGTTATGATTTGCTTCTATAGAAGGTGCATTAAACATGAGATGAAACCAACCAAGAGCTTGTCTTGGTGGCATATTTCAAATAGAAGGTGCATTAAGGATGTGTCATTTTCCATGCATGATGATATGAGTTGGCATTGGGTATATAGAGGATTGGTCTTATTAAAAACAATTAGTTACTACCTCTGTCCCTTAATATAAGATGTCTTTGCAAATAGAAGTATTTTTCGGATCATCCACTAGTACTTTTAGGTAGTGAATAATTAGGAAAGCAGCCCATATGAGATCACATCTAAACCTCATCCAGACATGCTAGTATATTCGTTTGATAAGGAGACTGGATTTTTTTGAAGTACCTTAGTATCGTTGCGACATTGTTTAATTTGCTATCGCTAGGCAATCATTTGGCAAAGGCGTCAAGTCACAAGCTAGCTACAACATCTTGGACTGAAGAAATGAACTCCTCCACTGCGTCACTGCCCCACTCCACTACACTATTATCAGAAAAAGAAAAGCAAACACAATTATTGATGTGCATTCTACAAGCCCAAACTCATCTAGGACATGGTCACGTGAATGCCGAACGCAACTGTAGCTGGCGCAGCGACGCGAGCCATACCATCTCCTGGTTAGACAGACAAGGAGCCAAGTGATCACCAGCGGCAACATGATCCACCTGTTCTGGTTACAATAAGAAAACAATCAAATGTTAACTACAAATGCAATAAATAAGTCTGGCTAGACAGCTAACTGGTAAACTCGACTGCCTACAACGAGAAAATTGGGTCGAGTGATATAAAGGGACCGTACCTTAATAACTCATCCATGTATGCGCTACAGAGTCGCGCCGGCGGCCATACCGACTGCTGTTGGTGCCCCTCTCGGACACGCTCCTCCGCAACATGGTCTCAGCCCCAGCCTCTGTACATACATGCCTCCGGTCGCATTGGATGAGCATGAACTGGGTAAGGACGCGCTTCATGCTTGGCCATAGACATGCTTAAGGACTCGTGTAGGGAACACGAGTTTCAACACCATAAAAATATCCTCTCAATGGACCGAGTCACGGATATGTTTGATGATTTTGTCTTTCGTTAAAGAGGGATCCTGTAATACCTTCAATGCTCATTCAGCCAGGCTTTCTCCTCCTCCAACGCCCTCAGCAACCATGTCGGTTGTTAGCTCTAGCAGAACCACACCAAAACTATAGATATCGGCCCTCTAGAGCTTGCCCCTCCATTGTACTAATAGTATTTTGCAAAATTTGCATTCAGTTAGATCTCAACAGAAACGTTTGAGATGCCTTGCTGGATTTGAGATTCTCATCAGGGGCCATGTACCCGTGTGTCCCAAAAATGGCTGACCTGTGGTGGGACTGGCGTGGGTTGACAACCATTCGGGCAAGCCTAAAGTCGGCGATCTTGGCATGGAACTCTGGGTCAAACAAAATGTTGCCTGACTTGATGTCCCGATGGAAAATAGCCTGTCTGCACTCTTTGTGGATGTAGTTGAGGCCTCTGGATGCATCAATAGCAATGGTCAGCTTTGTCAGCCAGTCCAATGGTGCAGGGGCGCCCTTGCGGTCATGATGGTGCAGCCAGTCGTCGAGGCTGCCCTTCTTCATGTGTTCGTAAACAAGCAGCTTGGCATCTTAGCTGGAGATGCTGCAAAGCAACTTTATCATGTTCTTGTGATTGATGCTCCCCAATGTCTTCACCTCCGAGTCAGACTGCTTGTGGTGTAGATTTCTCATGTTGCATACCTTCTTAACAACCATTATTCTGCTGCTGCGATCCTCAATGAGACCGTGAAGGCTAGGGTGGTGGACACGGTGCACCTTCCCAGACCCTCCACTGCTGATAATGTTCTCCTCAAATATGTTGTTGAGCACGCCGGATTCCGTGAAGTCCAAAGGTGTGAATGGTGTCATTTTCTAATCAGTCACAACTTCTTTCAGCACTTGTGTGTTCTTCTGATGCTGGAAGAGCAACCGTATGATGATGCTCATGCAAGTGATGACAGTGACACCGAGCACTAACAAGATTATCATATGCTTCTAGAGGTGGGTGCCTCCATGGCATTTTGGGAGATTTATCCTCGATCCCCACTTAGCACAAAGCCCACGGTTTCGAAGGAAGCCACAATTGTACTTTGTAGAGAGAGGGGCATCTTCCCATTGAGTTGGTCATAAATGACAAACTGAGGGATGCAATTGAATGGTTGCCAAAGTCAGGCGGAATATTGCATGTTATCTCGTTGTTGGACAAATCAAGGATTACCAGTGATGAAATAATCTCACTGCTCTATGCCGGTATTGCACCTGATATACGATTGTTGCTGAGGTCAAGTGATTTGAGATTCTGCAACAATTCAATTGATGTTGGTATGGATCCAGATATCTTGTTCGCACTTAGTGACAATTCAGAAAGCATGTGGAGATTGCTTCTGTTGACAGGTAGCTCTCCCGAGAGTTGGTTATTCTACACCATCAACACCAATAGCCCAGTCTGATATGTCGGGATCGAGTCGGACAAGTGGTTGTTCTGCATCTCACTTCGAGAGATATTCGAAGATATATCTTTTGGCACAGTGCTAGCGAAGTTTTGTCAGATATTAGCAATGTATGTACCAATGGCAACCACCATATATTCACCAGAAACTTCCCAGAGAAGTCGTTGTTGTCAAGCATAATGTTATCCAGCAATAGGCAGTTGCCAATGCTTCAGGAGCTCACTGGAGAAGATGTTGTTAGAAACTACAATGTTGAATAGTTTCTCATGGGCGCATAACCTGCTCCGGTAGTGAGCTAGAAAAGTTGTTGCGGTCCTCAAAATTTCTGAGCGACGAGTGCTTCCCAAGTTGTTGTGGTACCTCACTCGAGATCATATTGTCAAACAACTGGATGTATTGGAGTTTGGGAATGAGGCCAATGCTTCCGAGGATGGGGCCTAGGAACTCGTTGTTGTATAGGATGATAATGGTTAGTCTATTGAGAGTCCCAAAGTCTTATGGTATGCAACCAGTGAGTTTGTTTGCTCACAAGTCTATTTTAATCAAATTCACCACAATGATGCTGCACGACAACTTCCTGTTGAGTCCACTATCATAAAAGTATAAGATCTCGAGCTTTTGGTGCTGCCAGATCCAAACAAGGATCGAACCACTGACTTGCTGCGCAACATGTACAAAATGGTTAGTTCCTTTAGGCTTGAGAATGCCTCTGGAATCTCGCCGGTTAAGCCATTCGTGTCAAGAAGTAGGTTCTGAAGTGCCTAATGCTTGGCCATCGCCGTCGGCAAAACACCACAAAAGTTGTTGTTAGTCAGGTAGAGATGCTTCATAGATGGTGATAGCCGGCTGATATCTTGAGTAAGCACTCAATGGAAGCCGTTGTAGTAGATATCATGGTACCGTAGCTAGGAGTAGGCGTAGAACGTAATGCCAGGGAATCTCCCAGTGAGCCTGCTGTATGAAACGTCGAGGTGGATCAGGTACTTGAGGTTGCACATAGATGGAGGGATGTTCCTGATAAAATTCTAATGCTTGAAGGAAAGCCCCGTAACTAGGCCTCCACCTACTGCCACGCAGCTGACACCAGCCCAGTCAGCTGTGTGGAAAGCGGTGGAGGCCTATTTATGGGGCTTTCATTCAAGCCTTTGAATCTTACCGGCAACATCCCTCCATCTATGTGCAACCTCAAGTACCCGATCCACCTTGACTTTTCATACAACAAGTTCACTGGGAGATTCCCCGGCATCACGCTCTACACCCGGTCCTGGCTTCGATACCTTGATCGATCTCTCCTACAATGGCTTCCATGGATTCCCTCCTCAAGAAATCAGCCGGTTATCACCATCTATGAAGCACCTCAACCTAACTAACAACAACTTTATTGCAGTTCTGCCAATGCTGATGGCCGAGCTTTCGGCACTCCAGAACCTAATTCTCAACACGAATGACCTTCACCGACGAGATTCTAGAGGCATTCTCAAGCCTAAAGGAACTAACCATGTTGGACCCATGGGGCAACAAGCTTAGTGGTTCAATCCATGTCTGGATCTGGCAGCACCAAAAGCTCGAGATCTTGTACTTGTATGACAATGGACTCACCGAGGAGCTGTCGTGCAACATCACTACGGTGAATTTGATTAAGATAGACTTGTCGGCAAACAAACTCACTGGCTGCATACCAGAAGACTTTGGGACTCTCAAGAAACTAACCATTATCATCCTATACAACAATGAGTTCATAGGCCCCATCCCTAGAAGCACTGACCTCATTCCCAACCTCCAATACATCTAGTTTTTCGACAATATGCTCTCGGGGTGAGGTGCTACAAGAACTTGGGAAGGACTCGCCGCTTGGAAATATTGAGGTCTACAACAAAAACTTGTGTAGCTCACTACTGGAGGAGTTTTGCGCTCATGGGAAACTATTCGACATAGTAGATTCTAACAACGGTTTCTCCGGCAAGCATTGGCAACTACCTCTCACTGGATAATATTATGCTCGGTAACAACTTCTCAGGGAAGTTTCCGATGAATATATGGTGGTTGCTATTGGTGCATACAGTGCTAATATCGCACAACTTCACTAGCACTATGACAAAACATATCTTCGAATATCTCTCGAATTGAGATGCAAAACAACCACTTCTCCGACTCGATCCCGACGTTTGGAACTAGGTTATTGGTGTTGATGGTGCATAATAGCTAACTCTCAGGAGAGCTATCTGTCAACATGAGCAATCTCCACAAGCTTTCTGAATTTTCACTAAGTGGGAACAAGATACCTGGATCCATACCAACATCAATTAAATTGTTGCAAAATCTCAAATCACTTGACCTTAGCAACAATCATATATCAGGTGCAATACCGTCATGGAGCATTGAGACAATTTCATCACTGGTAGTCCTTGATTTGTCCAACAACGAGCTAACAGGCAAAATTCTGCCTGACTTTGGCAACCATTCAATCGTGTCCCTCAATTTGTCATTTAACCAGCTCAATGGGGACGTGTCCCTCTCTCTGCAAAGTGCAAAGTACAACCACAACTTCCATGAAAATCGTGGGCTTTGTCACAAGCGGGACTCGAGGATAAATCCGCCAAAATGCCACAGAGGCACCCACCTCCAGAAGTGTGTGATAATCTTGTTAGTGCTTAATGTCACGGTCATCATCACTTCTATGAGCATCATCATATGGCTGCACTTCCGGCGCCGGAAGAACACACAAGTGGTGAAAGAAGTCGTGACTGATTGGAAAAGGACACCATTCACACCTTTGGACTTCATGAAATCCGACGTGGTCAACAACATATCTGAGGATAATTTTATCATCAACGACGGTCTGGAAAGGTGTACCGTGTCCACCTCCTAGCCTTGATGGTGGCACTAAGGACCGCAACAGCAAAATAGTGGTTGTCAAGAAGATATGCAACACGGGAAATCCGGACCACAAACAACTCAGCTCGAAGGTGAAGACATTGGGCTCAATCACAAGAACATCACTAAGCTGCTCTGCAAAATCTCCAGCTAAGATGCCAAGCTGCTTGTTTATAAGCACTTGGAGAAGGGCAGCCTTGACGACTGGTTGCACCACCGTTACCGCGAGGGCGCCCCTACACCATTGTACTAGCTGAGGAGGCTGACCATCGCTATTGATGGCCAAGCCTCAACTACATCCACCAAGAGTGGGGAGATGCTATTATCCATCGGGACATCAAGTCAGGCAACATTTTGCTTGACCCAGAGTTCCATGCTAAGATCGCCGACTTTGGCCTTACTCGAATGATTATCAACCCAGGCCAGTCCCACAACATGTCAACCATTTGTGTTACACACGGGTACATGACCCCCTGATGGGTCTCAAATCCATCAAGGAATCTCAAACATTTTCATCAAATGCTAACTAAATACGAATTTTGCAGAATACTTTCAGTACAATGGAAGGGCGAGCGAGAAGACTAACATCTACAGTTTTGGTGTCGTTCTGCTAGAGCTGACAATCGGCGTGGTTGCCAAGGGCACTGGAGGTGGAGAAAGCTTGGTTGAATGGGCATGGAAGGTATTACGGGATGCTATTTTTTACGGGATGCTATTTAACCAAAGAAAAAATGGACAAGCATATCCGTGACTTGGCTCACTTGGAGGATATCTTTGTGGTGCTAAAACTCGGTGTATCCTACACAGTCCTCAGGCGCATCTGCATCTACACGAAGCACGTCCTTACCCGGCTCATGCTCAACCAGTGTGACTGGAGGCACATACGTACAGAGGCTGGGGCTAAGCCCATGTTGTGGAGCAGCTTTTGTCATCCTTATTTACATAGCTCTCGTCACAATACTGTATTAAAAAATATATAGTTTAACTTCTCCGATGCCAAGAAAAAATTGTAACACTGATGGGCAAGGAAGAAGACATGTATATGAATGTCATAATACATAAAGTACAGTGCAGATCATAGGTAGGTAATATTTACCGTGGTTTCCAGGAATCATAAAACATTGTGGTCAGCTACACTGCCTGAGCTCAGAAACTCCAAGAGGAAGTTCAGGTTTTTCCAATGTTACGTGTTCAGGCGTATACCAAGCAGGAGGCTGGAGAGCATACTCAAAAGGGCAGAAAAAAATCAAAATCCAATATAACAAGCTGGCAAAGATAATTAATATGTGGCATCATCCATGTATGGAATGCAACTCGTGATAAACTAGCATATGACAAGCAAAACATTTATAGTCATTAATCAGCAAACATGAACTGAAAACTTCAAGTGATGTAAATGATCAAAGTATGCACACCATGTTCAACTCTTCAGTACCCTATTTTCTTATCTGCTAGACAAACATGTGAAAAAGACAAATAAAGTGGTCATCATCATGTCCAACTCTTCAGTACCCTAATAAGTAATAATGAGCTCAGGATATCTTACCCAGTCACACCATGTTATTCACTAAAGCATATTCATGTGACATATAGGTAATAAACTCTTCAGTACCATGGCTCGCCAACAACCATTGGCATTTTGTTAAGGGGCTATGGACGTTGAATACCATATTATAGTTCTACGTAGATGAAACCATGACGAACATATTGCATTTCCTTTTCATCACCATAAGTTCCCTCTGAAGATGACAGAATGCAAACTTATCTGTTGACTTGTTTATATAATACAACAACAACGACGACAAAGCCGTTAGTCCCAAACAAGTTGGGGCAGGCTTGTTGACTTGTTTATAATACATCAAAAAGAAATTCTACCAGATGGATGTGTGCAGACAGTAGGCATACCCAGTTGACCGCTCCACGACATAATTGGCCATGTAAAGACCAATGAATGTATCCCACAAAGAGTAGACAGGTGAAATGATGTTGGAGCGTTCGGATCCATTGGAAGCTAACTGGAGCAAACATACAAGATAACAATAAAGCAGTAAATAAACCAAAGAGATATCCAAGCATGAACAGAAGGTGAAGTATACTAACTTCTCCATAAATGGCCCATTTCGATAGAAGTGGATAATCACTGGCAAAGCCAACCGGAGCAAACCAGGGCGAGCAAATATGATCTTTAAACTTATGCATACGCCATAGCTTTGAAATCAGTGTATTGTACTCATTTTGCTTTATCCACAGTGAAAATGCAGTTCTATGATCAATAGATTTGTCCCTTGAAAGGGTCCTGTTACCACAGTGGTTGTAGAACACGCAGCAAGCTATACTTACCACCTGTGATGTGACAGAAAATGCAAATCTTAGAAAAATCACAAGTATCTAAGAGAACATGAACGGAACACCTGAATCATTGTATGCCAAAAAACTTACTGCGCAATTTTTGATTATAGTAAGCATCTCTGGCTTTTTCTCTGCCATGCGAGAAACAAGATCCAAATACCAGAGTCCAAGAAATGTGACGTGGAAGATGATTAGAGAGGAAATATAAACAGCGAGGAAGAGGGAAAGATTCATCCTCAAATCCAACCCCATTGACTGAAAACTAGGGAGATGCCATAATGCTGCCAAGAATATCCAAGCAACGTACCTGTATTCAGAAACAACATCAGGGAACTTATACATCTTGTTTTGCTTCCAATTATCTTTTCAAAGACTCCCGAGATTGCTTACCAGCGACTAAAGTGTGAATAGTGTGGCTTGATAGTCTTCCTAATCATGAAATGTCTCGAATGCTCATGTGGGTATGGGTATCCATGAGTCAGAATGGTCCTAACCCTCTCCATTAGAAGGGATTCAACCAGACGACCAGAGGGCTGCTTATGGAGCTTTTCTCTGACCACAAAAATACTCTCACCAAGTCAGTGATAGTTCATACTCCTAGTCAAAGCAAGCAGAGTGGGCCCTCTCTCACTGGTGAAAATTCCAGAACCGTGGCCAGATCTGCATAAAGAAACAATTGTCACAATCTGACTAAATGGCGATAAACCTGCAGAACAGCAATATCAAGACTAACTTCTGAAAGAAGTCCCAAGCTACAAAGTGGACATACGGGGATATCCTACAAATTTATCTCAGTAGCTCCAAAGTAAATCATGTAAATACTTAAGTCGCTTACGTAAAACGAATACGAGGAGATAGAGACAAAGGAACCAAAAAAAAAAGTATGCGTAGACAAACTGCAGGAGCCCATTAAGCACATGGATTCCATGGGAACGGCAGGCAGGCAATCATAACCAGGGGCAAAACACAACTACTCTTAGTCAAGGTAGCTCTACCAGGACGAAACTTCTCCCAGAAACACATAACTGAAAACATCCACTGCCCGGTAGTGCAGTAAATGTTCATAGCCAGGCCGGTAAATCTAGGAAACTACAGCGAACAAAGGACAAATTTGGCTGCCCAAATTGATATGTAAAGGAAGTCATAAGTTTTTCATATAGGGTTTTTTTTTATCTGAGAATTAGGAGGGTTTCGGCAGATGGCTCGGCGCAGAGGAAGAAATATTTTGCACACACGTACTGGGTGTTCTCTTGGGTCTCCGCCACTGATTCCAGATGCATCTCATTCATGTATATAAATCTGAGTCTATTTAGAGATTCCAATATGGACTACATACGAAGCAAAATGTACTCCCTCCGTCTCATAATATAAGAGCGTTTTTAACACTACCTTAGTGTCAAAAACGCTCTTATATTATGGGACGGAGGGAGTAGTTCATATTGAAATATCTAAAAAGACTTATATTTAGGTACAGAGGGAGTAGAAGTTATGCAGAGTATCCTCTGTATAGTGCCACAGGCACACAGTAAACAGGTAGTACCCTGACCATGTTGGCATGACATCCTACAAGTTATCTCAGCAGCCCGACACTAAAGCATGTAGTACTCCCTCCGTAAACTACTATAAGAGCGTTTAGATCACTACTTATATTAGTTTACAGAGGGAGTAAATACTAACTGTCAGGACCCCGACTCAATGCCACATCGACCTAGCATGTAACACCTCATATCACTTTGCGGCCT
The DNA here is from genome assembly GCF_018294505.1 of Triticum aestivum. Taxonomy (NCBI): domain Eukaryota; kingdom Viridiplantae; phylum Streptophyta; class Magnoliopsida; order Poales; family Poaceae; genus Triticum; species Triticum aestivum. The sequence goes on from NC_057806.1 coordinate 569,674,080, forward strand.
CACGCACGGTATTCCCACGGGTGTCGCCTTACTTTTGCCCGGGACCGTTTGCGCCTTTTGGCACACGTATATGACAGTGTCGCTAGCATCCATATGATAAGGAGCCCGGGCTGACATGGCTAGTCGTAAACCCAAAGTGGCACAGACTTACAGGGACAAGCATCCATGACCCAGCATCGAACGTGTCGGTCATCAGCGAGTGAATCCAGGCTGTAGCACTGGGCTAGCAGGACTCCGGTGAACCGGGCTGTAGCGGGCTAACAGGACTCCGGTATTCATCGCGTGACATTTCCCCGAAGGGACGGACACAGGAACGAAGAAGGACACATGCCGGCCAGCCTAAGTGTTCCGGAGCAGTAGCAAGCTACCAAGGCTCAATGGAAACACTAGGAGACATTTCCCGGTAAGAGAGGCTACTAAAGATAAACAACTAGATGGTCAGATCCCACACATACCAAGCATTTCAATAACATACACACAATATGCTCGATATGTGCAAATACAACATGGCATCACAACATGACTCTACGACTCAAGTATTTAATCAATAGGCTCCGAGGAGCGAGATATTACAACATGGGTCTCATGACCCAACACTCAGAGCATACAAGTCAAAGCACAAGCGGAAGCTATCATGTCTGGATACAGACATCTATAAATGAAAAAGGCTGAGAAGTCTGACTATCTACCAGATCCTGCCGAGGGCACAAGATCGTAGCTGAGGTAACAAGCTAAACGTCGAAGTCCACGCGGAACTACTAGTGAGACCGAAGTCTCTCTGCAAAAACATAAAATAGGCAAACGTGAGTACAAATGTACCCAGCAAGACTTACATCAGAACTAACTACATATGCATCATTATCAACAAAGGGGATGGTGGGGTTTAACTGCAGCGAGCCAGCTTTGACTCGGTGGCTATCCTAAACTACGACTGCAATGTAACTCTTTTGAGGTGGCGCACACGAGTCCACATATTCACCATATCAATACACCACTATGGAACCGCTCCCGTCTCCCTACGAGAACGCCATCCATAGCACTCACGCTTATCTTGCGTATTTTAGGGTATCCACTTTCACTTGTCTATGAACTGATATAAGCAACCCAGAAGTCCTTTTCCGTGGACACGGCTATTCGAATAGATCATATTAACCCTGCAGGGGTGTACTTCTTCACACACGCTCTCACCACTTACCGCCGTTTACACGACATGTACTCGGCAACCTTCAAGCGGAAGCCCAACGTGGGTGTCGGCCACGGCCTACCTAAACACTCGAGTCTCTAGTCCAGGTTTATCGCCTATTCGGGTTCCATCCATGAGGAGATCCGGCCGGAGTTTCGCTCACAGCCCCAAACGATGTGTACAGGGTTCCGTGACACCAAACGGGCGCCCGGTTTACCCGGCCACGTGCCTACCGCATCACAGCCCACCCCTACGGTCAGCGCTACGCACGGCCTCCAGCATACTACAAACACCAGAAACTACTTGCAACTCCTGGACAGAGGACAAGGGTGATCAAGAAGCCGAGAGGGTCCATTGGTTTCGGGCCCAATGCGTGGTAGTAGCTGAATCATGGATCACAAACACAGAACTCAGTTCCTGAGGACGGCTGCAATGAGACAACCCACCATGTACTCCTACATGGCCTCTCACCGCTACCTTTACCAAATCGTATTCACACACTTAGCTCACACACAGTAGGACAGGTTCACACGCCTCTGATTCATCCCCGATGAATCAGACCCGACTCGACTCTAAGCAGTAGCAGGCATGACAAACAAGCATGAATGAGTAGGCACAACAGGGCTCAAACAACTCCTACTCATGCTAGTGGGTTTCATCTATTTACTGTGGCAATGACAGGTCATGCAAAGGATAAAGGGGTTCAGCTACCGCAGCAGGTAACAGATGAATCGTTGTTGTCCTAATGCAGTAAAAGAGAGCAGGAGCGAGAGAGTGGGATTGTATCGGAATGAACAAGGGGGTTTTGCTTGCCTGGCACTTCTGAAGATAACATTGAGTCTTCATCAGTGTCAACGATCACATCATCGGTATCGCGTCTATCGAGAGGGGACAAATACCGGCAACACAGAAAGGAACACAATCAATGCAATGCACAATATGATGCATGATCATGACATGGCAAAATGAATGTGTTTTGGACTAATGCAACTAGCAACAGATTAAATGAAGTTGGTTTGAATACGAGATTCAATTTCAAACTCCATATATGATTATTTAAATGCCATTTAATTGATTTGTGCTAAACAGCAGCTATAAGTTGTTCTAACATGCATGAAAATGGTACAGATGGATTCCTTGAATTTTTCTGATAATTTTTCATATATAAATTATTTAATTTGGAGTTACGGTTAATTTTCTATGTTTTTTAGAAGTTTTAGCTATTTTCTGGAATTTCCTGAATAATATTAAATCCAGAAATGATTATGGCGTCAGCACCACGTCACAGTGACGTCAGCAGGGTCAACTGGGCTGGCTCGGGTCAAACCTGACGTGTGGGGGCCACACGTCAGTGACACAGGAGCTAATCCCGGTCAAACCCAGCGCTGACTGGGGTTTGACCAGGGGTGGGGCCCACTGTCAGTGGCTGTGGGGGTGTTTAGCGTGGTCATTAGTGCTAACTAAATCAGCGCCACGTCAGCTGCCGGCGTTTAACTGCCGGCAAGCTCAGATCGCGGCGGCGTCCGCGTCGGGTTTGCGCTACAGGGCGCCGTTTTACTCGTGGTTTGCGGCTACGGCTAGCTGGCAAAGCAGCGCATCTAATGGAGCGAACGGGAGGAGCTGGGGTGGCCTGAGTCGACGGCGGCGAGCTCCAAGGCGGCGGCCGAAGTTCGGGCACCTGCGGGTTTGGCGTTGTGGTGCTCGGGAGGGGAAGCTAGTGGGTTCTACGTGCTCCTGGTGAGGTTTGGAGCACGGTGGTGTGCCCGGCTTTGAGCCACGGTGGCTCTGGCCACGACGGTGACGAGGCACGGCAGCGGCGAGCTCTCGGATCCGGCGGAAGCAATGGCTAGAGCGGCCAAACGGCATGGGAAGAAGAGGGAAACGGGTCAGCGGCTCACCGCGAAGCTGCAGGGAGGGTCAGTGGGCTCGGGGGCGCGCCGGAGTGGCCGAATCGACGGAGAAGGGCGCCGGGGCCGAAGCTTGAAGACGATGGCGATGGCGGCTGCTCGGGGCCCTTCTGGTCGCGTGAGACGACGAGGAGGACGGGGGCGGAACATCGGAGCTTTGGGAGGCGTCGGGGAGGCGAGACGGTGGTTGTGGCCGCGCGAGCGCTGGTCGGCGGCGACGGGCTCCATTCGGTCGCGGGAGGGGGAGCAGAGGAGCGAGGGGGAGCGAGGGGGAGGGAGGTCCAGAGAGCGAGGGAGAAGTGGGAGGGGGTCGGGGAGGCGCGTGGCGTCTCCGGGCGTCGAGGAGGGAGGCAACCAGGCAGGAGGTGGCCAGGGGGAAGCAGGAGGTGGCCGAGGCCTCTCGGGCGCGCGCCACGCCTCGCCTCTGTTCGTCCTCCTGGCAGAGGAGGAAGAGGACAAGGGGGAGGAGGTGGGCTGGGCCGGCCAGATGGAGCTGGGCCAGGTAAGTGGCGCCAGGTAAGTTCTGTTCTGTTTCATATTTTTCTTCTGTTTTGTTTTTATTTAATCTTTTGCCACTGTTTTGAAATAAAACAAATTCAAAGACAGTGACAAAATTCCTCTGAACATTTTATTTAGCACAATGGGATTATACCAAAGCACATAAAAATGTTTCAGTTATTTGAACATATATTCAGTAATATTTGGATATAAGTTCAAATTCAAAATAGTATTGATTTAAATTCAAAGTCCCAAAATAAATCCTTTTAAAATGTTCATTATTTTTGGTTTGGATCAAAACCCTTGCCAAAAATATTAAACATCTAAGAAGAGCATTTTGGAACAATGGATGAGATTTTAGGGTTTTTGCCCTTCTTTTATTTAGGGTTTTGAGGCTTCTGAATTCCTCAATTCAAATTTCATTTGAATTAAAACATGATGCTCACATGAGGTCTAGCCTAGTGCATAACAGGACCAGGGATGTGACAACTCACCCCCACTAAACAAAAATCTCGTCCCGAGATTCAAGCGTAGGGTAAGGTGAAGGGGGAACGCAACTAGTACAATCTTCACGATCCAGGTTGCACTTCATAGGAACGTTGATTCGATCACCATCATTGTCTTGAAGTCTTGCTCTGAGAAATCCTGTCAACATGACATGGAGGGAAGAAGGAGACTCTAGAAGGGTCGATCTTCTCGAAGATCGAACAACTCACGGAATGAGACATAGGACCATCTCTCGGGTTGAGACACGAGATACACATCAAGAGGGGTGGAAAGAAACGGATGACGAAGGTTCACTAGGTGGACAACAATTCCACACTTAAGAAGGTGGTAAACGATTGTCCACGTAGCGAGGAGTTGAGTTGCCATGATACCACGACGAAACATCCTGAAGGAGGGTGATTCGTAGATTATTTCCTTAAGTGGCAAAAAGAATTACCTTTGATTCAGAGATCATTGAAAACCTTTATACCAGCCTAAGGCAATTCTCAAGCGATCGTTTGGAGGGGGTCAGTAGAATGGCATACTCGGACTTGGATGATGTGGATTACCTTGTTGAAGACAACGCAATGGATGAATTTGCTTATCACCGGAAATGGAAGAGACCCATGGTAGAATGGCACAATGGCGGTGCAAGCTGGGAACAGAATGCAAATGCTGGGAATGATTCTGGTAACTGGGGAAGAACCCAACAATAGAGAGTGAATTCACTGTTTGAATAGGTCATAGCATTGCCGAGGAAACTGAGAGGAATCTCAGTTAGAGCCGATGATAACACGTAGCGCTTGTGCGTGCTCTCAAGAACTTGAGCATTTCCATAATCATCAAGGTTTTACCAACATCCGTGTCAAGGATCCTGGCAACACAACTTGCTACCATGATAAATGATGATGGATGATGCAGATGCAAAGGAAGATAACACTTTCTCAAATTTCACCCTTGGCGGGGCCAAGGAAATAAAATCTGGATGATCAACCGAGAGACATTTAGCACTCCGCTTCTAATGTACTCCTTGATGTGCTAGCGTAATCCACCCATAGATATGGTTTGATATCTAGAACATCAAGTAAAAGGTCGGACTTCGGAACACAAAAATCCATAGGGGCAACTAGGGAGTAAACCCTACGAAATCCCTATGGGGAGGTGGCCAACTTCATCAATCAAGATATTATAATAACAGGTCTTCCGGCTGGGTGTGTTGGCCACGACATCCACTTTACCGGTTATCGCGCGACCAACATTATAATTCTTGGGAAATATTCCAACCATCATATCTGCCTGAGATTCAGATCTGGTTGGTGTCAGGATATTCCAGACTCATCGAGTCTAGGAAGAAAAACGGAAGTTTGCCACACAAATCGACGAGATGACGTTGCGGGATTCTCGGGAGATGAACTACGATAGCAAGCTCCAAAACATGAGCTGGTTCTGCTACAAACATGTGAACACGTTGTCCCAGACAAGCATGACCACGTGGTAGTCTTATAATAAAACACTACCGAGTTCAGGTGGGGAACCATCAACGAGGATATCAAAATCCTTGCATAAGGCATGCTCTTAAGAAGGAACTTCTTCTCCTTGAACAAATCAATCAGTGGCTTGGTGTGCTCGGAACACATATGGAATGAAGGTTGCAAGTCTCCAGACCACAGAATACTTCGCACGTATGCATGACTGACTTGGGATGATTCCAGAGGAAGCAAAACTAACTTTCTCAAATCCACGGCGGCAACTTTCACCAAATGCACGTGTATAAGAGGAAGTCACTCCTTTCATCAAACAAATACTTCATGAGCTAGCATGAAGATAATGCTTTCAAAAGTTTCCAACACTAGCTTAATGTTCAACAAAATCATGGAGGAGATAAGGATGTTGTCAATGGGCTCAACAACAATTCATCTAGGTTTCCTTTTAAAAGGAATTCCATAGTTAAGTGAACACGGTGATAGCATTGGTCAGACCAAAGATGTAATGGTGTATGCTCGAGGGATCAACCACGAATAATACAACATTACGAGCATCGTTGGTACTGATTTGATTTGACGATAGCCCACACTCAAATCAAAGGATTGATAAGACAATAGGTCCAGCAACTGATCACAGGGACCAATCAATGAAGATATCATCTTTCTTCAACACACACTACACAAGAATATCCCTTTGGAACAAACTAAGTTAGGCAAGCTTTTATCTTCCAATTCTCCAAGTTGTTGTCTAGCTTAACCAACTAGCTCAGGGATATCCAACACAGATTCTTGGAGAAAGGGTGGTTCACAAGAAACCAACTTGATCACGAGCTCAACATAACAGTCAGGGAACAACCTGGTAATACTTCCGAGAAGATATTCGGAAAATCATGAACCACCGGTATGTTACTAAGCTCGAGAACAATCTCGCTTTTGAGGGCAAGACGATATGATAAAATGAGTGAGGACTTGACAAGATCCTAACTCATCAATCGAAGGGTGCACCGAAATAAGGACTAGGTAGCACGATCAGTCTTAGAAGGATGATTCAAAAACCAACACGCTAAGAATGAAATTATTATCCTTTAACTACCAAGCAACGAGGTTGCTGGGAGTATTGATTTCACACATCTCAATTCATTTATCGGTATTCCGGTTGCATCAACACGAGGGCCGAGGAATGACTAATGATGGTGAGAAGTATCACTACGTCAAAATTCATGAGAGTTGGTGCAGTTCTCATGACAATTCTGACATAGAGGGGTAATACTCCAAGGTAGAACAGAACCAAAAGCTGGATTGGCATTTGATCTGCGGCATACAACTTCTTTGACTCAATCCTGGATATGGAAGAGGTACTGGAGTTTGTTTCTCCTAGTCATTCCGAACTAGAATGGCTTGACGGACCACAAGAATAACGAGCATCGGTGAACACGAATGCACGACATCAACTTGACTATCAACTGCTGGACAAGGGTCAAATACAACTACAGAGGGACAACTCAAAAGAACATATGATTTCCTGAGTTGTGGATGCATGGTTTAGCATGTCGAACGAAGTTCAACATATTTCTTCCGGATAACCCATGTAGAAAGGTAGAACTGGCAGAGCCACAATATATAATGGAGAACTCATCAAGAGCACTCTGGTTGTGATCGTTCAGTTCAACGAGGAACTTCTGCCATAAGTAGTTTATGGTATTTGGAAGAAGGAGATACCACGGACTTCAAGGACTATCGCAAAGGTTACTAATATCCTAAAGGCATTAGCAATTACTATCAACATGAAGTAGGTAGAGTGAATCTCGGGTTCAAGAACCCAGGAACAGAATACCTACTACTAAGTAGCATCACGGGATGCTTCCGAGAATAAAGGCCAGAATCATCATACTGGGAACACAGATCATGGCTAGGCCACTAGATGATCCCCTAAGACACCTAGGGTCATAATAATATCTCCAACATATATGTCAAGGTAACAGAGTACCTCAACTCACTGATTAGTGTGGTTAATCTGGCCCATGGGAACATTGAAACGGGAAGAAAGGATTTGCAAATGCATCAGACTACTTAGAAACCTGGGATGATTCGGATAGCATAACGGCTGTAAATGCTCAGAAAAGATTTGAGACATTCACAAAAATGGTGGCATAACCACTCAGAAGCACAATATCAAGGTTCCGAGATCAACAATTAACATACGGAAGTAGTAGGAACTGAACTGAGACTTAAACCCAACAATCTTAAGTCTACGGATTAGTAACACGTGATCCTGATAGAAAGAAGAGATAGCCTAGTTCTTAATCCCCGTAGAAGAGAAGATGATGACTCAGATCAGAAGGCCATGAGGTATAAGGAGTAAAAAGAGCCTTACGTTCCATCCCACAATCAATTCCCTTATATAACTAAGAATTTCTAGACTCAACTTCGACCAGTTTGGCTTGGTAATCCTACAGGCAGTCAAGCTCTGATACCAACGCTGTCAGGACCCCGACTCAATGCCACATCGACCTAGCATGTAACACCTCATATCACTTTGCGGCCTCACGCACGGTATTCCCACGAGTGTCGCCTTACCTTTGCCCGGGACCGTTTGCGCCTTTTGGCACACGTATATGACAGTGTCGCTAGCATCCATATGATAAGGAGCCCGGGCTGACATGGCTAGTCGTAAACCCAAAGTGGCACAGACTTACAGGGACAGGCATCCATGACCCAGCATCGAACGTGTCGGTCATCAGCGAGTGAATCCAGGCTGTAGCACTGGGCTAGCAGGACTCCGGTGAACCGGGCTGTAGCGGGCTAACAGGACTCCGGTATTCATCGCGTGACATTTCCCCGAAGGGACAGACATAGGAACGAAGAAGGACACATGCCGGCCAGCCTAAGTGTTCCGGAGCAGTAGCAAGCTACCAAGGCTCAGTGGAAACACTAGGAGACATTTCCCGGTAAGAGAGGCTACTAAAGATAAACAACTAGATGGTCAGATCCCACACATACCAAGCATTTCAATAACATACACACAATATGCTCGATATGTGCAAATACAACATGGCATCACAACGTGACTCTACGACTCAAGTATTTAATCAATAGGTTCCGAGGAGCGAGATATTACAAACATGGGTCTCATGACCCAACACTCAGAGCATACAAGTCAAAGCACAAGCGGAAGCTATCATGTCTGGGTACAGACATCTATAAATGAAAAAGGCTGAGAAGCCTGACTATCTACCAGATCCTGCCGAGGGCACAAGATCGTAGCTGAGGTAACAAGCTAAACGTCGAAGTCCACGCGGAACTACTAGTGAGACCGAAGTCTCTCTGCAAAAACATAAAATAGGCAAACATGAGTACAAATGTACCCAGCAAGACTTACATCAGAACTAACTACATATGCATCATTATCAACAAAGGGGATGGTGGGGTTTAACTGCAGCAAGCCAGCTTTGACTCGGTGGCTATCCTAAACTACGACTGCAATGTAACTCTTTTGAGGTGGCGCACACGAGTCCACATATTCACCATATCAATACACCACTATGGAACCGCTCCCGTCTCCCTACGAGAACGCCATCCATAGCACTCACGCTTATCTTGCGTATTTTAGGGTATCCACTTTCACTTGTCTATGAACTGATATAAGCAACCCAGAAGTCCTTTTCCGTGGACACGGCTATTCGAATAGATCATATTAACCCTGCAGGGGTGTACTTCTTCACACACGCTCTCACCACTTACCGCCGTTTACACGACATGTACTCGGCAACCTTCAAGCGGAAGCCCAACGTGGGTGTCGGCCACGGCCTACCTAAACACTCGAGTCTCTAGTCCAGGTTTATCGCCTATTCGGGTTCCATCCATGAGGAGATCCGGCCGGAGTTTCGCTCACAGCCCCAAACGATGTGTACAGGGTTCCGTGACACCAAACGGGCGCCCGGTTTACCCGGCCACGTGCCTACCGCATCACAGCCCACCCCTACGGTCAGCGCTGCGCACGGCCTCCAGCATACTACAAACACCAGAAACTACTTGCAACTCCTGGACAGAGGACAAGGGTGATCAAGAAGCCGAGAGGGTCCATTGGTTTCGGGCCCAATGCGTGGTAGTAGCTGAATCATGGATCACAAACACAGAACTCAGTTCCTGAGGACGGCTGCAATGAGACAACCCACCATGTACTCCTACATGGCCTCTCACCGCTACCTTTACCAAATCGTATTCACACACTTAGCTCACACACAGTAGGACAGGTTCACACGCCTCTGATTCATCCCCGATGAATCAGACCCGACTCGACTCTAAGCAGTAGCAGGCATGACAAACAAGCATGAATGAGTAGGCACAACAGGGCTCAAACAACTCCTACTCATGCTAGTGGGTTTCATCTATTTACTGTGGCAATGACAGGTCATGCAAAGGATAAAGGGGTTCAGCTACCGCAGCAGGTAACAGATGAATCGTTGTTGTCCTAATGCAGTAAAAGAGAGCAGGAGCGAGAGAGTGGGATTGTATCGGAATGAACAAGGGGGTTTTGCTTGCCTGGCACTTCTGAAGATAACATTGAGTCTTCATCAGTGTCAACGATCACATCATCGGTATCGCGTCTATCGAGAGGGGACAAATACCGGCAACACAGAAAGGAACACAATCAATGCAATGCACAATATGATGCATGATCATGACATGGCAAAATGAATGTGTTTTGGGCTAATGCAACTAGCAACAGATTAAATGAAGTTGGTTTGAATACGAGATTCAATTTCAAACTCCATATATGATTATTTAAATGCCATTTAATTGATTTGTGCTAAACAGCAGCTATAAGTTGTTCTAACATGCATGAAAATGGTACAGATGGATTCCTTGAATTTTTCTGATAATTTTTCATATATAAATTATTTAATTTGGAGTTACGGTTAATTTTCTATGTTTTTTAGAAGTTTTAGCTATTTTCTGGAATTTCCTGAATAATATTAAATCCAGAAATGATTATGGCGTCAGCACCACGTCACAGTGACGTCAGCAGGGTCAACTGGGCTGGCTCGGGTCAAACCTGACGTGTGGGGGCCACACGTCAGTGACACAGGAGCTAATCCCGGTCAAACCCAGCGCTGACTGGGGTTTGACCAGGGGTGGGGCCCACTGTCAGTGGCTGTGGGGGTGTTTAGCGTGGTCATTAGTGCTAACTAAATCAGCGCCACGTCAGCTGTCGGCGTTTAACCGTCGGCAAGCTCAGATCGCGGCGGCGTCCGCGTCGGGTTTGCGCTATAGGGCGCCGTTTTACTCGTGGTTTGCGGCTACGGCTAGCTGGCAAAGCAGCGCATCTAATGGAGCGAACGGGAGGAGCTGGGGTGGCCTGAGTCGACGGCGGCGAGCTCCAAGGCGGCGGCCGGAGTTCGGGCACCTGCGGGTTTGGCGTTGTGGTGCTCGGGAGGGGAAGCTGGTGGGTTCTACGTGCTCCTGGTGAGGTTTGGAGCACGGTGGTGTGCCCGGCTTTGAGCCACGGTGGCTCTGGCCACGACGGTGACGAGGCACGGCGGTGGCGAGCTCTCGGATCCGGCGGAAGCAATGGCTAGAGCGGCCAAACGGCACGGGAAGAAGAGGGAAACGGGTCAGCGGCTCACCGCGAAGCTGCAGGGAGGGTTAGTGGGCTCGGGGGCGCGCCGGAGTGGCCGAATCGACGGAGAAGGGCGCCGGGGCCGAAGCTTGAAGACGATGGCGATGGCGGCTGCTCGGGGCCCTTCTGGTCGCGTGAGACGACGAGGAGGACGGGGGCGGAACAGCGGAGCTTTGGGAGGCGTCGGGGAGGCGAGACGGTGGCTGTGGCCGCGCGAGCGCTGGTCGGCGGCGACGGGCTCCATTCGGTCGCGGGAGGGGGAGCAGAGGAGCGAGGGGGAGCGAGGGGGAGGGAGGTCCAGAGAGCGAGGGAGAAGTGGGAGGGGGTCGGGAAGGCGCGTGGCGTCTCCGGGCGTCGAGGAGGGAGGCAACCAGGCAGGAGGTGGCCAGGGGGAAGCAGGAGGTGGCCGAGGCCTCTCGGGCGCGCGCCACGCCTCGCCTCTGTTCGTCCTCCTGGCAGAGGAGGAAGAGGACAAGGGGGAGGAGGTGGGCTGGGCCGGCCAGATGGAGCTGGGCCAGGTAAGTGGCGCCAGGTAAGTTCTGTTCTGTTTCATATTTTTCTTCTGTTTTGTTTTTATTTAATCTTTTGCCACTGTTTTGAAATAAAACAAATTCAAAGACAGTGACAAAATTCCCCTGAACATTTTATTTAGCACAATGGGATTATACCAAAGCACATAAAAATGTTTCAGTTATTTGAACATATATTCAGTAATATTTGGATATAAGTTCAAATTCAAAATAGTATTGATTTAAATTCAAAGTCCCAAAATAAATCCTTTTAAAATGTTCATTATTTTTGGTTTAGATCAAAACCCTTGCCAAAAATATTAAACATCTAAGAAGAGCATTTTGGAACAATGGATGAGATTTTAGGGTTTTTGCCCTTCTTTTATTTAGGGTTTTGAGGCTTCTGAATTCCTCAATTCAAATTTCATTTGAATTAAAACATGATGCTCACATGAGGTCTAGCCTAGTGCATAACAGGACCAGGGATGTGACACTAACAGCCATCCATCCCATATGCAATATATAAATGGATCCCAGGAGGGGAAACTGGATACAGAGACAAGAGAACCAAAAAAAGATACTCTAGTTAGGAGAGACAAACTGCAGGAACGCATTAAGCACATGCACATGGATCCCATGGGAAAGGGACAGGAGGCAATCATTAGGAGAGCCAGAAACCTAGCTTTAATCAAGACATTATTATGAAGCAAAGGCAGATCTAAAAGGATGGGATTTGTCCCCCCACCCCGCAATTTCCCCCTGAAATCTTTGATAAGACCACGGCTACATAGAAGAAAGAAGTCAAACTCTGAAAGCATATCCACTGTCCAGCACTTGCAGCAAAATGGACATGGCCAGGCCAACAAATCTTCTACTCCCTCCGATCCAAATTAATTGATGCAACTTCAGCACTATCATCTTTGTACTAAAGTTGTAGTACTAAAGTCGCGTCGATTAATTTAGATCGGAGGGAGCAGTAGGAAATTACATTGTGCAATGAGGTCTGTGCTCTAGTACAAGAAACTACAGAGAACAAAGGGACAAATCTGGTTGGCCAAAAGAGACAGACAAATAAAGGGGGTAGCAAGTTTGTTTATATATAGTCCCTCTGCCCCCATAGTATAAGATCTTATACATGTTGGATGTAATAAAATCTTATATTATAGGACGGAGGTAGTAATAGACAGACAGTATCTAGGAGAGGAACACAGATGGCTAGCCTTTTTGTTTTCCCCTGATGATATGCCGGCGACGAACACGAGAAAGCGGAGCGAGTAAACAACACAGGTACCCAGGAGGGAAACTGCAGGTATGAGTCAACTAAACTGGAACCAGAACTGAATTCGCGCGCGCGTGCACACAAGCAATCGCAGCAGGAAAGGGAGGCGGCTTACCAAGTAATGATCCGGCCGGGTAGGGGACGAACGGCCTCTGGCCTGCGGCGAAATTCGGGAAGGTGGGGAGATCTTTGGCAGCGGAATCTGCCCGAGTTTACTCCCCGCTGCCGCTGCGCCTCTCTTGTAGCTTGCTGGCTGCGGTGGCGGGACAGTGGTGTCACGTCCGAATAAAGCAGCAGCGTCCGGAGCCCAACCCACTAATCTCCAAACCTCACCGACTTTTCTGCCATGTCCCAAACTCTCTTGACTTTTGGTACAGGATACAGCAAGGATTCATTGGGTGGGACGAGATGAGGGAACAATACAGTAGGTGAGATGCTGAGAGAACAGGAGGGGAAAGTTCAGAGCCTCTCCTGCTAATCCACATCTACTCTAGACTCTAGACTTATACCCATGGAAGCTTTATTCATCTTCCTTTTTGCGCACATGGCTTGTCTCGCCATTATTCTCCCCATGCATGCCACCTCTCCTCTCCTCTCTCGCACCGCACTGATTTCATGCATGTTTTTCAGCTTTTGTACTCGGCGAAAATGCATACCGCCTGATCCCGAAGGTAAAGGATAGCCAAATGATTCAACTTGTTCACATCATTAGTAGTAATCTTTATAAACAAAGTATTCCTGGCCTTCTATTTTTTGATGTTTCCTACTGTTTGACCCGTTTGCAGGTTTTTACAAGGGAATTAGTCCAGGTGTTACTGGTTCGCTTGCCACAGCAGCTACAACATATTTTGCTGTTATTCACTAAGACATGGCTGGAGCATGCTAATCCCAATCTAAGAGGTCATTTTTTTTATAGAAAAGGAGGTTATCCCCCGGCCTCTGCATTCGAAAGATGCATGCGGCCAATCTAAGAGGTCATTGGTCTCATTTTATTGCTAGAGGAACTGATGAGAACTTTGGTGGCACTTTGCTTTGGCATTGTAATGTACCTGGTTACGTAAACTCTATGCTGGCTAGCGATAAAATGCTTTGGAGCATTGTTTTCAGACTTTCAGCGTGTTCGCTATCTGGATGGGAGTCCTGGGTCTAGTTCCTCGTGTCCAATCCTTGTTTGTGTTGTTCATTGCAACTATGTACAGTACAGGGTATTCTCTTCTAGTAATAAATTCAGATGCAACTCTTCGAAACTTCTGATGTAATATTTTTATTTTGTTTGGTTCAGTGGTTGTGAATTGGTTGCAGAAATTTGCCAATTCGTTAAATCTTGCCATGGCCAGGTATAAATTATGTAAATATTCATACAAACCAATATCCCTTGATATTGCAGGCTGAGAAGAATCCAAATCCCAGTATATTCCATACCACCAATTCAGTTAAATCTTGCCATGATCCAACTCTTCAACTGACTCAACTGACATGATAGAAGTTACAACAATAATAACTACCAGGTTGTCTTTTAATACTCCCTCCGTCCGGAAATACTTGTCGGCAAAATAGATGTATCTAGATGTATTTTAGTTCTAGATACGTCCATTTTCATTCATCTTTATGACAAGTAATTCCGGACGGAGGAAGTACTTGATTAAACTATTAAATTGGCCATCTGACCTTTACTCCTCTGTTAGTGACAAGATAATATGCTTGTCGTCGGTGGCTGTTGTTGGGGACTCCACTTAGCGCCGGCCAGCTCATGTGGTTCATAGGGCTGGGCGTGCACTGCTTCCTAGTGCAGGGAGACGTAAGGAGCGACTAGATGTTACTCCTCAACTTTGTGTTGCTAGCATATTTCCCATGTGGCCCTCACTTGTCACCTGTCAATTACACTGAGGATGTCTATCATTGAGAGCCTGTCTATCATATAAAAAAAGATGAAACTCATGGGCACTAGCACCCATGGTTTATTGATATAGGAGAAGCATCCCTTGTGAGAAACCAGAAATTCGTCCCCGACGTGGCTCGAACCCTGGTTGCTGGAGACGCCACTGCGCTCCCTTGCCACTAGGCTACATCCTGTCTATCATATAGATGCGTCTGTTTGAGCTTGAACTCATATTCATGTTCCTGAGCTTGAATTTGTATCCCTGATGTATCCCATTCATGCTACTAATATCGAATCCTCCGATGAACTATTGATACGCTCCATCCAGCATCATCCTCATGTTCGCAGCTAGTTAATATCCCATATGCATCCAACTCAACTAGACGAGAGGCGTTCATCCGTGCTATGGTACATGAAGCTTGAAAGCCAAACTACGAATCTAGTGACGGGTCATTGTGTGTAGCAATAGCAGTGCAAGCATATATCATGTGACAGCACTACCATCAAAAGAAGATAATAAGTTGAAATGATTTTTTTGAGCTACTTGTATCAACTTTAAGTAAAAAAAATTGAAGTTGGTGAACTACTTTTGTTCTTTTTAACAAATTGGTTATGTGCATCAACTTTGTTGGTACACCCCCTTTTGAAAAAAAATGAAGGATACAATTTTGAGTGTCTACCAATACGACAGAAAACTAGTTGATAAGGTACGTGTAACGGTAGAAATGTAAATAGGTGCAAGAAGCAACTAGCGATGACCGATGACTGATCAATCACCTACTGCTGATATGTATATTGTGACTCCGATACTATAAAACAGACTTGTATATTAAACATTCTTTTAGTTATTTGAGCCTTCCAAGTTTAACCTATAACAAAATAGTGTGCATAAATTGTTTCATGTAGCATTACACACTTGATGCCGAACAAGTAGCATGAACTTGTGCATCCAGCAAGCATGCATAGAACAACATCACATGCTAGCTAGTAGCAAGGGCCGAGTCAGGATTTAGACATAAGGGAGGCAAGATATTGGTGAAGTCATTTTTTGTCCTCACAAACTACTCAATAGTTTATATCTAGCTATAGCTAAGGCTTGCCAAGACAGTAGATTCACAATTTTTTTCTTGAAGTTGGAGCTTGTCTAGCTATAGCTAATTTGGTTCATAATTCTACGTGCCAAGTAGACGAATATCATAATCAAACTACTCCGAAATATTACATGAATTAAATGCCTTGCTACAAAACATTATCAAAAGGAATTTAAGATATACGAACTATAACAATCATTGTATAACCAAATTGATGGCTTAATGACTTTTAGCATGTATCTATACAGGTTTAATGAAAAATCAACAGTGATAGGATTTTTTTTGTTATATTAAGATTTTTTTATCAATGTTGCTAGAATACATACCTAGAGAAAATCTAGCCCGTGCCCATCCCCTCTACTGCTAGGAGAAACCTGATTGCTTAGTCATCTTTGGCAGCCATGCAACAACCATCTGTGCTTACCAATGTTCAACGAGGCATCGACTGGTCCGAGCTTTCAAACGATCGCGGATGCCTATGACCTAATGCGGTGATGCATCACAAATCAGACAATAAAAAATAGGTAATCTAATGTATAAGTTCGACATGTTACAACATGAGAGTTGAGAGAAATTAGTAGACAACATGATGTGTTAGCCTTTGTTGGTTCATTGGCAGCCTAAAGAGTTGATGACTGAATCAACCTCCATAGTAAAGAATTGAAGGTTAGCGAAAGCAGAGTGGAACTATATCTCGCATTCAACGAGATGGTAGGACGTCTTGCGTTAAGCATCTACAGTTCCGGGCCGGCCCAATAGTGCACCTTTATAAGAAAGGGAGAAGAAAAAGGCGAGCAACCCTGGAATCGAACACAGGACTTTGGCATGATAGGCAGCGCTGCAAGCCAGTGAGTTAGCGACGGCTACGGCTTTGCGGAAAATAGTAGGGCGCAACCTACTTAAGGGGAAAAGAGCCGGTTTTCGATTGGGTTTTCAGTTTTTTTCCTTTGTTTTTTCACCGATTTTTCTTCGTTCCTTTCTCCAATTTCATTTTTTTTGGTTCTATATTTTTCTTTGGTTTTCTTTATTTCCTTTCATGGTTCTCATAGTTTTTTCTTTTTATTTGTTTTGCTTCATTTTTCTTTGTTTCTTTCTTGGTTTTTTTCCTTTCTTTTTAGTTTTCTTCATTTTTCTTCGGT
This sequence comes from Triticum aestivum, assembly GCF_018294505.1. Lineage (NCBI taxonomy): Eukaryota > Viridiplantae > Streptophyta > Magnoliopsida > Poales > Poaceae > Triticum > Triticum aestivum. The sequence goes on from NC_057806.1 coordinate 569,691,155, forward strand.
TTTCTTTTGTTTCTTTCTTGTTTTCATCTATTTTTCTTTTTATTTCCCCTCTGTTTTCCTTGTTTTTCAATAGACATTTTTGGTATATATGTAATCAAATTTTCTAATAGACGCTTAACATTTTCCAAATACAAGTCCAATACTTTTTTGAATACATGATCAACTCTTTTTAAATCCTTGATTAACATTTTTAAATTACAACATTAAATTTTTTAATACATAGTAAACATTTTCTCTATACATTTTTTAAAATGTTTAACTAACACTATTCAAAGGAAATATAAACATTTTTGAAATACTTGTTCAACATTATTTAAAATGCCTGATTAAATTTTTTATATACATGATAAAAAATTCACCATTTTTAAGTACATGGTCGACATTTTTTCTATACACATTTAACATTTTCCAAATTATTTATTAATATTTTATTTTATTTTCAAAAGCTTGATTAACATTTGGATATACATAATCACATTTTTCTCATCATTTTTAATTTATGGTCAACATTTTTTCTATACATATTTAACATTTTTTAAATGCTTGATTAACGTTTTTCAAATAATTATTCAACATTTTTTCAAATGCTTGATTAAATTTTTTTAAATACCTGATCAATTTTTTTCATACATACTGTTTTTTGTATACATTTTTCGTATATGTGATAAACTTATTCTCTATACATATTTAACATTTTTCAAATGCTTGGTCAACATTTTGAAATGGTTTTTCATAGTGATTTTTGTTATTTAAAATATTTTAAAATAGAAAAAATAAAAATAATAAACGAAGAAATGAAAGCAGAAAACATAAAAGCGGAAAAAACGAGGCTATGTCCTCCCACGCGCCTGGCCGGCGCATCTCGCTCTCCCCTGCAGTGAGGGGTCCCTAGGTCTCGCTAGAAGCGGACAATCGGTCTAGCTAGGGGTGCAGATGGGGCCGTGTCCAGATCTGGTAACAGAGGCGCAGCAGCTGTGGTATGCCGTGACAGAGCGGGACTATTTCTAGGAGCTTCTGCCAGAGTTTTCGACGGTCTCACAGATCCGCCCTCTTTGGAAGCACAAGCATGCAATGAAGCCCTGGCGTTGGCGACGGATCTCAATCTCAACTCTGTATGCGTGGCGTCAGACTGTGCCACCGTGATCTCTATGATCGGCGGGGAAGTTCCTTGTCAGTTCGCTTCGGTCTTGAGTGAGATAAACCATAGGGCTAGAAATTTCCCTAATATCCGTTTTGTTCATGAGAATAGAAAGCATAATTTTGAAGTGCCTTGCAAAAGCTGCGGCTTCTCTGTCTCTCGGGCGCCACCTGTGGCTTGTTAATACGCCCGACATCATCTATATCCCTATGAACATCCAGATTTAATAAAGGTTACAGATGCTCAAAAAAAGCTGGGGATGCCAATCTGTTTTTTTTTTTCTGTTTTCCTCTTGGTTTTTACTGGTTTTCCATAAGAGCACTATTTTTTTTAATTTTTTTAATGTAAATGTTTTGCAAAAATGAGAGCATTTTGAAAAATATCTGAAAATGCATTTTCCAAAACATGAATACTTTTTAAAAATTGGTGAATTTTTTGGAATCTTGAATGTTTTGAAATTTAGAAAATATTTCTTGAAATAAAATAAAATAAATAACTGTAAAATGAAGCGAAAAAACCCAAAAGGAACCTTTTAAAAGGTTCCCGAAACAAAGATTCCGTAGAGCCAAAAAGGCATCACTTGCTAGCTGACTGTGCATTTGTGTGACAATTGGAAGCTGTGGGCGCAATAGGATTTGTCGGGGCCAAGTACTTACGTACGTGCAATCATATCGCTAATTAATTTGTACTTTGTTCCTACTATTAAGGTACACGTGCATTGCACGCATAAAATTTGGCAATCAAATTATGAATAAATACCATACTATAGCATGTAAACTTTGAGTAATATATACATGATGCAGATGATTCATTTAATTCTTATAGTTTATCTAATTCAAAATCAATTAGTATTAATAAAAAAGTTAATCTATTTTAAGATTCATGAAGTTATGCATTGTAAAGCATAAAGTAAAAACAAATAATGGCAATTCATCTAGAAAAAAGTTTGGGCAATTATGATATGAAAGATTCTAGAACAAAGGAGAAGTGTTTGTGTTTTGAGATTTGTGCATTATGCTTAAGTTCAACCATAGTCTTCTAAATTGTACATGTGGCAGAATCTGATGAAATGTAGATGATATCCAACGGCCAGTAGTGTTTGGATTCGTCATCTCTACACCGTCAGATTGACTTCATCCAATGACCATCTTTCAAAATTATTCGCACACTATATAGGGGTATAAAAATACAAGAATTTCTATAAAAACTTATATTTAGGAACGGAGGAAGTACTATGCAATGTTCGCCCACCCTTGTATCCGCCACTCGCCAAATATGCACAGAGTATAGACCCATGTCATTGCTTGCTTTTCCATTCTTCCTATCGTCATCCAAGTTTGCACGTGCATGCATGAAAAAATAAAAGGCGTATACCCCTTCAATTTAATTTCATACTAGTGCCGATGAACCCACCTTGGCAGCAGTTGAATTGATATTTTGATTCTTCATTATTAGTATACATCGCCATCCTGTTCATTGGTGCTGGTTGTGCTTTGGTGCTACGAGGGAGTCCACAAGCTAGGAACAGTTTCAATGGTTTAACTCGTTTTTCGGTCAGGTCCAACTGTCTTAATTAATTATACGTTGACACTCTATCTTTAGCACAAACAGTACTCCCTTAATTTCAATTTGCTCTGTGTTTTTTCATGCTCACATTTTCTTTTGTAAAAAAACAATTTACTCGCAAATTCCTGTTTTGTGGTGATATTTTCCGTTGGAACCCCTCTCATTGTATGTTCCATTTCACCTCTCCTCTCTTAACGACCCCACTACCATGCTTGCATTTTTTCCGCTGCTTATTTCTTTGTCTTCCTCCTCCACTCCCGATCACATGTAATGACGACACATGCATCCCAATCCCATCTAAATGAGACACCTTTTCTCATCCTTGTGCTCCCCCCTTTATCAGCCCATGATGGCCATTGAATATGATTGCTTCCAACCGTGGTGGTGGAGAGAAAGCCATAATGACATTGATGTGTGTGTTCCGGGCGAAAGCCTTGACCCGACTTTGCTGGTGCCGTCGACGGTGGCGTTCTCGGGCGTCGTTTTCCCTCCTTGGAGGCGTCGTTGTGAAACTCATCTTCTTCTACGTGGGGCTTGGGCTCTCCGGGTGAAAACCTAAGCTCCTGATGTTTCCGGAGCGGGCGGGCGGCGGCGTCTTCGTCGTTTCCCCCTTCGGGGCGTTGCTTGGGAGAGTCAGCTTGTACTTGATGCGTCTGGTTTTCCCCTACGTCGGGTTTGGTGGATGCCGGGGCAGCGGCCCGGGACGGCTAATGTGTGTCGAGGCGGCGGCTCGGCCTTGCTTGGGTGGCAATCTTGGGCCACTTGGGTGGCAGGCTTGTCGGTCCGGTCGACGCGCTCCAGAGGGGGCAGTCTGACTTCACGTCGGGGCGGCGGCCCCGGATGTGGTGCGACGTTCGTGGTCTGCGAGCGGTTGCCCTGAGCAGCATGGGCTGCGGGCAGCCGGGTTGTGCAGCGTTGCTACTTGTGGGGAGCGGTGGTATGTTGGGGCGGCGGCCCCGGAAGGCGGTGCCGGTGGATTGCGCTGGGCGCGACGGAGCGGTGGATGTCGGGGCGGCGGCCCCGAGAGAATCACTGTGGCGACCAGACTTCTGTGGCTAAGATGATGGCGGGAGCGATGTCGGCGACGCGGCAATGGTTGCGATAGTCGGCTTTTCTCCGGCGTGTCCATGGTATTGCCTCGGTTTTGTTTGTTGCTGTGGAGTCGAAACTGCGGCGGCGGGGCCCTATGGTGTACGATGACTGGCTGCAGGCGGCACTTTCGGCGATCTTTCATGGCGCCAGCCGTGCCTGGTTTCGTTTTTCTGAGTTCTCCGTCAGAGTCGGAGCTGCGTTGTATGGCTGCAGGTCGACATGTCGTCGATTAGGGTGGGCTTTGCCCTGTGTTGTTCTGTCTATGGAACCGGTTTATGCCTTGTTGTTCCTCGTTGCGAGCCCTTACACAGGTTGAGACAATTTTTCTACGCCGCGTTGATTGACGACGATTAGGATGGGAACTTCCCCACCCTAGCCTCGGCCAAACATGAAAATGCCCTCATTGTGAAACTGTGACCATGCAGGCAGATCGACATTAATTGGACCTAGATCCCAGTCGATCCCCTGTAAGAAAACAAGACCTAACACATTGACCACATGAGCCATATTGTAATTATTAGCCAAAACCTATAAAACCAAAACTTTTTATCACACTCTAATTTACCACAAATTCTCGATCAATGCATGCTTCGAGAAGCCAGCAAACACTTAGGAACAACCACATTCCAAGACTACCAAAGTTGTTTCGCTTCCGCACCAAATAATCACTCCGAATCCTTGACTGACCAAGCAAGAATTTCAACGAAAAGAACACAACATGGTGACTCAGTACGACCAAACAACCATTGAGAAAAAAAGAGCTTAAGATTCACCTGCGCAGAAGAGCATGAAGCTATGGAGAGGACGGACAAAATAATCACATAGCAACCAGGAGATCGGAGGCAGATCATTTTTCTTTCAAGGAATTCTTCGTTCTCATTAGGAACATCGGAGGCAGACCTGGCGGCAACAGAGCGACGTGAACCAAATCCAAATTCACAAAATTAGGAAGAGGAAACTGAAATTGCTACCAACCTTCCCTTTGGATCATGAATTTCTTGCGATCCACACTCACAAACGCATCGAAAGATGCTAACTCTTGATAGAAAGGAAAAACAACACACCGTAAAACTCGTGACCAGAAGGGCTACCTACTAGGCGTGCTACCTAGATGTCTCCACCTAGCCCTTTCCCAATGGGCTTACCTGCTTGCCTGGAATATTACTCCTGGTTTTTGGGGGACTGGGGCGGTCGTACCCCCTGCCCCTCTCCAGGGTCGTACCTGCAAGAGTGGTAGTAGCCCATAAGGAGACTTCATGCTCGATTATATTTGCCACACTACTCAGCTTTGAGAGGATGCCTTGGAACGTCGGGGTTCTTTTTTTTTGAAACAAGGCAAAAGGTTTGCCATTTTCATTGAATAAGAAGGAGTCTCAGGGGTCTTGGCCAAAGGCCAAATACAACGTATCACTCTCGCGGCATGATATTACACAAATGTTTCGCACCGGCCAGACACCATAGCATCGTCTCGTCTTTGATTCTAGCTACTAAAACCCCAACAGCCACTGCGACATTACGGAATACCCTAGCATTCCGCTCTTTCCAAATTTCCCATGAGACGAGCATCATAAGGCAGGTAAGCGGTCGTCGAGATTGCGTCGTGTTGGAAGCGGTGGCGCTCCACCAGCTCTTCACCGTGTCAACCATGGCCCAGTTCTGCGGGTGAATGTCATGAAGGCCAAGCCACGCTTTAATCATGTTTCATACTCTAACCGTGTAGCGGCATTTGAAGAGCAGATGAGCCGCCGATTCCTGTACTTGCTTGCATAGGGGGCACATGTTGCAATTAGGCCACCCTCGCTTCTGAAGCCGGTCTGCCGTCCAGATTCTATTGTTGATGACTAGCCAAGCGAAAAACTTGCATTTTGGGGGGGCCCAAGTTGCCCAAACAATTTGAGGCAAGTCCGAGTCAACTAAACCGAGAAACTGCGCACTGTAAGCCGTTGCTGCAGAATAGTGACCATCTTTGGTGAGCTTCCAAATGATGGAGTCTGGCATGTCAGGAATTAGCTGAACATGAGATAGCTTCTCCCATAGGTTGACGAACTCATGAAGATGGTCAACAGTCATGCCCTGAGAGATCTTCACCTGAGACACCCAAAAATTGTTGAGGAGCGCTTTCTGGACCGTGTAGTTCCTTCTTTGTGACAGCTCAAAAAGTTTGGGCGCAATGTCCTTGGGTCGCAAACCATCAAGCCAAGCAGACTCCCAAAAAAGGCACGTGTACCATCGCCCACGACGACTTTTGTGGAGGCCGCAAAGATGTCTCTATCCTGTCGGTTGCACGGCGTCCCTAGTCCCACCCAGGGCTTGGTGGGAGTAAGCCACTCACCCCAGAGCCAACGAATGCGCAGAGCAGATGCAAATTTTTTCAGATTGAGAACGCCAAGGCCATCATGAAGTTTTGACTTGCAGACTTGCTCCCAATTAATTTTGCATTTTCCACCAGTGACTTTGTCACAACCAACCCACAAGAATGCCCGTCGGAGGGCATCAATCTTGTTCATCACCTCAACCGGGAGGTTCAGCGCCGTCATATAATAGATAGCCTCTGCTCATTCCCAGCCCACAGTTAAGAACGTCGGGGTTCTTAACTGTGAAAGATTATGCCTCCAACTCGCATTCCCAGTGCATCCTATTTCTACAAAATCTTTGTCACTTAACATCTTCTCCGACACCCAACTTGTTAAAAATAACTAGTACTTGTGATTTTTTTGTGGGCAAGCTAGAATCGGTGAAACCTTTTGGTTTTGATCTACTATATGAAGGCCGTGCCATGGGTCGTTGTAGGTGCACGTTGAAATTTTTGTTGTCTGCTCTATATATCATGTGAATGACTATGATTTTCTAAATATATAGACGAGATGTGATTAATACTGAGGTATGCATCAATGTATCAATGCACATGTGTACCCTGCTTCCTGCAGATGGTGAGATTGATCACGGCCAACATAATGAAGCCTCTAATCATTGGTCCCATTATTGAATGGACAATGAAAGATTTTGTGCGCCTTTAAACAAATAGGGTGTTGAATGAATTTTTAAGAAAATGGTCATATTGGAATATTCATATAAATTCATCAGAACCAAAGAAACCCTAATCTATAGAATTCTTGAAGCGATTTGAACATAGTTTAATTATATCCCCTTTCCGCATTCATGCGAGTGCTCCAATATGCTTATGCGTTACACTATAGCCCCTCTTCTATTTTTCTAGACAACTGAAGGTCACCCTCATTGCCTCTGCATCTTGCAACTGAAATATACATATATCCACACTTTATTCAAATGTACGTAACATCAAACAAGTTACAAGAACAAGAATACACCACACGGGAAACCCGTCACCAGTATCATGACAAAGTTGCAACACTTGCAATCAAGAACTAGTGAGACCCACCGATTAATGCGCCTAGAAGGTTTGAATTGCCTCTAGCTCTATTATGTCTCCCAGAATCGGCCCTAGAATCTGCAGTTCCATATTTACTTGCAATCAAGCAGCCTCGTTACCAAATTTCAATTTTTGTTCTTTGATTTCGAGCATCATTCTTAGCAGCCAAACATGGTGAATATAATATATCAGACTATGCAGTGAAGGACGCCAAGGATAACCTCACAAGCTAGCCACCAGTTCATGTTCAACTTGATCCAGAATTTTTTTTTTTGGAATGCGGCAATGTCGTGCTGGTACATTTGCTTGCTGTTTCATCTCTCCACCTGATGATAAAAGATAAATGGTTGGGAAGGGCCAGCTATCACCAAGGGGTTAAATAAAGTAATAAACCTTGTAAAAATAAACACCAGCAGAGAAGCTCGTCTGTTTGTTTCGTTTTATTTTTGTAAAACCTTCATGGCGGCTTGATTGATCAGTAAAAACACCTATATTATTGCCTGCTACCTGGGGCCTTTTTTTCTTTCCGGGTCTGCTACCTGTGGCCTGTCTCTCCATACAATCGCTTTTGATGATTGCCCTCCCGTTCAAGTGATCTGACCTGCAAGGATGAGGCCATCTCGTTGTTGATGCATCGGCAGCAGCTTGCCATAGGGAACGTGTGCCCTGCTCATGGTGAAGGATAAACCTCGAAATGTTGGCACTAATCTTGATTTCATGTATCTGCATATTTAGTTTTGTTATGCATGTAACTTAGAGGGTCTACGTACTAGCTAGTCGTCGGAGCTTCAATGAAGATGTGTGGAGAAGGCGAGATGTCAGACCGCCGTGAGATACAGCAAGTCCTGCGAGATGCCGATGGCGGCGCGAAGCCGCAGTGCTGCATGAGGCGGCAAAGTTGTGTGATACGGCACACACGTAGATGGTTGAAGCAAGACTGGCCGGCTGGACGGTGGGTTAGTTTGCATGCATGGAGTCGTCGTTAGCTGCATGTATAGCTTGGTTAGTGGGCTAGCTAAAAGGTTGGTCATGTAGCCGTGCATGCGTTGAGTCTGTTTGTGCATGACCGAGTGTAGAGTTAGTTAGCAGGTGATGCATATCCCGAAGAGATTCTAGGAGGAGATGGTGTTATGCAGACGTGTGTAGGATAGTGGCCGATTGTGCCGGTCAGCTAGTGCGTGCGTGCGTAGGTTAGTGGCATGAGTCTGGCCGTTTGTATATATATGCTACAATGAGAAATGAGAAGAGGCCGAGAGGGCTGGGCAAAAAATGTAGTCTTTTGTGTTCATTGAGGAGGAGAGCCTGTCGTGCAAAGCAACACTAGTTTTCTCCTTGGTGTATGTGTGTGTGTGTTCTTGTGTGAGACAAGAGAAGATAGAGAGAAACCACAAGAGAGAGTTGAGAGGAGGAAGAAGAAGCGGCGCTACAAGGAGAGGCGGCGCCAACATCGAAAACCCCTGCTCGTTCATTAATACAGAATGTCCCTCCCCCGCGGCCGCCAGCCTTCCTAGGCCCCACCGCCACCGCCGGCCGTCCCCGCCCACCTCCCCCCTCCTCCCCCTCCCTCTCCCTTCCCCCGGATCCGCTCTGTGCCGCCTCCCCGGGAGGTGGCCGGGGCGGCGCGAGCCCGCCCCCCTTCGGCCGCCCCAGTTTCTCCTCCCCTCGCTGCCACCGCCGACGGGCGCCCCCGGCGCTGGCCGGGTGGTGTTGGCGGCGGCGGGGCCTACCTGTCCCCGCGCGCGCGGCTCCCTGCTCGGGGCATGGGGGCAGCGGCGGTGCTCCTCGGCTTGATGACGGCCCGGCGTCCCGGCTGCGGTGGCCGGCGGCACGCGCGATGGTGGTGTGGCTCCTTGGCGGCGTGACGGCGTGGTGGTGCAGGTTGGCCGGTGGCGCGCCCCCGTCCCAGATCGGGGCCCGCGGGCCCCATCTGGGTCCTTGCCGGCCGGCCCCCGGCGTGGCTTCGTCGCTTTCTATGTGGTGAGGAGGAGGAGCAGCTCGGACGGGGGGCAGCGATGTCGATGGCGTGCCAGCTGCGGCGCGAAGGAGGGAGTTTTCCGGGCCTTTGAGGGCTGGGCCGGGCCTGTGGGGCCACGGGCCCGGTAAGCTCCTGCTTTGGCGTCCGGTTGGCTACCGTCGTGGACGGTGGAGGTGGGGCCCTCCAGTATGCTGATGGTGCTGCTGCCCTAGTCCCGGCTCCCCTTCCTCGTTGTGCAGGCCATCTTCGCGGTGCCGTGGTGAGACAGCGTGGGAAGCTTCGTGTCCGTGTTGGCGCAGGGAGGTGGTCGCTTTGGTGGCGAGCTCCGGTGTGCCTGAGGTGGAGGATGTGATCAGGAGAAAACCCTGTTGGCTTGGCCGACACCGACGCGGTGGCGCCTGAGGGTACCACCGGACCTTCCTGGAGGGCGTCGGGGCTACCCTTCCTATCTTCTCACCGCGTACCGGGGGGAAACCCTTGACAGCAGCGTCATCACCGTCGCGTCCCTTCTTGAAGGTGTTGATGGGTACCTGCTCTTCGGAGTCTCGGAACATGGGGGGGGGGGGGGGGGGGGGGGGGGGGGGGGGCGATTTCCAGTGGACGCAGTCGCGAGGCTTCGTCGTTTTTGTCGATCCGCCGTTATCGGCATTTGTTTCTTTTCTTTTTTTCTCTTTCTTTTCTTTTGGGCGTGATTGTGCTGCTTCCACCCAGCACCTATCGTTGGTTGTATCTCGTAATACAAAGCGGGGGAAACCCTTTTTGTAATAGAGAATGCATTGTCATAATCGCGCACCTGATTCTCCTCTTGCTATCCATTAGTCCCGCACATATTTATGGAGCATCACCACATACGTAGCTAGCTACATTTAGATGCCCACGATCTAAACATATACAGAGAAGCTGCGCTAACGAATATATATGAGAATATATGCTTATGCCTACGAAATGAAGCTTGTGGAGTGTGTTCTACATGTTTCCTCTACGTAATCCATGGTCACTTTATTCTCTCATGCATGTCTCTCCTTTTTGATCCGATCCGATCATTGTCTCTCTAAAGGAGCAAGCGATATCGCATCCTTCTCAGTTTGGCATGTGATCTCCAAGCCAAAAAAAGATTGTGCCGCATGAGAAGTTAATATAGTTTAGGAGTGAAAATAAAGGCGACACAATCTGGGATGCTGCTGCTGCTGCTGAATCATTTAAACATTTTTCAAACAGTAGTGATTAGTTTTTTAGACCGTCCGGTAGTGATTAGTAGACTCCACAAAAACAGTTTACCTTTTTAGTAGATAATAAAAGAACTCGTGATATACAAAGTGATTTTGGTGAGACAGGGTTGGGCCGAAAGAGAGAAACGGAAGCGGTGTGGGCAACTAGTTAACTAGTTAATTGACCATTTCTGTTTCTCAAAAAAAGAAAGTTAATTGACCGTTTCTCTGTTGATGGCTTGTGGGCTGTAGTTGCCCGGGTCCAATCCGTGTAGTGGTGCCGATTGATCTGTGTGAGACAAAACTCTATTTGATTGCAGTGATCATCTGCTGCAAGTTCTTGTGAATCAAAATAAAATATTCACCACTTTTAATTAAATAAAGGAGGAGGTTTAGACAAATGTCCGCATCACGCGGAGAACTAAAGACTACTCTCGTGGTAGTATTTCATTATTCAATTGATTGACGTGATGAGTCCAAAATTGCCTTATTTTTTACCTTTAGTTTGTGTTGTAGTCATAGTATTTCATCAGGATCTTGACCGAGGAGGGAATCCGGAGCATTAAAATGAAAAAAAAACAAGTATATGGGTGAGAATCATATACTTGTAGAAAAAAAATACAAGTATATTGGCGTGATGGGAACCTACCTTAAGAAGCAGAGATCAAACGGAGTCTAAACCAGCCACACTAGCACTTCAAGGAGAGATGATGGCGCCTGGTACCATCCACACTAGCACTTGAAGGAGAGACGATGGCAAAGTGTGTCTGCTCGTACTAGTTCTTGTACCAGGTGGCGTCACATCCCCAGCTCAATTATTTTACCCAAGTGGCTTCGGTTCACGACGAGGGGCTGTCACCAAAGAGATCAAAAACTAAGAACCCTGGCATCCGAAAGGGGTCCGAAGGGGAATCGATAGAAGGGCTCCGCGACACTATCAACCCGATCAAAGAGACTCTGCCATCAATCAGCAGCATCACCATCCCCCTATTGATCTCTTTGTAATACCAAACCTTAGGTGGATTTTCACATATACTACTTTGATCCTTCATTCATGATTATCATTATTATCCCTTTGATGCTTGTTGTCTCTATGTCCAAGTAAAATCCCTAGTTCTCGTGGATATGGAGGAACCCTAGTATGCTTAGGTGTTGAATGCGGAACGCCGATAGGATTCGTCATCCTCCTTGTATGTTTATGTTAATAACCATTTTATCTTTGGTGAAGTCGACCCTCAATTATTTTCCCTTAGAGACGTAAAGGTTATTACTATCGGTGCGATGATGGGTTGGCGGAGGTAGATCATTTTATTTTAAGGCATTCTTTGTTCTTTTTAGGAATATCGGAGGTAGAACTAGCAGCAATAGAGCGATGTGGACCAAACCCAAATCAACAAAATTGGGAAGGAAACTGAAACTGCTAAGCAATTTTCCTTTCGATTGTGAAATTTCTTGCGATCGAAACTCGTGAACGCCTGGGCAGATGCTAACTCGTGATAGAAAGGAAAAAGAACGCACCGTAAAACTCATGACTGGAACGGCTACCTACTATGCGTGCTAGCTACCCATGTCTCTGCCTAGCAATTGCCCGTTGAGCTTACCTGCTCACCTAGAACATGACACTTAATTGGTTTTTGGCGCGATCGTGCATGCTGCGCCCCTCCCTAGGGTCGTCCCTGCCAGGGTAGTAGCCCATAGGGAGACTTCATGGCCGATTATCTATGCCACAATACTAACCTCTGACCAGGGGTCTTGGAACGTCGTGCTTCTTAACTGCGAAGGGTTGTCCCTCTAACTCGCATTCCCAATGCATCCTATTTCTACAAAATATGTATCACTTAACATCTTCTCCTACATCCAACTAGTTAAAAAGAACTCGTCTTGTGAAATTTTTTGTAGGCAAGCTCGAATCAGTGAAACCTTCTGGTTTTTATCTGCTATATGAAGGCCATGCCATGGGCTGTTTTTTTTGCCATGGGCTGTTGTGGGTGTGTCTTGAACTTTTTGTTGTCTGTTCTATATATCACGTGAATGACTATGATTTTCTAAATATATATACGATATGTGATGAATACTGAGTTATGCGTCCATGAATCAATGCACATGTGTACCTTGCTTCATGCAGATGGTGAGATTGGTCGTGGCCAACATAATGGCGCCTCTAATCATTCGTCCCATCATTGTATAGACAATGAAATATTTTGTGCGCCTTTAAGAAAATAGGGTGTTGAATGAATTTTGAAGCAAATGGTTATATTGGAATATTCATATAAATTCCTCTAAACCAACGAAACCCTAATCTATGAAATTCTTGAAGAGATTTGAATATAGTTTATTTATCTTCCCCTCACCGCGTTCATCAAGTGAGCGCTCCAATATGCCTATGTGTTACACTATAGCCTCTTTTATTTTTCTATACAACAGAAGGCCGCCCTCACTGCAAGGTTGATGCATCAGTACAGTTCTAAAGATGGAGCGGTGGCAGTTGGCGGCGGCGGCCTCTGAGAGCACGCCGGACCAGTGTGTGTCCCATACCCGGCAAGTGGCTAGGTTGGGGTCTCAGGTCTTAGATGTTAGGCTTGGCTGCGATGTCTGTTTGGTATTAGGCCCAGGCTATCTGCGCCCTTCATCAACTGGATAGGTGTAGAGACATTTGTTGCTTAGACGGCGGCTTTAGTCTTACTGTTGTATGACTTTGTAAGGTCTTGTGAGAATAATTAATAAAGTGACGTATGCATCGCCCAGATGCAGAGGCCGGGGGTCATCCTCCTTTTCTAAAAAAAAGAAAGCCACCCTCACTGCCTCTGCATCTTGCAATGTTGCAAGATCATATATCCACTCTTTATTCAAATGTAACATCAAACAACTTAAAAGAACAAGAATACACCACGTGGGAAAACCCATCACCAGTATGATGACAAAGTTGCAACGCTTACAATCAACGACTAGTGAGACCCACCCACATCAAAACAGCCAAGATAGTTCAAGCCTTCTTCATTCGTCCACCCCGATATGATTATGACACCCAGAAGGTAATGATAGAGTGCTTTGGATCGAGTCGGTTAGATCTTCCGGTGAACCTACCTTCTGCTGGTGCAGATGAACTCGATCCAGCGCCGGCCATGGTGAAGTAGGGGCCAGTGATGGCGGAGAGATGGCGGCGGTGGTGTGCTTCCCGTGAGCACCGCGCTAACCCTAGATCGGTAGGGATTGTAGGTGGGGATTGTGGCAGCGATTAACCTCGTAAGTCGTGGCCCGGCCCCCACCTCTGTTTATATAGCTCGGGTCACAGGGGCCCACCAACCATGGTTTGGTTGGGCGCCCCCAATCAGGGCGCGAGTCAGGGGCCGTTCGACCCGTTGGGTTCAAACGGGAGAGAGATCAACCTAACATTCTCCCCCTTGATCTCAACTTTAATTTTAACTTTATACTTTCTAGTTTATTTGTTTCATCACATATTGGTACATAGAGCATGTTTCATCGTCACAGCTTAATTGCCGATAGAATCATACAGCTACAACATACGTTATGTTCAGAAGCAAATTCTGTTCCTTTTGGGCCTATCCAGAAATCATAAGGCTTTCACTTAAACCCATGCCGGCTAAGTGTTCCTTGAACACATTGGGTGGTAAGCCTTTAGTTAGCAGATCTGCAAGCATATCCTTTGTCCTTATATGCTCGAGACTTATAGTTTGATCCTGGATTTTATCTTTCACAACATAATACCTTATCTCTATTGTTTTGGCAGCATTACTCGACTTGTTGTTGTGAGCGTAAAATACTGCGGGTTGGTTGTCGCAGTACATCTTTAGTGGTTTGTGAAGACAATCTACCACTTTCAAGTCGGGTACAAATTTCTTTAGCCATATCGCCTGCCCCGTGGCTTCGAAGCATGCTATGAATTCTGCATACATCGTGGATGATGCAACTATTGACTGTTTGGAGCTTTTCCACGAAATAGCTCCCCCAGCGAGAGTGAAGACGTATCCCGACATGGATTTTCTATCATCTCTGTCCCCTGCAAAATCTGCGTCTGAATACCCTTTTATCTCTAGGGAATCACTTCTCCTGTATATTAGCATGTAGTCCTTCATGCCTTGCGCATAACGCAATGCTTTCTTTACCACCTTCCAGTGCTTCATGCCCGGATTCTCTTGATATCTACCGAGTACCCCGGTGATAAAAGCTAAGTCAGGGCGAGTGCACACTTGTGCATACTATAAGCTGCCAACTGCCGAAGCATATGGTACTGCTTTCATTTGATCGATCTCGTACTGGTTCTTGGGACATTGGAATTTTCCAAAACTATCGCCCTTGACTATAGGAGCAGGTGTGGCTTTACTCGCATGCATATTATACTTTTTAAGAACCTTTTCTAAATATGCTTTCTGCGATAGTCCTAAGACTCCATTGTTCCTATCTCGGTGAATTTCTATGCCCAAAACATATGATGCTTCACCAAGATCTGTTATGTCAAAATTTGAGGATAAGTATTTCTTTGTTTCTTGTAGTAGACTAACATCACTACTAGCAAGTAGGATATCATCCACATACAAGATTAGGAAAATATATTTCCCATTTTTAAACTTTGCATAAATGCAATTATCCTCAATATTTTCTTTAAATCCAAAACTTTTAATCATTTGATTAAACTTTAGATACCACTGCCGAGAGGCTTGTCTTAATCCATAAATGGATTTCTTCAGGCGGCATCCCATATTTTCCTTGCCTTTCATGATAAAACCCTTAGGCTGTTTCATGTAGACATTTTCTTTTAAATCACCATTCTGAAATGCCGTCTTAACATCCATTTGATGTAACTCTAAATCAAAATGAGCAACTAATGCCATTATGATTCTGAAGGAATCTTACATGAGACTAGAGAAAATGTCTCATTGTAATCTATCCCTTCACTTTGTGTAAATCCTTTTGCCACGAGTCGTGCTTTATACTTTTCTATATTCCCTTTAGAGTCATACTTAATTTTGTAGACCCATTTATAGCCTACTGTTTTGGCTCCTTTAGGAATTTCCTCTAAGTCCCAAACATCTTTGGAACTCATCGATTTCATCTCGTCTTCCATTGCCTTCATCCACTTCGATGAATGAGGGCTTCTCATGGCTTCTTCATATGAGGTGGGATCTTTTTCCATATGAACCATTTCTGTGTTATAAACTTTAAAGTCAGTAGAAATAGCCGACTTTCTTGGTCTTGTAGACCTTCTAAGGGCCTCATTTTCTGGCACATTCTGTGCCTCAACTTCTGGCACTTCTTATAAAATTTGTTGTTGCACCTCCCTTTCATGCTCAACAACGGGTTCAGTCGGCTCCTGACGGACAGGTTCCGGGTCTACTCCCATAGCTTTCATGGGTGGAGTTGCAACTGGTAGTGAGAAAAATGGCTCCTGAATCATCAGATTAGGTGCATGCACCCTCTTCTCCTCAAGATCAATTTTCCGAGCTACCAAGCTCCCCCTCATCATTTCATCCTCAAAGAAGACTGCATGTCTCGTTTCTACAAACTTTGTATATCTGTCTGGGCAGTAGAAACGAAAACCTTTTGGTCTGTCTGGATAGCCAATGAAGTGGCAACTTACTGTTTCGGGATCTAACTTTGCAATATTTGGATTAAACATTTTGGCTTCAGCAGGGCACCCCCACACCCTGAAGTGTTGTAGGGAGGGAACCCTTCCTATCCATAGCTGCTACGGTGTTTTGGGCACCGACTTGCTTGGTAATCTATTGAGAATGTGAATGGCGGTTTTAAGCGCCTCCATCCATAATCCTAATGACAAGTTGGAATAACTCATCATGCTGCGCACCATATCCATAAGTGTACGGTTGCGCCTTTCAGCTACTCCATTTTGCTGAGGCTCGCCCGACATTGAATACTGGGGTACTATGCCAGTCTCCTGTAAGAACTTTGCAAAAGGTCCAGGGACTTGGCCATATGGAGTGTGCCGACCATAGTACTCTCCCCCACGGTCGGACCTTACTATCTTTATTCTTTTATCATGCTGATTTTCAACTTCAGCTTTGAATATTTTAGATTTATCCAACGCTTCAGATCTTTATTTGATTGGATAAATATAACCATAGCGAGAGTAATCATCTGTGAATGTTATGAACGAGTCATGTCCACCCACACTTTTCACTGGAAATGGTCCACAAATGTCAGTGTGGATGATTTCTAGTGTGCTTGTGCTATGGATTGCACCTTTTTTGATTTGTTTTATATACTTTCTTTTAATGCAATCTACGCATTGTTCTAAGTCTGAGAATTCTAACGGAGGAAGAATTTCACTTTTGACTAATCTTTCTATTCTCCCCTCGAAATATGGCCCAAGCGACAGTGCCATAATTTTGATGAGTCGAATGTTCTCTTTCTTTTCTTTTGTTCTTTATTCGATGCGGAAACATGTTCATTCACATTGCATACAGAATGCACTTTTTCACGAAGTGATTGTTGGGGAACGTAGTAATTTCAAAAAATTCCTACGCACACGCAAGATCATGGTGATACACAGCAACGAGAGGGGAGAGTGTTGTCTATGTACCCTCGTAGACCGGAAGCGGAAGCGTTATAACAACGCGGTTGATGTAGTCGTACGTCTTCACGGCCCGACCGATCGAGCACCGAAACTACGGCACCTCCGAGTTTTTGCACACGTTCAGTTCGATGACGATCCCCGGACTCCGATCCAGCAAAGTGTCGGGGATGAGTTCCATCAGCACGACGGCGTGGTGACGATCTTGATGTTCTACCGTCGCAGGGCTTCACCTAAGCACCGCTACAATATTATCGAGGATTATGGTGGAGGGGGGCACCGCACACGGCTAAGAGATCAATGATCAATTGTTGTGTCTCTGGGATGCCCCCCTGCCCCCGTATATAAAGGAGTGGAGGAGGGGGCCGACCAAGGAGGGTGGCGCGCCCAAGGGGGGGAGTCCAACTCCCACCGGGAGTAGGACTCCCCTTTTTCCTATTAGGAGTAGGAGAAGGAAGGAAGAGGAAGGAGGGAGGAAGGAAAGGGGGGGGGTGGCCCCCTCCCAATTCGGATTGGGCTTGGGGGGGGGGCGCCCCCTCCCTTGCTCCTTTCCCCTCCTTTCCACTAAGGCCCAATAAGGCCCATATACCTCCCGGGGGGTTCCGATAACCTCCCAGTGATCCGGTATTGTCCCAATCTTACCGGGAACCTTTCCGGTGTCCAAATATAGTCGTCCAATATATTGATCTTTATGTCTCGACCATTTCGAGACTCCTCGTCAAGTCCATGATCACATCCGAGACTCCGAACAACCTTCGGTACATCAAAATATATAAACTCATAATGAAACTGTGATCGTAACGTTAAGCGTGCGAACCCTACGGGTTCGAGAATAATGTAGACATGACCGAGACACGTCTCCGGCCAATAACCAATAGCGGAACCTAGATGCTCATATTGGCCCCTACATATTCTACGAAGATCTTTATCGGTCAGACCGCATAACAACATACGTTGTTCCCTTTGTCATCGGTATGTTACTTGCCCGAGATTCGATCGTCGGTATCTCAATACCTAGTTCAATCTCGTTACTGGCAAGTCTCTTTACTCGTTCCGTAATACATCATCTTGCAAGTAACTTATTAGTTGCATTGCTTGCAAGGCTTAAGTGATGTGTATTACCGAGAGGGCCCAGAGATACCTCTCCGACAATCAGAGCGACAAATCCTAATCTCGAAATACGCCAACCCAACATGTACCTGTGGAGACACCTGTAGAGCATCTTTATAATCACCCAGTTACGTTGCGACGTTTGGTAGCACACAAAGTGTTCCTCCGGTAAGCGGGAGTTGCATAATCTCATAGTCATAGGAACATGTATAAGTCATGAAGAAAGCAATAGCAACATACTAAACGATCGGGTGCTAAGCTAATGGAATGGGTCATGTCAATCACATCATTCTCCTAATAATGTGATCCCGTTAATCAAATGACAACTCATGTCTATGGTTGGGAAACATAACCATGTTCGATTAACGAGCTAGTCAAGTAGAGGCATACTAGTGACACTTTGTTTGTCTATGTATTCACACAAGTATTACGTTTCCGGTTAATACAATTCTAGCATGAATAATAAACACTTATCATGATATAAGGAAATAAATAATAACTTTATTATTGCCTCTAGGGCATATTTCCTTTAGTGATAACAAATAAAGCTCATCGTGTAGTAAAGCATTACCCACATAAGCATTATTATACCATATGGCACACTTGCCATGTTCAAAATAACACTCATAATTTTCTTTGTCCAAAAATGAAATGCTAAATAAGTTTCTATTACATGAAGGAACATAAACAACATCTCTAATTAGAAGCTTGAATCCATCAGCTAACTCCAAGGAGATGTCGCCGACAGCTTCAACTTCCGCTTGAATTCCAATGGCTACTTCAATGCCTCTTTCTCTTCTTAGCGTAGTCCGGGTCGAATGGAATCCCTGTAAACAATTTGCAACATGAACAGTTGCCCCTGAGTCAATCCACCAAGTAGATTTCGAAAAATGTGTGTACAAGGATTCATTAACTAAGGAAACAATGTTGTTACCTTGCTTTGCCATTAAGGACTTCAGCCAAACAGGGCAGTCTTTCTTGTAATGCCCGGTCTGCTTACAGTGGAGACAAGTGTCTTTGTCCACTGGGAAAGGCTGTTGTTGACGCTGATGCTGATAGGGAGCTTTTCCTTCTGGCTTTGAAGGAGAACTTTTGCTGTTTTGATTGTAGTTCCTTTTATTGTGATCCTTCACATAGTTGAGTGTACCATCATGTGAGGCTTTTAGTCTGTTCTCTTCTTGGACACACATCGCTATTGTCTTTTCAATGTCTCATGTTCCAGGTGACATATTGTAGTTCACAACAAAAGTTTCAAACTCCTTTGGCAGCGAAGCCATGACTAGGTGGACCAAGAGCTTTGGTTTGATCTCCAGATCCTCATCTATGGGCTTTAGCTTTGCTGCCATATTGCTCATCCTGAGGATGTGTGCTCTCTTATTCCACCACCTGTGTAGTGTTCTGTCACCAGTTGTTTTAACACCTGGGTGGCATATATCTTTGAAGAGCCAGTGAACTGACTCTTTATATTTGTAAGCAACTCCCCTGCGGAAGTGCACTCTGCAATGGAGCCCACAATGGTGCTCTCAATTGTATTCTTTATAAAGGCCATGCACTTTTTGTTTGCATTAACCCACTTTTGGTTTTCTATGATGTAGGACATCTCCAAAGGGGCATAATCCCCCCTCTTTTTAGTCCACACAGCATCGTCATCAGTGGTCTCTCTTACTCGCTCTATAGGTCTGACCGGCTGTGGTTCATCCAGAACCCAGTCCAGATCAGCACAAACAAATGCCAGTTCATCTTGCTTTCCTCCACTTCGTGTGATTGTCACCTCTGAGTGTCGGAACATCTTTTAGGCAACTCATCAAGTGAAAGCCTCCTGAAATCACAATTTAAGTGACATCAATATAACAATTATATGCATTAAGCTAACTTTGGTCAAACTAAACATATAATTGTCTATGCAATTAAATCTATATTACTATTGAGCAAAAATTAGAAATAAATGCACCTTTAAATTTTCAATAATAAAACATGATCATGTTATTAACAACGTTGGTCATAAAAATAACATAATCATATTCATTTTAATAATCACTTTAACATGCTCTTAAAAACTTATTTCTATCGAAACTTTTGTTAAAGAGCACTATTAATTATTTACGCAGCGGAAAAACATGAATAAAAATTCATGAACTTTTTACTATTATACAGAAACTTTTCTTTGACCGAATAAGAAATCATGAACTTTTTTTAATTTTATTTATAAAATTCATGAACATTTCTTTTCTGAAAATTTTCTGTTTGCATTTTCAGAAACTTTTATACCTTTTTCTTTTCTATTTTCTAAACTGAATTTTCGTTGGAAAAACTTGCATAGAAAAACTATTTTCAATCTGCCCACAACACTGGACAAACAAACTATTAAAATGCGAAAAAATGGGCAGCTCTAGCCGGCCTCGACCTGTCGTGGAAGGCCCGCAGCGGCCCATGGCCTGCGCCTCTGCATGCTCGCCTGAGCCGGCCTGGTCCGCAGGCTCTGCCGGCCCAGCAGCCCAGCTGGCCTTCTCTCTTTCTGGCCCAGCGGCATGCAGCGGTTTAGGTTTTTGATCCGGGCCATCGATCTGATCCGACGGTGGAACGCCATTCTCGCTCGAACAAAAACGGGACAGAGTCCCCAGACCTGAAACCTAGCGCCCCCATTCTGTTCTCTCTTCGATCTCTCTCTTACCCTCAGACGGCGTACACAAGGCAGTGCCCCGGCCGCCCAGTCCGGCCGCCGCCGGCGGCGACGGAAGCCACCGCGCCGCGCGCGCGTCCTCTTCCTTCCCCTTTCTCTTCCCCTTTTCCCCGCATTTCCTTTGACGGAGAAAGAGAGAGAGACGCGTGCAGCGCCGTCCTCGCTCTGGCCGTCCAGCCACCGCGCGAGAGCGCCGGCCGCCGGCGACAACATCCACCACCACGCCGCGCGAGCCCGGCCACCTTCTCTTCCTTTATTTTTCAACTCTCCATCCACCATCTCCCCTGAGAGAAGAGAGAGGCAGGTGCCACCCGAGGACGACCTAGATGGACGGAGCGGCTGCGCCCCTGCCGACCCCTTCGCCGGTCGCGCGTTCCCCTTTGCGGTGAGCGCGCTGCCATCGAATGGATCGGTGGTGGTGCTCTTTGCCCCTTTCGGGGTAGGTTCTTCGTCCCTGTCGCCTCAGCTTGCCGATGCGCGACGGGATCGAGAGGAACAGGCGCGGCCTTGTGGCGGCGCACTTTGCCGGCGAAGGCCTGAGGCCCTTCTCCGGTGAAAACTTTGTTCTTTTGTTTGCTTTTCTCTGCCCTTCTAGGGTTCTTTGGGGAGGGATGATACTTTTGCTTTGAATTCTTTCTACCGAAAATGTCTAACCCGATCTGGCTGATACAATTGATAGAGTGCTTTGGATCGAGTCGGTTAGATCTTCCGGTGAACCTACCTTCTGCTGGTGCAGATGAACTCGATCCAGCACCGGCCATGGTGAAGTAGGGGCCGGTGATGGCGGAGAGATGGCGGCGGTGGTGTGCTTCCCGTGAACACCACGCTAACCCTAGATCGGTAGGGATTGTAGGTGAGGATTGTGGCAGCGATTAACCTCATAAGTCGTGCCCCGGCCCCCACCTCTGTTTATATAGCGCGGGTCATAGGGGCCCACCAACCATGGTTTGGTTGGGCGCCCCCGATCAGGGCGCGAGTCAGGGGCCCGTTCGACCCGTTGGGTTCGAACGGGAGAGAGATCTAAGAATTGCCTCTAGTTCTATTTTGTCTCCTAGAATCGGCACTAGAATCTGCAGTTCTAGATTTAATTGCAACCAAGCAGCCTCGTTACCAAATTTCAATTCTTGTTCTTTGATTTTGAGCGTCATTCTTAGCAGCCAAACACGGTGACTATAATATATCAGGTTATGGAGTGAAGGATGCCAAGGACAACCTCACAAGCTAGCCACCAGTTCATGTTCAACTTGATCCTGATATTTTTTGGAATGCGGCAATGCCATGTGTATACATTTGCTTGCTGTTTGAGCTGTACACGTGATGATAAAAGATGAATTGGTGGGGAGGGCCAGCTATCACGATGGTGAAAGCAGCTATGCAACTGTTACCTACCGGGGGTTCAAGTAAACCTTCTAAAAATAAAGACCAGCAGAGCAGCTCGTCTGTTTTTTCAAAACTTTCATGGTGGCTTTATTGATCAGTAAAGATACCAACATTGTCGAATATCTATTTCTAAGTCCAGACTCATCTGCACCCGGTTAAGAAAAAATTCTCAAAAAATTCAGACAAATTCAAAAAAAATCAATTTTTTTGTATGGTAGATAATTTGGTGCGTGAGATACACTCCAAATTTCACATCATATGGACATCCAAGTAACTCTCACCAAAAAAGACAAATTTAGCCAGAACAGTACACGAACAGTAAACTTTTTTACAAACCCCAAATTTGTCTTTTTTGCTGAGAGCTATCTATTAGGCCCGCACATATTTATGGAGCAGCACCACATACCTAGCTAGTTACATTTAGATGCCCCCGATCTGAACATATACAGAGGAGCTACACTAACGAATATATAGGAGAATATATGCTTATGCCTACAAAATGAAGCTTGTGGAGTGTGTTCTACATGTTACTCTACGTATTCCATGGTCACTTTATTCTCTCGTGCATGTCTCTCCTTTTTTATCCGATCCGATCATTGTCTCTAGGGAGCAAGCAATATCGCACCCTTCTCAGTTTGGCATGTTCTCTCGAAGCCAAAAATGATCGTGCCGCATGAGAAGTTAATATAGTTTAGAAGTGAAAATAAAGGCGACACAATATGGGGATGCTGCTGCTGCTGCTGAATCATTTAAACATTGTTCAAACAGTAGTGATCAGTTTTTTTAGATTGTCCAGTAGTGATTAGTTGGCTCCATAAAAACAGTTTAAATTTTTATAAAACAAAACTCGTGATATACAAAGTGATTTGGTGAGACAGGGTTGGGCCGAAAGAGAGAAACGGAAGCGGTGTGGGTAACTAGTTAAGTGACCATTTCTCTGTAGAAGGCCTGTGGGCTCAAGATGCCCCGGTCCAATTCGTGTAGTTTGCGTTGGTGGTCCGATTGATCCGAGTGCGAGACAAAACTCTATTTGATTGCAGTGATCATTCGCTGCAAGTTATTTTGAAATAATCCCTTAAAAAGTTATTTTGAAATAAAATGAAATATTCTCCACTTTTATTAAATAAAGGTGGAGGCTTAGACAAATGTCCGCATGATGCGGAGAACTAAAGACTAATATCGTGGTATTACATTATTCAAGTGATTGGCGTGATGAGTCCGAAATTGCATCACTTTTTACCTTTAGTTTTGTGTTATAGTCATAGTATTTCCGGCATTTTACTGCATCCGCACACCCTTTTGTCCTATTTCACCAGGATCTTGACCGAGGAGGGAATCTAGAGCATTAAAGAGAAAAAGAATGTTTAGGTGCTAAACATTGATAGCATTCAACATCCTCCTTGTATGTTTATGCTAATAATATTTCGATTTGAGAGAAGTGGAACACTCAACATTTTCCTTTAGGGAAGTAAAAGTTATTACTATTGGTGCGATAATGGGTTTGCGGACGTACTGTGGTGCCAAAAGCTATCTTCTTCGTTCCCTGACCACTTGATATGGGATCACCTAAGATCGCCTTTGTTACGTCCACGGGAAACCCGTAGTCATTTCCCTGTAACCAGTTGTGGGGAGGAACGATGGTGGCGTATGTGATACATGGTTGCGGCATGTATGCATGTATCAGGACTTAGCTATGCCCACTTACAAAGTGGCTTAGTTATCCAAATCAAGAACTATGCATTCACATATGTTACATTAGATACATACTAGTGGGTCGGCGGGTCGTCGATGTAGACTGGAAGACATCAGCAGCCACGATCTACGTAGCAAATTGCCGTTTTGGAGAAGAAAACATTGGTGAGGGCCGACATAACGCCCCAGATCCGGTCAGACGGAATCTCACATGCTCCTTGACGAGGCTGAGGCCGGCCAACCTTCCTCGGTTCAAACTATATTTGTAGGATCAAGATGCACAACCATGTTGTCCGCTACATAGGACATGGCCACTGAGACAAACCCACACACAAAAACGCCACCCGAAGAGAGAGATCAAGGGGCACACCATCCAGCATACGATTCCTGGCGATATGAAGAAGCACCACAGAATGAGAGTGGGGCACAGATCTTATTCCACACCGACAGTGACATCATCGTGTCACCACCGCCAATCGGAGACAAAATATAATTTAAATTCTAACCCTACCACTATTGGACCGAAGCTTTGGGGTTCAGCTCCCTCGCATCGCCGGAGTGATAGATAGAGGGGGAGATGGCATGTGGTCTCTCCAAGAAAGTGGTAGATCACCTACCACCCCTAGTCGCCTAAGTCATGGAAGTAGGGAAGGAAGACCATGTCTACTATAGATACTTGCACATTTCCTGCTAGGAACACCAAAAGTTACAGCTTGTGAGCTGAGTGCCGCATTCCAGTTGTATTAGAGCTTTTGGCTAGTGACGTACATCTCAGCTTGTTTTGATTTCAAAGCTTATTTTGTGAACTTGTAAACTTTTGGATCCCTTTTATATCTTGGTTCTTTGATAAAGGGCATTTTTGTTCAATCCTTATATTGAACTTGTACAACAGCAACACGTGAATGGTCAACCTATGCCTAATAAGATGCACACAACCACCACGTCTAGAAATAAAACTGTTTTAGGGGAGAGAAAAAAGCAAGCATATGGTGAAGGTCATGTGCAAATATTACTCCGTCATCCATATGAGAGAAAATCTCCCTGGCCATATATTCTAGCTGGATAGAGCCGTCTTAAAAAGGTCTATGTATGTTCTCCGTCCTCTTCGGGACAAACCATATACAGAGCCCGTGTGTACATGCATGAATAACCTGCATAGGAGGTGGAACACATTTTGTTGTTGTTAAAAATCACATAATTCCCAAAAATCTACAAAGCCGAAGATAAGGTTGTCTCCTCCCGAAGGATATGTGAATAAAACTTCCTATCGATGCCCGCAGCCAACTACCAAACATGTTGGAGCACACTAGGGAGAGGGGGGGGGGGGTATATGGACCACACTAGATGAGCCAGTGTACATTAATAGAAGTGTTTCATGGACTCTTCATGGTGAAAAAATACACAACTCCTGCTACCCTGCCTGTTACAATGTGCTAGGTTGTCTCTAGTCAGGACCACTCTTTGGTGGAGAAACCAGAAGCATATTTTGATCCTATGTGGTATTTTGAGCTTCCACAATTTTTTATTATCCACGGAGACATCACTTGACGGAAAATTTGTCATTACAGTGCAAATTTCATTTAAACATGTCTGGTTCATTCTACAACTAGGATGGCACCAAAGGAATAAGCAACTCATTCCATGATGTGGACCAAGGCTCAATATCAGTACCAGTTTTACCCAAGACATGTGCGATTTTTACAAATTTATGCTTAACAATCTGATATTGTCCTGCATGTTTAACTTTAAGTGGGCTATCCCTCAGCTAAGGCAGCCTCTCAGAATCTAACCTGAGAGCCATCCTTGACTAATAAATTACATAATTGGAAATTTAATTCCTTCGCCGTCATCAGACTACACAAAGATCAGAGTCACCAAGTTTCCAATGGAGTTGAGAGATGACATTGTTACCCACACACTTGTTACAAATGATTTTCTGCCACACCCTGTATCCAGTAAGAAGTTTTTATAGTAATTTACTAAGAATCACGATGTTTTGATCTCATGATCTGAAACCCAAACTAACCCGACTTTTGGGGTCGGAAAATCACATTCCACTTGGCCAGTTGATATTTTGTAGTCTTAATATCACTCGCCAGGAAAACCCGAATATAGTTTAGTGTTTGTAGTACACCCGTCGATAACTGAAAGAAGTAGAAGATGTATAAATCAATGTTGTTGAGGATGGCATTAATTAAAGCCAACTGCCGCCATATGAAAAAAGGTAGCCTTCCAACTAGCAAGTCATTAATTTTGACGAGGACCTCGTCAATTTCTATTATTTAAATATATAAAAACTGTATTTCCAAACAATTTTAATATATCATATAAGAATTTTTTTGGAATCCTTCATAATGTTGTTAGTTTACTAGTGACACAAGAGAGGTTTGTTACTTTGATTGCAGGAGAAGAACAATTTCAAACTCGAGTTTTCCAAGGATTTATTATCTTTGTCTTGAACAAATAAATGAGCCTTTAATAGACATGTACTAAAATCCTCTACGCTCAGGGCCCAACAAATACACTAGGTATTCGAAAACAACGTTGCTGATCTTCACCAAAAACTGCGCACAATCACCTAAATAATTCAAGATATCTTCTAGGTGTAATTGAAGCTACCAAAATGTTGCCACTTCTGCGGAGGAATAATTCTTTTGGGGCTAGTTCATGAAAACATATATGCAATTAAATTCCTACCATATCTACATATTAGTTCATTTTTCATTTCTTTTCTTACTCTATTTTGAATTGCCTTTTGTTGCTTTATACTTGTCTAAACCCCTCCCCTCCCAAATTAGTATATTTGTTTTTGCTCACACATGAAGAAACACCCCTCCACCAAAAAATTCACTTGCTTATATAACTTAGATATATTTTACATTTCTTGTTTGCACTTAGATATTATTTACTCTCTTTGCACAATTGCACCAAAAATCACAAGATTCCTTCTTTGTTTTGTTACTTGCTGCATAAATTTGATTCCACTTCCATTCATTGTTGCCTAAGTCAAAACTAGGGAGGCAAGAAGTATTTCAAAACCACCCCTTCAAGGATTCCATGACCTTAGTCATTCTAGAGAAAATCATCATTTACTCAAATCTTTGCACCTAGAGTCCCAATAAGTAACAGAAAATCCATTCACCACAAACAACAAATCAAATAGTTGTCACCAAAAGCTTTGTTGGGCACCACTATCATGGATCCATCATCAAGATTTTTTAGGCGCTACTGCAAGGGAGGCAAGCAATATAGTTAGTTATTTTTCTTAGTTTTAGCACTAAATTTTCTTTTAGTTTATTGTATTCAATTTTAGTTATCTACTTAATTTTTTGTTTTTAATTTGCTTTTGCTTATGCAACATTGAAATAACAAAAAACTACTGTTGAGGAAATCGTTATCTGGTAACTGCTCGGTTCGCTGGCGAGTAGGGGATTAATTAATAGGCTAATTGGCAAGTTAATCAACCATTAATCAATTATCGGCCGATTTATTAGTTTATCGGCTACTAGCTGACCCTACGAGTAGGGACTAATTGACGAGTTAACTGGTTAATCGGGCAAATTATTGACAGGGCAAAAAACAAATAGTTTTTCTTTTACATTATTATATATATTTATTACCTTGCACCATATTTAAGAATACAAAAACATCAGTAATCATATTAATTACTTTCTAGTACATTGTCTAAGCTTTAACAATGGGTGGTATCTTAACCAAGGTTTTGTCATCGTCACTATTCTTGCATTTATGGAATAGTTTCACTATATGGCAAAATCTCGTTCCGACAGGATTGCATGTTAGCACATCATATATTCATGTATGCTTAGCGTATTATCTCTCCCAATTCGATATGATTTTAGAATAGATTTTATTCTATTGTATTGTTGGCAACGACCTTATCTTTTGTATTATGTACTATACTTTGGAATACAACATTCACATGTGTGAAAAATCTTCTCAAACACATTAGTTTACACTCGTGTACGCTACGCTAACAAAGTAAGAGTATGTGTTTCTCCATTTTCAAACTGGTAGAAAAACGTCAAACGTGCAACTTAGACCAACAATTTAACTATGATTAGTTACTTGTAAGATGCAAAGCGATACTAAGGAAAAAATCAACACTTATGCATATCTTTCCATTTGGAGGCCCAAGAAGTAATGGAAAAGCCATTCAACAGAAAAATAAATCACACAATTGTCACCAAGATCATTGTTTGGTTTCACTACTATCAATCCATGATCAAGAATTTTCTAGCACTACTGCAAGGGAGGAAAGCACTAGAGTCAGTGTTTTTCTTGGTTCTTGCATTAAATTTGCTTAAAGATTATTTTAGTTGATTTTTTCTTTTTTCTTCATTATCTTTACTTTGTGATTTCTTTTTCAACATTTGAAAATAACGAAAAATAGTTATGGGTTTTTTGTTTACTAACTTGCATAAAAAAAGTTGCCATTAATCATATTTGTTGGTCGCTAATATATTGTTTAGATTTAAGCAATGGTTGACATAAGTGTTTTTCATCACCACCATTCTTAGATTTCTAGAACAATTTCACTATATGGCTAGCTCCATTATGACAGCAGTGCATGTTAGTATAGCATATATTCCTGCGTGCATGCTTAGTGCATTATGTCTGTCAATTCAATATGATTTCTAGAAGAGATCAATTCAGTTCTATTGTATAGTTGGCAAACTTATCTTTTCATTATGTACTACATATTCTTTGGAATAAAACATAACCGTGTGTGGAAAAAATCTTCTCAAACACTTCATTTTGCACCAATGCACACAACACTAACAAAGTAACAATACATGTTTCTCCCTTCGCCCCACAATCTAAAGGGTTGATTTGTTTTGTAAGTTTAACTTAGACCAACAACTAAACTAATAATTAGTTAGTTATAAGGTACATAAGCTATAAAAAATCATCACTTACACAAATCTTTGTAGTTGGAGGCCAAGGAAGCAAATAAAAGCTAATCACCACAAAGAATCACACAGTCTTCACCAAGACCTTTGTTTGGTGCCACTGCTATGAATCCATCATCAGGATTGTTCTGGCGTTGTTGCCAGGGAGGGGAGCTAGAGTCAAAATATTTTTTAGTTCCTGCATTAATTTTTCTTTTGTTTCTTGTATTCAATTTCAGGTTTAACAATGAGTGATATATATGTTTACAAAGGGTTAAGCATTATCATTACCTTGGACTTTCAAAACAATTTCTCTGCATGGAAAGCTCCCGCTGTGATGGGAACATGTGTTGGCATAGCATATATTCCTGCATGGCTAGCGTATTATCTCCGCCAATTTGATACGTTTTCTAGAATAGAGCGATGCGATTCTCTTGTATAGTTGACAACCTTATATTGTGTATTATGTTCTGTATAATCTTTGGAAGACAACGTCCATATGTGTGGAAAATCTTCACAAACACTTCAGTTTGCACCAATGGACACGCAGTAACAAAATAAGAGTATTTGTTTATGCCTTAGTTCACAATCTGAAGGGTGGACAAACATTAAACGTTCAACTTAGAACAATACTTGAACTAACTATTAATTAGTAATAAGATACAAATGTGGTACCAAGGGAAAAAATCACCGCTTATGGAAAATCTTTCCACTTGGAGGCCCGGGAAGTAACAGAAAAGCCATTCACCACAAAGAAAAAATCACACAATCTTCACCAAGACCTTTTTCTGGCGCCACTGCTACGAATCCAACATCAGGATTTTTGTGGCGTTGTTGTTAGGGAGGTGAACGCTAGAGTTAGTATTTTCTCTTAGTTCTTGTATTTATCTTTCTTAAGCTTCTTGTATTCAATTTCAGTCTTTAATTTTTTGCCCTTGCTTATGCAACATTTGGAAGCAACAAAAGATTTTTTTTGTTGGTTTTACATTCTTATGTTTATTACCTAGGAATACGAAATAGTGGTAATTTTATTTCTTGCTTGCTAGGAGTACATTTTTTATGCTTTAAGAATGGATGATATCCTCACCCATGGTTTGGCATAACCTCTTTTCTTGGATTTCGAGAACAATTTCGCCATATGGCCAGCTATTAGTGTGACGGGAACACATGTTAGCATAGCATATATTCCTGGATGCTTAGCGTATTATCTCCGCCAATTCAATATGTTTTCTAGAGTATATCGATTCAGTTACATTGTACAGTTCATAACGTTACGTTTCGTATTATGTACTATATATTCTTCGAAATACAATGTCCATATGTGTGGAAAATCTTGTCAAAACACTTCGATTTGCACCAATGTACACAATACTAGTGAAGTAAGAGTGTATGTTTCTCCATTCGCCCCATAATCTGAAGGGTGGACAAACGTTAAAGCTCAACTTGAGCGAACAATTGAACTGACAAATAGTTATTTATAAGAAACATAAGTCATACTTTTTAGAAGTGTTTATAAATGTAACTACATTGTATTATTTTTATGTCATAACACTCAAAATTATCATCATCATCATCATCATCATCATCATCATCATCATCATCATCGTCGTCATCGTCATCATCATCATCATCGCCATCATCGTCGTCGTCATCATCATCATCATCATCGTCATCATCATCATCATCGTCATCGTCATCGTCATCGTCATCATCATCATAATCATTATCATCTTCATCATCATCATCATTATTATTATTGTTATTATTGTTATTCTAGAACAGAAGTTCCCTAGGCCTCTACATCAGATGATGCACACAACTATATTTATTAAAGAAACGAAGCATTCATTCAAAACTGTATTAAAAGAAAACAAAAGTGCCGACACAACCAGCCAATAACAAATTACTAATTAGTCTGCTTCATCAGTTTTATCTTTCATCCACTACTTAGATTGTGAAACAGAGGAAGTAAGAGCATATACAGCCGGACCTAATAAATCCAGCCCCCTAAACGTTTGTAAACATGTCCACATATAGTGACCGACCACCCCTCAAATGTCCATGTACCCAGCCGTGTATCTTATTTGCAACTTTCAAATCCATACACTCTTATGCAACGTAAAATAAACATACATACTTCATGTAGATCACACACATAGCATCATTATACATGCCATCGGATTACCAAAAATTGGCATGTTCCAAATACTAAGCTATGGACAAATTTCACCCACAGCTGCCCTTGCCCTTGCCTTTGTCGTCTTTATCACGAAAGTAGCAGTTGAAGCACAATATGGATCGAGCGAGCCAGATCTACGGATTGTCAGAGTTGTCCGATCCGCATCCTCCTTCTCCCAGTCCTCCTGTTTTGGGGATAGTCCAGCGAGGGCATGGACCTCTCGAGTTTGCTCCTTTCCGAGGGCACGTGCCATATGGGTTTGCCGCTTCGCGAGGATGCGAGCTCAGTGGGCATCCTCGATCTCTGAGACAACGTGTGACAAGTCCTCCGCTATTTGCCATGCCTCTCCCTCGGTCAAGCCCCTCGGTGCATCCAAGGGGAGGCATCTAGTGGCATTGACCTCAGACTTAGAGCCCAACGTTGCAGGGACGAGGCTCCACTACAGGGGTTGTGTCGTCACACTGGTCAGGCGCCTTGAGCTACTGGCGCAGGCGGACGCAATGAACTCCCGGCGGATTGACTCAGTCCACGGTGCACGGGCAGATTCCTCCAGGGAGCGGCGGAGACCTAGGTGGACAGCCAGCTCCTCCTCGTCCCTGCATGGGACGAGGTCCCATTCGATGGATTGAAAGCTGTAGAGTCTGATCAACTGTCCACCATGCCGGAGGAGGCCGGAGATCGCCAAAGAGGAGCTAGGAGAGGGCAGAGCTGCGCAAACTGGATGTGGAGTGGAGCGGCAAGTGGTTAGGGTTTCGTCCGGACGTGGATATTTATGGGATGGGGGTGGGCCGGATCCGACGTGGTGGACATGCTCAGGCGCGTGCGGGCCTCCCCATATCTGCCCCCAAATATGGGTTGACTATAAGGGGTGCCGGTCAATCCCGGTGTATAGGGCTGATACGAGGGGTGTAACTAGGTCGCGATTTCTTAACCAATCACTAACCGGGCCGTCCACCCGGACATATAGGGACAATATAAGGGGTCTAGTTGTAGAGGCTCTAATGTTCATAGATTAGGCAAGCGAACCAGGGTATCAGGTGCCAATGCAAACGACCACTTTCCTTTTGCGTTTGATCGGAGACTCTTGGTAGCAGATAGAGTCATAGAGAAGGAGCCAAGGAGGAAGACATACGGGGTGACTGTAAAGTGAAAGGCCAACCTTGTTCGGCATCTCCGCAGCTCTAGGCTGTCGCCAGATGGCTAGATATGTGAAAAACGAAGGACCAGATGGATGGCTAGACATGGATGGAGTGAGGGACAAGTTTCAACATTTTATCGTCTAGACCAGAAGATGAATTTTCACTTCTTATCAGCATCTCATATTAGTGGAGACTGGAATATTATACGTACATACTGGAATTGCTGCATGGCGAATGATCTAGTAACATTCTGACTCAACACTCTTCCTTCCCACGTTCACACCTGAGCCTTCCTAGGTCTCCTCACCCAGAACCAAGCCCTGCATGGTAGCCCAAAATGCAAAGGTTCCGTGTGAAAGGTACAGCTGATAGCAGGTGCAATTCGTTGCTGGACATTGCGCAAGATGTTCTGTTTGCTGAGGCATGGACAGGAGGAATGGACTGCAGCTGGCAGAATCTATGGGCTGTAACAGAATAATCATCAGCTCGGACAATCTAGAAGTGATTAATCTCATGAAGGATGACGCCCCGCTGCACGGACAGCAGCATCGATCTTCATTGCTGCTACTAGATCCCTCGGTAGGGATTTGTGAAGGTG
Source organism: Triticum aestivum (assembly GCF_018294505.1). Taxonomy (NCBI): domain Eukaryota; kingdom Viridiplantae; phylum Streptophyta; class Magnoliopsida; order Poales; family Poaceae; genus Triticum; species Triticum aestivum. The sequence continues at coordinate 569,723,760 of NC_057806.1, forward strand.
GTTGTATATGACTATGAGCGTGCTTATCGTGATGCCAACTACAGTATATTGCTAATGATTTGGCCGATTTTGGCGAAATACCAAGACCCAATAACTTGGTTAGATGATCCTCTTCCCTCAGTTGTACCTCTTTTGGTGAATGATGTAACGCGATTAATTAGATAATGAATAAAAGAGGTTGTTAAGGTTTCCATGTCAAGAATGAACAAGCTATGCACACGTAATGTCTACTTAAAATAGCGGCTTAAAACAGCAGCTTAAAAATCAGTTTAAACAAACACAGTCATCTCCATGCCATCCCCTGTCGCTCAGCATTGGCTCCGCGTGCTCTGCGCCGGAGCGTATTCGCCACCCATCTCCCACCCCTCCGTCCGCTTCTCCTCACAAACAACGGTGGGTGCTCATGCCCTAGCCAGCCTAGATCCCATGTTGATGGACGCCAGAATCGGAAGCATGTGCTGCACACCGCAAGAGGCAGCGGCGAGGGAGAGGGCGTCGGCGGAGGAGGTAACTTCTCCCGCAGGTCGCGTGTGTCCACACCCGCGCTGGTAGATCCGGAGGAGAAACTCCTGCGCAAGGTCCTCCGCCGGTCGGTACTATGGCGGAGATGGGTGCGAGGCGCCTCTGCCGCAAGAACGAGAAGGCGCTCCGGCTCGGCATCAAGGAGTCCAAGCCCCTCCCTATAGAGAGGGAGGTTAGCGACACGAGAGGCGTGATTCAGGACCATGGTTCAGCTGAACCTATGGTCTATGCCGTATGATTTAACATCCTACTACATGTGAATCTGTGACATGCATGTCAACTTCATTTTTTAATCAACCATGCATGGATCTTTATGAATAGATATGCATGTCAACTGTATTTTTTAATCAACCATGCATGGATCCTCATGATTAGTGTCTAGAAACCAGTGGTGTCGAGCGTAGGTTCGGCTGAACCATGGTTCCGTAAAAGATTTTCGTTAGCGACACGAAAGCGATCCGGCTTGCGAAGGAGAAGAGTCACAGCCGCCCGTCGACTCGCGGGCTTCTTCTCGTCCTCCTCCAACGACAGCGCATGACGAGCACGGACGATGATGACGCCCCTCCAGCAACGGGCGCCTACGTTGAGGACAACTATTACAGCTCCAGTGACCGCAAGGGCAAGGGCCCGGCGCAGAAATGGTGAAGTCCGGCTACCTCCCTCCATCTTAGCTATTTCCCTAGTAACTATCATCATGTGATTAGATCTTAGGCTTAGGTTAGAGGTCTGGGTATGTGGCCCAGCTTGCACCCCTTCATCATTTGGATAGGAGTAGCGGTAGATGTTGTCAAGATGGCGGATTCAGGCATATTGTTGTTCTACTTTGTAATGTCCTCGAGAATAATCAATAAAATGGCCGCATGATTCTCCCAGATGCAGAGGCCGGGGGGTCATCCTCCTTTTCCAAATAAAACTATCATCATGTGATGAACTTTTGGGTCAGAATGTACAAACTTATGTCAAATATGTATGGTTTCACTCGGAAAAAAAGTATGGTTTGTGCTATGCTTGGATGTCAGAATGTTGCTATTTTGTGCTGTCCGTATGTTCCAATGTTGATCTACGTACTTTGCATCACGTTGCATGGCTACTGTACATTGTGTGTGTGTGTGTGGTTGCATGCGGGGGGGGGGGGGGGGGGGGGGGGGGGGGTGGTGGGGGGTGGGGGGGTGATATGAGGTGATATGAGGGACACGGACGTTTGAGGGGTTACATTTGACGTGTCCGGTTGTAGGTGCTCTAAGCGAGCAGATTGGGTTAACGCTCTATTGCCAATGAATAGTGCAAGTCATTGCATGGTACAATTACGTATGTTCTCTCGCGTGATTTGTTTCCACACAGTTTAAATTTTCAGCAGAATAAGAAGCTAGTTGCGTTCTTACAGCTAACGGCAAATTCACTGTTAAATCTTTGTATACAAAGTTGGTTTTGAACAACATGTATGTCCCACATAAAATTTCGTGGAAAGTGATGATTCCAGTGAAAATCAAAGTGTTCCTCTAATGAGGAGGAGCTATATAATTACCGAAGAAAATTTTCTTAAGAGAGGATGGGAAGTGGATAAAACTTGTGTCTTCCGAGACAGGATGGAAACATTGACCATCAGTTCTTTTCTTGCTTGGTTGCTAAGCTTGAGATTCGCAAAAATGACGACTTTCGCTCCTGTGTTTTTGATAATTTGGAGATGCAGAAACGATGTTTGTTCTAACAATAGGCGAATTGATGATCCCTCCATATTGTTCCATTTGATCCGCCACCGCTTAAATGGTTGGTCCATTTTCCAGAAAAAGCCAAAAAAGCAACAGAGAATGATATGGGTGAGTGAGTGTGGTGGGGGGATAGGGGGAAATGAGTAGGAAGTGAAATCTTCAGAACTTCGCATGGATGAGCAACATGAGTTCTTCAATTCACCAGTGAGTGATTCACGACGAGGAGATGATCAAGGTTGCTGCATGCCCTGTCTCTATTTGATTTTTTTCTACGAGGAGCCTATGCCTGCTAAGGTTTGCTCTCTTTTGTACTAAAGTTATAGCCACATATGCCCTGAATCAACATTTAACTGCCCAAGGTCCTGCTGGTGGAATGTGTTGTAGTAGTTCAGGCTTTCTCTTAAGAAGCTTGGGATTTTCTCTTTGTGCTTTGAGCTTTGTCTATTAGTTATGTTGAATGTATGGAGCCGGCGGGGTTAGGTGACTGAATTTACAATTTTGACCAGTCACTTTTTTTACAAGAGGGCGCACGTACATACTAGTCAGTGGCGAAAAACCTGAATTCTTGTCATGAGGTGCATGCGTTGAATGTACGTCTTGCTCGCCTCAGAGCATAAGCTAGCTAGCACCGTGTTGATCAAATCCTGGAAACTACATACATGTGTTCGAGTTCATAGATATATCTTCTATGTGTAAGTGTTGATCGATCAATCATATGAAACTTAATTACGGTACTAGGTTTGCGTATATATATGAAGTTAGAGTTCAATTAGGGCTAGTTTGATTCATGCCGTGGGCACCATGCCTGGGAAAAAAATAGAGCCTGGGAGCAGCTTGGGAATCTGCTAGTTTTTGCCTGGCCAGGCACCTATGCAAAGATGGTGTTTGGTTTCAGTATTCGGCTTGAAGAAATTGTTATACGGTTGAGATGTGACAGTACTTGACAAAGTGCAACTAATCTATTCATTTGGTACAGGCAGTAGAGCCAGGCACACAAAAAGGGTTGCCTGAGCCAGGCTGATCAGCCTGCCTGGGATAAGTACTTTGTTTTATTTGATATTTTTATTTGAGCCATGCTAATCATGCTGCCCAGAAAGAAAACGCCCTCACGTCGTCCCCGCTAGGGCAACTCGGGCAGCGCACAAACCCTAGCCACCGGGGCGCACACTCCCGCATCCCTCCCTCCCTCGCCACCGGGGGACGCTGGCGGGCTACGCCCAGGGGCCGACGGTGGTGACGGGGGACTCCCTCTATCCCATGTCTCAGGGGTGGTGCGGGGCCCATACATGAGTGGAGGCGCAATTGATCCAGCAAGCAGCGGCGATGGCGGCGGTGGCCGGCCCTACCTCGGGAGACGGTGGCTGCAGGCGCGTTGGGAAGCCCGGTCACGGGCGGCGGCGCACCATTTGGCTTCGGATCGGCGCTAGTGTGGAGGGCCTGGTGGACTGCTCGGCGGCATATCCGTTCAGATCTGTTCTGGCCGGTGCTGCCGGCGGTGGTGGTCTTCTCCTCCGTCGGAGGTGGTCGGCATGAGGCTGGGTGGTCGGATTTCGAGATCCGCCATCTAGTCCCGGCTGTGAGTCGGAGAGAAATAGTTGCCGATGAAAATCGATCCGACGGCGGGCGATGGTGGTGTTCTGTGTCGTTACCTTGATGAAGGTATCGTCGTGGAACTATTGTCAACACATTCGTGCTGCTCCGGGGGAAACCCTTGGATCTTGTCTTCTAGAACGGATGATGGCGGCACTATGGTGTCATTTCTCTCTTGGCAGCATAATTTGTGGAGTAGCGCTGGAACACAGAGGCGGAAGGTGGAGCGGCTTCGTCTGGAACGGAGCTTCAGTGGAGATGTCAAGTCATGCCTGGCCGACAGACACTACACTATTTTATGCATGTTCGGCGGGTGCTACACACGATAGATCTTCTAGAGTCTCCGCCTCTGGATGGAAGAGCGCAGGGCGGTGGCGTTGTTGGGCGCCGTGGTGGCATCGACTAATGACCGGACCGGCAAGGATGATGCAGATCTCTCTCCAGAATATGGGACATCGGTTCGATGATGATGGCGGCTTCTAAAATGTGTGCACGTGGTGTACGCTTTAGGTCTGCTGCACTGGTTATTGGTTCCGATACGTTATATGGATGGATTGGCGACAACATCGGTTATAGATCTGTTGAGTGAAAGCACTCCACATTATCAAGTTTGTAGGTGTGAGTGGTGTCTTCGGGTGGCTTGATGTATGTTTTTGTCAGACCTTCATGAAATAATTAATAAAGATGACCATATCCATCGATTGATGCAGAGGCCGGGGTTTAACCTCCTTTAAAAAAATCATGCAACCCAGAAAGGCCAGACCAGGCTACCACGTTTTCTTTCAGGGCACCATCCAAACAACTATCAGGCAAGTTTGAGGGATGTGCCAGGCCAGGCGTCACTAGATGTGAAAGTGAACCAAACTGGCCCTTAATCTTTGCATGCGGATGATGAGCAAAGGCGCAGGCATGCCTATATTATTATATTATGTATAGTTTCTAGAAAAAATAAAATAAAACTAAAAACCAAAATAATGAAGTTTCTACGTAAGAATGAACTAGTGGCATTCGTATTATCCTTTAAGAAGAAAGAAAGAGGTACCTAATTTACGCAGAAATTGTTTTTCTAATAATATACATGACCAAGCATATAATAGTGAATCTTTTTGCAAAATGAAACTTCCTAAGAATGATTGAATTAGTGGCATTGGTATTACTCTAAAATAAGAAATAAAAAACTAAAACTAAATCAAAATAATAAGGTTTTCCAAGGAAGAATTCATTAGTGACATTGGTATTATCCTTTAAGGATAAAAAGACAAAATTTGCACACAATTTACTCAGAAACTGTGTTTTCTATAATATACAAGAATAAGCATATAATAGCGATATTTTGCAAAACAGAATTTTTGTATGAAGGAATTAATTAGTGGCATTCACGTTACCTTGAAAGAAGAAATAAATGAAATGAAAATAAAACTAAATCAAAATAATGAATTTTCTAAGAAAGAATAAATTTGTGGCATTTGTATTACCCTTTAAGAAGAAGAAAATGAAAACAAATAATGACAAAATTTGCACACAATTGACACATAAACTAATTAAATTTCTTATAATATGCAAGAATAAGCATACAATAGTAGAATTTTCACAGGAAAAAAGAAGTTTCCTATGAAGGAATGAATTAGTGGAATTAGTGTTACCCTTAAAAAGTAAAGAAAAATGAAATAGAAACTGAATTAAATCAAAATAATAAAAAATTAACCAAGAGTGAAGTAGTGGCATTAGTATTGCCATTTAAGAAGAAATAAATAAAAAAAGTGACAAAATTTGCACACAATTTATACATAAACTGGGTTTAAAAATAATATGAAAAATAAGCATTTGATAGTGACATCTTCACAAAAAGTAAGTTCCCTAAGAAGTAATCAATTAATGGCATTAGTATTACCCCTATGATAAAAGAAATGAAATAAAAACTAAAATAATTTAAAATCACAATTTTTTTGTAAGAAGAATGAACTAGTGACATTGGTATTACCCTTTAAGAAAAAATAGAATAAAAACGTAAAAAACGTTGATATATTTTGCACACAATTTACACAGAAATTGTGTTTTGAAATAATATACAAAAATAAGCAGATAATAGTGAAATTTAAGCAAAATATAAATTTCCTTTTTAGCAATGAATTAGTGGAATTGGTATTACCCTTAAGAATGAGTGAAAATTAAAAAAATTAACAAAAATATTTAAGAAAAGGTGAATTAGTGACATTGATATTACCCTTCAAGAAAGAATGAAAATGAAAAAAATGCACACTACTTTGCACTGAAATTGCGCTTTTTTTGTAATATGCAAAGAATAATCATATAACAGTGCAATTTTGAAACTTTAGTGTAATTTACACAGATACTGCATACAACTTGCGTGTATATATGCACACTCACCCAACATCCCAAAAATACCAATATAAGAAAAAAGAAAACCCGACTAAAAAGAAATGAGAAAACATAAGTAAAAACACATACAAACAGGAAAAAAAAGGCAATGGGTAATGGGCTTCAAGCCCGGTAGATTAATGTACTGACTGATGTGGTATTTCTTTAGTGATTTTTTCAGCGGATAGCCCTGGCTTGTCGTATCCGTCTGAATTTCATATTTCCAGATGAGAAAAGAGGTATAAATATCTTCATATACCAAACGTTGGCTAATTAGTACTGCATCCTCAAAATTGTAACCTTCCCATGGCATATAAGCTACTAATAAATACGTTTTTTCCAAACAGGGTAAGTCAAAAATTCGGTCCAAGAAGCCTTGAAATAGCGCGAATCTTGACAAAAGAATCAACAAACGAGAAAACCGGCTAACCAAATTTATAAATCAGGCACCTTACATATAGCTAGCTGGAGTTAAAAGTGTGGATGTATGTCCGCTTTGTAGTAGAACCTGGGCTTCCTTAATAGAAATCGGAGAGTATATATAGATAGATAAAAAAAAAGTTGAACTATGGTCATACGGCAATGCTTTGCAACTTTACAAGTCGTTAATTTATGATCAGGTTTGGGCCTGGACAAAGAAGACGATGACCTTCACCGGGGTTTTGGGGTTGCGAGCATGCGCAACACATGGCGATGGCGACGTCAACGGCGGAGACGCGGGCATCGATGCGAGAGGAAGTGGGAGAGGATAAAGATGTGGTGGCCATTCGGGGTTTAGGTTTGGGCTTGGGCTTAGGGTTTATGCGGTACGTTTATAGCCACGCTCTCTCTATATATAGCAGTACCTCTGCCATTGACGGGCAGATTGGCAAGCAACAGCAGCAATGGCAATGGCCGCCTCCGATCAGCAACTACAGCAGGCCCGCAGCACCCGGCACGGCTTTGAGGATGAGTCCCGGTGGGTGGAGCTGATCCGGGAATCCCTCCGGGAGGTTTCCGGGGAGGAGGACGACGACGGCATCCCCGTGTCCGTGTTCGACGTGCCCAAGCAGCTGCTGGTGCACAAGCCCGAGGCCTACGCGCCGCAGTTCATCGCGCTGGGCCCCTACCACCACTGGCACCCTCACCTGTACGACATGGAGCGCTACAAGATCGAAGCCGCCCGCCGCGCGCTCCGTGCGGCCGGCCGCAGCCTGGACGACCTCGTGCGCGAGCTCCGGCACCTCGAGGGCAAGGTCCGCGCTCACTACCACCGCTACCTCGACTTCCGCGACGGGACGCTCTCGCTCATGATGCTCGTGGACGGCGCTTTCCTGCTAGAGTTCCTCACCATCCACCACCACCACGCCGCCGCCGCCGAGCCCGAGAGGCTCGCCGTCTCTAACTGGACGTCGAGGATGGCACACCTCATCGACCTGGGCGGGACCGGGCGGAAGTCCGCTCACAGCCTCATCCTCCGTGACATGCTCATGCTCGAGAACCAGATTCCGCTCTTCCTCCTCCGCGAGATCCTCCAGGCGCAGTGCCACTCCCAGTCCGTCGACGAGTCCACCGCGCGGCTCACCTGCATGGTGACGGGCCTCATGAAGGAGCTCTGTCCGTTCAAGATGGAGGGCAACTTCCCGGAGAAGCAGATCGAGAGGGACATCGCCAAGCACGCGCACCTGCTCGAGCTGCTGTACCACCTGCTCGTGCCCAGGCCCAAGCCCTCTGCGTCTGAGAACTCCGCCCCGGCGTGGTCTGGCCCCGTCGAGGATGATATCGAGGAGCAGCGACCGGACGGCGATGGCGGCCAAGAACAAGAAGGCGAAGGCCCTCCCGCCGGCACCGGCAACGAGTACGTGATGCAACTGCTCGCCGTCATTTTGAGCATGGCGTCGAGGCTCAAGGGCGGCCGCCTGGGCCACGTGATCGAGTTTGCGGCCAAGGCGCCGTGGAAGATGCTCGCCGGCATACCCGGCATCTCAGGCTTGTCCATGCACGCGGACGCAGACATGAGCCAGGAGATCGCGATCCCATCGGTGACCGAACTGGCCAGCAGCGGCGTTCGGTTTAAGCCGACCAACGGCAACCTGTCCACCATCACCTTCAACCGCAAGACGGCGACGCTGCACCTCCCGGCGGTGACCCTCGACTGCAACACGGAGGTGGTGCTCCGGAACCTGGTCGCCTACGAGTCATCCGCCGCGTCGGGCCCGCTGGTGTTCACCCGATACACGGAGCTGATGAACGGCATCATCGACACCGACGACGACGTCACGCATCTCCGCAAGCGCGGCGTGGTGATCAACCGCATGAAGAAGAGCGACGGCGAGGCCGCCAAGCTGTGGAACGGCATGAGCCGCTCAGTGCAGCACTCCAAGGTGCCGGACCTGGACGCGGTCATCGACGACGTGAACCGCTACTACGGCCGGCGGTGGAGCGTCAAGGCGAAGCGGTTCATGCGCAAGTACGTGCTCAGCTCATGGAAGATGCTCACCTTCCTCGCCACCATCAGCATGCTGCTGCTCACCACCTTGCAGGCCTTCTGCTCCGTCTACACGTGCTCTCGGTGGTTCACTGACGTCGTAGTCACGGTCACGCCGACGCCGGCAGAGTAGATCGGTACAGGCGTGCGTTCCTTGACCACGCTATAGTGATCATGCTGTTGGATTGTTTGCACCCGTTTTTTTTTTTTTTTTTTTTTTTTTGCCGGCGAGAACATCGCCCTGGCCCCCTCCGTCCGTTGATCCGGCAACCAAGAGGGAGGGGACCTTGGTAGGAGTAGGAATAAGTTTATGGTCTGGTCTCTGGTCGTCGATGGCGAGACGATGATGTTGCCTTTGACGTGGACTAAATCATATCATCGCCTCCTCTCCTTGTGTCACCGAGAGGCGGCGTGTAGAGGGTGGTGTGTCCTCAGATCTGGTTCTATGGATCTGGTTTTGCTTGTGCATGTCTGTCTCGGTGGCGTTGTTCTATGGAACGGAATTTTCCATGTTGAGTCGGTGAATTGCACGTGTGGCTTTTGGTTATTGTGGTTGTTCATTTTCAATGTTGAGTGAAAATGGAAAATAAAGTCTTCGGCAAGTCATTATAGGAAAAATGTTGCATGCCTAGTATCGGGTTTGCCGAGTGTGTGTCATCGAGCATTTGACAAGCAAGTTGTTTGTCGAGTGTACTGGTGGCAAAGCTTTAAAACAAGAACAGGCCCGAGTAGGGTAGCTTTTATTCGAAAATCACGTATCACCAATCAATCTATTCGCTAGAGCCGCTTTTGAAAAGGAGGTTGGAACTTCCGGCATTTGTATCAATGTGATGCACACTTCTATTTTTATTAAAGTTGATGTAAAGCAGTCAGACCAAAACAATCAGCAAAGTACACAATAAAAGCAACTACGGCCAAGCGAATACAAGATATGGATGTAACACATATGCCTATGTTTGTTTCTTCCATAGCACCGCCTTCCAGAAGGGATAACTGACATCCCACTACTAGAGAAAATTTTATACACAGAACTTTACCAGTAGCGCTTGTTAAAAAAGGGCGCTCGTGCTAAATAGCAGTAGCGTGTGCAGCATAAACGCGCTACAGATACAAACACATCAGTAGCGTGTCTAACTTTAAACGCGCTACTACTAAAGTTCTCACCACTAAGCCGATAGGCTACATATAGTAGTAGTGTTCATATAGAAACCGCGCTACCACTAATTTTATTGTAGCAGCGTGTTTACGTAGAAAGGCGCTACTACTAACGAAAAGAAAATAAATCAAAAAACAAATAGAAAATTAATGAAAATGAAAGAAATAGAAAAAGGAAAAAGAAAAAAAAATAAAATGTAAAGAAAATAAATGAGAAAGGAAAAAAGAAGAAAGGCTTCGCAGTAGCGCGTTTTGTGAAATGCGCTATAGCTAACTTAGCTATAGCGCGTTTTCAGTAACACGCTACCGCTATGTTTGATTTAACCAGCGGGTTTCCCTCCCTCCGGCCATCACTTCTCTCCCAAATCCCTCGCCCCACTTCACCGCCGTGTCCCCAATTCGCCGTCGCCTCACTACGCCGCCGTCTCGCCGACGCCCCCGGAGCCACCAGAGCCGCGCGCCGTCGATGCCACCAGAGCCACCCCCAACGCCACCGGAGCCGCGCGGCCTCATCAACGCCATCGGAGCCACCCACGATGCCCTTGCCTCCCTCGCCGTCACCGGAGACGCCCCTGCCTCCCTCGCCACCACTGCCTCCCTCGGTACTACTGGAGCAATCCTTTGTAAGCACCCCTCCTCTCTCTCTCTCTCATGCATAGCACAAACATTGGACATACTAACTATCTAGGTTAACAAGTTTAATTAGGTTAATTATCTAGGTTAGTGCAAAATTTTAGTTAGGGCTTTGACATAGAACTAGTTAGGTTAACTAGTTTAATTAGGTTAATTATCTAGGTTAGTGCAAAAATTTAGTTAGGGCATTGACAGAGAACTAGTTAGGTTAACTAGTTTAATTAGCTTAATTATCTAGGTTAAGAAAAAATTATTTAGGGCTTTGACAGAGAACTAGCTAGGTTAACTAGTTTAATTAGGTTAATTATCTAGGTAAACTAGGTTAACAAGCTAGGTTAATTAGGTTCGTTAGGTTAACAAGCTAGGTTAACTAGGTTCGCTAGGTTAGAGGAAAAAATTATTTTAGAGCATTAGGTCAGAAGAGTTAGAGAAATAGAGTTCCTTTGCAATTTAATTGGGTTCTGTCCTAGGCAGAGAAGGGTTAGAGAAAATAAGGTGTGTGTGTGTGTGTGAGAGAGAGAGAGAGAGGAATAGCTAGAACAGAATTTGGGTTCTGTCCTAGGCAGAGAAGTGTTTTGTAAGATCATTTTGCAAAGGTTTTTGATTTTTGAAAAAACCACTATTTTTCTAGGAAAAGAATTTAGGCAAGTTTTATTTTAAAGATGATCCCTTCCTAGACTTTTATTGTTGATTATATCTTTTCATTGAAGTGGTTATGTTATATCTTTTCATTGAAGTGGTTCGATTGTACCCAAGTGGCCTTTTGTTGTTTCCAGGGAATGAAGCCGAGTGGCCTATGTTTTGCCGGAATGTTGATTCATTTCCGTTCCGACAAATTTCAGGTGCTCGATTTGTCCACTTTTTAGCAAAAGGTCATGCCGAAATTTTCCGTGAATTTCGGCATGACTTGTGCTACGAACTAGGACATATCGATTGCCCGAGATTTGCCGCACCGGAAAGGAGTCAACGTTTCTGCAAAACATAGGCCTTTTTATGTCATTATTCATTTTATTAGGTCTAGAATTAATTGACTAGATTTAATCGTAGGAAACATGGCTAGCAACAATGAAGGACAGGGTTCTGGTGATCGCGATTACGTCTACCTGGCTTGGTGATTGCAATGGGTGGGTCCTGTTGTGGCCAAAGAGTCTGCTTCGTCTGGAGACGGCCGGGAGCACACCCACAAGCACGCAATTAGGTATGAACATCAACATCCCACCTACCCAATTAGCGTCGGCTGTCGTGCAGGGTGATAGCAGACGGGGTGAGGAAGAGGCTCCATTAGTTGCTGGTGACGTCGTCATAGATGAGGACGACAATAACACTCAACAGTATCTCAATACTGACGCCTACTCAGGGTTTGAGCGTCATGAGTTGGTGCCTGAATTACCGCCTCCGGAGGCTGAACTTATTATAGACGACCTTTCGGTAGCAAAGAAGCCTAGGAAGAGACCAAGGAAAGGCAACAAAGTTGCTTCTATGATCCAGCCGCTGCAGCAGCCTCGGGTTCAAGACAGTATAGATATCCCCGGTGCGGCAAAATGGCAATATCCCGGTGAACCAATCCTATCTAATTAAAGCAGCGTTAGGGGCCAGATTCGGCGATCTAAGGAGACTTAATGATGATGTGCTATGGATAGAGAAAGGCCTCATCACCTCGAAAAATCCAGGATACCCTATCTACGTGGTTAACGTGCTTCGGCAATTGTCGTACGTCGACACATTCCCCTCAGAGAAGTTCTTCCTTTGATTCGATTACATCTTCGACATTTTTCACTTGAAGAAGCCGGATTTTACGTTTGTTCGCCTTTATGTCTTGCACATGAACTACCTCATCGGGGTTGAGAAGATACCTCATATCTGTGTCGCTGACCCGTACTTCATGCACGAGGGCTTCTTGGGAGTCTGCGTAAAGCACCGTGAATATGTGAGGGAATACATCGTCAATTTCATGCTCGCCAATAAGGACCAGGAGGCGATTCTCGTGCCTTATCATCCCCTGTAAGTCATCCGCGCGGATATTCTTCCTTCGATTTCAATCATTTATTTGCACGGTGGAGGCTAATTAATTTGAGGTGTATTTATTTTGTGCAGCGGCGGGCGTGCCGTCCTCATCATCCTCTACCCCCCGATACTCCCACGCTCTTTACTTGGATTCGTCAAAGAACATTAACAAAAAGGATTACACCCATACCAAGTCTGTTCTCGACAGTGCTATGTTTTCCTACGGCGCATGGGATGGAGAGGTCAAGAACAAGAAGAAAAGGGACAGCAAGCCCGCCTTCGGTCATAAGACCGACTTCTGCTGCATCCAGCAACCGAGTGATTCTCTTAATGATGGATTCTATGTCCTACACCACATGCTGGAGTACAGACGGGATCACCAGAACCTTTGCATGTCACCTAAACCTGGCGATGCCCATATTCTGCAATGGGCAAAGAACTTAGGAGATATTGAGGATCATCGACTTCGAGCTGAGTTCTATCACATCCAGCGCGAACTTGCCCAAATCATCATGAAGGAGGTCGTCCAAAACATAGGGATGTTCTACGAAGAAGGACAAATGTCGCAGGAAGACATCCAAACACGCGTAGCCGCTCAGCGTCTCGACCTGAAGCCTTTCACTAAGCTCGAGAACTATCTCCCTGATTTAGATGGATGGCACGACATGTTGGAGTGATTGTCGATATATGACAATGTGTCCGTTTAGTCCATACTTTTTGTATGACGAAACTTTGAGTTATACACGATGAAACTTTATTTGTGATGTAATTAAACCGTCCTACTCGACTAGCGAAGATCACTCTCGTTAGGGCATTTTGGGTACGATGAACTTTGTTATTTATGCTTATGATATGTTGCTTCTATTTTTTCCATGTCTGTCTCTTTCTGTTGCTCAACTATATATGTTGCATATCATCGACTCATGTGATGATGTAGGTGCATAGATCATCGATGGCGAAGAAGTGCTACGCCAGGAGTATACGACGAGTGGCCGGAGTGTCAGGCCCAGGTGTACCAGTTTTCGGTTTCCAAGCGACAGCTAGTAGTTAGTTTAGGTTCACGCTAATGCGAGAGAGGGATACGAACTCATGTACTGCATAGTTCCGCTCTCACTCATAGTGATAGCTCTTCTCGCGTATATCATTGTTTAGATGGATGACGATGTAGTTGCGAGTAATCAAGACTTGTATCGCTATTTTCGAGATGATGATGAGAGACCACTTTGTGTTGGATGATGATTATGATGATGACATGATTTGATGAGACTATTTGTATGTATATGCTATGATTACATTTGTATGTGTATGATATGCTAAAGATTATTGTATAAAGCCTGTTCAAATACAAAATAAATATGCAGAAAAAAAACAAAAACTTATAAAACTAGCAGTAGCGAGGGGAATAAAGTTAACAGTAGCGGTCCCTTACCAGTAGCGCTTACTGCTGAAAAGTGCTGCAGATATTAGCAGCAGCGTTTTGCACTAAAGCTCGCTACTGCTAGCCATGTATAGCAGTAGCGTTGGATGACATGCGTTACTGCTACATGTTAGCTGTAGCGCCTTATCAGTAGCGTGGTATCTCGCGCTACTGATAGGCAAAATACATGCGCTACTGCTAGGGTTTTCCCTAGTAGTGTCCTTCCACCGTTGTTATGGGGATAATGTCTTAAAAATTGGGAGACAGTTTCACTTCCCGGCCTCTGCACCAACTAGGAATGCACACATCCTTGTAGTATGAGTACCAAGATAAGCATGGCCCACATTGACTTTTTTAATGAGTAGCAGGATTATCTTGATGAGTTCTCCCATCACACACCAAGCTTGATTCTCAATAAATGAAGAAAAACCATATGCATTCTAGAAATTAAACCCGGATGGTTAGGCTGCACACCCGCATGCCTAACGACTGAGCTAAGGCTCTATTTGCCTTGCCCACTTCAATAAGAAAGAATCCACCCATCAAGCCCATATGCATTGGAACCAGAAGCGAGTGGTCACACTTGGTAAAAAAAATTGACACTCGACAAACAAGTGCGTTGTCGACTGTTACACTCGGCATTATCAAGAACAAACTTTTGAATTTTTAATTTATTTTTATAGATGGGGCTAGAAAAATTATATAAGTACCTGAATATACATTTTGCTTGAATTTATATTTATTTTAATATACATGTAGGTCAAATGGCACTCTACATACAAGCTCTATCCTGTATAGTGAGTAATAGTTGATTGTAATTTTGTGTTTTTGAATCTCTGTTAACAACGAAAAGTTTGACATGCATGTATGGTCTATGTTGGTGCTTATAAGGTAAACGATTGCATCGTTTTATATCTGGTTAAGTCCGTCTATCTATTATACATGCTCTTTTTAAATTCATATATTATTAGCATAAAAGGAAAATAATCTTGAACATCAAGTAGCGGGATTAAGTTATCATGATATATTAGATCTCAAATGATAAGTGCCACACGTGTGGCACGAAGTAACACCGCCCTGAAGTTTTTCTAACTAAAATTGCCATCCGAAAGAAAACCCAAAAACTGAAACTTATCATCGAAACAAAAAGTTGCCAAGCTTCACAACTAAAGTTGCCATCCTCAGATAACTAAACTTGCCATCAAAAAACGACAGGGTGAAATTACTTCGTGCCACATGTCTGGCACCTATCAGGGCCCTATTAGATTAGATTAAAAGAAATTTATCTATTATATTACCAGGTTTACTGGCAACTCTGCCTACAGAATCCATTTTTATTACGGACCACCACTTGCATCTTTCATAATACTTCCAGCGTACATTCAAGCACTGGGATTATAGTCGTTGCCTGAAGTTCTTAAATGTAGTGGTGTGTTGTAGAAAGGACTTGATTGTTTTACTTCTACGTACCAACATAAAGGGACAACCGCTTGCATGAAGTGCCAGAATTTCAATAACAAGTGCTAATTAGGGCTATCAGTTTGCTTTTAATTAAATAACGGATAACGGTGTTATAAAGCTGCAAAAATTGGGTGGTAAGACGTCTATGATTTTGATTTTGTGATGTGCCGGGCACATAAATAATTGGCTTTGTCTTCTATCGAGTCATGCTGAGGCTAGCTTCTGGTGTAAGCATTCTTTATACTTTGTCACTGCGAATAAATATGGCAAGTGAAATTGACATTATTGCTGCTGCAGGTATGCCATTGTCATCGTACCTTGGTACAAGAACTGATGAATGTTTTAATGGGGTAAGATTATGGGAAGCAGAAAACTGAATCGCCTGTGGTAAAGTAACATTTCGGAGGATGTGAGTTAACGCATTCGCTACATCCGGAATTGTTTCTTCGCAATGAATATTCAAGAGCCACCACATTCTTCAATATTAAGAGCCACCACATTCGCTATATCGAGAATTGTCTCTTCGCAATGAATATCCATATTCAAGAGCCACCACATTCTTGAATATGCCCGTGCGTTGCAATGGGAGACAAAAAAAATATACGCAAGCCAAATAAGTATTACTCAATACCCTGACATCTGATCGTCCTTTATTTTAACATGGTGGCTCACCATTTTGTCACTTATATTTCTTCTCACCCTCGCTGATGATGGTTGCGATGTCCACGTGCTCACAATGCATTGGACATGGTAAATCCCAAGGCTATGAGCTTGCCACTGCACGCAATACTTGTCATTATGTTGCGTAAGGGAATGTTTAAAACTTTAGAAACAAATTTCATCGACCACTAACTACTCCCAACGCTTAGACCTATAAAGATTTTCGAATAACTAATCAATTCCTAGACATAAAAGACTTTTGTATTAGTGACCAGTTTTTTGAATCGACCAACATTTTTTTTGAAAATTTGGATTTTGTCAAAAAAATCATGAACATTATTTTTTTTACTAACATTGTTTAAATGCATGAACAGTTTTCGAAATCATGAACATTGTTTTAATCAACAAACATTTTTTGAATATAAGAGGTTTATTTAAAATTAGGGGACACATTTTAAAATTTCCGTGAACATTTTCTAAAATTTTATGGACCTTTTTTCAGATACTCGAATATATTTTGAATACACGATCATTTTTTCAAAATCATGAACATGATTTTATTTCCCGGCCATTTTTCCAAATAGTAAATACTTTTTATAATTTGCGAACAGTTTTGCAAAACCACCTACATTTTTTGATTCCGCCAAAAATTTATGATTTCCTAAACATTTTTTGAATTCACATACATTTTATGATTTCTCTTACATGTTTTTGAAAACTCGCAACTTTTAACATTTCAAAATCCAGAATTGGTTTAAAGAAAGAAGAAACCATAATGTGAAAAGAAAAGACAGAAAAAGAAATGCAAATAAATAGAGGAATGAAGCCACGCACATGGTCTGGCCCATGAACGCATGGGTGGGGGAGAGGACTTGCGATAGAAAAAGGGAGGAAAAAGTGAGGATGGTGGGGATCGAACCCTGCTCACCTGGCTAAAATTTCGGTGAAGATTTTTTAAAAATTTATGGACATTTTTTCAGATTCTCGAATATATTTTGAATACACGATCATTTTTTCAAAATCATGAGCATGATTTTATTTCACGACCATTATTTCTAAATAGTAAATATTATTTATAATTTGTGAACAGTTTTGTAAAACCACCAACATTTTGTGATTCGGCGAAAAATTTATGATTTCCTAAACTTTTTTTTTGAATTCACATACATTTTATGATTTCTCGAACATGTTTTTGAAAACTCTCAACTTTTAATATTTGGAAATCCCAAATTGGTTTAAAGAACGAAGAAAACAGAATGTGAAAAGAAAAGACAAAAAAAGGCAAATAAATAGAGGAATAAAGCCACACACATGATCTGGCCCATGAACGCAAAGGTTGGGGAGAGGACTTGCGATAGAAAAAGGGATTTTTTTTCAAAAGTATCACATTTTTTATAGCAAATTCGAAAACTATAGCACCTAATGCAAAAAAAATCAAAACTATGACCCCGTCAGCCTCATGTGGGCCGAAGAGGGTGTTTTCGGTCGGTGGTTTGCCGAAAAGGACTCTTTGGTCACGCATTGGCTGAAGAGATTTGTAGCTGGGCCGAAAAGTTATTTTTAGTCATCAGTAGGCCAAAAAATACTCTTTGGTCAGCAGTAGGCCGAAAAGTCCCCCGGGCCCACCTTTTCGCGTGAACGGGAGGCGGAAGCTGCATGGCTACGCTCTTCGGCTTATGTTAGGCCGAAATGTTTTTTTTAATTTTGACTTATGAATCTGATCAGGAGACATATATTATTTTATGTATGCGAGAGACATATTACTGTTAATCCGCATTGTTATTCGATCTACATTTCCAAAAAGACTGCAACCAATAATTAAGATACAAGTACATTTGAATTAAATGGTAGGGATGAACTTAAAAATACAGTTTACATACAACATCAAGGCATCATCGTCATCCTCCGTCGATGCAGCACTCTTGCGCTTCGACGATGCGGTACTCTTGCCCTCCGTCGACGTAGCACTCTTGCCCTTCGATGATGTGGTACTCTTGCCCTTCGTCGACGCAGCACTCTTGCCCTTCGACGATGCGGTACTCTTGCCCTTCGACGATGCGGTACTCTTGGCATTGGTGCTCGCCATGAAGATATCGTCTTCGTCTTCTCTGTCGACAGTCCATAAATATGTATGCTCTGCTATAGTCCTTATGAAGTTTTCACTCTTCGTCTGTACTACCTTCTTCCACCTTCCATGCAACCTAAGAATTTCTTTACATACCTCGTCATAGGTCCTTTCAGGCCACCCAGACCTACATAATGCGTGAGCCAACTCATTCAGTATGGTGTCATTACAGATGAGTTCGTCCCATGGAACTATCCTATTGTCCATCCTCAAATTGGTGGCTAGCCTAAGAAGAAATTTTTGTTGGGGAACGTAGTATTTTAAAAAAATCCTACGATCACACAAAATCTATCTAGGAGAAGCATAGCAACGAGCGGGGAGAGTGTGTCCACGTACCCTCGTAGACCAAAAGCGGAAGCGTTTAGTAACACGGTTGATGTAGTCGAACGTCTTCGCGATCCAACTGATCCAAGTACCGAACGCACAGCACCTCCGCGATCTGCACACATTCAACTCGGTGACGTCCCTCGAACTCTTTATCCAGTTGAGGCCGAGGGAGAGTTTCGTCAGCACGACAGCGTGGTGACGGTGATGATGATGTTACTGGCGCAGGGCTTCGCCTAAGCACTACGACGATGTGACCGAGGTGTTAACTGTGGAGGGGGGCGCCGCACACGGTTAGAAAGAATTTATGTGTGTTCTAGGGGTGCCCTCCCCACGTATATAAATAAGGGAGAGGGAGGGAGGCTGCCTAGGGCGCGCCCAAGTAGGAGGAATTCTACTTGGGCCCCTAGTCCAATTCGGCCCCCCTTATCATATTTGGACAAGGGGGGAAGGAAGGAGGGGGGAGGGGAAGGAAGTAGGAGTCCTACTTCATACTTTCCTTTTCCTCCTTTCCTTTTCCTTTCTCCCCACGTGGCTGGCCCTATAGGGGGCACACCAGCCCCTTGTGGGCTGGTGTGTTCCCTTACTTGGCCCATTAAGCCCATATCTTTGCCGGGGTTTGCCCGGAACCCCTTCCGGTGACCCGGTATCACCCGGAACACTTCCGGCATCCGAATATAGCATTCCAATATATGAATATTTACCTCTCGACCATTTCTAGACTCCTCGTCATGTCCGTGATCTCATCCGGGACTCTAAACAAACTTTGGTACATCAAATCACATAACTCATAATACAAATTGTCATCGAACGTTAAGCGTGCGGACCCTACGGGTTCAAGAACTATGTAGACATGACCGAGACACATCTCCGGTCAATAACCAATAGAGAAACATGGATGCTCATATTGGCTCCTACATATTCTACGAAGATCTTTATCGATCAAACCGCATAACAACATACGTTGTTCCCTTTGTCATCGGTATGCTACTTGCCCAAGATTATATTGTCGGTATCATCATACCTAGTTCAATCTCGTTACCGGCAAGTCTCTTTACTCGTTCCGTAATGCATCATCCCACAAATAACTCATTAGTCACATTGCTTGCAAGGCTTATAGTGATGAGCATTACCGAGAGGGCCCAAAGATACCTCTCTGATACACCGAGTAACAAATCCTAATCTCGATCTATGCCAACTCAACAAACACCATCAGATACACCTGTAGAGCATCTTTATAATCACCCATTACGTTGTGACGTTTGATAGCACACAAGGTGTTCCTCCGGTATTCAGGAGTTGCATAATCTCATAGTCAGAGGAACATGTATAAGTCAAGATGAAAGCTATAGCAATAAAACTAAACGATCATTTATGCTAAGCTAAAAGGATGGATCATGTCCATCACATCATTCTCTAATGATGTGATCCTGTTCATCAAATGACAACACATGTCTATGGTTAGGAAACTTAACCATCTTCGATTAACGAGCTAGTCAAGTAGAGGCATACTAGGGACATTCTGTTTGTCTATGTATTCACACATGTACTAAGTTTCCGGTTAATACAATTCTAGCATGAATAATAAACATTTATCATGATATAAGGAAATATAAATAACAACTTTATTATTGCCTCTAGGGCATATTTCCTTCAGTCCCCCACTTGCACTAGAGTCAATAATCTAGTTCACATCGTCATGTGATTTAACACCAATAGTTGACATCGTCATGTGATTTAACACTCTATAGTTCACATCGCTATGTGATCAATACCCAAAGGGTTTACTAGAGTCAATAATCTAGTTCACATCGCCATGTGATTAACACCCAAAGAGTATTAAGGTGTGATCATGTTTTGCTTGTGAGAGAAGTTTAGTCAACGGGTCTACCACATTCAGATCCGTATGTATTTTGCAAATTTCTATGTCTACAATGCTCTGCATTGAGCTACTCTAGCTAATTTCTCCCACTTTCAATATGTATCCAGATCGAGACTTAGAGTCATCCAGATCAGTGTCAAAGCTTGCATCGACATAACTCTTTACGACGAACTCTTTATCACCTCCATAACCGAGAAACATTTCCTTATTCCACTAAGGATAATTTTGACCGATGTCCAGTGATCCACTCCTGGATCACTATTGTACCCTCTTGCTAAACTCGTGGTGAGGTACATAATAGTCCTGGTACACAACATAGCATACTTTATAGAACCTATGACTGAGACATAGAGAATGACTTTTCATTCTCTTTCTATTTTCTTCCATGGTCGGGTTTTGAGTCTTTACTCAACTTCATACCTTGCAACACAGGCAAGAACTCCATCTTTGACTGTTCCATTCTGAACTACTTCAAAAACTTGTCAAGGTATGTACTCAACGGATTTGGATGGTGCCCTATTTAACGTGAATGCAGCTGTCTCTAATGCATAACCCCAAAACGATAGTAGTAATTCGGTAAGAGACATCATAGATCACACCATATCTAATAAAGTATGGTTATGACGTTCGGACACACCATTATGCTGTGGTGTTCCAGGTGGCATGAGTTTGTGAAACTATTTCACATTGTTTTAATTGAAGGCCAAACTCACAACTCAAATATTCGCCTCTGCGATCAGATCATAGAAACTTTATTTTCTTGTTACAATGATTCTCTACTTCACTTTGAAATTCTTTGAACTTTTCAAATGTTTCAGACTTGTGTTTCATCAAGTAGATATACCCATATATGCTTAAATCATCTGTGAAGGTCAGAAAATAATGATACCTCCCGCAAGCCTTAACACTCATCGGACCGCATACATCGGTATGTATTATTTTTGATAAGTTAGTGGCTCGCTCCATTGTTTCGGAGAACGGAGTTTTAGTCATCTTGCCCATGAGGCATGGTTCGCAAGCATTTAAGTGATTCCAAAAACCCATCAGCATGGAGTTTCTTTATGCTCTTTACACCAATATGACCTAAATGGCAGTGCCACAAATATGTTGCACTATCATTATCAACTTTGCATCTTTTGGCATCAATATTATGAATATGTGTATCACTACGATCGAGATTCAATAAACCATTTATTTTGAGTGTATGACCATACAAGGTTTTATTCATGTAAATAGAACAACAATTATTCTTTGACTTAAATGAATAACCCTATTGCAATAAACATGATCCAATCATATTCATGCTCAAGGCAAACACCAAATAACATTTATTTTAGGTCCAACACTAATCTCGAAGGTAAAGGGGAGTGTGCGATGGTGATCTTATCATCCTTGGAATCATTTCCAACACACATCGTCACCTCACCCTTAACTAGTCTCTATTTATTTTGCAACTCTTGTTTCGAGTTACTACTCTTAGCAACTGAACCCGTATCAAATACTGAGGGTTTTCTATAAACAGTAGTAAAATACACATCAATAACATGTATATCAAATATACATTTATTCACTTTGCCATCCTTCTTATCCACCAAGTATTTGGGGTAATTCCGCTTCCAGTCACCATTCCCTTTGCAGCAGAAGCACTCAGTTCCAGGCTTAGGTCTAGCTTTGGGTTTCGTCACGGGAGTGGTAACTTGCTTGCCATTCTTTCTTGAAGTTCCCTTTCTTTTCCTTTGCCTCTTTTCTTGAAATTAGTGGTCTTGTTAACCATCAACACTTTATGCTCTTTCTTGATTTCTACCTTCGATGATTTTATCATCGCGAAGAGCTCGAGAATCATTTTTGTCATCCCTTGCATATTATAGTTCATCACGAAGTTCTAGTAACTTGGTGATAGTGACTAGAGAACTCTATCAATCACTATCTTATCTGGAAGATTAACTCCCACTTGATTCAACTGATTGTAGTACTCAGACATTCTGAGCACATGCTCACTGGTTGAGCTATTCTCCTCCATCTTGTAGGAAAAGTACTTGTCAGAGGTCTCATACCTCTCGACTCGGGCGTGAGTCTGAAATACTAATTTCAGCTCTTGGAACATCTTATATGCTCCGTGCCGTTCAAAACGTTTTTGAAGTCCCGGTTCTAAGCCGTAAAGCATGGCACACTAAACTATCAAGTATTCATCATATCGAGCTTGCCAAACGTTCATAACATCTGCATCTGCTCCTGCAATAGGTCTGTCACCTAGCAGTGCATCAAGGACATAATTCTTCTATGCAGCAATGAGGATAATCCTTAGATCACGGACCCAGTCCGCATCATTGCTACTATCATCTTTCAACTCATTTTTCTCTAGGAGCATATCAAAATAAACGGGGAGCTACATCGCAAGCTATTGATCTACAACATAGATATGCAAATACTATCAGGACTAAGTTCATGATAAATTAAAGTTCAATTAAGCATATTACTTAATAAATCCCACTTAGATAGACATCCCTCTAGTAGTCTTAGTGATCACATGATCCAAATCAACTAAACCATGTCCTATCATCACGTGAGATGGAGTAGTTTTCAATGGTGAACATCACTATGTTGATCATATCTACTATATGATTCACGCTCGACCTTTCGGTCTCAGTGTTCCGAGGCCATATCTGCATATGCTAGGCTCGTAAAGTTTAACCCGAGTATTCTGCGTGTGGAAAACTGGCTTGCACCCGTTGTATGTGAACATAGAGCTTATCACACTCGATCATCACGTGGTGTCTCGGCACGATGAACTGTAGCAACGGTGCATACTTAGGGAGAACAGTTATACCTTGAAATTTAGTGAGAGATCATCTTATAATGCTACCGCCGTACTAAGCAAAATAATGTTGGGGAACGTAGTAATTTCAAAAAAAATCCTACGCACACGCAAGATCATGGTGATGCATAGCTCTTGATAACCCACAAGTATAGGGGATCGCAACAGTTTTCGATAAGTAATAGTGTCGAACCCAACGAGGAGCTAAAGGTAGAACAAATATTCCCTCAAGTTCTATCGACCACCGATACAACTCTACGCACGCTTGACGTTCGCTTTACCTAGAACAAGTGTGAAACTAGAAGTACTTTGTAGGTGTTGTTGGATAGGTTTGCAAGATAATAAAGAGTACGTAAATAAAAAGTAGGGGCTGTTTAAGTAAAGAAGCAATAAAGTAAATATAGCGAGTGTGGAAAAGTGGTGGTAAGAGTTGCGAAATTGCCCCTAAGCAATTGACTACTTTACTAGACCGATAGCAAGTATTATGTGGGAGAGGCCACTACTAGCATGTCATCCCTTACTTGTAATTCTATGCACTTCTGATTGGAACTATTAGCAAGCATCCGCAGCTACTAATGTTCATTAAGGTAAAACCCAACCATAGCATTAAGATATATTGGTCCCCCTTCAATCCCGTATGCATCAATTTCTATGCTAGGTTGAAGCTTCTGTCACTCTTGCCCTCCAATACATAGTCTTATCAACATACAACTAACCCTATGGTGTGATCCACGCGCGCGCTCATTGGGCACCAAATGATAGCAACATAATCACAAGCAAATTAAATCAATCATAGCAATTCATCAACCACCGATAGGACAACGAAAATCTACTCAGACATCATAGGATGGCAACACATCATTGGATAATAAGATGAAGCATAAAGCACCATGTTCAAGTAGAGGGTACAGTGGGTTGCGGGAGAGTGAACCGCTGTAGATAGAGGGGGTAAGGTGATGGAGATGTTGGTGAAGATGGCGGAGGTGTTGGTGAAGATCGCGGTGATGATGATGATGGCCACGGCGGCGTTTCGGCGCCACCGGAGGAGAGGGGGAGAGGGGCCCCCTTCTTCCTCTTCTTCCTTGACCACCTCCCTAGATGGAAGAAGGGTTTCCCCTCTGGTCCTTGGCCTCCATGGCATGGGAGGGGCGAGAGCCCCTCCGAGATTGGATCTATCTCTCTGTTTCTCTCTGGTTCTGCGTTCTCAGATTCTTCCCTTTCACCGTTTCTTATATTCCCGGAGATCCGTAACTCCGATTGGGCTGAAATTTTGACACGATCTCTATCCGGAAATTAGCTTTCTTGCAGCGAAAGAAGGGAATCAACCGCCTTACGGGGTGGCCACGAGGGTTAGGGGCGTGCCTGCCTCCCCAGGGCGCGCCCCCTACCTCATGGGCCCCTCGAGCATCGTCTCGCGTGGATTCTTCTTCCCAAAAATCATATATATTCCAAAAAAAATCTACGTCGGTTTTTATTCCGTTTGGCCTCCGTTTGATATGGATATTCCGCAAAACAAAAAACATGCAACAAACAGGAACTGGCACTGGGCACTGGATCAATATGTTAGTCCCAAAAATAGTATAAAAAGTTGCCAAAAGTATATGAAAGTTGAATAATATTGGCATGGAACAATCAAAAATTATAGATACAACGGAGACGTATCAATAGCAACAAGAGGGGAGAGTGTGTCCACGTACCCTCGTAGACCGAAATCGGAAGCGTTAGAAAAACGCGGTTGATGTAGTCGTACGTCTTCACGGTCCGACCGATCAAGTACCTAACGCACGGCACCTCCGAGTTCAGCACACGTTCAGCCCGATGACGTCCCTCGAACTCCGATCCAGCCGAGTGTTGAGGGAGAGTTTCGTCAGCACGACAGTGTGGTGACGATGATGATGTTCTACCGATGCAGGGCTTTGCCTAAGCACCGCTACAGTATTATCGAGGTGGACTATGGTGGAGGGGGGCACCGCACACGGCTAAAAGATCAACTGATCAATTGTTGTGTCTCTAGGGTGCCCCCTTGCCCCCATATATAAAGGAGCAAGGGGGGTGCGGCCGGCCAGGAGAGGGGCGCGCCAGGAGGAGTCCTACTCCCACCGGGAGTAGGACTCCCTCCCTTTTTCCTAGTTGGATTAGGACTTTGGGGGAAAGTGGAGGAGAAGAAGGAAAGGGGGGGCGCCGCCCCCTCTTCTTGTCCTATACAGACTAGGAGGAGGGGCGCACGGCCCTTGCCCTGGCCGCCTCTCATCTCTTCCACTATGGCCCATTAACTTTCTGGGGGGTTCCGGTAACCTCGCGGTACTCCGGTAAAATCCTGATTTCACACGGAACACTTCTGATATCCAAACATAGGCTTCCAATATATCAATCTTCATGTCTCATCCATTTCGAGACTCCTTGTTTTGTCCGTGATCACATCCGGGACTCCGAACAACCTTCGGTACATCAAAACATATAAACTCATAATATAACTGTCATCGAAACGTTAAGCGTGCAGACCCTACGGGTTTGAGAACTATGTAGACATGACCGAGACACGTCTCCGGTCAATAACCAATAGCGGAGCCTGGATGCTCATATTGGCTCCCACATATTCTACGAAGGTCTTTATCGGTCAGACCGCATAACAACATATGTTGTTCCCTTTGTCATCGGTATGTTACTTGCCCGAGATTCGATCGTCGGTATCTCAATACCTAGTTCAATCTCGTTACCGGCAAGTCTCTTTACTCGTTCTGTAATACATCATCCTGCAACTAACTCATTAGTTGCAATGCTTGCAAGGCTTAAGTGATGTGCATTACCGAGAGGGCCCAGAGATACCTCTACGACAATCGGAGTGACAAATCCTAATCTCAAAATACGCCAACCCAACAAGTACCTTCAGAGACACCTGTAGAGAATCCTTATAATCATCCAGTTACGTTGTGACGTTTGGTAGCACACATAGTGTTCCTTCGGTAAACGGGAGTTGCATAATCTCATAGTCATAGGAACATGCATAAGTCATGAAGAAAGCAATAGCAACATACTAAATGATCGGGTGCTAAGCTAATGGAATGGGTCAAGTCAATCACATCATTCTCATAATGATGTGATCCCGTTAATCAATGACAACCCATGTCAATGGCTAGGAAACTTAACCATCTTTGATCAACGAGCTAGTCAAGTAGAGGCATACTAGTGACATATTGTTTGTCTATGTATTCACACATGTATTATGTTTCCGGTTAATACAATTCTAGCATGAATAATAAACATTTATCATGATATAAAGAAATAAATAATAACTTTATTATTGCCTCTAGGGCATATTTCCTTCAGTCTCCCACTTGCACTAGAGTCAATAATCTAGTTCACATCGCCATGTGATTTAACACCAATAGTTCACATCACCATGTGATTAACACCCATAGTTCACATCGACGTGGGACCAACACCCAAAGGGTTTACTAGAGTCAATAATCTAGTTCACATCGCTATGTGATTAACACCCAAAGAGTACTAAGGTGTGATCATGTTTTTCTTGTGAAAGAAGTTTAGTCAATGGGTCTGCCACATTCAGATCCGTAAGTATTTTGCAAATTTCTGTGTCAACAATGCTATGCATGGAGCTACTCTAGCTAATTGCTCCCACTTTAAATATGTATCCAGATTGCGATTTAGAGTCATCTGGATCAGTGTCAAAATTTGCATCGACGTAACCCTTTACGACGAACCCTTTTTGTCACCTCCATAATCGAGAAACATATCCTTATTCCACTAAGGATAATTTTGACCGTTGTCCAGTGATCTACTCCTAGATCACTATTGTACTCCCTTGCCAAAAACAGTGTAGGGTATACAATAGATCTGGTACACAACATGTTATATTTTATAGAACCTATGGCCAAGGCATAGGCAATGACTTTCATTCTCTTTCTATCTTCTGCCGTGGTCGGGCTTTGAGTCTTACTCAGTTTCACACCTTGTAACACAGGCAAGAACTCTTTCTTTGACTGTTCCATTTTGAACTACTTCAAAATCTTGTCAAGGTATGTACTCATTGAAAAACTTATCAAGCGTCTTGATGTATCTCTATAGATCTTGATACTCAATATGTAAGCAGCTTCACTGAGGTCTTTCTTTAGAAAACTCCTTTCAAACACTCCTTTATGCTTTGCAGAATAATTCTACATTATCTCCGATCAACAATATGTCATTCACATATATTTATCAGAAATGTTGTAGTGCTCCACTCACTTTCTTGTAAATACAGGCTTCACCGCAAGTCTGTATAAAACTATATGCTTTGATCAACTTATCAAAGCGTATATTCCAACTCCGAGATGCTTGCACCAGTCCATAGATGGATCGTTGGAGCTTGCATATTTTGTTAGCACCTTTAGGATTGACAAAACTTTCTTGTTGCATCATATACAACTCTTCTTTAATAAATCCATTAAGGAATGTAATTTTGTTTATCCATTTGTCAGATTTCATAAAATGTGGCAATTGCTAACATGATTCGGATAGACTTAAGCATAGATACGAGTGAGAAACTCTCATCGTAGTCAACACCTTGAACTTGACGAAAACCTTTTGCGACAATTCTAGCTTTGTAGATAGTAACACTACTATCAGCGTCTGTCTTCCTCTTGAAGATCCATTTAATCTCAATGGCTCGCCGATCTTTGGGCAAGTCAATCAAAGTCCATACTTTGTTCTTATACATGGATCTCATCTCAGATTTCATGGCCTCAAGCCATTTAGCGGAATCTGGGGTCATCATCGCTTCCTCATAGTTCGTAGGTTCGTCATGGTCAAGTAACATGACCTCCAGAACAGGATTACCGTACCACTCTGGTGCGGATCTCACTCTGGTTTACCTACGAGGTTAGGTAGTAACTTGATATGAAGTTACAAGATCATCATCATTAGCTTCCTCACTAATTGGTGTAGTAGTCAGAGGAACAGATTTCTGTGATGAACTACTTTCCAATAAGGGAGCGGGTACAGCTACCTCATCAAGTTCTACTTTCCTTCCACTCACTTCTTTCGAGAGAAACTCCTTCTCTAGAAAGGGTCCACTCTCAGCAATGAATATCTTGCCTTCGGATCTGTGATAGAAGGTGTACCCAACATTTTCTTTTGGGTATCCTATGAAGACGCACTTCTCCGATCTGGGTTTGAGCTTATTAGGTTGAAACTTTTTCACATAAGCATTGCAACCTCAAACTTTAAGAAACGACAGCTTAGGTTTCTTGCCAAACCATAGTTCATACGGTCTTGTCTCAACGGATTTAGATGTTGGGTAACGTAGTAATTTCAAAAAAATTCCTACGCACACGCAAGATCATGGTGATACATATCAACGAGAGGGGAGAGTGTGATCTACGTACCCTTGTAGATCGACAACGGAAGCGTTAGCACAACGTGGTTGATGTAGTCGTACGTCTTCAAGGCCCGACCGATCAAGCACCGAAACTACGACACCTCCGAGTTCTAGCACACGTTCAGCTCGATGACGATCCCCGGACTCCGATCCAGCAAAGTGTCGGGAAAGAGTTCCGTCAGCACGACGGCGTGGTGACGATCTTGATGTACTTCCGTCGCAGGGCTTCGCCTAAGCAACGCTACAATATTATCGAGGACTATGGTGGGGGCACCGCACACGGCTAAGAATATGATCACGTGGATCAACTTGTGTCTCTAGGGGTGCTCCCTGCCTCCGTATATAAAGGACCAAAGGGGGGGGTGCGGCCGGCCAGGAGAGGGCGCGCCAGGAGGAGTCCTACTCCCTCCGGGAGTAGGATTCCCCCCCCCCTTTCCTAGTTGGAATAGGATTCGGGAGGGGGGGAAAGAGGAGAGAGAGAAGGGAGGGGGGCGCCGGCCCCCTCTCATTGTCCTATTCGGACTAGGGGGGAGGGGCGCGCGGCCCAGCCTTGGCCACCTCTCCTCTCTTCCACTAAAGCCCACTAAGGCCCATATACCTCCCGGGGGGTTCCGGTAACCTCCCGGTACTCCGGTAAAATCCCGATTTCACCCGGAACACTTCCGATATCCAAATATAGGATTCCAATATATCAATCTTTATGTCTCGACCATTTCGAGACTCCTCGTCATGTCCGTGATCACATCCGGGACTCCGAACAAACTTCGGTACATCAAAATGCATAAACTCATAATATAACTGTCATCAAAACCTTAAGCGTGCGGACCCTATGGGTTCGAGAACAATGTAGACATGATCGAGACACGTCTCCGGTCAATAACCAATAGCGGAACCTGGATGCTCATATTGGCTCCTACATATTCTACGAAGATCTTTTATCGGCCAGACCGCATAACAACATACGTTGTTCCCTTTGTCATCGGTATGTTACTTGCCCGAGATTCGATCGTCGGTATCTCAATACCTAGTTCAATCTCATTACTGGCAATTCTCTTTACTCGTTCCGTAATACATCATCTCACAACTAACTCATTAGTTGCAATGCTTGCAAGGCTTATGTGATGTGCATTACCGAGAGGGCCCAGAGATACCTCTCCGACAATCGGAGTGAAAAATCCTAATCTCGAAATACGCCAACCCAACATGTACCTTTGGAGACACCTGTAGAGCTCCTTTATAATCACCTATTTACGTTGTGACGTTTGGTAGCACACAAAGTGTTCCTCCGGCAAACGGGAGTTGCCTAATCTCATAGTCATAGGAACATGTATAAGTCATGAAGAAAGCAATAGCAACATACTAAATGATCGGGTGCTAAGCTAATGGAATGGGTCATGTCAATCACATCATTCTCCTAATGATGTGATCCCGTTAATCAAATAACAACTCTTTTGTTTATGGTTAGGAAACATAACCATCTTCGATTAACGAGCTAGTCAAGTAGAGGCATACTAGTGACACTCTGTTTGTCTATGTATTCACACGTGTATTATGTTTCCGGTTAATACAATTCTAGCATGAATAATAAACATTTATCATGGTATAAGGAAATAAATAATAACTTTATTATTGCCTCTAGGGCATATTTCCTTCAGTCTCCCACTTGCACTAGAGTCAATAATCTAGTTCACATCGCCATGTGATTCAACACTAAGAGTTCACATCACCATGTGATTCAACACTAAGAGTTCACATCACCATGTGATTAACACCCATAGTTCACATCGTCATGTGACCTATACCCAAAGGGTTTACTAGAGTCAATAATCTAGTTCACATCATTTATGTGATTAACACCCAAAGAGTACTAAGGTGTGATCATGTTTTGCTTGTGAGATAATTTTAGTCAACGGGTCTGTCACATACAGATCCGTAAGTATTTTGCGATTTCTATGTCTACAATGCTCTGTACGGAGCTACTCTAGCTAATTGCTCCCACTTTCAATATGTATCTAGATCGAGACTTAGAGTCATCCAGATCTGTGTCAAAACTTGCATTGACGTAACTTTTTACGACGAACCTTTTGTCACCTCCATAATCGAGAAATATTTCCTTATTCCACTAAGGATAATTTTGACCAATGTCCAGTGATCTACTCTTAGATCACTATTGTACTCCCTTGCTTAACACAGTGTAGGGTATACAATAGATCTGGTACACATCATGGCATACTTTATAGAACCTATGGCTGAGGCATAAGGAATGACTTTCATTCTCTTTCTATCTTCTGCCGTGGTCGGGCTTTGAGTCTTACTCAATTTCACACCTTGTAACACAGCCAAGAACTCTTTCTTTGACTGTTCGAATTTTTGAACTACTTCAAAATATTGTCAAGGTATGTACTCATTGAAAAATAAACTTATCAAGCATCTTGATCTATCTCTATAGATCTTGATGCTTAATATGTAAGCAGCTTCACCGAGGTATTTCTTTGAAAAACTTCTTTCAAAACACTCCTTTATGCTTTGCAGAATAATTCTACATTATTTCCGATCAACAATATGTCATTCACATATACTTATCAGAAATGTTGTAGTGCTCCCACTCACTTTCTTGTAAATACAGGCTTCACCGCAAGTCTGTATAAAACTATATGCTTTGATCATATCATCAAAGCGCATATTCCAACTCCAAGATGCTTGCACCAGTCCATAGATAGATCGCTGGAGCTTGCACATTTTGTTAGCACCTTTAGGATTGACAAAACCTTCTGGTTGTATCATATACAACTCTTCTTTAATAAATCCATTAAGGAATGCAGTTTTGTTTATCCATTTGCCAGATTTCATAAAAATGCGGCAATTGCTAACATGATTTGGACAGACTTAAGCATCGCTACGAGTGAGAAAATTTCATCGTAGTCAACACTTTGAACTTTGTCAAAAAACCTTTTTGACAAGTCTAGCTTTGTAGATAGTAACACTACTATCAGCGTCCGTCTTCCTCTTGAAGCTCCATTTATTTTCTATGGTTTGCCGATCATCGGGCAAATCCATCAAAGTCCATACTTTGTTCTCATACATGGATCATATCTCAGATTTCATGGCCTCAAACCATTTCGCGGAATCTGGGCTCATCATCGCTTCCTCATAGTTCGCAAGTTCGTCATGGTCTAGTAACATGACTTCCAGAACAGGATTACCGTACCACTCTGGTGCGGATCTCACTCTGGTTTACCTACGAGATTCGGTAGTAACTTGATCTGAAGTTACATGATCATCATCATTAGCTTCCTCACTAATTGGTGTAGTAGTCACAAGAACAGATTTCTATGATGAACTACTTTCCAATAAGGGAGAAGGTGCAATTACCTTATCAAGTTTTCTACTTTCCTCCCACTCACTTCTTTCGAGAGAAACTCCTTCTCTAGAAAGGATCCATTCTTAGCAACGAATGTCTTGCCTTCGGATCTGTGATAGAAGGTGTACCCAACAGTCTTCTTTGGGTATCCTATGAAGACATATTTCTCCGATTTGGGTTTGAGCTTATCAGGATGAAACTTTTTCACATAAGCATCACAACCCAAAACTTTAAGAAACGACAACTTTGGTTTCTTGCCAAACCATAATTCAGATTGTGTCGTCTCAACGGATTTAGATGGTGCCCTTTTTAACGTGAATGCAGCTGTCTCTAATGCATAACCCCAAAACGATAGTGGTAGATTGGTAAGAGACATCATAGATTGCACTATATCCAATAAAGTACGGTTATGACGATCGGACACACCATTATGCTGTGGTGTTCCAGGTGGCATGAGTTTGTGAAACTATTCCACAATGTTTTAATTGAAGACCAAACTCGTAACTCAAATATTTGTCTCCGCGATCAGATTGTTGGAACTTTTTTTTTCTTGTCACGATGATTTTCCACTTCACCCTGGAATTATTTGAACTTTTCAAATGTTTCAGACTTATGTTTCATCAAGTAGATATACTCATATCTGCTCAAATCATCTGTGAAGATCAGAAAATAATGATACCGGTCGCGAGCCTCAATATTCATCGGACCACATACATTAGTATGTATGATTTCCAACAAATCTGTTGCTCACTCCATTGTTCCGAAGAACAGAGTCTTAGTCATCTTGCCCACGAGGCATGGTTCGCAAGCATCAATTGATTCATAATCAAGTGATTCCAAAAGCCCATCAGCATGGAGTTTCTTCATGCGCTTTACACCAATATGACCTAAACGGCAGTGCCACAAATAAGTTGCACTATCATTATTAATTTTGCATCTTTTGGTTTCAATATTATGATTATGTGTATCACTACGATCGAGATCCAACGAACTATTTTCATTGGGTGTGTAACCATATAAGGTTTTATTCATGTAAACAGAACAACAATTTATTCTCTTACTTAAATGAATAACTGTATAAACATGATCAAATCATATTCATGCTCAACGCAAACACCAAATAACACTTATTAGGTTCAACACTAATCCCGAAATTATAGGGAGTGTGCGATGATGATCATATCAATCTTGGAACCACTTCCAACACACATCGTCACTTCACCCTTAACTAGTCTCTATTTATTCTGCAACTCCCGTTTCGAGTTACTAATCTTAGCAACTGAACTAGTATCAAATACTGAGGGGTTGCTATAAACACTAGTAAAGTACACATCAATAACATGTATATCAAATATACTTATGTTCACTTTGCCATCCTTCTTATCCGCCAATCACTTGGGGTAGTTCCGCTTCCAGTGACCAGTCCCTTTGCAGTAGAAGCACTTAGTCTCAGGCTTAGGACCAGACTTGGGCTTCTTCACTTGAGCACCAACTTGCTTGCTGTTCTTCTTGAAGTTCCCCTTCTTCCCTCTGCCCTTTTCTTGAAACTAGTGGTCTTGTCTACCATCAACACTTGATATTTTTCTCAATTTCTACCTTCGTCAATTTCAGCATTACGAAGAGCTTGGGAATCGTTTCCGTTATCCCTTGCATATTATAGTTCATCACGAAGTTCTACTAACTTGGTGATGGTGACTAGAGAATTCTGTCAATCACTATCTTATCTGGAAGATTAACTTCCACTTGATTCAAGCGATTGTAGTACCCAGACAATCTGAGCACATGCTCACTAGTTGAGCGATTCTCTTCCATCTTTTAGCTATAGAACTTGTTGGAGACTTCATATCTCTCAACTCGGGTATTTGCTTGAAATATTAATTTCAACTCCTGGAACATCTCATATGGTCCATGACGTTCAAAACGTCTTTGAAGTCCCGATTCTAAGCCATTAAGCATGGTGCACTAAACTATCAAGTAGTCATCATATTGAGCTAGCCAAACGTTCATAACGTCTGCATTTGCTCCTGCAATAGGTCTGTCACCTAGCGGTGCATCAAGGACATAATTCTTCTGTGCAGCAATGAGGATAAACCTCAGATCACGGATCCAATCCGCATCATTGCTACTAACATCTTTCAACACAATTTTCTCTAGGAACATATCAAAATAAACACAGGGAAGCAACAACGCGAGCCATTGATCTACAACATAATTTGCAAAATACTACCAGGACTAAGTTCATGATAAATTTAAAGTTTAATTAATCATATTACTTAAGAACTCCCACTTAGAAAGACATCCCTCTAATCTTCTAAGTGATCACGTGATCCAAATCAACTAAACCATGTCCGATCATCACGTGAGATGGAGTAGTTTCAATGGTGAACATCACTATGTTGATCATATCTACTATATGATTCACGCTCGACCTTTAGGTCTCCGTGTTCTGAGGCCATATCCGCATATGCTTGGCTCGTCAAGTATAACCTGAGTATTCCGCGTGTGCAACTATTTTGCACCAGTTGTATTTGAGCGTAGAGCCTATCACACCCGATCATCACGTGGTGTCTCAGCACGAAGAACTTTCGCAACGGTGCATACTCAGGGAGAACACTTCTTGATAATTAGTGAGAGATCATCTTATAATGCTACCGTCAATCAAAGCAAGATAAGATGCATAAAAGATAAACATCACATGCAATCAATATAAGTGATATGATATGGCCACCATCATCTTGTGCTTGTGATCTCCATCTTCGAAGCACCGTCATGATCACCATCGTTACCGGCGCGACACTTGATCTCCATCGTAGCATCGTTGTCGTCTCGCCAATCTTATGCTTCCACGACTATCGCTACCGCTTAGTGATAAAGTAAAGCATTACAGCGCGATTGCATTGCATACAATAAAGCGACAACCATATGGCTCCTGCCAGTTGCCGATAACTCAGTTACAAAACATGATCATCTCATACAATAAAATTTAGCATCATATCTTGACCATATCACATCACAACATGCCCTGCAAGAACAAGTTAGACGTCCTCTACTTTGTTGTTGCAAGTTTTACGTGGCTGCTATGGGCTTTAGCAAGAACCAATCTTACCTACCCATCAAAACCACAACGATAGTTTGTCAAGTTGGTGCTGTTTTAACCTTCGCAAGGACCGGGCGTAGCCACACTCGGTTCAACTAAAGTTGGAGAAACTGTCACCCGCTAGCCACCTTTGTGCAAAGCACGTCGGGAGAGCCGGTCTCGCGTAAGCGTACGCGTAATGTCGGTCCGGGCCGCTTCATCCAACAATACCGCCAAACCAAAGTATGACATGCTGGTAAGCAGTATGACTTATATCGCCCACAACTCACTTGTGTTCTACTCGTGCATATAACATCAACACATAAAACCTAGGCTCGGATGCCACTGTTGGGTAACGTAGTAATTTCAAAAAAATTCCTACGCACACGCAAGATCATGGTGATGCATAGCAACGAGAGGGGAGAGTGTGATCTACGTACCCTTGTAGATCGACAACGGAAGTGTTAGCACAACGTGGTTGATGTAGTCGTAGGTCTTCACGGCCCGACCGATCAAGCACCGAAACTACGGCACCTCCGAGTTCTAGCACACGTTCAGCTCGATGACGATCCCTGGACTCCGATCCAGCAAAGTGTCGGGGAAGAGTTCCGTCAGCACGACGGCGTGGTGACGATCTTGATGTACTACCATCGCAGGGCTTCGCCTAAGCACCACTACAACATTATCGAGGACTATGGTGGAAGGGGGCACCGCACACGGATAAGAATATGATCACGTGGATCAACTTGTGTCTCTAGGGGTGCTCCCTGCCTCCGCATATAAAGGATCAAAGGGGGGGTGCGGCCGGCCAAGAAAGGGCACGCCAGGAGGAGTCCTACTCCCTCCGGGAGTAGGATTCCCCCCTTTCCTAGTTGGAATAGGATTCGGGAGGGGGGAAAGAGGAGAGAGAGAAGGAAGGGGGGCACCGGCCCCCTCTCCTTGTCCTATTCGGACTAAGGGGAGGGGCGCGCGGCCCAGCCCTGGCCACCTCTCCTCTCTTCCACTAAAGCCCACTAAGGCCCATATACCTCCAGGGGGGTTCCGGCAACCTCCCGGTACTCCGGTAAAATCCCGATTTCACCCGGAACACTTTCGATATCCAAATATAGGCTTCCAATATATCAAAATTTATGTCTCGACCATTTTGAGACTCCTCGTCATGTCCATGATCACATCCGGGACTCCGAACAAACTTCGGTACATCAAAATGCATAAACTTATAATATAACTGTCATCAAAACCTTAAGTGTGCGGACCCTAAATGTAGACATGATCGAGACACGTCTCCGGTCAATAACCAATAGCGGAACCTGGATGCTCATATTGGCTCCTACATATTCTACGAAGATCTTTTATCGGTCAGACCACATAACAACATACGTTGTTCCCTTTGTCATCGGTATGTTACTTGCCCGAGATTCGATCGTCGGTATCTCAATACCTAGTTCAATCTCGTTACCGGCAAGTCTCTTTACTCGTTCCGTAATACATCATCTCACAACTAACTCATTAGTTGCAATGCTTGCAAGGCTTATGTGATGTGCATTACCGAGAGGGCCCAGAGATACCTCTCTGACAATCGGAGTGACAAATCCTAATCTCGAAATACGCCAACCCAACATGTACCTTTGGAGACACCTGTAGAGCTCCTTTATAATCACCTAGTTACGTTGTGACGTTTGGTAGCACACAAAGTGTTCCTCCGGCAAACGGGAGTTGCATAATCTCATAATCATAGGAACATGTATAAGTCATGAAGAAAGCAATAGCAACATACTAAACTATCGGGTGCTAAGCTAATGGAATGGGTCATGTCAATCACATCATTCTCCGAATGATGTGATCCCGTTAATCAAATAACAACTCTTTTGTTTATGGTTAGGAAACATAACCATCTTCGATTAACGAGCTAGTCAAGTAGAGGCATACTAGTGACACTCTGTTTGTCTATGTACTCACACATGTATTATGTTTTCGGTTAATACAATTCTAGCATGAATAATAAACATTTATCATGATATAAGGAAATAAATAATAACTTTATTATTGCCTCTAGGGCATATTTCCTTCATTAGATGGTGCCCTATTTAACGTGAATGTAGTTGTCTCTAATGCATAACCCCAAAACGATAGTGGTAAATTGGTAAGAGACATCATAAATCGCACCATATCTAATAAAGTACGGTTACGACGTTCGGACACACCATTACATTGTGGTGTTCCAGGTGGCGTGAGTAGTGAAACTATTTCACATTGTTTTAACTGAAGGCCAAACTCGTAACTCAAATATTTTACTTCTGCGATCATATCTTAGAAACTTTTATTTTTGTTACGATGATTCTCCACTTCACTCTGAATTTTTTTGAACTTTTCAAATGTTTCAGACTTGTGTTTCATCAAGTAGATATACTCATATCTGCTCAAATCATATGTGAAGATCAGAAAATAATGATACCTGCCGCGAGCCTCAATATTCATTGGACCACATACAACAGTATGTATGATTTCCAACAAATCTGTTGCTCGCTCCATTGTTCCGGAGAACAGAGTCTTAGTCATCTTGCCCATGAGGCATGGTTCGCAAGCATCAACTGATTCATAATCAAGTGATTCCAAAAGCCCATCAGCATGGATTTTCTTCATGCGCTTTACACCAATATTACCTAAACGGCAGTGCCACAAATAAGTTGCACTATCATTATTAACTTTGCATCTTTTGGCTTCAATATTATGAAAATGTGTATCACCACGATCGAGATCCAACAAACCATTTTCATTGGGTGTATGACCATAGGAGGTTTTATTCATGTAAACAGAACAACAGTTATTCTCTAACTTACATGAATAACCATATTGCAGTAACATGATCCAATCATATTTATGCTCAACGCAAACACTAAATAACATTTATTTTAGGTTTAACACTAATCCCGAAAGCATAGGGAGTGTGTGATGATGATCATATCAATCTTGGAACCATTTCCAATACACATCGTCACTTCACCCTTAACTAGTCTCTGTTCATTCTGCAACTCCCGTTTTGAGCTACTATTCTTAGCAACTTAACTAGTATCAAAAACTAAGGGGTTGCTATAAACACTAGTAAATTACACATCAATAACATGTATATCAAATATACCTATGTTCACTTTGCCATCCTTCTTATCCGCCAATTACTTGGGGTAGTTCCACTTCCAGTGACCAGTCCCTTTGCAATAGAAGCACTCAGTTTCAGTCTTAGGTCCAGACTTGGGTTTTTTCACTTGAGCAGCAACTTGCTTGCCATTCTTCTTGAAGTTCCCCTTTCTTCCCATTGTCAATATACTTGAAACTAGTGGTTTTGTTTACCATCAACACTTGATGCTTTTCTTGATTTCTACCTTCGTCGATTTTAGCATCACGAAGAGCTTGGGAATCTTTTCCGTTATCCCTTGCATATTATAGTTGATCACGAAGTTCTACTAACTTGGTGATGGTGACTAGAGAATTCTGTCAATCACTATTTTATCTGGAAGATTAACTCCCACTTGATTCAAGCGATTGTAGTACCCAGACAATCTGAGCACATGCTCACTGCTTGAGCTATTCTCCTCCATCTTTTAGCTATAGAACTTGTTGGAGACTTCATATCTCTCAACTCAGGTATTTGCTTGAAATATTAACTTCAACTCCTGGAACATCTCATATGGTCCATGACGTTTAAAACGTCTTTGAAGTCCCGATTCTAAGCCATTTAAGCATGGTGCACTAAACTATCAAATAGTCATCATATTGAGCTAGCCAAACGTTCATAACATCTGCATCTGCTCCTGCAATAGGTTTTTCACCTAGCGGTGCATCAAGGACATAATTCTTCTGTGCAGCAATGAGGATAAACCTCAGATCACGGATCCAATCTGCATCATTGCTACTAACATCTTCCAACTTAGTTTTCTCTAGGAACATATCAAAAATAAAATAGGGGAGCTAAACGCGAGCTATTGATCTACAACATAGATATGCTAATACTACCAGGAGTAAGTTCATGATAGATTTAAGTTCAATTAAAAATATTACTTACGAACTCCCACTTAGATAGACATCCCTCTAATCCTCTAAGTGATAACGTGATCCATATCAACTAAACCATGTCCGATCATCACGTGAGATGGAGTAGTTTCAATGGTGAACATCGCTATGTTGATCATATCTACTATATGATTCACGCCCGACCTTTCGATCTCAGTGTTCCGAGGCCATATCTGTTATATGCTAGGCTCGTCAAGTTTAACCTGAGTATTCCGCGTGTGCAACTGTTTTGCACCCGTTGTATTTGAACGTAGAGCCTATCACACCCGATCATCACGTGATGTCTCAGCACGAAGAACTTTCGCGACGGTGCATACTCGGGGAGAACACTTGTACCTTGATAATTAGTGAGAGATCATCTTATAAAGCTACAGTCAAACTAAGCAAAATAAGATGTATAAAAGATAAACATCACATGCAATCAAAATATGTGACATGATATGGCCATTATCATCTTGTGCCTTTGATCTCCATCTCCAAAGCATCGTCATCATTTCCATCGTCACCAGCATGACACCATGATCTCCATCATCTTGATCTATATCAATGTGTCGTCACTTGGTCGTCTCGCCAACTATTGCTCTTGCAACTATTGCTATCGCATAGTGATAAAGTAAAGCAATTATTTGGCGCTTGCATCTTATGCAATAAAGAGACAACCATAAGTCTTCTGCCAGTTGCCGATAACTTCAACAAAACATGATCATCTTATACAAAAACTTATATCTCATCACGTCTTGACCATATCACATCACAACATGCTCTGCAAAAATAAGTTAGACGTCCCCTAGTTTGTTGTTGCAAGTTTTACGTGGTTGCTACGGGCTGA
This sequence comes from Triticum aestivum, assembly GCF_018294505.1. Lineage (NCBI taxonomy): Eukaryota > Viridiplantae > Streptophyta > Magnoliopsida > Poales > Poaceae > Triticum > Triticum aestivum. The sequence continues at coordinate 569,763,614 of NC_057806.1, forward strand.
GCAAGAACCGTTCTTACCTACGCATCAAAACCACAATGATAGTTTGTCAAGTTAGTGCTGTTTTAACCTTCTCAAGGACCGGGCATAGCCACACTCGGTTCAACTAAAGTTGGAGAAACCGACACCCGCTAGTCACCTGTGTGCATAGCACGGCGGTAAAACCAGTCTCGCGTAAGCATACGCGTAATGTCTGTCCGGGCCGCTTCATCCAACAATACCGCCGAACCTAAGTGTGACATGCTGGTAAGCAGTATGACTTATATCGCCCACAACTCACTTGTGTTCTACTCGTGCATATTACATCAACGCATAAAACCTGGCTCGGATGCCACTGTTGGGAAACGTAATAATTTCAAAAAAAAATCCTATGCACATGCAAGATCATGGTGATGCATAGCAACGAGAGGGGAGAGTGTCTCCACGTACCCTCGTAGACCGAAAGCGAAAGCGTTAGAACAACGCGGTTGATGTAGTCGTACGTCTTCATGATCCGACCGATCAAGTACCGAACACACGGCACCTCCGAGTTCAGCACACGTTCAGCCCGATGATGTCCCTCGAACTCCGAGCCAGGTGAGTGTTGAGGGAGAGTTTCGTCAGCACGACGGTGTGGTGACGATGATGATGTTCTACCGACGCAGGGCTTCGCCTAAGCACCGCTACAGTATTATCGAGGTGGACTATGGTGGAGGGGGGCACCGCACACGGCTAAAAGATCAACTGATCAATTATTGTGTCTCTAGGGTGCCCCTGCCCCCGTATATAAAGGAGCAAGGAGGGTGCGGCCGGCCAGGAGAGGGGTGCGCCAGGAGGATTAGGACTTGGGGGGAAAGTGGAGGAGAAGAAGGAAAGGGGGGCGCCGCTCCCCTCTCCTTGTCCTATTCGGACTAGGGGGGAGGGGCGCGCGACCCTTGCCCTGGCCGCCTCTCCTCTCTTCCACTAAGGCCCACTATGGCCCATTAACTTCCCAGGGGATTCCGGTAACCTCGCGGTACTCCGGTAAAATCCCGATTTCACCCGGAACACTTCCGATATCCAAACATAGGCTTCCAATATATCAATCTTCATGTCTCGTCCATTTCGAAACTTCTCGTCATGTCCGTGATCACGTCTGGGACTCCGAACAACCTTCGGTACATCAAAACATATAAACTCATAATATAATTGTCATCGAAACGTTAAGCGTGCGGACCCTACGGGTTCGAGAACTATGTAGACATGACCGAGACACGTCTCCGGTCAATAACCAATAGCGGAACCTAGATGCTCATATTGGCTCCCACATATTCTACGAAGATCTTTATCGGTCAGACCGCATAACAACGTACGTTGTTCCCTTTGTCATCAGTATGTTACTTGCCCGAGATTCGATCATTGGTATCTCAATACCTAGTTCAATCTCGTTACCAGCAAGTCTCTTTACTCGTTCCGTAATACATCATCCCGCAACTAACTCATTAGTTGCAATGCTTGCAAGGCTTAAGTGATGTGCATTACCGAGAGGGCCTAGAGATACCTCTTCGACAATCGGAGTGACAAATCCTAATCTCGAAATGCGCCAACCCAACAAGTACCTTCGGAGACACCTGTAGAGCACCTTTATAACCACCCAGTTACATTGTGACGTTTGGTAGCACACAAAGTGTTCCTCCGGTAAACGGGAGTTGCATAATCTCATAGTCATAGGAACATGTATAAGTCATGAAGAAAGCAATAGGAACATACTAAACGATCGGGTGCTAAGCTAACGGAATGGGTCAAGTCAATCACATCATTCTCCTAATGATGTGATCCCGTTAATCAAATGACAATCCATGTCAATGGCTGGGAAACTTAACCATCTTTGATCAACGAGCTAGTCAAGTAGAGGCATACTAGTGACATACTGTATGTCTATGTATTCACACATGTATTATGTTTCCGGTTAATACAATTCTAGCATGAATAATAAACACTTATCATGATATAAGGAAATAAATAATACTTTATTATTGCCTCTAGGGCATATTTCCTTAAAATAAGATGCATAAAAGATAAACATCACATGCAATCAAAATATGTGACATGATATGGCCATCGTCATCTTGTGCCTTTGATCTCCATCTCCAAAGTACCGCCATGATCTCCATCGTCACCGGCATGACACCATGATCTCCATCATCTTGATCTTTATCAACATGTCGTCACATGGTCGTATCGCCAAATATTGCTTTTGCAACTATTGCTATCGCATAGCGATAAAGTAAAGCAATTATATGGTGCTTGCATCTTATGCAATAAAGAGACAACCATAAGGCTCCTGCCTGTTGTCGATAACTTTAACAAACATGATTATCTCATACAACAATTTATATCTTATCACATCTTGACCATATCACATCACAACATGCCCTGCAAAAACAAGTTAGACGTCCTCTACTTTGTTGTTGCAAGTTTTACGTGGCTGCTACGGGCTTCCAGCAAGAACCTTTCTTACCTACGCATCACAACGATATTTCGTCAAGTGTGTTGTTTTAACCTTCAACAAGGACCGGGCGTAGTCAAACTCGATTCAACTAAAGTTGGAGAAACAGACACCCGCCAGCCACCTAGGTGCAAAGCACATCGGTAGAACCAGTCTCATGAACGCAGTCATGTAATGTCGGTCCGGCCCGCTTCATCCAACAATGCCGTTGAATCAAAGTAAGACGTTGTTGGTAAGCAATATGCCTATTATCGCCCACAACTCTTTGTGTTCTACTCGTGCATATAACATCTACGCATAGACCTGGCTCGGATGCCACTGTTAGGGAATGTAGTATTTCCAAAAAAATCCTACGATCACGCAAGATCTATCTAGGAGAAGCATAGCAACAAGCGGGGAGAGTGTGTTCACGTACCCTCGTAGACCGAAAGCGAAAGCGTTTAGTAACGCGGTTGATGTAGTCGAACATCTTCGCGATCAAACCAATCCAAGTACCGAACGCACGGCACCTCCGTGATGTGCACATGTTCAGCTCGGTGACGTCCCTCGAACTCTTGATCCAGTTGAGGCCGAGGGAGAGTTTCGTCAGCACGATGGTGTGGTGATGGCGATGATGATGTTACCGGTGCAGAGCTTCGCCTAAGCACTACGACGATATGACAGAGGTGTTAACTGTGGAGGGGGGACGTCACACACGGCTAGGAACAATTGATGTTTGTTCTAGGGGTGCCCTCCCCACGTATATAAAGGAGGGAGAGGGAGGGAGGCAGCCTAGGGCGCGCCCAAGTAGGAGGAATCCTACTTGGGCCCCTAGTCCAATCCGGCCCCCTTACCATATTTGGACAAGGGGAAAAGGAAGGAGGGGGGGGGGAAGGAAGTAGGAGTCCTACTTCATACTTTCCTTTTCCTCCTCTCCTTTTCCTTTCTCCCCACGTGGCTGGCCCTATAGGAGGCGCACCAGCCCCTTGTGGGCTGGTGTGTTTCCTTACTTGGCCCATTAAGCCCGTATCTTTCTCGGGGTTTGCCCGGAACCCCTTCCGGTGACCCGGTATCACCCAGAACACTTCCGGTGTCCGAATATAGCCTTCCAATATATGAATCTTTTCCTCTCGACCATTTCGAGACTCGTCATGTCCGTGATCTCATCCAGGACTCCGAACAAACTTCGGTACATCAAATCACATAACTCATAATACAAATCGTCATCGAACGTTAAGCGTGCGGACCCTACGGGTTTGAGAACTATGTAGACATGACTGAGACACATCTTCGGTCAATAACCAATAGCGGAATCTGGATGCTCATATTGGCTCCTATATATTCTACGAAGATCTTTATCGGTCAAACCGCATAACAACATACGTTGTTCCCTTTGTCATCGGTATGTTATTTGCCCTAGATACGATCATCGGTATCATCATACCTAGTTCAATATCGTTACCGGCAAGTCTTTACTCGTTCTGTAATGCATCATACCGCAACTAACTTATTAGTCACATTTCTTGCAAGACTTATAGTGATGAGCATTACCGAGAGGGCCCAGAGATACCTTTCCGATACACGGAATGACAAATCCTAATCTCAATCTATGCCAACTCAACAAACACCATCAGAGACACATGTAGAGCATCTTTATAATCACACCGTTACGTTGTGATGTTTGATAGCACACAAGGTGTTCCTTCGGCATTCGGGAGTTGCATAATCTCATAGTGAGAGGAACATGTATAAGTCATGATGAAAGCAATAGCAATAAAACTAAACGATCGTTTATGCTAAGCTAACGGATGGGTCATGTCCATCACATCATTCTCTAATGATGTGATCCCGTTCATCAAATGGCAACACATGTCTATGGTTAGGAAACGTAACCATTTTTGATTAACGAGCTAGTCAAGTAGAGGCATACTAGAGACGCTATGTTTGTCTATGTATTCACACATGTACTAAGTTTTCGGTTAATACAATTCTAGAATGAATAATAAACATTTATCATATAAGGAAATATAAATAACAACTTTATTATTGCACCTAGGGCATGTTTCCTTTAATTTTCTCATCCCAGGGTGAAAACTACGATCAAAAGAATAATTGGACATCTCGACTACACTAAACTTCATTGCGTATCCACCTCTGTGTGAAGGGCGTTTTATAGGTAGAGAGGAGAAAATGGCGGGAAAGAACGACTGCGGTATGGAAGGAAAGGGTTGGCGGGAACTTATGACGGGAAATGGGTGACGGGAAAATATGGAGGGAAAGAGTTGGCGGGAAAATATTGAGGGAAAGGGTTGCGCGAAAATGTATCTTTTCAGTGTCTAAGATGGCCAATGGTTGCACAACATTCATAAGTCAAAATTCAAAAAAAGAAATACCATTTCGGCCTAACATGAGCGAAAGAGCGCAGCCATGCAACTTCGGCTTCCCGTTCACGCGAAAAGGTGGGTCCCAGGGACTTTTCGGCCTACTGCTGATCAAAGAGTACTTTTCGGCCTACTGCTGACCAAAAAGGCCTTTTCGGCCCAGCTACGAATCTCTTCGGCCAATTTGTGACCGAAGAGTCCTTTTCGGCCAACCGCCGACCGAAAACACCCTCTTCGGTCCACACAAGGCCGGCGGGGTCATAGTTTTGCTTTTTTTGCAATGGATGCTATAGTTTTCGAATTTGCTATAAAATATGTGATAGTTTTGAAAAAAAATTAGAAAATGAAAGGAAAAAGTGAGGATGGTGGGGACCGAACCCTGGTCACCTGTCTAGAAGTGCAAGGCCGTAGACACTTGGCTAGTTGTGCTTTTGTTTTGTCTAGAGGTATCGCATCTATAAAATACGAACTGTGACAGCCACTTTGAAAATAAAAACGAATCGTTTTCTTCACTTATACATGGCATAGTGAGTAATTTATAGTAAAACCTAGGGTTATTTTTTAGACGGACGACCAGAAGCAATAGCCCCGGGTAGATTGTAGCGACAACCAGAATTGTTCATGATCTATTCTAATGCTAGATTATTAGCTGTACAACATCATTGTTGGTTTATTCAAATAGTTCTGTCTTATCTTGTTGATTTGGACAGTTCTTACAAAGCATTAAACTAACTTCGGATATTAGCCTTGCTTGATCATAACGGATTTAGTGTTATTTTTGGGTGCATGTCTCCTCAATAAAACAACATACTGATTTTGTGTGCAAACTTGCTCATGGTGAATATGTGTAGGAAGACGATCTCATTGGAGGAGAGATCGACATGAAGTCGTTGTGTAAGGACCATCTTCCTAAAAAGAACGATATGATATTTCCACCTCGCTTGATGCAACTGGAAAGGAAGTAAGAAGTATAGTTTTTCTACTGATGACGAGGCAATCAAACACCTCTTCTTTTAATGCAAGTTTGCGCGCTCTACATGGTCAGTCATCTAAAAAGCATCAAATTTGTATCCACCAACAAGTGTTTCCAATAATATGGCCACTGGCTTGATGGAATACCAAATACGTTTAGCATGCTAATACAGGTGGGAGGGTCAGCCTTACTATGGTCGCTTTAGCTAGGTAGAAATGATTGTGTTTTTAATAGCAAAATATATTCTCCTATGCAGGTTATTTACCGTTGTACGCACCGGCTTCGTAAGTGGTCTATTATGCACGGAATGAGTACAAATCGCTATTCAAGGCGGTGTGTATGCGGTTGGAGTGGGGTGGCCAGAGGGGTTGGCAGCACAATCTCCGAATCAGATCACCTTCTCTGTCGACATAGGCATAGTTTCGGTCTCATATGGCTTTACTGTTGCCACTTTCTCATTTTTTACATTCTTTGTCAGATTGTTCGTGTGATGACTGTGTGCATTTTAGCTATGCATAGGCCAGGTGTCCTTCTTATGCTTTGTAAGCACTTGATGCTACATTTTGAGTTAATAAAAGCACCCTTTATCGAAAAAAGTTGTGTGTTTTAAGAATATATTGGGATGTACCTTTTATATTATAACACTATAATATGAAGTTATGTTTCTAGATATTTCCCTTTTCACATGAGCTGAGGCACCGTTTTATTTGAAAATATTTTTTAATTACAATTTGTGAATAGACCACATGATGTTCCATGTGTCTAAATTGCACTTTAGCTCAAAATAGCAAGCTGCAGAGGAGATGTGAGGATAATTGTCCAAAAAATAGAAGAAAATTGTCTATGAAAATTGTACATGTATCATGGTCCAAGACTGTGAAGGAATTGCTCATTTTTTAAACCAAATAGCCGTGTGCCTCGTGCCGGATATTGCATTGTTGGATGGGACAAATAACATTTCTTTGTATCAAATTCGTTAAGCTGTGCATAATCAATCGTATTCTCCCCCGTTGAGACGCACGGGCAGATGTGCTATATTAATAAAATGGGAACTACTTTTGCCCGTCCATCATTAAAAATACCCCTGGAGTTGTAAATAATTACCCACCATGTCATCGATAAGTGAAAAAAAGGTCATTAAAATCGCAGACGGCTTCAGTTTATTAATAGTAATCCCCTGTAATACATCACAAGTGCGTGAGAGGCGCAGTGGTATTCCCGTTTCTCTCTTTTTCTCCTAATGTCACTAATGCTGGTAGGCGTAGGATATTACTGCCTCGCCCAAAAGTCACTTAGCAGATGGGCTGCACAATGTTTCAGTTTCAGCCCAGCTGTTCTATTTTTATTCTTTCTAGGACAAATTCAAAAGTTAAAAAAACATAACTTTCAAACCCTAACTCCAAATCTAACATGTTATATATGAAAATCCCTTAAAAAGATGTGTAGATTTCAAATATGCTATTATAGTGATCATTTCTAAAATTCCATTTACGATCCAAGCTTAATTAATATATTTTTAAATGGGGTATTTTGAAAATGCCAGCTTAACGTTGATATTTCTGTTGTCAAATAAATTGCAAACATCTTGAGTACACTTCAAAAATCATCAAACCTTATGCTTTTTGTGCAACACCACTTATCATGTTGTTTGTCGTGTGGCATCGTGAAAGATTTCAACGAATTCACCGATGTTGTCAGGTGTGAGTATGAGGGATGATCTTTTTTCATTGCAACGCACGGGCATGTTTAGCTAGAAAAGGGGCTATTGCTTCTTGTGGTACGTCACCGAAATTGACTCCAAAGTTGTAAAATATTACCCACCGATGCCACCTATAAGTGATAGAAGACGTTTCACACAAGAGAATCCTCGCCTAGGCTGGCCCATGCTGTAGGAACCTCCTATACTGCGCTCTGAGCGCTGGGAGAAGACATAGCCCACCTGTTTAGGCCGGCCCATGTCTGGGCTGCCTGTTTTTTTGAAAAACAAATCTATTTTCTGTTTTCCTTTTTTGTTTTCGTTTTGATTACTTTATTTAAATATATTTGGACTTCAAAAAAGTTCCGAAATTTAAAAAAAATGAGAATATTGAAATGAAATGTTTAATAAATCATAAGATATTTGTGGATTCAAAACATGTTCAAGATTTTATACAAATTTTGCTTATTCAGAAAATATACGGAATTTTGAAAACAAATTTTCAGGAAATCAAAACATGTTCATCCTTTTTTATTAAGTTCGCGTACTAAAAAATGTTAATTGAACAAAATGTTGCCAATTCAAAAATGTTCATGAATTGAAAAATATCCTAAAAATATAAAAATTGTTGGTGACTTACAAATAGTTTAATGATTCACAAAACGTGCGCTGATTCAAAAAATGATCATGCATTTCAAAAAATGTTTGTTAAACCAAAAAAATGTTCGTGAATTTCAAAAGTTGTTCCACGAATTTTCAAAACAATGTTTGTCGATTCTAGAAATGTTCGCCTATAGTAGAAATTTGTTAATTTTTTTTGCATATAATACAAAAATTTCATGAATTGAAAAGATGTTCTTGATTTTAGAAAATGTTCAAAAGTTTGTAAAAGTGTTCATGAATTTGAAAAATGTTCATGATTTCAAAAAACTTTAGGAGTTTAATTTTTTTTCAAAATTTCAGGAAATTAAGAGCGATAGTGTATTTTTATGATGCAACAAAATGTGATCATGGTCGTTGGAGATTATGGTTTTTTTTCTTCCGTTGTAACGCATGGGCCCATTTGCTAGTAACACCACATCTGTCGCGGCAGGTACTGAACGCCACTTCCCACCCACCTCGCTCTCTATCGCCAGCACAGTTCGCGCGTCTCACAATGCAAAACGACAAAACTGACTCTTTTTGTAAAGTTTAACACAAAATGATCCAATTTGAAATAATTTCATAAAATGGCCCTTTGGCATTAACGCCCGGTCCCAGGGCGCCAATATGACGCCCTGGTCAAAGGCGCCATGGAGTCAGAGCTAAATGCCAGTCATAGCGGCCTGAGACGCACGACGCCCTAGGTGAGGGCGCCATAGTCAACCGCGTCACGCCCCCAAACCGGGGCGCCATGCACGCACTATGCTTCGCCGCAAGCAAGGCTATCACGGAAGCACACAGGCAGGCACCTTAATTGATTTGTTCTCAATCAGTGTCACATGCACGTATTGCCGCAGCTTACCGTGAACCTCCTGACTTGGACTAGCTTGCCGTGGTGATTTCATTAGGGGGGCATGACCAACCACGCAGTGTAGCCTGTGTAGGACAGGCATCGATCGGGTCTCCAGATATATATGTGTCCATGCCGACGAGCGTACGTGTGCTTAGGTATGTATAGGCACTAGGAGAAAAAGAGCCATTTGTTCTGGTTCGTAAAGGCCATTTGTCTCGATTGTTGAACCGGGATTAAAGAGTCGTTACTAAAGGCCTATGCCTTTAGTCTTGTTCTTACACGAACCGGGACAGATGAGCCTCCACGTGACCGGTGAGACGAGCCCAGGCAGGAGACCCTTTGGTTTCGGTTGGTGGCACCAACTGAGACCAATAGGCATCCACGCATCAGCAGCTCGCAGGAGTTGAGTTTTTTGTTTTTTTAAGGGTGGGTTTTGGGGTGTTAATTTAGGTGTTTCATATATATCTCTACTTCCAATGGAGGACTTCATACATCGTTCGTTCGTTACCTCCCTCCCACACCGATCGAAGGATTTGCCTACACATCGATTGTTTCCCTCCCACAGATTTTCTTCCAAAAACCGCACGCAACTTGGCATCCACCCGATTTATTGCGTCAAAAAATTGCCCGTAGCGCTTCTTCATTATCAATGGATCCCACCAATTACGCTCCACCCGGTTTATTGCGTCAATGGATCCCACCAATTGGATCCTTCCAATTACGTCTCCTGTCCACCGTTTCCTCTCCTTCCAAGTTTTAACCAAGTATATCCCAAAGTATATCCTGATGGGAAAATCAGAATGCTATACCCCTCTCCCTAATAACAACACGTATATCCCAAGAAAATTTGAACACAATCCTAATTGACTCGACGGATTGACTTCATCATAAAGAGAGAGAGGGGGGCAGAGGAGAGCAACGCCGCATCCTGGACGAGGATCCGCCGCATCTCGCCGACGATCCCCGCTGCCGTAACTACGGGTGAGGATGTTAGCACGAGAAAGGTTCACATGTTCATGATCTTGTCTTGTACTCCCTCCGTCCCAAAATTTTTGTCTTATACGTATTAGTCTAGATATGAATGTATCTAATACTAAAACTTGACTTGATACATCCGTATTTAGACAAATCTAAGACAAGAATTTTGGGACGGAGGGAGTAGTTGCCTGCCTTGCCGCCAGCGACGCCAACACCATGTGCTTCATGACGAAGATGGCATCGAGGACGTGCCAAACAAGCTATCTCCACGATTGGAGGTTCATGCAGGTATTCTTGTTCTGCTGCTAAATCGATCAGGTCCAGCCAACGTTTACGTCAAGCTTTGAAACAATCAAGAGAATGGAAACCTTACTAATGTCAAGTACTAAGCTTCATCTAGATCCGGAACAAGTGTTTTGCTGCTGGCCGAAACAATCAAAACTAGAAAAATCTACAACCCGTGGCATCTCAAGTTCGGTGCAGTGTGCTTCCTCAGCCAAATTGGGTATTATGAGTGTTTTTTTCTTCAGGTTTCAAAGCTTTAGCTTGTAGTGACCTCGGTTGTTAAGATATTATTAAGAGTGTTTTTTCCTCAGGTTTCGGAGCTTTCAATGCTAAGAGAAATTCTTTGATGAGCGTATTTATGGCTTGAGGCAAGTGCACTTCGACCTTCTTGTATGGTTTGACCGTCGTTGGGTTGCGTTCAATGGCTTGCCCATGGTTGTGTTGCATTCGGTGGTTTGTTTGTTCTTGGTTGATTTGGTTACCAAATTCTTGGGTTTTAGTCTTTCTCGTTTTTTTAGCCCGGTGCGGTGAGAACCACTCCACCTATGCTACTCCATTTTGGTTGGTGAAATTCTGCTACATTTGTGCTACTCTGATGTGTTAGGGCCTGGTGCGGTGAGAACTGACTAGCCTCCGTGCCAACCTCGCAATGTCCGACGCTCCCTTGAGTTCGAGCTCGACCCAGTTCCTTCTCCCATGATGTGTGGTGGCGGCGACGACACTGCCTCCCCTCAGCGTGGAAGAGACCGCCGGGGTGTCCAACGACGCCTTTAGAGGCCTTCTAGAGACACGCCTCGGGGGGTATATGGTGGGTCAGGGTGGACGCGGTCCCAGTCCGAGCCGTTGTTTGGACCGGCCGTCGGCGGTCCGGACGGAACCGGACTGAGCATCATGACGGTCCTGATTTCAGGGACTGGACCGGCGGCGGCCAAGCCTGGGCCGGACCGAGTGGACTGGCAAACAACCACTGGCACCGACTTGCACGGGTGCAGCGGCGAGGTGTGTGACTTGTGCAGCACCGGCGGCAAGGTGGGCGACATGTGAGAGCACCGGCGGCAAGGTGGGCGACGTGTGCGCTGGGCGGCGCACCTGTTATCCATGAACCTGCACATATTTGTTCATTAGCAGTTTTTCCTATTGCACTGTAGCACGCGTATGAGGCCACGATTTTATGTTATGTGGGCCTTGCCGTGATTAGAGGATCAAAGCTGACGTCGAGTTCTTCCTCAAATGGCGCCATGATTTTCGGATCAAACCGTGTTTCCCTCGTATTTTTGGTTTCCTGCTCGACTGAATAAAAGGAAACTGAACCGGGGTGATTTGCCGATGATTGTAGGAAGTGGGCGCTATTATATCTACTCCTTGCATTTCAAAAAATACTTGCCTGATTGTGTTGGATGCGAAAATCACGGCTGATCGTGCGTGCTGTGCTGAAACGGCTGCCATGGCAGCTCTTCCAAGAAAATTGTATTTTCTGATGAAACTAAAAAAAATTGTATTGTCTGACGAAACTGAATTATTCTAATAGCTTACGGCTACATCTGACGAAACTGTATTTTGTGAAACTTCGACAGCACTTGTAAACTGGCATGGTCGACGGCGGCCAGACGTGGAGGAGGTAGTCTACTACGGGTAGGTGAAGACGGCAACGGTCGACGGCGGGCAGGTACAGCCCTCCCTACACTGCTCCTCCACTACTCCTTTCGTGCATGTCGTCACTTGGATTGTCGGTCTGCTCGGTCGGCTTGGTCAAAAACAGGACATGACCGAAGCTTTGACGGGCCTGATTCTTGAGCTCGGAACAACTAATTATTTTACCGGGCTAGGACCGTTCGGTCCGGTCCTTAGCGGGCCGCAAGCCGGGCCAAAGGCCCGCTCGCCACGTCCAGCCTGAACGGTGGGGCAGCGACGTGAGCAACATGGAGATTCAGTTTCATGATGAGATGTGATTTTCAATATCTGGTTATGATTGGATTTGGTTTGTAGGTTTGGGAACTAAAATTTGTATCTTGCAGCAACGAAATTGGATGGATTGAAACCTTGAAATTGAACATGAAGGCACATTCATGTATAGAAAATTGTTGACCAGGAATTTTCATTTGTTGTTCAGCTATTCGTATATGGCATCTTACCAAAAAATGGCAGATAGTACTCTGATATTGTTGTGAATTTTCTTTCTTATTTTTATTAGCCTTAATATGAAATATCACCATGTTTTTATTTAGGCAAGTCTGTTGACTGGGTTGATGTGGACCTGGAGAAACATGAGAGGACATATGAGATGTTATTGTGAAGTGTGCTGAAATTTGTGTTTCAGGAAGAAAATCCTCTTATACTGACACTGAAAGAATAAGCTTTTGGAGTAAATGACTATTCATACAGTCTACCACAACTTCAAGGACACTATTTTCAGAACAATGGAATCACCACATCTTTTTTTGCCAGCCACCTCAATCACAAATCTTGGTTTGTTTCAATGACACATTTCTTCCTAAAAGTTTCATACTGCAGATGCTAACCATCTCATAGATGACAACACTCTTGCTCAGTGTTTTTTCATGTTCCAAAGAAATTTGTGCCAAGAAATAGCTTGTAGTATTAATAGGGATCTCCAGGGAGAAAAGTTGTATATCACCCATATCTGCCGGTGCATATGAATGTGGTTTTTCGCATCAAATTATAGAACTTCAATAAATTTAATAACCATAACTGAAATAGTACTATATATATATGCTTGTATATGGTCTTGGACTCTTGGAAGTGTTGTACTTTTCGAGAATACCCCTCTTTCTGCAGAACAGTGCCACAATACAAGTTTTCATTCAGAAATGTTTAGCGTCATGTTTGACAGATGAGTACTCAAACTCTTTTCTCTCCACATTTACCATTGGAAGAAGAAAGGGTCAATTAGATTTGTTCCCTTAACTAGATCCCACTACTCAAATAAGCCCCTAATTCCAAAGTGTGCTCAAATTTGCCCATCTACCGTTATGGGATTATAGAATACCCATGAACGTTGTTTTTGTTAGGTCTTCTCTGCTTTATAAGCTTCACAACGTTTAGCTGCCTATGCTTTCCGTTCTTTTGTAGCATTCGTAAGCATCTCCACAGATGGCAGTTCCTGTTGTTGGGTATTTATGGTTTTAAGGAAAATAAATATTTCCACAGATGCTACAAAAGAACAAAAAGCACCATGTGAAAACAATTTTCAGGAATGCCAAAAAAATTGGTTCATCCAATTTACAAGGTGAGTACTCTATTACATATTCTTACATTTTCATGTGAAATATTCATGCTAACTACATGTAGTGCTCGTGCAGGATGGTTACGAGTCAACGAAGATTTTTTCACTATAATTGCCCAAGTACTACACGAATGAAGCCGAAGACAATATTACTGACACTAGGGAATTATCTTAAGCGCATCAAGTAGATCTTAACATGTAACAAATCATTAGTTGGATCATTGCTCTCTATGTATATGTTGCCAAATTACATTTTTAATGAAAATACATTGCAACTGAATTGAAAATGATGAAGATGCAAGTGAAGTGGGATAATGGAAGTACATTGCATCAAGTTCCTTTTTCGATTGTTACTATAATATTTTTTCTATACATGTGAAATTTGAAATGCATTACATTTACATAAGCAACCAACAAACACATTTAAACTATAGGGAATTATCTTACATAAAGCCGAAGAAAATATTCCTAACACTATATGGAATTATCTTAAGCGCATCAAGTAGATCTTAACATATAACAAATCATTAGTTGGATCATTGCTCTCTGTGTATATGTCGCCAAATTACATTTTTAATGAAAATACATTGCAACTGGATTGAAAATGATGAAGATGCAAGTAAAGTGGGATACTGGAAGTACATTGCATCAAGTTCCTTTTTTGATTGTTACTATAATATTTTTTTTCTATACATGTGCAATTTGAAATGCATTACATTTACATATGCAACCAACAAAAAGATTTAAAGGCACGTGGCAACGCACGGGCCTTCTACTAGTTGTGTTAGTTAGCTAATTAAGAGAGAGAAGTGTCCTCTCTTATCTCTGTGCTTGGTCGACACTATGTACTATACGTATAGAGAGGACTCGACACGCTAGCTAGTAAGCAAAAATGAAGGAAATAGAAGATCGTCATGAACATATGCATACATAGAGAAGTGATATCGACCTCTTCTTCTTCGAAATATTGGTCGAACAACAAGTTTTCTTATATCTATCCGACGCTACTGGCTACAAATATACAATATAAGATCTCTTACAAGTTAGTTAGCTAATTAAGAGAGAGAAGTGTCCTCTCTTATCTGCGTGCTTGGTCGACACTACGTACTATACGTATAGAGAGGGACTCGACATGCTAGCTAGTAAGCAAAAATGAAGGAAATAGAAGATCGTCATGAACATATGCATACATAGAGAAGTGATATCGACCTCTCCTTCTCCGAAATATTGGTCGAACAACAAGTTTTCTTATATCTATCCGACGCTACTGGCTACAAATATACAATATAAGATCTCCTACAATATAATCCCCTAATTATATATGAACTCAGAGTCCACATGGTATTCTCCGTCTTTATCGATCACGTGGTCAAGAAAGAATACCGCCAATTCCTCTTGAATTGCTCGCATGCGATCTGGTGCTAGGAGTTCATCCCGCATCCGAAACATCTAATTTAAATAAAGGGGTCAATACATACATATGAATGAATGAAACTCCGCAGAAATGATGGTAATAAAATAAAATTCTAAATATTATTGCTTACACACTTCATATAGTTTTTTAGTGTAACCCCGCTCACAGGTCATGTGGCGGATGGACTCGCAAACATAGTATCCACAGTAATTATTCCCGGCTTCCTGCCACAACCACTTTACAAGAAATAGAGGTCAATCAACATGCTAGTAGTACTTACTTTCGGGTGTTTAAATTGCAGCTTCTTCGGCAGTCCCGAAGCTTTTGAGGTGAATTTTTTCCAAACCCTGCCAGACAAAGAAAACAATTACTTGATATCAGGAAGTGAACAAAGTTGCCGATATGGTGCGATAATGATCGATTTAACTTACTTCTCGAGCATTTGAGTCATGTACGCATACTCCCGGGGATCTTTTCGTCTCAAGTCTAAGACGGTTACTAGTCCATGCTCATGCTTAATCTCTAGGAGAATATAGTGGAACCTGCGCAAGCATGCATAACTCATCAATTACATTACTATAACCTTGACTAATAAGGGAAACCGAATATGCACAAGAAAGTAACACTCACTTGAAGTTGTAAGGAAAGAGTATTATAGCTTTGTTTTGATTTAATACCAACGACCGTAGCAAGTTGGCCTCGGTATATTTTTCCTGACTTTCAACCGAATATGCATCTAAGATATTTGTGTTAATGAACCCAATATCACTAATTTGTTTTTTCTTCAATTCGGCGATCTTCAATCTGCATAATATAGTGAGAATAATTATAAATACATGCAATGAAAGAGCTGACCTATATATAGAGACTTAATGACAGAAGTAGTACTTACAGACAGTAGCAAGTGACCGTTAATTTATCGAGGGCCTTCTGATTGAAAAACTAAAAGGACTCCTCAAATGGAACAATCAACAGATCAGTTCCAACGAGGTCATGCTCCTCTTTTACTCTCAGCGTCAAAATATTCCTCCCCCCAGACTCTCTGCAGGTTTTCATGTACCAACCATGGAATCTTCGCACCATCGTTGTTAGAGATCTTTCATCTTTGACGAGAGGCTTCCCGTACTCGTATCTGTGTTCGTCCACCTCCAAGAATTTATAATGTACATTGTCGGGGAAGTAATCTCCAAGATTGTTATAACCGGGCATCATCCTCGAATCATTAGCGATGATATCGCTAGACACCTTGAGCGGGGGGCACGATTGGTTTGCTTGTTCGCCGAGCTGGGCAATTTTTTTCCCAGCTCGTCGTTCCGCTAACCTTTGATCACTGGCAGTACTTTCCGACCGCTCCGCTTTGATAAATGACCTTTCAATAATGCGCTCATAGTTTCCTTTCGGCGGAGACTTTGGTGGTTTCTTCAGGGCTTCCACAGTGCGCTTCGCTTTCACCGGATCTATCTTCTCCTCCGGAGGTGGATGTTTCTTTGCTTTCACCCCTTCAAAGAAGTTCCTTACTTCGTCTCGCACGATCTTCTCGTTTTCCTCTAGGGTCCTCTCATATGGTAACTTCTCTGGAGTCTTCAGAGAAGGACCGAATCTGTATTTCCTCCCGCCTCTGGCTGTACTGCTAGACGCCGAATCTGTATTGCCTCCCGCCTCTGGCTTTACTGCTAGACGCCGGAGCAGACAGAGCGACTGCGGCTGTCTTCTTTCCTTTGTTACGAGGCGGAGGAGGAGGACTACGACACGCCGGAGTAGCCGGAGCGGCGACGGGTCTCTTCCGCCCTTGCTGACGAGGCGGAGTGCCGCCACGCGCCGGAGAAGGAGGCTGGCTGCTCGGGCGCGCCGGCGCAGGCGGAGAAGGAGGCGGAGTGCCCTGACTCGCCGGAGGAGGAGGCGGAGGCGTCCAGTTCGGAAGGTTGATGAGCTCCTTCCGCCATAGGCATGGAGTCAACAGACAAGAACCCAGCCGAGTCTCCCCTTCACCCGTAGGGTAGTGAAGCTCGAGGTCTTCAAATCCGTCCGTTATTTCATCCACCATCACCCTAGCATATCCTTCTGGAATCGGCTGGTAGTGAAAAGTTGCGCCAGGTTCAGGAGGTGCAACAGAGCCAATAGCCGCCTTGACTTTAAATTTCTTCCATTGCGTCATAAGGTGGAAATTTTGAGACTCCGTGATTAAGTCCACGGGGTAGCTAGCAGGAGCCGTGAAGACAGGCTCCAGCTGTTGCAGCTCGGTGGAAGCCACGCTGCTTCTCCGCTGAGATGGCGGGGTAGCTTCAGGGGAATCTTTGGTAGGTCGCTTGCTGCGATCTGCTTCTTGTTGCTCTATCGCTTGTACCCTTGCGTGCAATGCCTGAATTTGGATCTGCTCCACTTTCTTCCTCCTCTCCTGGCATTTGTAACTGCCTGCGTCCGGAAACCCAACCTTCCACGGAACGGAGCCTGGCGTGCCTCATGTCTGTCCAGGGTGCTCAGGATTCCCGGGGGCCATTGTGAGCTCGTCGTTCTCTCTGTATGGAACGAAAGTCCCCTGCTGCGCCGCATCGATATACTACTGAAGCTTCGTGACGGGTATTTGTGGTTGCTCGTTCGTCCAACAGCACTTCCCTGATACAGGGTCCAAGGTTCCGCCAACCCCGAAGTGTTGGAAATATGCCCTAGAGGCAATAATAAATTAGTTATTATTATATTTCCTTGTTCGTGATAATCGTTTATTATCCATGCTAGAATTGTATTGATAGGAAACTCAGATACATGTGTGGATACATAGACAACACCATGTCCCTAGTAAGCCTCTAGTTGACTAGCTCGTTGATCAATAGATGGTTACGGTTTCCTGACCATGGACATTGGATGTCATTGATAACGGGATCACATCATTAGGAGAATGATGTGATGGACAAAGACCCAATCCTAAGCCTAGCACAAGATCATGTAGTTCGTATGCTAAAGCTTTTCTAATGTCAAGTATCATTTCCTTAGACCATGAGATTGTGCAACTCCCGGATACCGTAGGAGTGCTTTGGGTGTGCCAAACGTCACAACGTAACTGGGTGGCTATAAAGGTACACTACAGGTATCTCCGAAAGTGTCTGTTGGGTTGGCACGAATCGAGACTGGGATTTGTCACTCCGTGTAAACGGAGAGGTATCTCTGGGCCCACTCGGTAGGACATCATCATAATGTGCACAATGTGATCAAGGAGTTGATCACGGGATGATGTGTTACGAAACGAGTAAAGAGACTTGCCGGTAACGAGATTGAACAAGGTATCGGGATACCGACGATCGAATCTCGGGCAAGTATCGTACCGCTAGACAAAGGGAATTGTATACGGGATTGATTAAGTCCTTGACATCGTGGTTCATCCGATGAGATCATCGTGGAACATGTGGGAGCCAACATGGGTATCCAGATCCCGCTGTTGGTTATTGACCGGAGAGTCATCTCGGTCATGTCTGCATGTCTCCCGAACCCGTAGGGTCTACACACTTAAGGTTCGGTGACGCTAGGGTTATAGAGATATTAGTATGCGGTAACCCGAAAGTTGTTCGGAGTCCCGGATGAGATCCCGGACGTCACGAGGAGTTCCGGAATGGTCCGGAGGTAAAGATTTATATATGGGAAGTCTTGTTTTGGTCGCCGGAAAAGTTTCGCGCATTATCGGTATTGTACCGGGAGTGCCGAAAGGGGTCCGGGGTCCCAGGGGGTCCACCTGCCCCGGGGGGCCACATGGGCTGTAGGGGTGTGCGCCTTGGCCTATATGGGCCAAGGGCACCAGCCCCAAGAGGCCCATGCGCCAAGAGATAAGGGAAAGAAAGAGTCCTAAAGGGGGAAGGCACCTCCTAGGTGCCTTGGGGAGGATGGACTCCTCCCTGGCCGCACCCTTCCTTGGAGGAAGGGCCAAGGCTGCGCCCCCCCTCTCCCTTGGCCCTATATATAGTGGGGGAAGGGAGGGCAGCCACACCTAAGCCCTGGCGCCTCCCTCTCCCTCCCATGACACATCTCCCTCCTCCCGCAGCGCTTGGCGAAGCCCTGTTGGAATCCCGCTACTTCCACCACCACGCCGTCGTGCTGCTGGATCTCCATCAACCTCTCCTCCCCCTTGCTGGATCAAGAAGGAGGAGACGTCGCTGCTCCGTACGTGTGTTGAACGCGGAGGTGCCGTCCGTTCGGCGCTAGGATCATCGGTGATTTGGATCACGACGAGTACGACTCCATCAACCCCGTTCTCTTGAACGCTTCCGCGCGCGATCTACAAGGGTATGTAGATCCACTCCTCCCTCGTTGCTAGATGACTCCATAGATAGATCTTGGTGACACGTAGGAAAATTTTGAATTTATGCTACGTTCCCCAACAGTGGCATCATGAGCTAGGTCTATGCGTAGTTTCTATGCACGAGTAGAACACAAAGTAGTTGTGGGCGTTGATTTTGTTCAATATGCTTACCGTTACTAGTCCAATCTTGATTCGGTGGCATTGTGGGATGAAGCGGCCCGGACCGACCTTACACGTACTCTTACGTGAGACTGGTTCCACCGACTGACATGCACTAGTTGCATAAGGTGGCTAGCGGGTGTCTGTCTCTCCCACTTTAGTCGGATCGGATTCGATGAAAAGGGTCCTTATGAAGGGTAAATAGCAATTGGCATATCACGTTGTGGTTTTTGCGTAGGTAAGAAACGTTCTTGCTAGAAACCCATAGCAGCCACGTAAAACATGCAAACAACAATTAGAGGACGTCTAACTTGTTTTTGCAGGGTATGCTATGTGATGTGATATGGCCAAAAGGATGTGATGAATGATATATGTGATGTATGAGATTGATCATGTTCTTGTAATAGGAATCACGACTTGCATGTCGATGAGTATGACAACCGGCAGGAGCCATAGGAGTTGTCTTAATTTATTTATGACCTGCGTGTCAACATAAACGTCATGTAATTACTTTACTTTATTGCTAACCGTTAGCTGTAGTAGTAGAAGTAATAGTTGACGAGACAACTTCATGAAGACACGATGATAGAGATCATGATGATGGAGATCATGGTGTCATGCCGGTGACGATGATGATCATGGAGCCCCGAAGATGGAGATCAAGAGGAGCAAAGTGATGATGGCCATATCATGTCACTATTTGATTGCATGTGATGTTTATCATGTTTATGCATCTTGTTTACTTAGAACGACGGTAGTAAATAAGATGATCCCTCATAATAATTTCAAGAAAGTGTTCCCCCTAACTGTGCACCGTTGCGACAGTTCGTTGTTTCGAAGCACCACGTGATGATCGGGTGTTAGATTCTAACGTTCACATACAACGGGTGTAAGACAGATTTACACACGCGAAACACTTAGGTTGACTTGACGAGCCTAGCATGTACAGACATGGCCTCGGAACACAAGAGACCGAAAGGTCGAGCATGAGTCGTATGGTAGATACGATCAACATGAAGATGTTCACCGATGATGACTAGTCCGTCTCACGTGATGATCGGACACGGCCTAGTTGACTCGGATCATGTAATCACTTAGATGACTAGAGGGATGTCTATCTGAGTGGGAGTTCACAAGATGAACTTAATTATCCTGAACATAGTCAAAAGGTCTTCGCAAATTATGTCGTAGCTCGCGCTTCAGTTCTACTGTTTAGATATGTTCCTAGAGAAAATTTAGTTGAAAGTTGATAGTAGTAATTATGCGGACTAGGTCCGTAAACTGAGGATTGTCCTCATTGCTTCATAGAAGGCTTATGTCCTTAATGCACCGCTCAGTGTGCTGAACCTCGAACGTTGTCTATGGATGTTGCGAACATCTGACATACACATTTTGATAACTACGTGATAGTTCAGTTAAACGGCTTAGAGTTGAGGCACCGAAGACGTTTTGAAACGTCGCGAAACATATGAGATGTTTCGAGGGCTGAAATTGGGATTTCAGGCTCGTGCCCACGTCAAGAGGTATAAGACCTCCGACGATTTTCTTAGCCTGCAAACTAAGGGAGAAAAGCTCAATTGTTGAACTTGTGCTCAGATTGTCTGAGTACAACAATCGCTTTGAATCGAGTGGGAGTTGATCTTCCAGATGAAATAGTGATGGTTTCTCCGAAGTCATTACCACCAAGCTGCTAGAGCTTCGTGATGAACTATAATATATCAGGGACATATATGATGATCCTTGAGATATTCGCGATGTTTGACACCACAAAAGTAGAAATCAAGAAGGAGCATCAATTGTTGATGGTTGGTGAAACCACTAGTTTCAAGAAGGGCAAGGGCAAGAAGGGATACTTCATGAAACGGCAAATCAGCTGCTGCTCTAGTGAAGAAACCCAAGGTTGAACCCAAACCCGAGACTAAGTGCTTCTGTAATAAGGGGAACAACCACTGGAGCAGAATTACCCTAGATACTTGGTAGATGAGAAGGCTGGCAAGGTCGATAGAAGTATATTGGATATATTATGTTAATGTGTACTTTACTAGTACTCCTAGTAGCACCAGGGTATTAGATACCGGTTCGGTTGCTAAGTGTTAGTAACTCGAAATAAAAGCTACGGAATAAACGGAGACTAGCTAAAGGTGAGCTGACGATATGTGTTGGAAGTATTTCCAAGGTTGATCAAATATCGCACGCTCCCTCTACCATCGAGATTGGTGTTTGCGTTGAGCATAGACATGATTGGATTATGTCTATCGCAATACGGTTATTCATTTAAAGAGAATAATGGTTACTCTGTTTATTTGAATAATACCTTCAATGGTCTTACACCTGAAATGAATGGTTTATTGAATCTCGATCATAGTGATACACATGTTCATGCCAAAAGATAGTAATGATAGTACCACCTACTTGTGGCACTGCCACGTAAGTCATATCGGTATAAAACGCATGAAGAAGCTCCATGTTGATGGATCTTTGGGCTCACTCGTTTTTGAAAGGTTTGAGACATGCGAACCATGTCTATTGGTGTATATGCATGAAGAAACTCCATGCAAATGGACCGTTTGGACTCACTTGATTTTGAATCACTTGAGACATGCAAATCATACCACATGGGCAAGATGACTGAAAGCCTCGTTTTCAGTAAAATGGAACTAGAAAGCAACTTGTTGGAAGTAATACATTTTGATGTGTGCAGTCCAATGAGTGCTGAGGCATGTAGTGGATATCGTTATGTTCTTACTTCACAGATGATTTGAGTAGATGTTGAGTATATTTACTTGATGAATCACGAGTCTGAATTATTGAAAGGTTCAAGTAATTTCAGGGTGAAGTTGAAAGATCGTCGTGACAAGAGGATAAAATATCTATGATATGATCATAGAGATGAATATCTGAATTACGAGTTTGGCACAGAATTAAGACATTGTGGAAATTGTTTCACAACTAATACAGCCTGGAACACCATAGTGTGATGGTGTGTCCGAACATCATAACTGCACCCTATTGGATATGATGCATACCATGATGTCTCTTATCGAATTACCACGATAGTTTATGGGTTAGGCATTAAAGACAACCACATTCACTTTAAATAGGGCACCACGTAATTCCGATGAGATGACACCGTATGAACTATGGTTTAGAGAAACCTAAGCTGTCATTTCTTAAAAGTTTGGGGCTGCGACGCTTATGTGAAAAAGTTTCAGGCTGATAAGCTCGAACCCAAAGCGGATAAATGCATCTTCATAGGACACCCAAAACAGTTGGGTATACCTCCTGTCTCAGATCCGAAAGCAATAAGGGATTGTTTCTAGAATCGGGTCCTTTCTCGAGGAAAAGTTTCTCTCGAAAGAATTGAGTGGGAGGATGGTGGAGACTTGATGAGGTTATTGAACCGTCTCTTCAACTAGTGTGTGGCAGGGCACAGGAGTTGTTCCTGTGGCACCTACACCAATTGAAGTGGAAGCTTATGATAGTGATCATGAAACTTCAGATCAAGTCACTACCAAACCTCGTGGGATGACAAGGATGCGTACTACTTCAGAGTGGTACGTAATCCTGTCTTGGAAGTCATGTTGCTAGACAACAATGAACCTACGAGCTATGGAGAAGCGATGGTGGGCCTGGATTCCAAAATGGCTCGAGGCCATATAATCCGAGAGAGGATCCATGTATGAAAACAAAGTGTAGACTTTGGCAGAACTACTTGATGGTCGTAAGGCTGTTAGGTACATATGGATTTTAAAAGGAAGACGGACAATGATGGTAAGTATCACCATTAAGAAAGCTCGACTTGTCGTTAAGATGTTTTCCGACAAGTTCAAGGAGTTGACTACGATGAGACTTTCTCACTCGTAGCGATGCTAAGAGTCTGTTGGAATTATATTAGCGATTACTGCATTATTTATGAAATCTTGCAGATAGGATGTCAAAACATTGTTTCCTCGACGATTTTTGAGGAAAGGTTGTATGTGATACAACCGGAAGGTTTTGTCAATCCTGAAAGATGCTAATAAGTATGCAAAGCTCCAGCAATCCTTCTAAGGACTGGAGTAAGCATCTCGGAGTTGGAATGTATGCTTTGATGAGATGATCAAAGATTTTGGGTGTATACAAAGTTTATGAGAAACTTGTATTTCCAAAGAAGTGAGTGGGAGCACTATAGAATTTATGATGAGTATATGTTGTTGACATATTGTTGATCAGAAATGACGTAGAATTTCTGGAAAGCATATAGGGTTATTTGGAAAGTGTTTTTCAATGGAAAGCCTGGATTAAGCTACTTGAACATTGAGCATCAAGATCTATAAGGATAGATCAAAACGCTTAATGGTACTTTCAAATGAGCACATACCTTGACATGATCTTGAAGGTGTTCAAGATGGATCAGTCAAAGAAGGAGTTCTTGCCTGAGTTGTAAGGTATGAAGTTAAGACTTAAAGCTCGACCACGGCAGAAGAAAGAGGAAGGACGAAGGTCGTCCCCTATGCTTTTGTCATAGGCTCTATACGGTATGCCATGCTGAGTACCGCACCTGATGTGTGCCTTGCCATGAGTCTGGCAAGAGGGTACAAAGGTAATCTAGGAGTAGATCACCAGATAGCGGTCTAAATTATCCTTAGAGGAATAAGGATATGTTTCTCGGTTATGGAGGTGATAAAGAGTTCGACGTAAAGAGTTACGTCGATGCAAGCTTAACACCTATCCGGATAGCTCTGAGTAGAGATACCGGATACGTATAATGGAGCAACAATTTAGAATAGCTCCAAGTAGAACAGTTATTTGAAATGGCTCCAAATATAGCGTGGTAGCTGCATCTACAAGATGACATAGAGATTTGCGAAGTACATACGGATCTGAAAGATTCAGACCCGTTGACTATAACATCTCTCACAAGCATAACATGTTCAAACCCAGAACTCATCGAGTGTTAATCACATGGTAATGTGAACTAGATTATTGACTCTAGTAAACTCTTTGGGTGTTAGTCACATGGGGATGTGACCTTGAGTGTTAATCACATATCGATGTGAACTGGATTATTGACTCTAGTGCAAGTGGGAGACTGTTGGAAATATGCCCTAGAGGCAATAATAAATTAGTTATTATTATATTTCCTTGTTCATGATAATCGTTTATTATCCATGCTAGAATTGTATTGATAGGAAACTCAGATACATGTGTGGATACATAGACAACACCATGTCCCTAGTAAGCCTCTAGTTGACTAGCTCGTTGATCAATAGATGGTTACGGTTTCCTGACCATGGACATTGGATGTCATTGATAACGGGATCACATCATTAGGAGAATGATGTGATGGACAAAGACCCAATCCTAAGCCTAGCACAAGATCATGTAGTTCGTATGCTAAAGCTTTTCTAATGTCAAGTATCATTTCCTTAGACCATGAGATTGTGCAACTCCCGGATACCGTAGGAGTGCTTTGGGTGTGCCAAACGTCACAACGTAACTGGGTGGCTATAAAGGTACACTACAGGTATCTCCGAAAGTGTCTGTTGGGTTGGCACGAATCGAGACTGGGATTTGTCACTCCGTGTAAACGGAGAGGTATCTCTGGGCCCACTCGGTAGGACATCATCATAATGTGCACAATGTGATCAAGGAGTTGATCACGGGATGATGTGTTACGGAACGAGTAAAGAGACTTGCCGGTAACGAGATTGAACAAGGTATCGGGATACCGACGATCGAATCTCGGGCAAGTATCGTACCGCTAGACAAAGGGAATTGTATACGGGATTGATTAAGTCCTTGACATCGTGGTTCATCCGATGAGATCATCGTGGAACATGTGGGAGCCAACATGGGTATCCAGATCCCGCTGTTGGTTATTGACCGGAGAGTCATCTCGGTCATGTCTGCATGTCTCCCGAACCCGTAGGGTCTACACACTTAAGGTTCGGTGACGCTAGGGTTATAGAGATATTAGTATGCGGTAACCCGAAAGTTGTTCGGAGTCCCGGATGAGATCCCGGACGTCACGAGGAGTTCCGGAATGGTCCGGAGGTAAAGAATTATATATAGGAAGTGCTATTTCGGCCATCGGACAAGTTTCGGGGTCATCGGTATTGTACCGGGAGTGCCGAAAGGGGGTCCGGGGGTCCACCAAGGGGTCCACCTGCCCCGGGGGCACATGGGCTGTAGGGGTGTGCGCCTTGGCCTATATGGGCCAAGGGCACCAGCCCCAAGAGGCCCATGCGCCAAGAGATAAGGGAAAGGAAGAGTCCTAAAAGGGGAAGGCACCTCCTAGGTGCCTTGGGGAGGATGGACTCCTCCCTGGCCGCACCCTTCCTTGGAGGAAGGGCCAAGGCTGCCCCCCTCTCCCTTGGCCCTATATATAGTGGGGGGAAGGGAGGGCAGCCACACCTAAGCCCTGGCGCCTCCCTCTCCCTCCCATGACACATCTCCCTCCTCCCGCAGCGCTTGGCGAAGCCCTGTTGGAATCCCGCTACTTCCACCACCACGCCGTTCGTGCTGCTGGATCTCCATCAACCTCTCCTTCCCCCCTTGCTGGATCAAGAAGGAGGAGACGTCGCTGCTCCGTACGTGTGTTGAACGCGGAGGTGCCGTCCGTTCGGCGCTAGGATCATCGGTGATTTGGATCACGACGAGTACGACTCCATCAACCCCGTTCTCTTGAACGCTTCCGCGCGCGATCTACAAGGGTATGTAGATCCACTCCTCCCTCGTTGCTAGATGACTCCATAGATAGATCTTGGTGACACGTAGGAAAATTTTGAATTTATGCTACGTTCCCCAACAGTGGCATCATGAGCTAGGTCTATGCGTAGTTTCTATGCACGAGTAGAACACAAAGTAGTTGTGGGCGTTGATTTTGTTCAATATGCTTACCGTTACTAGTCCAATCTTGATTCGGCGGCATTGTGGGATGAAGCGGCCCGGACCGACCTTACACGTACTCTTACGTGAGACTGGTTCCACCGACTGACATGCACTAGTTGCATAAGGTGGCTAGCGGGTGTCTGTCTCTCCCACTTTAGTCGGATCGGATTCGATGAAAAGGGTCCTTATGAAGGGTAAATAGCAATTGGCATATCACGTTGTGGTTTTTGCGTAGGTAAGAAACGTTCTTGCTAGAAACCCATAGCAGCCACGTAAAACATGCAAACAACAATTAGAGGACGTCTAACTTGTTTTTGCAGGGTATGCTATGTGATGTGATATGGCCAAAAGGATGTGATGAATGATATATGTGATGTATGAGATTGATCATGTTCTTGTAATAGGAATCACGACTTGCATGTCGATGAGTATGACAACCGGCAGGAGCCATAGGAGTTGTCTTAATTTATTTATGACCTGCGTGTCAACATAAACGTCATGTAATTACTTTACTTTATTGCTAACCGTTAGCTGTAGTAGTAGAAGTAATAGTTGACGAGACAACTTCATGAAGACACGATGATAGAGATCATGATGATGGAGATCATGGTGTCATGCCGGTGACGATGATGATCATGGAGCCCCGAAGATGGAGATCAAAGGAGCAAAGTGATGATGGCCATATCATGTCACTATTTGATTGCATGTGATGTTTATCATGTTTATGCATCTTGTTTACTTAGAACGACGGTAGTAAATAAGATGATCCCTCATAAAATTTCAAGAAAGTGTTCCCCCTAACTGTGCACCGTTGCGACAGTTCGTTGTTTCGAAGCACCACGTGATGATCGGGTGTTAGATTCTAACGTTCACATACAACGGGTGTAAGACAGATTTACACACGCGAAACACTTAGGTTGACTTGACGAGCCTAGCATGTACAGACATGGCCTCGGAACACAAGAGACCGAAAGGTCGAGCATGAGTCGTATGGTAGATACGATCAACATGAAGATGTTCACCGATGATGACTAGTCCGTCTCACGTGATGATCGGACACGGCCTAGTTGACTCGGATCATGTAATCACTTAGATGACTAGAGGGATGTCTATCTGAGTGGGAGTTCACAAGATGAACTTAATTATCCTGAACATAGTCAAAAGGTCTTCGCAAATTATGTCGTAGCTCGCGCTTCAGTTCTACTGTTTAGATATGTTCCTAGAGAAAATTTAGTTGAAAGTTGATAGTAGTAATTATGCGGACTAGGTCCGTAAACTGAGGTTTGTCCTCATTGCTTCATAGAAGGCTTATGTCCTTAATGCACCGCTCAGTGTGCTGAACCTCGAACGTTGTCTGTGGATGTTGCGAACATCTGACATACACATTTTGATAACTACGTGATAGTTCAGTTAAACGGTTTAGAGTTGAGGCACCGAAGACGTTTTGAAACGTCGCGAAACATATGAGATGTTTCGAGGGCTGAAATTGGGATTTCAGGCTCGTGCCCACGTCAAGAGGTATAAGACCTCCGACGATTTTCTTAGCCTGCAAACTAAGGGAGAAAAGCTCAATTGTTGAACTTGTGCTCAGATTGTCTGAGTACAACAATCGCTTTGAATCGAGTGGGAGTTGATCTTCCAGATGAAATAGTGATGGTTCTCCGAAGCCATTACCACCAAGCTGCTTGAGCTTCGTGATGAACTATAATATATCAGGGACATATATGATGATCCTTGAGATATTCGCGATGTTTGACACCACAAAAGTAAAAATCAAGAAGGAGCATCAATTGTTGATGGTTGGTGAAACCACTAGTTTCAAGAAGGGCAAGGGCAAAAAGGGATGCTTCATGAAACGGCAAATCAGCTACTGCTCTAGTGAAGAAACCCAAGGTTGAACCCAAACCCAAGACTAAGTGCTTCTGTAATAAAGGGAACAGCCACTGGAGCAGAATTACCCTAGATACTTGGTAGATAAGAAGGCTGGCAAGGTCGATAGAAGTATATTGGATTATTATGTTAATGTGTACTTTACTAGTACTCCTAGTAGCACCAGGGTATTAGATACCGGTTCGGTTGCTAAGTGTTAGTAACTCGAAATAAAAGCTACGGAATAAACGGAGACTAGCTAAAGGTGAGATGACGATATGTGTTGGAAGTATTTCCAAGGTTGATCAAATATCGTACGCTCCCTCTACCATCGAGATTGGTGTTTGCGTTGAGCATAGACATGATTGGATTATGTCTATCGCAATACGGTTATTCATTTAAAGAGAATAATGGTTACTCTGTTTATTTGAATAATACCTTCAATGGTCTTACACCTGAAATGAATGGTTTATTGAATCTCGATCGTAGTGATACACATGTTCATGCCAAAAGATAGTAATGATAGTACCACCTACTTGTGGCACTGCCACGTAAGTCATATCGGTATAAAACGCATGAAGAAGCTCCATGTTGATGGATCTTTGGGCTCACTCGTTTTTGAAAAGTTTGAGACATGCGAACCATGTCTATTGGTGTATATGCATGAAGAAACTCCATGCAAATGGACCGTTTGGACTCACTTGATTTTGAATCACTTGAGACATGCAAATCATACCACATGGGCAAGATGACTGAAAGCCTCGTTTTCAGTAAAATGGAACTAGAAAGCAACTTGTTGGAAGTAATACATTTTGATGTGTGCAGTCCAATGAGTGCTGAGGCATGTAGTGGATATCGTTATGTTCTTACTTCACAGATGATTTGAGTAGATGTTGAGTATATTTACTTGATGAATCACGAGTCTGAATTATTGAAAGGTTCAAGTAATTTCAGGGTGAAGTTGAAAGATCGTCGTGACAAGAGGATAAAATATCTATGATATGATCATAGAGATGAATATCTGAATTACGAGTTTGGCACAGAATTAAGACATTGTGGAAATTGTTTCACAACTAATACAGCCTGGAACACCATAGTGTGATGGTGTGTCCGAACATCATAACTGCACCCTATTGGATATGATGCATACCATGATGTCTCTTATCGAATTACCACGATAGTTTATGGGTTAGGCATTAAAGACAACCACATTCACTTTAAATAGGGCACCACGTAATTCCGATGAGATGACACCGTATGAACTATGGTTTAGAGAAACCTAAGCTGTCATTTCTTAAAGTTTGGGGCTGCGACGCTTATGTGAAAAAGTTTCAGGCTGATAAGCTCGAACCCAAAGCGGATAAATGCATCTTCATAGGACACCCAAAACAGTTGGGTATACCTCCTGTCTCAGATCCGAAAGCAATAAGGGATTGTTTCTAGAATCGGGTCCTTTCTCGAGGAAAAGTTTCTCTCGAAAGAATTGAGTGGGAGGATGGTGGAGACTTGATGAGGTTATTGAACCGTCTCTTCAACTAGTGTGTGGCAGGGCACAGGAGTTGTTCCTGTGGCACCTACACCAATTGAAGTGGAAGCTTATGATAGTGATCATGAAACTTCAGATCAAGTCACTACCAAACCTCGTGGGATGACAAGGATGCGTACTACTTCAGAGTGGTACGTAATCCTGTCTTGGAAGTCATGTTGCTAGACAACAATGAACCTACGAGCTATGGAGAAGCGATGGTGGGCCTGGATTCCAAAATGGCTCGAGGCCATATAATCCGAGAGAGGATCCATATATGAAAACAAAGTGTAGACTTTGGAGAACTACTTGATGGTCGTAAGGCTGTTAGGTACATATGGATTTTAAAAGGAAGACGGACAATGATGGTAAGTATCACCATTAAGAAAGCTCGACTTGTCGTTAAGATGTTTTCCGACAAGTTCAAGGAGTTGACTGCGATGAGACTTTCTCACTCGTAGCGATGCTAAGAGTCTGTTGGAATTATATTAGCGATTACTGCATTATTTATGAAATCTTGCAGATAGGATGTCAAAACATTGTTTCCTCGACGATTTTTGAGGAAAGGTTGTATGTGATACAACCGGAAGGTTTTGTCAATCCTGAAAGATGCTAATAAGTATGCAAAGCTCCAGCAATCCTTCTAAGGACTGGAGTAAGCATCTCGGAGTTGGAATGTATGCTTTGATAGATGATCAAAGATTTTGGGTGTATACAAAGTTTATGAGAAACTTGTATTTCCAAAGAAGTGAGTGGGAGCACTATAGAATTTCTGATAAATATATGTTGACATATTGTTGATCAGAAATGACGTAGAATTTCTGGAAAGCATATAGGGTTATTTGGAAAGTGTTTTTCAATGGAAAGCCTGGATTAAGCTACTTGAACATTGAGCATCAAGATCTATAAGGATAGATCAAAATTCTTAATGGTACTTTCAAATGAGCACATACCTTGACATGATCTTGAAGGTGTTCAAGATGGACCAGTCAAAGAAGGAGTTCTTGCCTGAGTTGTAAGGTATGAAGTTAAGACTTAAAGCTCGACCACGGCAGAAGAAAGAGGAAGGACGAAGGTCGTCCCCTATGCTTTTGTCATAGGCTCTATACGGTATGCCATGCTGAGTACCGCACCTGATGTGTGCCTTGCCACATATCTGGCAAGAGGGTACAAAGGTAATCTAGGAGTAGATCACCAGATAGCGGTCTAAATTATCCTTAGAGGAATAAGGATATGTTTCTCGGTTATGGAGGTGATAAAGAGTTCGACGTAAAGAGTTACGTCGATGCAAGCTTAACACCTATCCGGATAGCTCTGAGTAGAGATACCGGATACGTATAATGGAGCAACAATTTAGAATAGCTCCAAGTAGAACAGTTATTTGAAATGGCTCCAAATATAGCGTAGTAGCTGCATCTACAAGATGACATAGAGATTTGCGAAGTACATACGGATCTGAAAGATTCAGACCCGTTGACTATAACATCTCTCACAAGCATAACATGATCAAACCCAGAACTCATCGAGTGTTAATCACATGGTAATGTGAACTAGATTATTGACTCTAGTAAACTCTTTGGGTGTTAGTCACATGGGGATGTGACCTTGAGTGTTAATCACATATCGATGTGAACTGGATTATTGACTCTAGTGCAAGTGGGAGACTGTTGGAAATATGCCCTAGAGGCAATAATAAATTAGTTATTATTATATTTCCTTGTTCATGATAATCGTTTATTATCCATGCTAGAATTGTATTGATAGGAAACTCAGATACATGTGTGGATACATAGACAACACCATGTCCCTAGTAAGCCTCTAGTTGACTAGCTCGTTGATCAATAGATGGTTACGGTTTCCTGACCATGGACATTGGATGTCATTGATAACGGGATCACATCATTAGGAGAATGATGTGATGGACAAAGACCCAATCCTAAGCCTAGCACAAGATCATGTAGTTCGTATGCTAAAGCTTTTCTAATGTCAAGTATCATTTCCTTAGACCATGAGATTGTGCAACTCCCGGATACCGTAGGAGTGCTTTGGGTGTGCCAAACGTCACAACGTAACTGGGTGGCTATAAAGGTACACTACAGGTATCTCCGAAAGTGTCTGTTGGGTTGGCACGAATCGAGACTGGGATTTGTCACTCCGTGTAAACGGAGAGGTATCTCTGGGCCCACTCGGTAGGACATCATCATAATGTGCACAATGTGATCAAGGAGTTGATCACGGGATGATGTGTTACGAAACGAGTAAAGAGACTTGCCGGTAACGAGATTGAACAAGGTATCGGGATACCGACGATCGAATCTCGGGCAAGTATCGTACCGCTAGACAAAGGGAATTGTATACGGGATTGATTAAGTCCTTGACATCGTGGTTCATCCGATGAGATCATCGTGGAACATGTGGGAGCCAACATGGGTATCCAGATCCCGCTGTTGGTTATTGACCGGAGAGTCATCTCGGTCATGTCTGCATGTCTCCCGAACCCGTAGGGTCTACACACTTAAGGTTCGGTGACGCTAGGGTTATAGAGATATTAGTATGCGGTAACCCGAAAGTTGTTCGGAGTCCCGGATGAGATCCCGGACGTCACGAGGAGTTCCGGAATGGTCCGGAGGTAAAGATTTATATATGGGAAGTCTTGTTTTGGTCGCCGGAAAAGTTTCGCGCATTATCGGTATTGTACCGGGAGTGCCGAAAGGGGTCCGGGGGTCCACCAAGGGGGTCCACCTGCCCCGGGGGGCCACATGGGCTGTAGGGGTGTGCGCCTTGGCCTATATGGGCCAAGGGCACCAGCCCCAAGAGGCCCATGCGCCAAGAGATAAGGGAAAGAAAGAGTCCTAAAGGGGGAAGGCACCTCCTAGGTGCCTTGGGGAGGATGGACTCCTCCCTGGCCGCACCCTTCCTTGGAGGAAGGGCCAAGGCTGCGCCCCCCCTCTCCCTTGGCCCTATATATAGTGGGGGGAAGGGAGGGCAGCCGCACCTAAGCCCTGGCGCCTCCCTCTCCCTCCCATGACACATCTCCCTCCTCCCGCAGCGCTTGGCGAAGCCCTGTTGGAATCCCGCTACTTCCACCACCACGCCGTCGTGCTGCTGGATCTCCATCAACCTCTCCTCCCCCCTTGCTGGATCAAGAAGGAGGAGACGTCGCTGCTCCGTACGTGTGTTGAACGCGGAGGTGCCGTCCGTTCGGCGCTAGGATCATCGGTGATTTGGATCACGACGAGTACGACTCCATCAACCCCGTTCTCTTGAACGCTTCCGCGCGCGATCTACAAGGGTATGTAGATCCACTCCTCCCTCGTTGCTAGATGACTCCATAGATAGATCTTGGTGACACGTAGGAAAATTTTGAATTTATGCTACGTTCCCCAACAGTGGCATCATGAGCTAGGTCTATGCGTAGTTTCTATGCACGAGTAGAACACAAAGTAGTTGTGGGCGTTGATTTTGTTCAATATGCTTACCGTTACTAGTCCAATCTTGATTCGGTGGCATTGTGGGATGAAGCGGCCCGGACCGACCTTACACGTACTCTTACGTGAGACTGGTTCCACCGACTGACATGCACTAGTTGCATAAGGTGGCTAGCGGGTGTCTGTCTCTCCCACTTTAGTCGGATCGGATTCGATGAAAAGGGTCCTTATGAAGGGTAAATAGCAATTGGCATATCACGTTGTGGTTTTTGCGTAGGTAAGAAACGTTCTTGCTAGAAACCCATAGCAGCCACGTAAAACATGCAAACAACAATTAGAGGACGTCTAACTTGTTTTTGCAGGGTATGCTATGTGATGTGATATGGCCAAAAGGATGTGATGAATGATATATGTGATGTATGAGATTGATCATGTTCTTGTAATAGGAATCACGACTTGCATGTCGATGAGTATGACAACCGGCAGGAGCCATAGGAGTTGTCTTAATTTATTTATGACCTGCGTGTCAACATAAACGTCATGTAATTACTTTACTTTATTGCTAACCGTTAGCTGTAGTAGTAGAAGTAATAGTTGACGAGACAACTTCATGAAGACACGATGATAGAGATCATGATGATGGAGATCATGGTGTCATGCCGGTGACGATGATGATCATGGAGCCCCGAAGATGGAGATCAAGAGGAGCAAAGTGATGATGGCCATATCATGTCACTATTTGATTGCATGTGATGTTTATCATGTTTATGCATCTTGTTTACTTAGAACGACGGTAGTAAATAAGATGATCCCTCATAATAATTTCAAGAAAGTGTTCCCCCTAACTGTGCACCGTTGCGACAGTTCGTTGTTTCGAAGCACCACGTGATGATCGGGTGTTAGATTCTAACGTTCACATACAACGGGTGTAAGACAGATTTACACACGCGAAACACTTAGGTTGACTTGACGAGCCTAGCATGTACAGACATGGCCTCGGAACACAAGAGACCGAAAGGTCGAGCATGAGTCGTATGGTAGATACGATCAACATGAAGATGTTCACCGATGATGACTAGTCCGTCTCACGTGATGATCGGACACGGCCTAGTTGACTCGGATCATGTAATCACTTAGATGACTAGAGGGATGTCTATCTGAGTGGGAGTTCACAAGATGAACTTAATTATCCTGAACATAGTCAAAAGGTCTTCGCAAATTATGTCGTAGCTCGCGCTTCAGTTCTACTGTTTAGATATGTTCCTAGAGAAAATTTAGTTGAAAGTTGATAGTAGTAATTATGCGGACTAGGTCCGTAAACTGAGGTTTGTCCTCATTGCTTCATAGAAGGCTTATGTCCTTAATGCACCGCTCAGTGTGCTGAACCTCGAACGTTGTCTATGGATGTTGCGAACATCTGACATACACATTTTGATAACTACGTGATAGTTCAGTTAAACGGCTTAGAGTTGAGGCACCGAAGACGTTTTGAAACGTCGCGAAACATATGAGATGTTTCGAGGGCTGAAATTGGGATTTCAGGCTCGTGCCCACGTCAAGAGGTATAAGACCTCCGACGATTTTCTTAGCCTGCAAACTAAGGGAGAAAAGCTCAATTGTTGAACTTGTGCTCAGATTGTCTGAGTACAACAATCGCTTGAATCGAGTGGGAGTTGATCTTCCAGATGAAATAGTGATGGTTCTCCGAAGTCATTACCACCAAGCTGCTTGAGCTTCGTGATGAACTATAATATATCAGGGACATATATGATGATCCTTGAGATATTCGCGATGTTTGACACCACAAAAGTAGAGATCAAGAAGGAGCATCAATTGTTGATGGTTGGTGAAACCACTAGTTTCAAGAAGGGCAAGGGCAAAAAGGGATGCTTCATGAAACGGCAAATCAGCTGCTGCTCTAGTGAAGAAACCCAAGGTTGAACCCAAACCCGAGACTAAGTGCTTCTGTAATAAAGGGAACAGCCACTGGAGCAGAATTACCCTAGATACTTGGTAGATAAGAAGGCTGGCAAGGTCGATAGAAGTATATTGGATGTATTATGTTAATGTGTACTTTACTAGTACTCCTAGTAGCACCAGGGTATTAGATACCGGTTCGGTTGCTAAGTGTTAGTAACTCGAAATAAAAGCTACGGAATAAACGGAGACTAGCTAAAGGTGAGATGACGATATGTGTTGGAAGTATTTCCAAGGTTGATCAAATATCGTACGCTCCCTCTACCATCGAGATTGGTGTTTGCGTTGAGCATAGACATGATTGGATTATGTCTATCGCAATACGGTTATTCATTTAAAGAGAATAATGGTTACTCTGTTTATTTGAATAATACCTTCAATGGTCTTACACCTGAAATGAATGGTTTATTGAATCTCGATCGTAGTGATACACATGTTCATGCCAAAAGATAGTAATGATAGTACCACCTACTTGTGGCACTGCCACGTAAGTCATATCGGTATAAAACGCATGAAGAAGCTCCATGTTGATGGATCTTTGGGCTCACTTGTTTTGAAAGGTTTGAGACATGCGAACCATGTCTATTGGTGTATATGCATGAAGAAACTCCATGCAAATGGACCGTTTGGACTCACTTGATTTTGAATCACTTGAGACATGCAAATCATACCACATGGGCAAGATGACTGAAAGCCTCGTTTTCAGTAAAATGGAACTAGAAAGCAACTTGTTGGAAGTAATACATTTTGATGTGTGCAATCCAATGAGTGCTGAGGCATGTAGTGGATATCGTTATGTTCTTACTTCACAGATGATTTGAGTAGATGTTGAGTATATTTACTTGATGAATCACGAGTCTGAATTATTGAAAGGTTCAAGTAATTTCAGGGTGAAGTTGAAAGATCGTCGTGACAAGAGGATAAAATATCTATGATATGATCATAGAGATGAATATCTGAATTACGAGTTTGGCACAGAATTAAGACATTGTGGAAATTGTTTCACAACTAATACAGCCTGGAACACCATAGTGTGATGGTGTGTCCGAACATCATAACTGCACCCTATTGGATATGATGCATACCATGATGTCTCTTATCGAATTACCACGATAGTTTATGGGTTAGGCATTAAAGACAACCACATTCACTTTAAATAGGGCACCACGTAATTCCGATGAGATGACACCATATGAACTATGGTTTAGAGAAACCTAAGCTGTCATTTCTTAGAAGTTTGGGGCTGCGACGCTTATGTGAAAAAGTTTCAGGCTGATAAGCTCGAACCCAAAGCGGATAAATGCATCTTCATAGGACACCCAAAACAGTTGGGTATACCTCCTGTCTCAGATCCGAAAGCAATAAGGGATTGTTTCTAGAATCGGGTCCTTTCTCGAGGAAAAGTTTCTCTCGAAAGAATTGAGTGGGAGGATGGTGGAGACTTGATGAGGTTATTGAACCGTCTCTTCAACTAGTGTGTGGCAGGGCACAGGAGTTGTTCCTGTGGCACCTACACCAATTGAAGTGGAAGCTTATGATAGTGATCATGAAACTTCAGATCAAGTCACTACCAAACCTCGTGGGATGACAAGGATGCGTACTACTTCAGAGTGGTACGTAATCCTGTCTTGGAAGTCATGTTGCTAGACAACAATGAACCTACGAGCTATGGAGAAGCGATGGTGGGCCTGGATTCCAAAATGGCTCGAGGCCATATAATCCGAGAGAGGATCCATATATGAAAACAAAGTGTAGACTTTGGGAGAACTACTTGATGGTCGTAAGGCTGTTAGGTACATATGGATTTTAAAAGGAAGACGGACAATGATGGTAGGTATCACCATTAAGAAAGCTCGACTTGTCGTTAAGATGTTTTCCGACAAGTTCAAGGAGTTGACTGCGATGAGACTTTCTCACTCGTAGCGATGCTAAGAGTCTGTTGGAATTATATTAGCAATTACTGCATTATTTGTGAAATCTTGCAGATAGGATGCCAAAAACCATTGTTTCCTCGACGATTTTTGAGGAAAGGTTGTATGTGATACAACCGGAAGGTTTTGTTAATCCTGAAAGATGCTAATAAGTATGCAAAGCTCCAGCAATCCTTCTAAGGACTGGAGTAAGCATCTCGGAGTTGGAATGTATGCTTTGATAAGATGATCAAAGTTTTGGGTGTATACAAAGTTTATGAGAAACTTGTATTTCCAAAGAAGTGAGTGGGAGCACTATAGAATTTCTGATAAATATATGTTGACATATTGTTGATCAGAAATGACGTAGAATTTCTGGAAAGCATATAGGGTTATTTGGAAAGTATTTTTCAATGGAAAGCCTGGATTAAGCTACTTGAACATTGAGCATCAAGATCTATAAGGATAGATCAAAATTCTTAATGGTACTTTCAAATGAGCACATACCTTGACATGATCTTGAAGGTGTTCAAGATGGACCAGTCAAAGAAGGAGTTCTTGCCTGAGTTGTAAGGTATGAAGTTAAGACTTAAAGCTCGACCACGGCAGAAGAAAGAGGAAGGACGAAGGTCGTCCCCTATGCTTTTGTCATAGGCTCTATACGGTATGCCATGCTGAGTACCGCACCTGATGTGTGCCTTGCCACATATCTGGCAAGAGGGTACAAAGGTAATCTAGGAGTAGATCACCAGATAGCGGTCTAAATTATCCTTAGAGGAATAAGGATATGTTTCTCGGTTATGGAGGTGATAAAGAGTTCGACGTAAAGAGTTACGTCGATGCAAGCTTAACACCTATCCGGATAGCTCTGAGTAGAGATACCGGATACGTATAATGGAGCAACAATTTAGAATAGCTCCAAGTAGAACAGTTATTTGAAATGGCTCCAAATATAGCGTAGTAGCTGCATCTACAAGATGACATAGAGATTTGCGAAGTACATACGGATCTGAAAGATTCAGACCCGTTGACTATAACATCTCTCACAAGCATAACATGTTCAAACCCAGAACTCATCGAGTGTTAATCACATGGTAATGTGAACTAGATTATTGACTCTAGTAAACTCTTTGGGTGTTAGTCACATGGGGATGTGACCTTGAGTGTTAATCACATATCGATGTGAACTGGATTATTGACTCTAGTGCAAGTGGGAGACTGTTGGAAATATGCCCTAGAGGCAATAATAAATTAGTTATTATTATATTTCCTTGTTCATGATAATCGTTTATTATCCATGCTAGAATTGTATTGATAGGAAACTCAGATACATGTGTGGATACATAGACAACACCATGTCCCTAGTAAGCCTCTAGTTGACTAGCTCGTTGATCAATAGATGGTTACGGTTTCCTGACCATGGACATTGGATGTCATTGATAACGGGATCACATCATTAGGAGAATGATGTGATGGACAAAGACCCAATCCTAAGCCTAGCACAAGATCATGTAGTTCGTATGCTAAAGCTTTTCTAATGTCAAGTATCATTTCCTTAGACCATGAGATTGTGCAACTCCCGGATACCGTAGGAGTGCTTTGGGTGTGCCAAACGTCACAACGTAACTGGGTGGCTATAAAGGTACACTACAGGTATCTCCGAAAGTGTCTGTTGGGTTGGCACGAATCGAGACTGGGATTTGTCACTCCGTGTAAACGGAGAGGTATCTCTGGGCCCACTCGGTAGGACATCATCATAATGTGCACAATGTGATCAAGGAGTTGATCACGGGATGATGTGTTACGAAACGAGTAAAGAGACTTGCCGGTAACGAGATTGAACAAGGTATCGGGATACCGACGATCGAATCTCGGGCAAGTATCGTACCGCTAGACAAAGGGAATTGTATACGGGATTGATTAAGTCCTTGACATCGTGGTTCATCCGATGAGATCATCGTGGAACATGTGGGAGCCAACATGGGTATCCAGATCCCGCTGTTGGTTATTGACCGGAGAGTCATCTCGGTCATGTCTGCATGTCTCCCGAACCCGTAGGGTCTACACACTTAAGGTTCGGTGACGCTAGGGTTATAGAGATATTAGTATGCGGTAACCCGAAAGTTGTTCGGAGTCCCGGATGAGATCCCGGACGTCACGAGGAGTTCCGGAATGGTCCGGAGGTAAAGATTTATATATGGGAAGTCTTGTTTTGGTCGCCGGAAAAGTTTCGCGCATTATCGGTATTGTACCGGGAGTGCCGAAAGGGGTCCGGGGGTCCACCAAGGGGGTCCACCTGCCCCGGGGGGCCACATGGGCTGTAGGTGTGTGCGCCTTGGCCTATATGGGCCAAGGGCACCAGCCCCAAGAGGCCCATGCGCCAAGAGATAAGGGAAAGAAAGAGTCCTAAAGGGGAAGGCACCTCCTAGGTGCCTTGGGGAGGATGGACTCCTCCCTGGCCGCACCCTTCCTTGGAGAAAGGGCCAAGGCTGCGCCCCCCCCTCTCCCTTGGCCCTATATATAGTGGGGGGAAGGGAGGGCAGCCGCACCTAAGCCCTGGCGCCTCCCTCTCCCTCCCGTGACACATCTCCCTCCTCCCGCAGCGCTTGGCGAAGCCCTGTTGGAATCCCGCTACTTCCACCACCACGCCGTCGTGCTGCTGGATCTCCATCAACCTCTCCTCCCCCCTTGCTGGATCAAGAAGGAGGAGACATCGCTACTCCGTACGTGTGTTGAACGCGGAGGTGCCGTCCGTTCGGCTCTAGGATCATCGGTGATTTGGATCACGACGAGTACGACTCCATCAACCTCGTTCTCTTGAACGCTTCCGCGCGCGATCTACAAGGGTATGTAGATCCACTCCTCCCTCGTTGCTAGATGACTCCATAGATAGATCTTGGTGACACGTAGGAAAATTTTGAATTTATGCTACGTTCCCCATCACGAAGAACCAAGTTCGGCAACAGTCTGGCCAGTTCAATGTCTCGGGTTCGACCCCTTTATCTTCCAGGTCATGCTCAGCCTTGGCCCACAACGGCCAGGCTTTGAGATAGCCACCTGACCCCGTGCGATGGTGAAGCTTCTTCTTCGCAACATTTTTCTTGTTTGTCGCTGACATCTTCTTACTCATGTCCGATGTCTTGTGGGCCACAAAGTCGTCCCACTGATCTTTGATCTTCTCATACCGGCCGGTGAATTCTGGTGTCTCTTCTTTTGTCGACAAATGTTGTTTTCAGCTCATTCTTCCACCTCCTGAATAGTTCTCCCATCTTCTTAAAAGCATGAGACTTGATCAATTTCTCTATAACTGGCTTCTCCGGATCCTCCTTTGGCGGTAGGGTGAAATTTTCCTTCAGCGCGGTCCAAAGATCATCTTTCTGCATATCATTGACATAAGACACCTCAGGGTCATCTTTAGCCGGCTTATACCATTGGTGGATGCTGATCAGGATCTTGTCCCTAACAAGAACCCCGCATTGAGCAGCAAATGCTTCCTTTGTCCGGATGGGTTCAATCGGTCGGCCATCGTGCGCGATTGCTGTGATCTCAAACCTTTCATCCGAGCACAACTTTTTCTTCGGGCCTTGTTTCTTTACCGAAGTTGTGCTTGATCCGGAGAGCTAGAAAAAAGAAGAAAGACGAGATTTATTAATTAATATGTGTACATAGCAAAACAATTAATGTATCAATTAGCTATAGTTAGCACATGCTTAATTAATATATATACCTGGTCGGACTCCGTTCGGTCACCGGAGCCGTCATCATGGTGTCCTTCTTCCACCGGCATTCGGTCACCGGAGCCATCATAATCATGTCCTTCCTCCTCCATTATTCGATCACTGTAGCCTGCTTCTTCACCCTGTCCTTCCAGACCATTAGTTTCGTTGAGAAACGACATGACGGCATCACTTCCGGCTGCGATTATGTCCCCCAACACCGCTTCTGTTGCTTCGTCTTGGGGGTGCTCCATAGTTTCTGCAAATATTTATAGCATGGCAATTATTATTCAAATATGACAGATGGATGCATTAGTGACAAACATAGAACTAGCTAGCTAATCACAATAAGGAATCATATTAGAGGCCTCGACGCTTCTCTAGGGTTTGGGGTGGCCTCGGTAATGCTTCAAGGGTTTGGGGTGGCCTCGACAACGCTTCAAGGGTTTGGGGTGGCCTCGATGACAACACTCTTTTAACTTGGTAAATTTGCGTGGCCTCGAGAGAATTTGTCGGGTAGGGGCGCGGCGGGAGGGGGTAGGAGACCGACATCATTTTTTTCTAGGGTTTGGGTGTCCTCGAGAGTTTTGGTCGAGCGAGAGGGCCGGGGGGTAAGAAATAAAAAGAGGAGAAGAGCGAAGAAAAAAAAAAGAGAAGAAGAAAAAATAGAATTTTTTTCTATTTTTTCTTCTTCTCCTCTTTTTTTTCCTTTTTTCCTCTTCTTATTTATTTCTCCTCTTCTTCCTCTCCTCTTCTTCTCCTTTTTCTTTTCCTTCTTCCTAAACTAAACATAAACTAAAATAATCCTAAAACTAAACGAAGTTATCGGGACGGGGTATATCGACAACGACATACCCGATAAAAAATAAGAAGACGAAGAAGAAATAAAAGGAGGAGAAGAAGAAAGGAATAGAGGAGAAGATCGAAGAAATAGAATATTTCTTCGATCTTCTCCTCTATTCCTTTCTTCTTCTTTTTTTTCCTTTTTTCGTCTTCTTATTTATTTCTCCTCTTCTTCCTCTCATTTTCTTCTCCTTTTTCTTTTCCTTCTTCCTAAACTAAACATAAACTAAAATAATCCTAAAACTAAACGAAGTTATCGGGACGAGGTATATCGACAACGACATACCCGATAAAAAATAATAATAAGAAGAAGAAATAAAAAGAGGAGAAGAAGAAAGAAATAGAGGAGAAGATCGCAGAAAAAAGAGGAGAAGAACAGAAAATAGAATATTTTCTATTTTCTCTTCTTCTCCTCTTCTTTTTCTTCTTTTTTCCTCTTTTTATTTATTTCTCCTCTTCTTCCTCTCCTCTTCTTCTCCTTTCTTCCTCTTCTTATTTCCGTTTTTCCTGTCATTCTTTTTCTTCTTGTTCCTTTCCTAGCTAGATATATAAAACTTTTCTAAAAATGTAACTTTTGCACATATAAAACTTTTTTTCTTCTTCCTTCTTTCTAAATATATAAAAACTTTTCTAAAAATGAAACTAACCTAAAATTAATGTACTAAATCAGAGAACATATATAGATAAGACTTTTCTAAAAATCTAATTTTTGCATATATGAACATATATACACAGAGAACATACATACATATATATATTTTTATAAAAACTTTCTATATATGAACATAAAAAACATTTTTAACGTCTAAATTTCTTTTATGAACAACTAAAAACATTTGAAAACAACATATAAGAACATCTAAAAACATCTAAACAAATAGCATATATATATATATATAGGACAATACTATTCTAATCCCAGGATTAGAATAGTTATTTAGATCACGTCACGCCTATATAGGGCGCAGAGGAGTTGTTCCCGAACTCGAACACATACTTCAGAAGAAAAAAACCACCCAACCACGTCGCCCCAAAACCGATTCCCGACCAACCCCCCACCTCCCGACCCCGGCTAACCCTCGTCGCCGCCTACTAGACAAGCGCACCGCGCCGCTGCCCATAGGCCTCACGCGCCACCGCCGATCGAGGATCCCGCGCGCACGACCGGTCATGGATCCTGCGTGCCGCCGCCAGGCTCTGGATCACCCTCGTTGTTCCCAGCACCACCGCGCACTGCCGGATCCCTGGAATCCCGCGCGCCGCCGAGACCCGACATCCGCGCTCGTTGCCGCCGCCCCCGGGGCCAATCCTGCCACCATGCGTCGGCTCGCGGCCCGCCAGATCTCCAAGATGCCGCTGCTACTCCCCCACTGGATCTGCCGCCCTGCTCCTCATGATCCACCGCCCCCTTCACCAACGCCCTTGTTCCCTGAAGCCGCCGGCAAGGGGAGTTACGCCGTCGGCAGGGCCTCTAGTAGAATGCACCATGCTCCTTAACTCTCGCCTCTGCACCTCCTTCCTTGGCATCCCCGCGGGTGACCTTCTCTGGCGCCTGTGATCGACCTTCCTGGTGTCTCTTGCTTGAACCTGTGCACCACTGCTTCCGAACCAGCTCTACTCGTTCAAGGTACAGGTAACTCTGATCTTTGTTTCTCCAATATTGTTGTTATGGATGCTTCTCTGCTGTTCATCTTAGTATGCTAAAAAAAGAATCATGAATGATTGGGTATGTATGTGCATAAAAGAGATCCCCTTTATGAGTATTGATTTGATAATTCATTTCATATGTTGTTAAAAAAAGAATTAACCATGATGTGAGGAATTGAGATGTATGTGATAATGCGTGTGTTCATGCACTGGTGTGTGTGTCTGTCCGAGGATCTTTCTGAACTTCTTTACCTCAACAAACAGATGACCATTCAGAATCCTAATGTGTAGTTGTTCTTGTGTGTGTGTGTTTGTCCTTCATATCATTTTCTTCAGGGGCAGTGGAAAGCACCATCACCCTGATCCAATCTACAGCACCGCCCCCGAGTCCTCCCAACGCAACCCCGAGCCGTTCAACTATGCTGTCCTGGTCCGTTCGCCTCGACCCTAAGCCATTCAACGACGGAGCCGCCGGCTGTTCATGAACATAGCACCCCGGATCTTGCTGCCCACCATCCAGTTCAACTTCTGCTGAATTCGATAAAGGGAGACTCCTTGTCAGAGCAATTCCCTCTTAACTTTTTTCCGTTCGAAGTTCTAATTTGTTAGCTACTTCAGGTTCAGCTGGCCTGTGTATCTGGCTACCATGCATTCAGCCGCGACTTTGTTTTGGTCTCCACATGTCGCCAGTTGCTATTTATGTGAAAAAGATTTATGTATACTGGGACCTCCATGTACTGAACATATTAAAAGGTATCTCATGTATATTCATCCCCATGTATGTTTCTTGTTGTATTTCAAGCCGCCACTAACCATCGGCATTTTTTTCCAGATGCTCCACGTCTTATAAGTGTCCACTCTACAGAAAAAAGAACATTATTATATGCAATACCAACAAACAGTATGTGCTCATGCAGTTTTTTCTCTCCACTAGCCTCGGACTTCTACAGGCAAAGCACATGCATGATTTTCTCCCTAATTCTTTGGCCATGTTCCATTTTTTCTGTAGATGCAGCAAGCACTGCTCTCTGAGGTAGCAGGCAGAGAAAAGAAGGTCATTTCAGAAATTCAGAGACAAAACAAGAAACATATGAAATCCAGAGAAAAGGCATATGGAGTTGTTGTGCAGTGTGTTTACCTGCCGCTACACCAAGGTGTCCCCAGCTATGACACCTTCTGTTCGTGTTATCACCACAAAACTGAGTACAGAATACTCAAGCTGCTAGTCGCCATCCACCTCCTCAAAGCACCTCACTGCTTTCTTGAGAAACCTGCATGAACCCTATGCTATCGCCCTGGTTCTACTCAAACTGATGTGCACCATGTTACTGCAGCCTCTAGCTCATATTTGTTTATTTCATTTCGTAGCTTCGATTTGTAACTTGTTAAGTTTATTGTGCGGAGGCTCCACAAAGATGCCCAAAAAAGTGTGTTATGGACCTTGTAACTCCTTCCCCTTTTCTGTTCATGCATGTACTTCACGTGATTTGAATGGAAGGAAGTTAGTGTAAACCCGAGTTTACATACACCTAAAGAAGTAAAGTAATCTGGAAGTTCAAAGATAATTGTTTAGAGAGTTAAATAATTGGATGTTGGGAAGAATGCATCTTACTGATGAACAAATGCATTTAGAAAAAAACATTCATAAAAAAAAGTTCGCGAGCCCCTGGTCATAGGCACCCCCTGGTCATCC
This sequence comes from Triticum aestivum, assembly GCF_018294505.1. Classification (NCBI taxonomy): domain Eukaryota; kingdom Viridiplantae; phylum Streptophyta; class Magnoliopsida; order Poales; family Poaceae; genus Triticum; species Triticum aestivum. The sequence goes on from NC_057806.1 coordinate 569,808,448, forward strand.
TCCCCAGCTCAGGCAAGTGAGCGCGAGCAGCGAGCAGAGGAAAAGTTCTGCCTAGTGCCCCTGGAGTTCCAACACATCATGATGCATTTTTTTGATGTGCTATCGGATGCATAATTATCACTATATGCGTTTGTATTTCCCGACAGGTTTCTACATGCATTTCGTGGTGATGGATAGAGATCCTTTCTTTGTTTATATAGAAGTTCAAAATGAATAAAAATGGCGGTTCGATGTTTATTGAAAGCCACTTTGGTAAAATCTACTAGGTCTGAGATTCCCATGTGCATAAAATGCTGGTAGGAAAGGTGCCCATGAACAATGTGAAAAATGTTTAATCAGATGAATCAGTGTTTTTGATTGATTTATGTTATGGCATGTGGTTTGAAGTTCATGTTCTCAAGATCGTGAAATTCAAAAAACTATACGTGAGAAAAGCTAAGTAATAGCTTTCTTTGCGTAGTGCTTCAAACATATTATTTGCTCATCGTGTTAATGGGGTCATGGCCCGGGAAGTTCAAACCTGTTGTTTGTGGAAAAAATGTTGGTTTCAAACAAGATAAACAAATCCAACATATGATACACCAGGATATGGTTGGTTTTTTAAATTCATTCTGCACATAAAATGATCATTGGAGACATTGACATATTTGTCTTGTTATTTCTCACTACGTTCATTTTTAGGTGTTGGAAAATGTGCAACAGAAGTTCAAGTTAAACTAACAGGGTGATTTAGCATTTATGTAAGAATCAAAACTTTCATAGAAAAAGATTAAGAAATATAACGAGGAAGTCCAAATTAAAAACATGCAGAAGTTCGATGATTATAGAAAACTCAGATTTCCCTCGTTATTAAAGAATGGAAACATGAAGTTCAAAAATAAAATAACAAGAAGTTCAACTTTTAAAAACAGAGCGCTTCAAAATTTCATAGAAAAAATTAAGATATAAAACTAGGAAGTCCAAATTAAAAAGATGCAAAAGTTCGACGATTATGGAAAACTCAGATTTTCCTTGTTATTAAAGACTAGAAACAAGAGGTTCAAAAATAAAAAACAAAGAAGTTCAACTTTTAAAAATACAGCGCTTCAAAATTTCATAAAAAAGATTAACAAATAATACCAGGAAGTCCATATTAAAAAGATGGAGAAGTTCGATGGTTATAGAAAACTCAAATTTTCCTTGTTATTAAAGAATGGAAACAAGAAGTTCAAAAATAAAATAGCAAGAAGTTCAACTTTTAAAAATAGAGCGCTTCAAAATTCATAAAAAAGGATTAAGAAATAAAACCAGGAAGTCCATATTAAAAAGATGGAAAAGTTCGATGATTATAGAAAAACTCAGATTTTCCTCGTTATTAAAGAATAGAAACAAGAAATTCAAAAACAAAATAACAAGAAGTTCAACTTTGAAAAATAGAGTGCAAAATTCATAATTTTTTTAGGAAATTCAGATTAATATTCATAAAAAACAAAATATTTTCGCGTAACCGAGAGAAGTTCGGATTGATAACTGCGAGAAGTCCACGTACAACACAATGTGCATTTGGTATTAAAAAAGAATAAACAAGCAAATACTAAATTTTTTGTTGTTATAAGTTCAAGTCCTCGATCAAAGAAAGTTAAAAAATATTATTAGAGAGGTTTGTACAGAAGGAATATTATTTGTGTAACACTAACGAATGGATGAGAAAATTACAAACCAAAATATGTCACAGAAGTTCAACGTGAAAACAGCAGGAAGTTTAACTACTACGCTGAATGAATTTTAGATGAAAAACTTTTAAAATCGTTGCAAGTATGAAAAGATGATCAATACGGGAAACTTGAGTGTTTACAGCAGCTTTCCATCGGTATATCAACTGCTCAATTCCGGTGAATGGATGGAGAGCTACTTGCAGTGGATGGAGATCTACAAAAAAACACGTGAAAAATAGAGTGAAGTTAAAGCACACACGCTCAGAAGTTAAAGTTCTTCACGTGGTGTATATTTGAAGAATCTGTTTCGCGATAAAGGCAGAATGCATGATCTCGCCGTCTTCGAAATTACTTGAAAACGGCTAGGATTCAGAGAAAACCATCAACATGAAAAAGTTTCGAATTTTTCGTAGCTTTTCAGCGGTATATTATTTGCCCCATTCTGATAAAGTTTGTAGAAATTACGGCAAAAATACGTTTTTAGCCATTTTCAAAACTGACATAAAACCGTAATGAATTAGGAGAAACAATATATACAAAAAAGTTTCGCATTTCTTCAAGCTTTCCAACGCCATATCATTTGCTGCATTTCGATGTACGGTTAAAAAATTAGCTCGAAAATACGAACTCGGTGGAACTTTTACCGTTTTCTAAATTACTTTTAAACCGTTCAAAATTAGAAAAAACTTTGAACATAAAAAAGTAGCGCATTTTCATAAGCTTTCCAATGCCATATTATTTGCCTCAATTGGATTGGCCGTTTAGAAATGGCATCGAAAATACAAACTCGGGTGTTCCGTTTGGCGGCTTAGGCTCGAAAATACCAATATAAAGGAAAGCTCTAGGGGCCGGCCGGGCAGAGGGGCATGGCGGCGGCGGCGCCGGCGGGGCAGGGCAGGGGCGGGCGCACGCAAGGGCGCGGGGAGCGGCAGGTGTGCTCACAGGGGGTGGCAAGGCACGACGACCGGCGTCGGGGCAGTTGGCGTCGAGGGCGTCGGCAGCGGTGACGTTGGGCAGCGTCGAGGCAGAGGACGGGCGGTGGGCGGCATCGGCGACGGCGACGAGAGGAGCGGCCTGGCGGCGTCGGGGGAGAATGGGAGCAGTTGGGAAAAAATTTCTAAGTGTTGGCTTATATAGTCACACCTTTTGTCCCGGTTCGTAGCACCAACCAGGACCAATACCCCCCTTTGGTCCCGGTTCGTGCCACCAACCGGGACCAAAGGTCTTTTTTCAGCAGCCCAAAGGGCGGGAAGCGGCGGCCTTTGGTACCGGTTGGTGCCACCATCCGGGACCAAAGGCATCGTGCTGCCCGTGGCCAAAAGTTTAGTCCCACCTCGCTAGTTGAGAGGGGCGCGTAGTGGTTTATAAGCCCCACTGCCGCACCCCTCTCGAGCTCCTCCCAATTGCAGGCTTACGGGCCTAATTGTCACTGCTATGCCTAATAGGCCTACTGGGCCTTCTGCGGGCCTGAATCCTGGCCCATGATAGGGTTTCTAGTCGTATTCACGCTGTGGTGGCCCAGTAGTTGGCACTTTTTTATTTTTTTTGTTACTTTATTTATTTTATTTTGTTTCTGGTTACAACAAAAAACTTACTGTTCCTATTTTTATTTATTTTATTAAAGTTTATTTATTTTACTTTTATAAAGTTTATTTTATTTCTACTTCTTTATTTTATTGAAGTTTATTTTATTTTATTTTGTTTTTACTTATTTATTGTATTAAATTTAAATTTATTTTATTTTGTTTCTACTTATTTAAATTTATTTTATTTTGTTTCTACTTATTTATTTTATTAAAATTTGTTTTATTTTATTTTGTGTACAAAACGGACAATCTCTTTTGAAGTATCAGGGTTTCATACGGAAACTCGTCTGTTAAAAAGGGATTTCATTTTTTTAACTTATTTGAACTTCATAGTTTTTCTGTGTTCAAAATGCATCATTCAAAGCCACATCATCAATATTCAATCTTTTCTGACATCATTTGTTATTTTTCATGCATTTACTGATTATTTTGAGTTATAAGACCTTGAAATTGAAAAGCATTTCAGATGAACTCTGAAAATGTTGAAAGTTGGCATGGTATCATCATTTCATCCACATAGCATGTGTAAGAAAGTAGATAGGGTTACGGCAAAAATTGGATGCGCTTCGTGTACAAAATAGTCATTCTCTTTCGAAGTATCAGAGTTTCATACGGAAACTCGTCTGTTACAAAGGGATTTCATTTTTTTAACTTATTTAAACTCCATAGTTTTTCTGTGTTCAAAATGCAGCATTCAAAGCCACATCATCAATTTTCAACCTTTTCTGACTTTATTTGTTATTTTTCATGCATTTACTAATTATTTTGAGCTATAAGACCCTGAAATTAAAAAGCATTTCAAATAAACGCTGAAAAGGTTAAAAGTTAGCATGGTATCATCATTTCATCCACATCGCATGTGCAAGAAAGTAGAGAGAATTACGTTAAAAACAAAGTACATACATAGTTCTCATTGAACAACATATAGCTCTCTAGAGCATCTACTTAAATCATACATTGAAACTATGTAAAATCTTTCAATGCAACAACAAATACGATCATAATCACAACCAAGATAAAAATTTATCCAACGACACAATGATACCAAGTCTCGGTGTGAATGGCATATTTTTTAATTTTTCTAATCTTCAACCGCATTGCATCCTACTAGATCTTGTGATCATCGACGACATCCGCAACATGCAACTCCAATATCATCTTCTCCTCCTCAATTTTTTTATTTTTTCTTTCAAGTAATTGCTTTCTTCTTCAACTAAATTTAACCTCTCGACAATAGGGTCGGTTGGAATTTCCGGTTCAACTACCTCCTACATAAATAAAATCTATGTCACATTGGTCGGCATAATTTTCATAAAAAATAAATGAACCAAATAGTTATAAAAGAATAATATATACCACATCTGAATCATAGACAAGACGAGGGCCGGCGGGGCGGATACCAAAACCATCGCACTATATAATAACAAGCAATAAAAAATTTAGAAAATTAGACAAGTATCTATCTAAAGTGAGAATTATTTTCTTTCAGAATGAAGATAAGAACAAGAGGCTCACCACGGTGGTGCCGACGACGAGATCGGCGCGGGTGATCGACGACGGTGAAGATGAGGACGGGACGTGATGGACCGCTAAACCTATGCAAATCTTGGGAAAAATGGAGCTTGGAGGTTGAACTTCGAGAGGAGAAAGCTTAACTAGTGTGGCTCGGACATTTCCTCGAACATCTCATGTGTATAAGAGGTGAGCTAGAGCACCCAAATGCCCTCTCCTCGCCGGCCAGAAAAAACAAAGCACTGTGGAGTGCTGTGCTGCGACGATGGGGTACATATAGGCAACTCATTTGTCCCGGTTCGCGGCTGGAACCGAGACTAAAGCCCAGCCTTCTGTCCCGGTTCAAGCCAAGAACCGGGACCAATGGTTGTGGGCCAGGAGCGAGGCCCATTGGTCCCGGTTCGTGCCTACAACCGGGACAAATGGGTCCATACGAACCGGGACCAATGCCTACGAGGCCCCGACCGGCCCCCTGAGCTCACGAACCGGGACGAATGCCTACATTGGTCTTGGTTCATGACTGAACCGGGACTAATGGGCTTGCCATGCCTGAACCAAAGCTTTGTTTTCTATTAGTGAGGTTGACGACCCGGTCGAGACGTGTACGCGCACGTTAGCTACAGCAAGACATGATTCATGCATGTGCTAGTATATTTGGGCCTCGTGGGCAGCTAGCTTTGCCATGCATGCATTTCGAACCTAGGATTGTCCACTACTTATCAACGATGGGTCGCCGCAGAGTCGGTCCCTTCTACTGTTGTTGTGGCGGCGATTCTCAATTAATGGTTTTTTTTTTCTCTTCATCTGAAAGATGCATGCAGCCATTTTATTGATTGTTCTCGAGGTCCTTATAAAGTAGAACAACAGTATGTCTGAATCTGCTATTTGGCAACATCTGCCACTACTCCTATCCAAAATGATGAAGGGGTGCAAGCCAGGCCACATACCCAGACCTCTCACCTAAGCAATGGCGGAGCCAGGATTTCCAACATGGGTATGTGGAGTAAAAGAAGTTTTTTTTTTGCACAACAATGTAATACATAAAAATGTTCATAATAATAACAACAAAACTATAAATTATTACATGGTTGTTTACCTGGCTATACTAGTGCCAACTGTAGCTTGTTGGAAGGTGGTTGCTCTTATTTTGATCCTGGATTTGGTTTTCAACGTCGATGGATACCAGTATTGGAGTTGATGCTAAACTTATGTTCGGCGCTTTTGAAGCTCTCTCCCACAAACGCTTCAAATCATCATACTTGTTCTTCATTATTCACACCTATTTTTCGAAGAATGGATTTTATTCACACCTATACACATAAAAAAGTACATGTTGGATAGTGATGATGGCATGGTGGACCGTCCTACAAATTCGAATGTTCATATTTCAGAAATTTAGGTGTATAAACTTCGCCTTGTTTTTCTTGCAGTTCTTCACAAGTTTTATAGTACCGAGCCAATGCAAACCGCCATCAAAATTGACTGGATGCTGCAATAGATGAATGGAAAAAATTAGGGAACGAAGATAATCCTCTATTCTTCACAAACAGGTCGGAGAAATCAAGATTAAAGGCTCACAGAGTACAACCAGAGAATGGGCTAATTGCGCACGCTGTTGTTGGCGACCTTTCTTCTAGATCCTAGATGCGACATCCGCCGGTGCAGGCCACAACACTGCCGAGTGTGTACTGCAAAATAAGTGGGCAGGCGAAGGAGACCGAGCGGCGAGAGGTGGCGATCCGCAACGGCCGACATATCAGATGATGCAGTGGTTGCTTGCCATGGCCGATGGGCGAATGCGCCGCCACGATGTGTTGAATCAGCGGAATCGCAGGCTCTGGATGCGCCTTTCTTTTTGGCCAGCGATAAGCCTCAAAATAAGGCCCAGTAGTAATGTGCTAGCAACGTAGCAGCCCAATACAGGTCCGTGTGGCGCTGAATCGTTTTTTTAGCATCAGTGTGGCGCTGAAACGTTATTTTCCTCGTTTCCCACGTCCTCTACGTATAATTAGGCTGCCATACGTGCCATCAAAAAAAAATTAGGCTGCCATACGCTTATATACATGCATATAGGAGCTTATATACTGAAAAACTTTTGCAAAAATCATTGGGTATGCATTGCATACCCTTGCATTACCTAGCTCTGCCCCTCCACCTAAGCCTAACATCTAAAGCCGGAGGCCCCGACCAAGCTGTCTGCCGGGTCCGGAGCTTAAACCGGTCCGACGCACTCACATGTGTCGTCATTGTCATCTTCCACTGGTCCATTTTCAGAGCAGATTGAGGTGACAACCTTGGCAGGTCCTCCGTCATTAACGCCACCACGCCGCCAAAAGACGACCTCCACCTACACAAGCCTTGGCAGGTCCTCCGCCATTGACGCCACCATGAGGCCAGACGAAGACCTCCACCTACTTGAGTCCATCTCCAAGCAACAGACGTAAATCCATGCTAGGATAGGGCCGCACCATCACCATCGCCCATCACCCACAAGTGCCACCCAATCCCAAGGTTCCCAAAGCGGCGCCTTCAAGAAGGAAACGGCCCCGTGAGCGCTGCCGCTACCCAACAAAGTTAGGGATTTCGCCCGGAAGATCTAAGGGAAGGGGAAGTGAGGAGATCAGTCCATACCGATGCATCCAAGGAGGGGAAAGATGCCTTCAGGCGTCGCCTTCGGCGCGGTCGGTCATGGACGGCCAGAGATTTTGCCCGAACTAGATCCCCGCCACCAGTAGCGCCTCCTGTATAGAACCGGCCACCAAGAGGAAGCGCAGCCCGACCAGGCTGGCCCGCACGCCGAACAGGGGAGGAGGGGAGGCGCCAGATATCGCGCGTGCCGACCGCCGCAGAAGCCGCCGCCGGCCCCAATGACCACCGGATCCTGCCGCCCGCGCGGCCGGGACGCCAGATCCACCGCCCGCACGGCTCCTAGCCGGTCGTGCCTTGCCAATGGAGCCATCGCTTCAGATCTGGGGTTCCCCACGCAGAGGCAGGGCAACCAAGGCCCCGCCGCCACTATCCTTGGCGCCCCGGGCTTGCCTGACGGCTGCCTCAGGCGGCGGCGAGGAAGGGAAGAGGGAGGGGGTGAGGAGGAGGGGCGGCTAGGGTTGAGAGGAGGAGGGGCGGCTGTCAAAATTGTTGTATCCCTGGAATTATACTGTTCGATGAGTTTTTGTTGTATTGATTCCGTTCACATAGATTATTTTGGATCTTCAATGATTTTAAATGCAGATTATAGACGCACGTGTTTTAGAAATACAAAGGCCCGTCTCATAAAAAAAGAGAAATACGCAGGCTCATATTATTCGTACACTAGTTGAACAGTGAGTTGGCTTTTCTGTTTGAAAGGGTAGCAAGCTAACTTCCATGATGTACTAGCACATTCATGCATTATTTGACCTTGCTTCAGCCTGGATTATTAGGCCTTAGAGCATGTACAACCAGATCTCTCAAACCCGTCTCATACGCTCGAACGGGTCGCTCGGTCATGATTTTTTGACCCAGACGGGCCCTTCAAACGGCCCTCAAACGCCCGGACTGACCAATACCCCTCTCATATCCAGCCCAAATATAAGGCGGATATCCGGGTGTCCGAGCACGCACGCCATGTCGGACCTGGCCCAAGCAGGCCCATCCGACCCACATAAAATCCTCCCTAGCCGCTCGCCGGACCAAACTCTAGCCACTTCACTCTCCTCCCCTCTGCCACCCAAACTCATCTCCTTCATCATCCGGTCCTCTCCGGCATGGCGGGCAGTGGATCCGATTCCTTCACCTACAGATTCGTCGACCCCGAGCACATACCGCGTGGCCCCGAGAAGGAGATGGCCGTCCGGCTTGCGCTCCGCCACGCCCGGGATGAGGCTCGTGGATGGCTGCGCTCGGACTCCATCCGTCGGGAATCCATTGCGTCCGCCCAAATGGAGGCCGTGCAGTCCGTCTGGCGTCCGGACACGCTGGCGGACGCGCAACCCCTCCGTTGGCGCGTCGATATTGGGGACGAGGCCATGGCACGGCGTGCACGCTGTGCAAGGCAGCGGGCGCGGGAGGTGGCGGCAGCCCTCACGGCGGCGACGTCGGGGAGGCGGAGTCGCATTCTCCGGCGCCCCGTATGGCGCATCAGTCCGGGCGCCGCAACCTCATCGTGGTGGACGCCGGTGGCTCGTTCCGTGACAAATCCATCATCGATTTGACGTCCACCGGCACCGTTCGGGTTCCGGTCTCCGACGAGAAAGAGTAGGGCATGGGAAACGGTGGAGCCTTGAGTCCCGTGACACTAGTAGAAAAGAGGGCTTTGGTTCAGGCCGGGTCAGCCCATTAGTCCCGGTTCAGTCCAGAACCGGGACCCATGGGGGCATTGGTCCCGGTTCGTGAGGCCACGGGCCTGCCGGGCCTCGTGGGGGCATTGGTCCCGGTTCGTCTGGCCCCTTTGGTCCCGGTTGGTGGGACGAACCGGGACCAATGGATCTCGCTCCTGGCCCACCACCATTGGTCCCGGTTGGTGGCTTGAACCAGGACCACAGGCTTCCCTTTAGTCCCGGTTCATGCCACGAACCGGGACCAATGAGGTGCCTATATATACCCCTCGCCCGCGAGCAGAGCGCTCCAGTGCTCTGTTTTTCTCTAGCCGGCGAGGGGAGGGCTTTGTGGTGCTCTAGCTCACCTCCTATGCACATGAGGTGTTCGATGAAATGCCCGAGCCACACTAGTTAAGCTTTCTCCTGTCGAAGCTCGACCTCAAAGCTCCATTTTCCTCGAGATTTGTCTAGGTTTAGCAGCCCGTCATGTCCCATTCCTGTCTTCACCGCCGTTGATCGCCCGCGCCGATCTCGTCGCGGGCACCACCGTGGTGAGCCTCTTGTTCTTATCTTATTTCTGAAAGAAAAAGATTCTTACTTTAGATAGATACTTGTCTAATTTTCTTACTATTATATAGTGCGATGGTTTTGGTATCCGCCCCCGTCGGCCCTCGTCCTGTCTATGATTCGGATGTGGTATATATTATCTTTTTATAACTATTTGGTTCATTTATTGTTTATGACAATTATGCCAACCAACGTGACATAGATTTTATTTATGCAGGAGGTAGTTGAACCGGAAATTCCAACCGACCTTATTATCGAGAGGTTATATTTAGTTGAAGAAGAAAACAATTACTTGAAGGAAAAAATAAAAAAATTGAGGAGGAGAAGATGATATTGGAGTTGCATGTTGCGGATGTCGTAGATGATCACAAGATCAAGATGGATGCAATGCGCTTGAAGATTAGAAAGATTAGAAAATATGCCATTCATACCGAGGCTTGGTATCATTATGCCGTTGGATCAACTGTTACCTTAGTTGCGATTATGATCGCATTTGTTTTCGCATTGAAATGTTTTACATAGTTTCAATGTATGGTTTAATTAATTAGATGCTCTGGAGAGCTATATGTTGTTAGATGAGAACTATGCATGTACTTTGGTTTTAATGTGATGATGAACTTCTATTAATTTGGTCACTTAATTATCTATTCATGATGTTCTGTAATGGTTTTTGACACACTTAATTATATATAATGCATGCAAATAAACCGGCAATGGATGTACGGTGACAGACGCACCTCCGAGTACATTAAGGGCATGCTTGATTTTCTCGAAGTGGCTGAGGCAAACAAGCAGAATGGTTTTATGTGTTGTCAATGCCCTAAATGTGGGAATACGAAGTCTTACTCTGACCGGAAAATCCTTCACACCCACCTGCTTTACAATGGTTTCATGTCACACTATAATGTTTGGACGAGGCACGGAGAAATAGGGGTTATGATGGAAGACGGCGAAGAACAAGAGGACGATGACAACTATGTGCCCCCTGAATACGGTGATGCTGCAACGGGGGAAGCTGCTGAAGATCAAGAGGAACCAGACGATGTGCCCAATGATGCTGCAACGGGGGAAGCTGCTGAAGATCAAGAGGAACTAGACGATGTGCCCGATGATGATGATCTCCGCCGGGTCATTGTCGATGCAAGGACGCAATGCGAAATCAAAAGGAGAAGCTGAAGTTCGATCGCATGTTAGATGATCACAAAAAAGGGTTGTACCCCAATTGCGAAGATGGCAACACAAATCTCGGTACCGTACTAGAATTGCTGCAGTGGAAGGCAAAGAATGATGTGCCTGACAAAGGATTTGAGAAGCTGCTGAAAATATTGAAGAAGAAACTTCCAAAGGATAACGAATTGCCCGACGGTACATACGCAACAAAGAAGGTCGTATGCCCTCTAGGATTGGAGGTGCAGAAGATACATGCATGCCCTAATGACTGCATCCTCTACCGCGGTGCGTACAAGGATCTGAACGCATGCCCGGTATGCAGTGCATTGCGGTATAAGATCAGACGAGATGACCCTGGTGATGTTGACGGTGAGCCCCCCAGGAAGAGGGTTCCTGCGAAGGTGATGTGGTATGATCTTATAATACCACGGTTGAAACGTCTGTTCAGAAACGAAGAGCATGCCAAGTTGATGCGATGGCACAGTGAGGACCGTAAGAAAGACGGGAAGTTGAGAGCACCCGCTGACGGGTCGCAGTGGAGAAAAACCGAGATAAAGTATTGGCCTGAGTTTGCAAGTGACCCAAGGAACATATGGTTTCGTTTAAGCGCGGATGGCATTAATCCTTTCGGGGAGCACATCAGCAATCACAGCACCTGGCCCGTGACTCTATGTATGTTTAACCTTCCTCCTTGGATGTGCATGAAGCGAAAGTTCATTATGATGCCAGTTCTCATCCAAGGCCCTAAGCAACCCGACAACGACATTGATGTGTTCCTAGGGCCATTAGTTGAAGAACTTTTACAGCTGTGGAATGGAAACGGTGTACGTACATGGGATGAGCACAAACAGGAGGAATTTAACCTGGACGCGTTGCTGTTTGTAACCATCAACGATTGGCCCGCTCTCAGTAACCTTTCAGGACAGACAAATAAGGGATACCACGCATGCACGCACTGTTCAGATGAAACTGAAAGTATATACCTGGACAAATGCAGGAAGAATGTGTACCTGGGCCATCGTCGATTTCTTCCGACCAACCATCAATGTCAAAAGAAAGCCAATCATTTCAAAGGCGAGGTAGATCACCGGATGAAGCCCATCATGTGTACCGATGATCATGTACTTGCTATGGTCAATGATTTACACGTAATCTTTGGAAAGGGTCCCGGCGGACTAGCTGTTCCAAATGACGTTGAGGGACACGCACCCATGCGGAAGAAGAAATCTATATTTTGGGACCTACCCTACTGGAAAGACCTAGAGGTCCGCTCTTCAATCGACGTGATGCACGTGACGAAGAACCTTTGCGTGAACCTGCTAGGCTTCTTGGGCGTGTATGGGAAGACAAAAGATACACCTGAGGCACGGAAGGACCTGCAATGTTTGCACGAAAAAGACGGCATGCCTCCGAAGCAGTATGAAGGTCCTGCCAGCTACGCTCTTACGAAAGAAGAGAAAGAAATCTTCTTTGAATGCCTGCTCAGTATGAAGGTCCCGACTGGCTTCTCGTCGAATATAAAGGGAATAATAAATATGCCAGAGAAAAAGTTCCAGAACCTAAAGTCTCATGACTACCACGTGATTATGACTCAACTGCTTCCGGTTGCATTGAGGGGGCTTCTACCGGAAAACGTCTGATTAGCCATTATGAAGCTATGTGCATTTCTCAATGCAATCTCTCAGAAGGTGATCGATCCAGAAATCGTACCAAGGCTAAGGAGTGATGTGGCGCAATGTCTTGTCAGTTTCGAGCTGGTGTTCCCACCATCCTTCTTCAATATCATGACGCACGTCCTAGTTCATCTAGTCGACGAGATTGTCATTCTGGGGCCCGTATTTCTACACAATATGTTCCCCATTGAGAGGTTCATGGGAGTTCTAAAGAAATATGTCTGTAACCGCGCTAGGCCAGAAGGAAGCATCTCCATGGGCCATCAAACAGAGGATGTCATTGGGTTTTGTGTTGACTTCATTCCTGGCCTTAAGAAGATAGGTCTCCCTAAATCGCGGTATGAGGGGAGACTGACTGGAAAAGGCACGCTTGGAGGGGACTCAATAATATGCAGGGACATATATTCTTGGTCTCAAGCACATTACACAGTTCTACAGAACTCTACCTTAGTGACCTCGTATGTCGATGAACACAAGAACAGTCTGCGCTCCAAACACCCGGAGCAGTGCGACGACTGGATTACATGTGAACACATCAGGACTTTCAGCAGTTGGTTGGAAACACGTCTCATAGGTGACAATACTGTTTGTGATGAGCTGTACTTGTTGTCCAGGGGACCATCTTTGACTATATTGACTTACAAAGGATACGAGATAAATGGGAATACATTTTACACGATTACCCAAGATCAAAAGAGCACCAACCAAAACTGAGAGGGGAAATGACACATATTATGGTTACATAGTGGACATATGTGAACTTGACTACGGGCATGATTTTAAGGTCCCTTTGTTTAAGTGCCAATGGGTCAATCTGTCAGGAGGCAGGGTACAGGTAGACCCACAGTACGGAATGACAACAGTGGATCTGAAAAATCTTGGGTACACTGACGAACCGTTCGTCCTAGCCAATGATGTGGCACAGGTTATCTATGTGAAGGACATGTCTACCAAATCGAGAAAAAGAAAAGATAAGGAAGCGAATACATTATACGAGGAGCCAAAGCGCCACATAGTTCTTTCAGGAAAAAGGGACATCGTGGGAGTGGAGGGCTAGACAGACATGTCTGAAAATTATGAAAAGTTTCATCAAATTACTCCCTTCAAAGTCAAGGCTGACCCAAGCATCCTGATAAACGATGAAGATTATCCATGGTTACGGCGCAATAAGCAAATGACACAAGCGAAGAAAAAGTGAAGACTTTCTCCCACAACTATTATGATGATACAATGCCAACTTTGTAACAGACGAGTACGATACCATTGTCCGTTTTGTACATGCACATGCTATGTGGGTGAAAATATGATACCATGCCCTCGTAATACCATTATTCAAATTTTAACTATTCAAATTTGAAAACTAACGACACTAACAGAAAGTTTATAATTTTTTTAAAACTAATGGCACTAACAGAAAGTTTATAATTTTTCTGACCTAAAAACAAAAAAAATTAAAAAATAAAGCAAAAAACAAAAGAAAATAAATAATGCAAAAAACAAAACAAAAAAACTGAAAAAAAACTAGTTTTATAGTAAAGTTAATCACAAACTTGTGATTCACACAAATTTCAAAGAATTCAAATTTTAATTACTCAAATTTGAAAACTAATGGCACTAACAGAAAGTTTATAATTTTTCTAAAACTAATGGCACCAACAGAAAGTTTATAATTTTTCTGACCTAAAAGCAAAAAGAATTAAAAAATAAAGCAAAAATAAAAGAAAATAAATAATGCAAAAAACAAAACAAAAAAACTGGAAAAACTATTTTTATAGTAAAGTTAGTCACAAACTTGTGATTCACACAAATATCAAAGAATTCAAATTTTAACTATTCAAATTTGAAAACTAATGGCACTAAAAGAAAGTTTATAATTTTTGTGACCTAAAAGAAAAATAATTAAAAATAAACTTTAATAAAATAAATAAAAATAGCAACAATAAGTATTCTATTGTAAGTAGAAACAAAACAAAATAAATAAAGCAACAAAGAAAACAAAAAAACAAATTTGAAAACTATTGGCACTAACAGAAGTTTATAATTTTTGTGACCTAAAAGAAAATAATTAAAATAAACTTTAATAAAATAAATAAAAGTAGCAACAATAAGTATTTTTTTGTAAGTAGAAACAAAACAAAATAAATAAAGCAACAAAGAAAACAAAAAAACAAATTTGAAAACTAATGGTATTAACAGAAAGTTTATAATTTTTTTGACCTAAAAGAAAAATAATTAAAAATAAACTTTAATAAAATAAATAAAAATAGCAACAATAAGTATTTTGTTGTAAGTATAAACAAAATAAAATAAATAAAGCAACAAAGAAAACAAAAAAAGTACCACCTACTGGGCCCCCACGGCGTGAATACGACTAGAAACCCTACCATGGGCCAGGATTCAGGCCCGCAGGAGGCCCAATAGGCCCACAGGCACACAGCGTACGGTTAGGCCTGAAAGCCAATAATTGAGAGGAGCTCGAGAGGGTGGGCGCAGCAGCGCTTATAAACCACTCTCGAGCTCTCTTAGCTAGCGAGATGGTACTGAACTTTTCACGCGGGGCAGCACAAGGCCTTTGGTCCCGGTTGGTGCCACCAACCGGGACTAAAGGGGTGCACTGCTGAAAAGAGACCTTTGGTCCCGGTTGGTGGCACCAACCGGGGCTAAAGGGGGGCATTGGTCCCGATTGGTGCCACAAACCGGTACCAATGCCCTTGGTATATAAAAAACACTTTGCGTTTTTCACACTCATCTCTGCATCAGTTGCCTCGCCCCGACATCGCCCGCCGCCCAGACGCTGTCCGCGCGCCGCCCCGACGCCGTCCGCGCGCCCCCGTCGTCGCCCCTGCCCCGTCGCCACCAGGCTGCCCCGACGCCGCCCGCCGACGTCGTCGTCGTCGCCTGCGCCCGTCATCGCCGTCGCTACGAGGAAGCACCATGCCGGCTCCCGCGACCCGTTCATCCCCGAAGCCGTTCGTCTGCCACCGCACCGATTCCGGCCGGCGTCCTTGACCCCTCCCCGCGCTGTGAGACCTTGCCTCCTCCCCTTTCCTTCTCATTGCCGTCCCCGCACGCCATCCGTAAGCGCGCGCCACCGCCAACCATCGTCGTCGTTGCCGTATAATGCTCTCTGTATATGCTCACTGTATGTATGTATGTATGTATGTATGTATGTATGTATGTTCACTGTATAGTGCTCTGTATATGCTGTATAATGCTCGTTTTTGCATTTTTTTTTGTTACCAAGAAAAAGGTCTATTTTTTGGTGATATATGGATGTTCATGTGCTCGTTAATATTTTAAGAAAATGTTCATATGCTCATTTAAGAAAATGTTCATATGTAACATTTAAGAAAAAAAGTAAATATATGTATGTTCATATGCAAAGAATTATTTTTGGATGAAATGAGATGAGATGAGATGTGTTTTGTGTTGGAGAAGAAAAGAGGAAGAAGGAAGAAGAAGGAAAAGAGGGTCGAGGGGGGGTCGATATACCCCCTCACCGATAACATTTTTTCCATGTATATATGCAAAAGCTACATTTTTAGAAAAGTTTTATATATCTAGCTAGGAAAGGAAGAAGAAGAAAAAGAATGAGAGGAAAAAGGAAAATAAGAAGAGGAAGAAAGGAGAAGAAGAGGAAGAAAGGAGAAGAAGAGGAGAGGAAGAAGAGGAGAAATAAATAAGAAGAAGAAAAAAGAAGAGGAGAAGAAGAAAGGAATAGAGGAGAAGAAGAGAAAATACAATATTCTATTTTCTCTTCTTCTCCTCTATTCCTTTCTTCTTCTCCTCTTTTTTTCTTCTTTTTTTTCTTCAATCTTCTCCTCTATTAATATCTTCTTCTCCTCTTTTTATTTCTTCTTCGTCTTCTTATTTGTTATCGGATTTGTCGTTGTCGATATACCCCGTGTCCCGATAACTTCAACACAAAGGGGGGGGGGGCGGGTTCGACCTACCCCCTCCCCGGTAACATTATTTTCCTATGTATGTATGCAAAAGTTACATTTTTAGAAAAGTTTTATATATCTAGCTAGGAAAGGAAGAAGAAGAAAAAGAATGAGAGGAAAAAGGAAAATAAGAAGAGGAAGAAAGGAGAAGAAGAGGAGAGGAAGAAGAGGAGAAATAAATAAAAAGAAAAAAAAGAGGAGAAGAAGAAAGGAATAGAGGAGAAGAAGAGAAAATAGAATATTATTCTCCTCTTTTTTTCTTCTTTTTTCTTCAATCTTCTCCTCTATTAATATCTTCTTCTCCACTTTTTATTTCTTATTCGTCTTCTTATTTTTTTATCGGATATGTCGTTGTCGATATACCCTGTGTCCCGATAACTTCAACACGAGGGGGGGGGTCGACCTACCCCCTCCCCGATAACATTACTTTCCCATGTATGTATGCCGTCGTTGTTGATATAACCCCCTTCCGGATAACTTCGACCGTGATAACTTATACCACGGGAGCACCCCCCGGCCCTCTCGCTCGATCAAAACTCTCGAGGACACCCAAACCCTAGAAAAAAACGATGTCGGTCTCCTACCCCCTCCCACTGCGCCCCTACCCTTGAAGCTTTGCCGAGGCCACCCCAAACCCGGAATAAGCTAGGTCTACGTTTGCCACTAATATATCCACCTGCTGTCATGTTTGAGTAATAATTGCCATGTTGTAATATTTGCAGAAACAATGGAGCACGGACGAGACGAGGAAGCAGAAGAGGTGTTGGGGGACATAATCTTAGCCGGAGGTGATGTCTTGTCGTATCTAAATGACAATGATGGTCTGGAAGAACAGGGTGAAGAAGAAGAAGGCTACGGTGATCGAAGAATGAAGGAGGAAAGACATGATTATGATGGCTCCGGTGACCCAATGCTGGTGCAAGAAGGAGCCCGTGGTGACGGCTCCGGTGACCGAACATAGTTCGGCCAGGTAAATATATTAGTTAAGCCTGTGATGACTAGCTAATTGATGCATTCATTGTTTTGGTATGTACACATATTAATTAACTCTCATCTTTCTTCTTTTTTCTAGACTTTCGGATCGAGCACAACTTCGGTAAAGAGACGAGGCCCGAAGAAAAAGTTGCGCTCGGATGAAAGGTTTGAGATCACAGCAATCGCGCGCGATGGCATGCCGATTGAACCCATCCGGACAAAGGAAGCATTTGCTGCTCAGTGCGGGGTTCTTGTTAGGGACAAGATCCCGATCAACATCCACCAATGGTATAAGCCTAAGAACGAAGACCCTGAGGTGTCTTATGTCAATGATATGCAGAAAGATGATCTTTGGACTGAGTTGAAGGAAAATTTCACCCTACCGCCAGAGGAGGATCCGGAGAAGCCAGTTAAAAAGCAATTAATCAAGTCTCATGCTCTTAAGAAGATGGCAGACCTATTCAGGAGGTGGAAGAATGAGCTGAAAACGTTTGTAAACAAAGAAGAGACACCAGAATTCATCGGCAAATATGAGAAGATCGGAGATCACTGGCCCGCATTTGTGGCCCACAAGACATCGGAAAAGAGTAAGAAGATGTCGGTGACAAACAAGAAAAATGCTGCAAAGAAGAAGTTTCACCATCGCACGGGGTCAGGTGGCTACCTCAAAGCCCAGCCTAAGTGGGCCAAGGCTGAGAATGATCTGCTTGATAAAGGGGTCGAACCAGATACAATGAACTGGCCAGACCGTTGCCGGACTTGGTTCTTCGGGGCTGGCGGAACCTTGGACCCTGTATTAGGGAAGTATGTTCGGACGGACGAGCAAATGAGCATACCAGTCAAGAGGCTTAAGCACTATATTGATGCAGCGCAGCAAGGGACGTTCGTTCCAGACAGAGAGAACGACGATCTCACAATGTCCCTCGGGAATCCTGAGCACCCTGGACGGACACGAGGCACGCCAGCCTCCGCATGGAAGGCTGGTTTTCCGGACGCAGGCAGTTACAAATGCCATGAGAGGAGGAAAAAAGTGGAGCATGCCCAAATTCAGACGCTGCACGAAAGGGTTCAAGCGCTAGAGGAGCGAGAAGTAGCTCGCAGCAAGCGACCTGCCGAAACTACCCTCGAAGCTACCCCGCCATCTCAGCGGAGAAGCAGCGTGGCTTCCACCGAGCTGCTTCAGTCGGAGCATGTGACAACTCCTGCTAGCTACCCGTGGATGCTATCACGGAGTCTCTACATTGCCACCTTATGACGCAATAGCAGAACTTCAAAGTCAAGGCGGATGTCGGCTTTGTTCGACCTCCTGAACCCGGCGCAACTTTTCACTGTCGTCCGATTCCAGAAGGATATGCCAGGGTGATGGTGGATGAAATAACAGAAGGATTTGAGGACCTCCAGCTTGACTACCCTACCGGTGAAGGGGAGACTCGGCTGGGTTCTTGTCTATTGACTCCATGCCTATGGCGGAAGGAACTCATCAACCTTCTGAACTGGACGCCTCCACCTCCTCCTCCTCCTCCGGCGAGTCAGGGCACTCCGTCTCCTCCTCCGGCGAGTGATCAGGACACTCAGCCTCCTTCTCCGGCGCGTGGCGGCACTCCGCCTCCTTCTCCGCCTGCGCCGGCGCACCCGAGCAGCCATCCTCCTCCTTCTCCACCTCGTCAGCAAGGGCGGAAGAGACCCGCTGCCGCTCCGGCTGCTCCGGCGCGTCGTAGTCCTTTTCCTCCGCCTCGTAAGCAAGGAAAGAAGACAGCCGCAACCGCTCCGTCTGCTCTGCAGGCGTCTAGCAGTACAGTCAGAGGCGGGAGGCAATACAGATTCGGTCCTTCTCTGAAGACTCCAGAGAAGTTACCATACGAGAGGACCCCGGAGGAGAATGCGAAGATCGCGCGAGCCAAAGTGACGAACTTCTTTGAAGGGGTGAAAGCAAAGAAACATCCACCTCCAGAGGAGAAGGTAGATCCGGTGAAAGCGAAGCGCACTCTGGCTGCCCTGGAAAAACCAGCAAAGTCTCCACTGAAAGGCAACAATGAGCGCATTATTGCAAATACATTTGTCGAAGCGGAGCATTAGGAAGTACTGTCCATGATCAAAGGATAAAAGAACGACAAGCTGGGAAAAAAATTGCCCAGCTCGGCGAACAAGCGAACCAATCGTGCCCCCCGCTCAAGGTGTCTAGCGACATCGTCGCTAATGATCCGAGAATGGTGCCCGATTATAGCAATCTTGGAGATTACCTGCCCGACGATGTACATTATGATTTCTTGCAGGTGGAGGAACACAAATACGAGTACGGAAAGCCTCTCGTCAAAGATGAAAGATCTCTAACAACGATGATGCAAAGATTCCATGATTGGTACATGAAAACCTGCAGAGAGTCTGTGGGGAGGAATACTTTGACGCTGAGAGTTAGAGAGGAGCATGACCTCATTGGAATTGAACTGTTGAATGTTCCATTTGAGGAGTTCTTCCAGTTTTTCAATCAAAAGGCCCTCGATAAAGCAACGGTCACTTGCTACTGTCTGTAAGTAGTACTACTTCTGTCATTAAGTCTCTCTATATAGGTCAGCTCTTTCATTGCATGTATTTATAATTATCCTCACTATATTATGCAGATTGAAGATCGCCGAATTGAATAAAAGACAAATCAATGATATTGGGTTCATTAACACAAATCTCATAGATGCAACTGAGGTTAAATATCATGCCGAAGATACCGAGGCCAACTTGCTACGATTGTTGATAATAAATGAAAACAAAGATATAATACTCTTTCCTTACAACTTCAAGTGAGTGTTACTGTCTTGTGCATATCCGATTTCCCTTATTAGTCCAGGTTATAGTAATGTAATTGATGAGTTATGCATGCGTGCGCAGCTTCCACTATATTCTCCTAGAGATTAAGCTTGAGCAGGGACTAGTAACCGTCTTAGGCTCGAGACGAAAAGATCCCCAGGACTATGTGGACATGACTCAAATGCTCGAGAAATAAGTTAAATCGATCATTATCCACCATATCAGCAACTTTGTTCATTTCCTGATATCAAGTAATTGTTTTCTTTGCCTAGCAGGGTTTGGAGAAAATTCACCAAAAAAGCTCTGGGACTGCCGAAGAAGCTGCAATTTAGACACCCGAAAGTAAGTACTATAGTAACATGTTCCGCGCATCTCCTAGTGATTCAAGCGCTAGTTTCATCAATACCATTTGGTATGCCTGCTTATCAGTTTGATTGACCTCTATTTCTTGTAAAGTGGTCGTGGCAGGAACAAGGGAATGATTTCTGTGGATACTACGTTTGCGAGTCCATCCGCCACATGACCTGTGAACGGGGATACTCTGATGAACAATATGAAGTGCGTAAGCAATAATATTCATAATTTTATTTTATTACCATCATTTATGTTGAGTTTCATTTATTCATATATATATATATATATATATATATATATATATATATATATATATGTATGTATTGACCCCCTTGTTCAAATTAGATGTTTCGGATGCGGGATGAACTCCTAGCACCAGATCGTATGCGAGCAATTCAAGAGGAATTGGCGGCATTCTTCCTTGACCACGTGATTGCTGAAGATGAAGAATACTATGTGGACCATGTGTTCATATATAATTAGGAGATTATATTATAAGAGATAATTATTGTATATATATATGTAGCCGGTAGTGTTGGATAGATATACGAGAACTTGTTGTTCAACCAATCTCTCGGAGAAGGAGAGGTGGTCGATATCACTTCTCTCTGTTTGCATATGTTCATGACGATTTTCTGTTTCCTTCATTTGCTTACTAGCTAGCGTGTCTAGTCCTCTCTATATATACGTATATATAGCGTCAACCAAGCACGGACATAAGATAGGACACTTCTCTCTATTAATTAGCTAGCTAACACAATATATGAAACACCTAAATTAAACCCCCAAAACCCCCAACCCCCCCCCCCCCTCAAAAAATAAACAAAAACCCTAGCCCCTGAAATGCTGACGCGTGGATGCCTATTGGTCCCGGTTGGTGCCACCAACCGGGACCAAAGGCCCTCCTGCCTGGGCTCGGCGCACCGGCCACGTGGAGGCCCATCTGTCCCGGTTCGTGTAAGAACCGGGACTAAAGGGATAGGGCATTAGTAACGACCCTTTAATCCCGGTTCACAAATCGAGACAAAAGACCCTTACCAACCGGGACAAATGATCATTTTTCTACTAGTGTGAGCCAGCTCGTGTCCCATGCCCTATCCTACGTTGTCAGCGATCGACCCAACACTCTGAAGAGCGCAGCCGGCCGCCGACCATGGCCAGGGCGGAGCCGGGCGAGCAAGGAGCGGAACCGGACGAGCTCCGTATAGATTAATTTTCATGTTGCATGTAATAATATGGATTTGTGTTTTCTAATTTGAGGTATCTGGATGTCAAATGCATTTATTGAGAGGTGGCCGATCACTGTCCGCGGACGTGACAGGCGTGTCCGTGAACATTTGAGAGGTCAGATTTGTCAAGTCTGACTATAAATGCTTTTACTAGCACATGCATATATGCATTTTCGTTTCTTCCATCGGGAAGTTACGAGTAGCTACTTTCCGCCGAGCGTCGAAGTAGAAAAATCGAACCGTTCGGTATCTCTTCTCGCATACGTGAATAAATCCAGCAAAATTAGTCCAAGTCAGGAGGTTCAGGGCAAGCTGCGCGTACGGCAATATGTGCATGTGCCATCGATTGAGAAGCAATCAATTAAGGTATGCCTGCTTTGTCTTCCGTCACAGCGAATCATAGTGCGTGCATGGCGTCCGGGTTGGGCGTCACAGCATCTGCAGCCCGGCGGCTCAAATCACTGATCGGTCATAAAAAATTATTACAGATAAACGTTTTAATTGAGCCTCAAACATTTGGGTTGATCGACACCTCTCATATCTAGCTCAAATATGAAACAGATATGGAGGCATCCATACGCGCCCAGGCATGCCCGCCACGTCGGCCTGGCCCGTAACGACCCGACTCCAGCACCATAAATATATGGCAGTCGACGAGCAAATCCTAGTCAAACTCAGTTCGTACTCACTAGACCTCTCCATTTCTCCCTCAAATCCACTTCATCTCCCCCCGCCTACCATGTCCGACAGTGAATCCGACCTACCGGAGTAGGCTCAAGGTCGTCGGGGATTCGGATGGCTCGTCGACGCCCAACGAGCAGGAGTTAGTGATCTGCATTGCCCTCTGCCGGTTGCTGCTGGATCGGGGCCGCAGCTCCTCTTCCGGGGCGTCGACGACTGGCCGGGTGAGGAGCAATAGCTTTGCGGTGACCTGCGCTCGTCCGACGTGCTCCCTTCCGACCCCTGCCAGACGGCACCCAGCACCGCCCGCACCTGCCCCTCCGGGGTGCCGCTGGGTGCTGTTGCCGGCAGAACCATAGTCGGAGTCTGTGGGCCGCGCGTATCAGCTCGCAAAGAAGTGGGCGGCAGAGGTGGCTAACAGGCGCGGATCCAAGGGAGGATCGAGCAGATATGTGCCACAACCACTTTCCCCAGCCAGCGACGACGACGAGGACCTTCGCATCGCCATCCACCGCTCCTACACGTCTGCGGAGACGGACGCCCTCCGTTGTCGCCGCAAAGATGCGAAGGCGCTCCGTGTGGTGCTGCAGGAGTCGGAGAGGTTGATGAGGCAGTGGGCGATAGCGGCGGAGAGAGCCACATGGCTCTAGGAGGAGCAATACCGCAAAGCCCGTCGCATGGCGGGCATCATCATCTCATCGTCCTCCTCCTCAGCTTCAGACAGCGACGACGATGACGACGCGCCTGGAGCAGCCGCCGAGACCCCAAGAGGAAGCGTCCGGCATGGAGGAAGTAGTGAAATCCCCTCTCCTGCCGGTTTTAGTTGATTTTTAGTACTGTAAGTGATGAACTCGGCCGACATCTTTTGTATCGGAGTATCGGACTATGTTATCTATGTCGGATTGCTATGTTCTATGCTCAAGTACGTAGAAACACCGTTTGCATGGTTTTGTATAAATTTGGGGTAAGACATATGAAGGATGCGGCTGTGGAACGAAAGAAATGAGATCCGCCCGGTCACCTTCTGTGGACGTGTCCGGATGCGTCCGCGAGCATATGGAGGGGGGTGTCAAATTTGGTTACCGAGGATGTAGATACTCTAGTGCGGTTGATCATGGCGCCCTGACCTAGGGCATCATGCGGCTCAGGCCGGTCCGATGTGGCATTCAACTCTGACCTCATGGTGCCCTTGACCAGGACGTCATGCTGTCTAGCATGGCCGGGCGTCATGCAAAAAGAACATTTTATGACATTATTTTAAATCAGGTTCATTTTGTGTTAAACTTTGCACAAAGGGTTAGTTTTGTGTTTTTTCACGCAAAAGTACAGCCAAGTACACATCACTTGAATGCCGCATTCATCTGTGGAAAAGGGGCAGAGGTTCCTGACAAGCGCTGTTTTCAGTGAGTGGTGAGTCAGGTCAAGCAGTCCCCTTAAATGGAATCTTAGCAGCTTTCCTGCTAACCTTCAAAGTCAGGCCAGGCAGTCTTCATGGACAGCCATCTACTCAAGGTCTAGTCCGTCGTCCATTTTCTCAAAGGCAGTCCTCACAAGTCTAGTCTAGGCAGGAGCGACACAAAAGCTAGTCAGAGCACGCACGCGCGCGCTATATGGTCGGTCCATAGCTCCTTTGGTTTCGCTTCTACAAAGGCTGGTTGCACTATCTTTCTTGTTTCCCCTTAATTCTTTGCAACATTACTCAGTGCAATATGCGGTAATTGCCTTTGGCTCCTAGGTGCATATGCACCCATTGTCGAAATCCAAATTTCGAGAAGTTAAAAAATTCGAAACAAAAATCCCGCGTGTATATCCGGACATTTTATGTGCGTTCACAAGGTTTCGGTGAAAAACGACGTTTTTTGTGGCTTGTGTAAAAAAGATAAAGAAATGCCTCGTGAATAGTTAGAATGAAGCATCAGAAATTGTCTTTTTTACACAAGCCACAAAAAACGTCATTTTTCACCGAAACCTTGTGAACGCACATAAAATGTCCGGATATACACGCGGGATTTTTGTTTCGAATTTTTCAACTTCTAGGAATTTGGATTTCGACGATGGGTGCATATGCACCTAGGAGCCAAAACGCCACTCTCGTGCAATATGCATGGTCTCAGTGCAATATGCATGGTCACACTTGCGTTGCAGGCATTTTCATGCATGGAAGAACACGTGCAGACATTTTAATGCATGCATGTAAGAATATGCGCGTGAGTCCCCACTGCATGCATGTACTTGTAACACGCCAAGAAAGTGCATGTCTAGAGAGCGCACTTTGTCTATATGCAATTAAACAAGTAAGAGATTTGGAAGGTAAGGCTTTGTTTGGTTTTAAATAAGTCACCAACTTATAAGTCGAAAAGTAAAAAAAAGTGACTTATTTTACTAAACAGACCCAACTTATAAGTCATCAGCCTCCTTTTGTTTGGAGGATTTTTGTAGGAATTTCATAGGATAGGATGTTTGCAGGAAAAATTCCTTTAGAGTCCTTTGGTTTGTAGGAATGGAATCCTATTCCTATGGAGGAATTCTTCCTATCCTCCACATTTCATAGGAAAATAAACATTAGCCTAGACTCAATGAAAAAAATCATACGAAGTGAATCAAAGGACATCTTCTTTCCTATCCTACTCATAGGATTTAAGATGCATGTCATCTTATTTCCTATGACTTTTTTATTCCTATGATTTCCCTATCCTATGAACCAAAGGAGGCCTAAGTCATAAGTTGCTCCACCCCAACTTAAAACTTATAAGTCACCCCCTTTTGCGTGGGTCTCACTCCCACCACCTTTACATAAAAAAACAAGGTGGGAAGGTGTGATTAGGTGACTTATAAGTCAGGTGACAACCAAACGGACGTGACTTATAAGTCATTGGTTTTAAGTCATCTGACTTATAAGTCAGGTGACTTAGGGCCTGTTTGGTTCCAATAAGTCACCTGACTTATAAGTCAGGTGACTTAAAACCAGTGACTTATAAGTCACGCCTGTTTGGTTGTCACCTGATCACACCTTCTCACCCTGTTTTTTTTTCGAAAAGGCGGACCTGAAGCCAAAAAGGTGGTGGGACCCACGCAAAAGGGGGTGACTTATAAGTTTTAAGTTGGGGTGGAGCAACTTATGACTTATAAGTTGGGGTGACTTATAAGTTAGGTCTGTTTGGCAAGATAAGTCACTTTTTTCACTTTTTGACTTATAAGTCACCAACTTAGGCCTGTTTGGTTTCAAATAAGTCACCAACTTATAAGTCAAAAAGTGAAAAAAGTGACTTATTTTGTCAAATAGACCCAACTTATAAGTCACCCCAAGTTGTAAGTCATAAGTTGCTCCACCCCAACTTAAAACTTATAAGTCACCCTCTTTTGCATGGGTCCCACCATCTTTACATAAAAAAACAAGGTGTAAATGTGTGGTCAGGTGGCTTATAAGTCAGGTGACAACCAAACGAACGTGACTTATAAGTCACTGGTTTTAATTCACCTGACTTATAAGTCAGGTGACTTATTGAAACCAAACAGGCCCTTATTGGAACCAAACAGGCCTTTATTGGAACCAAACAGGGCCTAAATGGAACCTAAACCTCACGATCTCTTGCATGTGCGCGCGGTCTGACTCCTGAGAAAGCTGAATATTTTCTTTTTGAGGCGAAGCTGATGATTTCTAGGGCGTCGAGAAAGCCGAAGATTCTCCATTAATGTGTGCCCCATGGTGCGGCAGAGCACGCCCGTCGCGCGCAAACAAAATGTCACTTCATGGTGGATGCTCCGGTGTGCACTACTACGATCAGGTATAATAGCAGGCTTATAGCGGATGTGGAGTTTCTACTACCGGGCTCATCTGCACCGATGCTAAAAAAACAAATACAAGAAAATTTTGTGTGATAGATAATTTGATGCGTGAGGTCAGCTTCAAATTTCAACTCATTTTGACATTTGAGCATCTCTTGACAAAAAAGACAAAATCAGGGTCTGTAATTTTTGTTGTTGTTCATGCAATGTTCTGACCCGAATTGTCTTTTTTGCCGAGAGTTGCTCAGATGTCCAAATGAGTTGAAATTTGGAACGAACCCCATGCATCAAATTATCTACCACACACAAAAATTGGATTTTTTTTATTTTTTTTAGTATTTGTTTTGATTTTTGTTCTGAGCGAGAGCAGATGAACCTTGACACCGAGTTGGATTTCCGGCTTATGGCCTGTTTAAATAGCAATTTTGTCTATGTGAAGAAGAGAGACATACAAAAATGAAGGGAGTAAGCTCCCATGCAAGAGCCAAGCTAGACCGATACAATAAATATAAGAAATAGATAAAGAGAAGACGAGAAAAATATAATACTTTTATAGCCAGCCTTATATCTAGTATGCGTAACTATAAATGATGGCTTTATATGACATAACAATATCACATAGCCAGCAGTTGAGTATGCTATTAACCATGCTCTACTGCGTACATCGCCGCACCTATCACCTGAATCCGGACAGTTATTCTCCTTTCAAACCTCGGCAGTTGGCCGGAGCCCAAAGCGAAAGGAAAAAAGTGTTTCCTCCTACTGCTTGCCAGTTGGCACTTGGCAGGAAATGTCTGGTCAAGGCGCTTGCTGCATATTGTGTTTTCCTCTCTCTCCGGCGTGCTTCCTGGTATAGATGGGTAGGAAATGTCTCGTCCAAGTGCTTCGGACCGAGTTTTTGCCTCCGCTACTGTAGGACACCCGGTTGCCCCTAAACCCCGTTTAGGCCTCCTTTAGTTTGCCGGAATTTTATAGAAATTCTCTAAAATAGGATTTTCAAAGGAAAATTTTCTTTAGAGCCCTTTGATTCATAGGGATATTAGATTGAGGTAAATACACTGCAAGTCATAGAACTTGCACGCGACAGTCAGTTTGGTGCATAAACTTGAAAAATACGTGTTTCTGGTCATCTAACTTGTCCCTCCGTTCATATACGATGCTTTCTACCGTATTCAGCTGTATCATGTCAATACATGGCGTGCCAACGTGGCAGGGGTCCATTGTCAGCGGTGGGTAACCCGTGTGCACTATTTTTTTCTTCAGGAAGCACCCTTGCATTTTTTTATGCAAAAAATCCTCAAATAAAATGAAAAATGATGAACGAACATTGGGATTCGAACAGAACACCTGCTACGATCTGCCACGCTTCGATAACCAATTGACCTACATATTGTTCACACTCTTGGAGCACAGCTAACTTTATATAAGAAATATTGTACGGCCTTAAAAAAAGACAGTACGAGTTAAAATAGAAACCAAAATGAGAAAAAGGGAAAGCACCGGTTCGAACCTATGACCACATTTTTTTAGAAGAACCTATGAACACATAAGCTCGCCGCGTGTGGGAGCACCAACCATCCGGCCACAATGAGTTAAAAAAACATCAGCCACAATGACATTTAAATAGATAAACACAATTTATCTTATGTATTCTTCTTTCTTTTTTCTATTTACAATAAAATATAGTTCATAATGAATATACGTCAATTTCTTTCGGACAATCAACAGAACTCATTATAAATTCGAAAATCTAGATAAAAAAATTATATGTAAAAAATAATGTACATAAATTTTTCGGAGAAATTAACTATTTTTTGTTTGAATTCAAATAATTTAAAAATTAAAAATATGGAAAAGTGAATATAGTGCACAATGAATATACACATTTTATGGGGACAAATCAGAAAAACTTTGTTTCAAATCGAATAATTCAAAATTTGAAAATCTAGATAAAAGGAATATGGCTCAGAATAAATGTAAGTATTGTTCGGACAAATCATCTAATTTTTGTTTGAATTTGAATAAGCTATACAAAAGAAATACAGTTCATAATCAATGTACGCAAATTTCTTTCGAACAAATCACTGGATATTTTGTCTGAATTCGAATATATTAAAATTGGAAAATCTTGATAAAAGAAAATACAGGTCCGAATGAATTTACGTAATTTTTTCCCGGAAAAAACAAATAATTTTTTTCTTTAAATTCGAATTTTAAATTAAAAATCTAGATAAAAGAAAATGTTGTGCAGAAGGAATGTATGTAATTTTCTTTCGAACAAATCAGTGGAAATTTTGTTTGAATCTGAATCATTTTGAATTGGAAAATGTAGAGAAAAGAAAATATATTCAGAATGTGTACTTTTATCCAAGAGGTGATATACCTTAGTAGTCCAAATGAAACAACAAGCAAGATCAGTTGTGGTGGTTAGGTTGTTAGCGCCATTACAACAGTTTGCAGTTTCGAACTCGCTCCGTCCCATTTTTTCCAGCCAAATGTTTTTACAGCGAATACTGACGGCTGGGACCCAGCGGACAACTATTGTTGGAGTGCTTTTGCACAAAGTAAAAAAACGAGGGTGTTTTTGCAGAAAAAACATCACATGCACTAGGCACTGACAATGGGCCCTTGCTACACTGGCATTGCCACGTAGGCAGCAAATACATCCACGTACGGGAAATATGACCGTATTTGCACACCCGCACAAATTTAATGATTAGAAACACGTATTTTGCAAGTTCGTGCACCAAACTGATCGTCATGCGCAAGTTGTAAGACTTCTAATGTATTTAACTCTATTAGATTCCTATAGGAACCAATCCTTCACATTTTAAAGGAATATATATATTAGCCTAGACTCAATAAAAAAATCATACCCTATGCATCAAGTGAGATCCCATTCCCTATAGGAATTGAGATACATGTCATCTTAGTTTCTACAATTTTTCTATTCCTATAATTTTCATATCCTATGAACCAAATGAGGCCTTAGTGGTGGGCCTTATTGACGGAGTCCTGGACTAGGGGGTGCACACCACATCGGTCCATCATCCATGGGCCGGGCCCTGTCGATGATAAATGAATGGGCCGTGTATAGGCTTGCCCTCAGCGTAATCAAGATGAACATCTCCGAAGAGTTGGCGTGCACTTCCAGGCATACTTGAAAGATCGGCATACTTATCCCTAGACTGTAACCGACCATGTCTAAACCCTAGATACCCCCGTGCCTATATAAGAATTGGGGTTTAGTCTGTAGAGACACGATTGCAAGGTTTAGAGCTTAGAACTCCTTCATACCATCTCGAGGTAGATCATACTATACTCTGTACCCCATCATGATCAATATAAACAAGAGCAGGACATAGGGTTTTACCTCCTCCAGAGGGCCCGAACCTGCGTAAAGCACCATGTCCCATTCATCGTGTTACTATCGATCCAAGACCACCAGCTCGGGGCCCCCTACGAGAGATCTGCCGGTTTTAGCACCGACATTGGTGGCCCATGCAGGCTCCGTTGTGTGGTCAAAAAGGCTCGACGGAAGCCTCATCTGGCGATCCAACCCTTCTCGATGTATTACCTACTCTAGAGACTCAAGACTTCACATTAACCGAAGCACCCCAGCGTGTTGAAATGTTCACCCACCATCCAGATCTAAAATCCCATGAGTCGAATGTGGAGGTCGGAATCCTTGCCACCTCCTCGGATTTGTCCGAGGACTTGAAAACGGTCGTTGTCGTCAAGCCGATCCCTCTCCTCATAGAGAACCATGGTTGTGACCGGTCGGACCAAACATGGAGCTCGGATCTGAACACACATCAAAACATCTTCAAAATGGATATAATCTGATCTCCCCAAGGGCACCTTCGAGCCACTTTCACAGGAGTTTCCTCGGTAGACACCGATCTGAATTCAGATTCGCTCTGCCACCCACCCTCACGTCGCATACTGTCTCGACGGCTCAGGACCAACCGGCATATGTGATTTGGCTTTTGTTAAACAAAATCCTGAAGAGACAGTTCTGCAATTGATGAGTGATATTTTTACACCAATTTCACCTTTGTTTAAACCAAGATATTTCATTTAAAAAAAGATATTCGCTCCGGTATTGCTACTAATGACTAAGAATGCAAAGGATTCCACAAATCCTCTCTTCGATGTGTTTCCATGGGAAATGGTCTAAAAAGGAAAGAAATCATGTATGGAAATGGAATGGAAGGAGAAGGGAGGAAGAAAGAATCAATAGGGGGCGCCTACGCGAAGACAGAGCAAAAGAAGGCGTTCCATATACGAACGCAGGCGCTTGTATGAGCGCCCATTTGGGATTTCGAGGCAGATCGTCCACCTGAACAACTTTTATTAAAGGGACCCCGTCGAAGTGTCAACAGGATGACAAGCACAGAAGCTAGAACCTCTTCATCATCATCATCATCATCATCCACAAACCCTAGCCGCTGTCATCTCCATCCATAGCCATCTCTACCACCATCATAGTGCTCTCTCATCTAGTTCATACTTTTAAGCGTGCATCGCACAAGGCTTCCATTGTATGACATATTGCAATCAATCAATCTCAAGATGTGTTCTTCAATGTTTTCTTCCCGCGATCTGTAAAGACTTTGACATAACGTCCCGTATGTGTGAAATAAAATTATTCCATGAAGATGTCTCTTGTCTTGTCTGCGATCTTCATCCCTGCAGGTACCCAGAATCATGGAGATCGAGAACCGGTGAGGCTAGGAGCAAGGAGACCGTGAAGTGTTATACCAAACACCAGTGACAGTAAGGTTCAGTAGGGTAACATGGATCATATCTTTGGGGATAAATGAGGTGTAGCCATTAAATACCCAAAGCTCTTATCTGATTTCATTATCATAATTATCGAGGCAACCCCGCGCGACAGATAGGGCCTATGGTAAGACAACTGATTCTTGATGCAGGAGTCGTGTCGGTCAAGATGTTATTTGAACACATGCCCCACTTCGATCTGTAACAACCACATTTCGATGGGTGCGTTTCAGCGCACAAATTAATATCCTATTTGATCCCAGCGTAAATAGAAGGTTGTAAACATAAGACCTCATACTCGTACCTCTTTTTATTATAAGTGTTTGAATCACTGTTTGCTTGCTAATTCGGTCAAAAGCTGGATTTGATACTTCGACAAAAGCTTGCTAAAGACCATCACTTCAAAGGAATCTTCCTCTCATGGGTTCGATAACCCCGTGTCACCTCTAGGTAAATAGGTGCGGGATACTTTTTTCTGTTCTAATACCAGACCAGTAAAAGGAGGTATCAGCAATTTTGGATGAGATTCTTGTTTGTAAATAATAAAATCCCAGATTGCTGCGATGTGGAAGCTATTTCGGCTTTCCGCCTTAATTGTAACGATGAAGGCATCTCTAATGTCTTTGCAAGGAGACGAGTTAAAACGTTTCCTGAGCTATCGGATATAATATCAGGATGCTGCATTATGGGGGACGCCTGGCTAGCAGAAAGGAGCAAAAAGATTGGATCCAAGATCTGCTCAAGTCCACTAACAAAAGGCATACACGCTGACGCCATAAATGCTCCAGAACCGATGAACGGGTCGCCCATCCTGAGCACTAGAAAAAAGCAGCCAGCAAAGAGACCCAAAACTATGCTAGAAAAAGCACCTCCAAGCTACTGCGTCATTTTCGGCAACTCACTCATTTCATGGACCTCTAAGCGCGAGTCCATCGTCTCTCGCTTGAGAGTTAAGGCTGAGTATCGTGTTGTGCACAATGTAGCCACCGAGACATGTTGGCTGCACCAACTTTTTGGCGAGCTTTTGGTTCCCATTCCCAAGGCCACGGTGGTGTTCCCTGACAATGTTTTGGCCACTTATCTCATTGCCAACATGGTCCAGCACAAGCGCATCAAGTAAATTGAGTTGGATGTTCATTTCGTGCGCGAGTAGGTACAGTTGGGTGAGCTGAAGGTACTTCATGTACCGACCACGCAACTATTCGTCGAAGTCATCATTCCAATATATGCATCGTCGATGCTGCTGCTTAGACTGTTGGGGTCTTGAGTGTGACATGTACATTGCATGCAACCCATGCACGTATAAATCTCCCAGCCGATCTCTCTCTTATCTCTAGCCATGTAATATATCTTGGACATGTCTAGGGAACGGCCGGTTTCTCCCTAGCCATCCGGAACAGCCGTCCCAACAAGGATTTTTCTGTCCCCTAATCTATAAAGGGAAACAATGTGTCCCCCTAATTGATACCTTAATTCAAATAAGAAAAAATATATTCCATACATTAGGAACGGTATCATATAAACAGAAAAAACGTCGACATGAACATTAACGCATTTAATTCATTTTTGGTTTTTTTGAAACCTATATCTTTCAAACTGCGCGTCGAAATTAAGATACACTTTCACTATTGAAATTCTCGCGGCGTGCTCTTCAAAACTAGATTCCTCATGGGTATGTTTCGATGAACTTTTTTGTGTGCAATTTAGTCCCGTTTGGTGCAACTGCCTAGCTGTTGATGTGCAACTACATGATAGTCGATGTGTGACTTTTTCCTTACGCGTGAATGTGCAGTTTTTACTTATGGCACCTCCAACCCAAACTAACCCCTATCAGTGAGATGTGCAACTTCATTTGCTGGCTCTGTTGCCTAGTAGTCAATGTGCAACTTTTCTCATGTCCTTAGATGTCAGTTTTCACTATTTCCTTCCTCCGCCAAGTTCTTAGCAGTGGATGTGCAACTTTAGATGCTGCACCGGCCAACTACTTCACTGTCGGTGTGCAACTTTGTCCCGTACCCCATGGATATGTAGTTTTCACTGCTAGCACCCCATCCCAACTTAAAGGGGGCCTATAGACAACTGATAACCCACAAGTATAAGGGATCAATTGTAGTCTCTTTCAATAAGTAAGAGTGTCGAACCCAACGAGAAGCTAAAGGTAGAATTAATATTCCCTTCAAATTCTATCGACCACCGATATAACTCTATGCACACTTAATGTTTGATTTATCTAGAACAAGAATAAAAATATTTTGTAGGGATAAAACTAGAACTACTTTACAAAAATAAAACTAGGAGTACTTTGCTAGATAATAAAAGTTAGCTTGTTTTAATAGAGAGATTTTTGTACCATAAGAGAAAGATTGTCCATAGGCAATTGAATATAACACGATAAATACTTATCATATGCAATGAGGGAGATGCATACGCTAACACACTTTCCGTACTTGGATCATATATATGCACTTATAATTGGAACTCTAGTAAGCATCCACAACTAGTATTAAAGATCATTAAGGTAAAACTAACCATAGCATTAAGCAACAAGTCCTCTTTACTCTCATACGCAACAACCCCCTTACTCAGATTTAATCTTCTATCACTCTCGCAACCCATTATAAGAGAATCATAAACATATTGCAACACCTTACAGCGGAAACCCCACATGCTTGGGCGACACAAAGGGCACCATGGGACATCACCATATCAACATAAAACCCATATCAATCACACCATGCGAAATTAACGCGTAGGACCAAAAAGAATCTACTTAAACATCATAGGATGGCCATACATCATTGGATAATAATATATAGCATTAAGCACCATGTTCAAGTAGAGAATTATAGGCCTCTTTTGGTTCATAGGATAGGATTATCATAGGAATAGGAATTTTGTAGGAAATGAGATGACATGTATCTCAAATCCTACGAGTAGGAATAGGAAACGAGATGTCATTTGGTTGACACCAAAGGAATTTTTTCATTGAGTCTAGGCTCATTTTTATTTTCCTATGAAATGTGGAGGATAGGAACCAATCCTATGTAGGAATAGGAATATATTCCTATGAACCAAAGGGCTCTAAAGGAAAAAAAATCCTATAAGAATCCTATCCTCTAAAATTCCTATGAAATTCCTCCAAACCAAAGGAGGCCTATAGTGGGAATATAGAGGTTACACCACTGCATAGAGGGGGGGAGGGTTGGTGATGACGGCGGCAAAGTTGTTGGTGTAGATCGCCGTCACGATGGTTCCTCCGGCGGCACTTCGGCGCCACCGGAAGAGAGGCGAAGAAGGCTCGCCTCCTCCTTCTTGGTTGGCCTCCCCCCATAGATGGGAGGAGAGTTTCCCCTCTGGTCCATGGCTGCCATGGCTCCCGGAGGGCAAGAGCCCCTCCGAGATTGGATCTCTTTCTGTTTCTCTTATGTTTCGTTTCTCTATTTCTGTCCGAAAACCGTTCCTTAAATATCCGGAGATCTGTAAGTTCAATCAGGCTGAAATTTTAACACGATTTTTATTTCTCGATATAAGCTTCCTTGCGGCCGAAGAAGGACTCCAACCAATTTACGAGGTGGCCACAAGGCAACCCCGCACGACCTGGGGGTGGTGGCGTCCTGATACCTTGTGAAGGATGTGGGACTCCGTTTGCGTTGATTCTTCCTCCCAAAAATCACATATATTCCAAAATAAATCTCTATAAAAATTTATCGCATTTGGACTTCGTTTGATATGGATTTTTTGTGAAAAAATGCAAAAAACAGGAACGAACACTGGATCATTATTTTAATACCAAAAATAATATAAAATATTACCAAATATATATATATATATATATATATATATAAGTTGTAGAATATTTGCATGAAACAATAAGAAAATATAGATACGACGGAGACGTATCAACAACTTTTCTCTACCCTCATGGATATGCAGATTTTCACCAACAATTCTTACCAATGTGATGTGCAACTTCGTCTATTGCCCCGGCCAACTGCCTAACTGACCATGTAGAACTTCGTCTGTCGCCCCTGCCAACTAAAACTTAACGTCCATAAGTAGGAAGGAGGAGGAGTAGCACATCAACTACTAGGCAGCTGGCTGAAACACCAGACTAAGTTGCACATATCTTCGGTAGGAATAGGTGGGGCAGGGTGTGCCGGTGAAAACCATTAGTAGGGCGGGGTGCACATCGACTACTAGGTAGTTGACTAGACAACAGACTAGTCACACATGACAAAAAGTTGCTTTGTCATGGCTAATCCTCATAGAAAATTGGATCATGGGGTAAAAAAAATTGGTTTCGAAAAAAGTTGAACAATACAATACTAAAGTTACACCATGTAGTAACAGAGTTGCACCATATAGCACCAGAGTTGGCATTGTTTTTTTTGTCAAAACATATATAAATAAAATCTAGTTTCAAAGAGCGAATTCCAACCATGAAAACGGATCCGGATTCTGACATTCGATTGTGGAGTTATGCCTTTTTGAAAATTTAAAAATGCAGTTAAATGCATCACATGTCGTGCTTCGGTGTCCTCCCTCATATACGTGGACCCAGGTTGCATGGAACCGGATCCTCTAACATTATGAAGGAAAGTCACGGTGCTACAGTATTTGCCTAGTGTAAAATGAATAAGGAAACTCTTAGTAGGTAATTAGTCGGTTATTTACCGTTGGTATTCAATGTAGATATAAATAATTTAAAATTAATTTTATTTCATCATCAATTTATTTGTATGTAATTACTATTAATGAACACAGTAGATCATCATTTTGCAAATTAATTTAAGTTATTTTAGTCATAACCATATGGATAGAAAGAAGGAAAGTTATGGTATTATAACTTCTCTAACTTTTCTTCGCAATGTTAGAGAATCCGGTTCCAGGTTACATGCAACTTTGATCCTTTGTCGTCTCACATGCGGCCCCATCCCTCCTCTTGCTAGCTGCTTGTCGTTTAGTGTGAGCGCTCAATTTGGCGAGCTAGGGCGCGCGATTAAGGCTTGTTGTTGTTTAGGTGAGTGCCCGATTAGATGAGATAGGGCGTGCGCACAATTAGGGTTTTAGGATATATCTTAACTGCTAGATATTTGGTAGGATTAGAGCATCTCCAACGGCCGCATAAAAATTTGGCGTCCAATAAAAGTTATAGTGCACCACTTTAGCATTTTTAGTGCGTAGGGACCAACATCGCTTTTGCAGACGCCCGAAAACGCGCGCACAAAAAGCGCACAGTGCAAATTGTGAAGCGCGCGCAATTCGGAGCCCAAAATATGCTGCGCACGATAGTGTTTTTCAGCGCGCGCCCAAAAATTTTTAGCGCTGCAGCATCTGCTAGAACTGTGCGGCGCCCAAAAAAACAAAATTTTAGTGTGCGGAGCTCTTTTTGGGCGCCCGTTGGAGATGCTCTTAGAGAGTATTTGTTTCCAGGGACTCATTGGTCTAGGGACTTAAATAAGTCCCTATAAGTCCCATCTAAACCAAACAGGAGGGACGGACTTAAAGTGGGCATTTGGGACTTATGAAATAAGACTCTTAAAGAGGGACTTATATGGACTTATAGTTGTAATATGATCTTATAAAGACTTACAAGTCTCAGGAACCAAACATGTAAGGACTTTTTAGGGACTTGAGACTTATAAGTTGGGACTAAAAAAAGTTCTAGAACTTATGAAAAGTCTTAGGACTTATGAACCAAACAGGGCTTTAGTTGATACTGTACTTGAGTTACAGTCGCATCTATTCTCCATTCCTTCTTATATATAGTAATACCACTGCCATATTGACCAGGTAGCCACGGCAACCATACCTAGTGCACCGCGCGCGCGCACACACACACACGGTAGAGGTTGAGCGACTGAGCGAGAAATGGCCGCCTCCGATCAACAACAGCAGGCCCGCAGCAACCGGCAAGGCTTTGTGGACGAGTCCCGGTGGGTGGAGCTGATCCGGCAGTCCCTCCGGGAGGTTCCCGGGGAGGAGGAGGACGACGGCATCCACGTGTCCGTGTTCGACGTGCCGAAGCAGCTGCAGGTGCACAGGCCCGATGCCTACAGGCCGCAGTTCATCGCCCTGGGCCCCTACCACCACTGGCACCCTCACCTGTACGACATGGAGCGCTACAAGATCGACGCCGCCCGCCGCGCGCTCCGCGCGGCCGGCAGCAGCCTGGAGGACATCGTCTCCAAGCTCGCGTGCCACGAGCGCCGGGTCCGTGCACACTACCACCGCCACCTCGACTTCCAAGACGGGACGCTATCCCTCATGATGCTCGTGGACGGCGCATTCCTGCTCGAGTTCCTCGCCATCCACCACCACCACGCCGCCGCCAAGGCCAAGCCAGAGAGGGTCTCCGTCTCTAGCTGGACGTCGAGGATGGCGCACCTCATCGACCTGGGCGGGAGCGGGCGGAAGTCCGCTCACGGCCTCATCCTCCGCGACATGCTCATGCTCGAGAACCAGATTCCGCTCTTCCTCCTCCGTCAGATCCTCCAGGCGACATGTCACTCCCAGTCTCAGTCCGTCGACGAGTCCACCACGCGGCTCACGTGCATGGTGACGGGCCTCATGAAGGAGCTCTGCCCGTTTAAGATGGAGGGCAACTTCCCGGACAAGGAAATTGAGAGGGACATCGGCAAGCATGCGCACCTGCTCGAGCTGCTTTACTACCTGCTCGTGCCCAAGCCCTGTGAAAATTCTGCGCCGGCGTGGTCTGGCCACGTCGACGAGGATATCGAGGAGCAGAGAACGGACGGCGGCGAAGAAGGCCAAGGACCTTCCTCCGGCAGCGGCAGCGAGCACGTGATGCAAGTGCTCGCCACCATGCGGAGAGTCGCGTCGAGGCTCAAGGGCGGCCGCCTCAGCCACGTGATGAAGCCGATCGAGTTTGCTGCCAAGGCGCCGTGGAAGATGCTCACCGGCATACCTGGCATCTCGGCCTTGTCCATGCCCGCGGACACCGGCGAGCAGGCGTCCACCATGAGCCAGGACGAGGAGATCGAGATCCCATCGGTCACCGAACTGGCCAGCAGCGGCGTCCGGTTTGCGCCGACCAACGGCAACCTGTCCACCATCGCCTTCAACCGCAAGACGGGGACGCTCCACCTCCCCGCGGTGACCCTCGACTGCAACACCGAGGTGGTGCTCCGGAACCTGGTCGCCTACGAGTCGTCCGCCGCATCGGGCCCGCTGGTGTTCACCCGGTACACGGAGCTTGTTAGTTTTAATCTTGTCATGGTCATGTATCTGCATGGGAGATGCTGAGGGCCGTGTGATGCGGCAGCTTGGTGAGATGCCGTTGTGGCGTGAAGCTGCGGTGGTGCATGCATGTACTGGGATATTATCTAGTTAGTTAGTGCATGGTTGGTTGAGGTATGGCCGAGTGATTTGGTCAAGTTAATTAGTACGTGTATGTAGCAGATGGAGGTTGCATGCAGCTGTAATAGTGGAGTAGTTGGACACGTCCTAAACGTGAGCATAGGAAACGGATCATGGAGTTGGCTCCTGGCCGTGCTAGCTGATGTATATAAGTATTGCATTGATTGAATGAAACGGAGGCCGTGAGGGCTGAGGGAAAAAAGATGTAGCATATGTGTGTCTCACCGGGAGAACAAAGCAAAGCTGGTTCCTCCCACGGTGAGATGTGTGTGTGTGTAGAGTTTCTTGTGTATGTGTGTGTTCTTGTGTTCTTGAGAGAAGAAGATAGAGAGAAACCACAAGAGAGTTTTGTGAGGGAGCTCGAGGTAGAAGAAGAAGCGGCGCTGCGAGGAGGCGGCGCCAACAATTGGTATCAGAGCCAGGTTGATCCGCGGCGGCGGCGGCGGCGTGGTGGACTCCATGGGAGGTGGAGGACGCCGACGCGAGGTGATGGCTGGCAGGGGCGCGATGCCGCGGGCGGCCGGTTGCGGTGCGATGCCGCGAGATGAAGGTGGTGCGATGATCGGCGTCGCGAGGACGTCATCCACGACAAGATGGTCCGTGGTGACCGGCGCTGCGATGGCGTCGGTTGTGGCGCGACGGACTTCATGCGAGATGGAGGCCGACGGCGCAAGAAGGAGGATGGTGGCTATGCGGTGCCGCTATGTGAAGATGGCGGTGCGAAGCTGCCACAAGAAGAGTCGGCGTGATGCCGACGACGGTGGTGTGATGCCATCGTCATCATGGAAAGTTGGTGTGAAGCCAACAAAAGTTGCGGTGCGATGCCGCTTGGCGAAGACGGCGTGGTGATCGGCGCTGCGACAGCGTCGTCCACGTCAAGAGGTGGCTGCGGCGTTCGGCAAGATGGCATGATGGCGCGTGCGTACGTCGGGGCGGAGGTTCATGGGGCACCGGCGGGAGGCTAGGTGCTGCATCATGCGTCCAGGAACACGACGATTGACAGCTGTGCGTCCATGGTGAAGTTGGCTGCTGCTGGCATGTGTCGTGCTCGCCGAAGGCAAGGTGCGACGATGACCCAGTGATGAGGATAGCAGTGGTGGTGCATCAACGGCAAGCTCCATGAGATATGGAGGTCACAGTGGCGGTAGAATCCATGAGATGTGGAGGCCGCAGGTGGTGGCAGACTTCGTGAGATGCGGAGGCCGGTGTAGGTGGCCATGGCTACCATCGCAGGAGGGTTCGTGTGCTTATGGCGAACACAAGTGCAGCGGCAAGGTTTTCGTGGTGACGCAGGAGGGTTCGTGTGCTTATGGCGAACACAAGTGCAGCGGCAAGGTTTTCGTGGTGACATGCGGCGGCACTGGAAGGAATGCGTCGTCCACGGCAAGGTGATGTTGTGGCAAGAGGATGTAGGTGATCTACATAAAAAAATTAGAGGAGTTGACATGGCAAGATTAGGGGGTTGAATGTTAGTTTTAATCTTGTCATGGTCATGTATCTGCATGGGAGATGCTGAGGGCCGTGTGATGCGGCAGCTTGGTGAGATGCCGTTGTGGCGTGAAGCTGCGGTGGTGCATGCATGTACTGGGATATTATCTAGTTAGTTAGTGCATGGTTGGTTGAGGTATGGCCGAGTGATTTGGTCAAGTTAATTAGTACGTGTATGTAGCATATGGAGGTTGCATGCAGCTGTAATAGTGGAGTAGTTGGACACGTCCTAAACGTGAGCATAGGAAACGGATCATGGAGTTGGCTCCTGGCCGTGCTAGCTGATGTATATAAGTATTGCATTGATTGAATGAAACGGAGGCCGTGAGGGCTGAGGGAAAAAAGATGTAGCATATGTGTGTCT
Source organism: Triticum aestivum (assembly GCF_018294505.1). Taxonomy (NCBI): domain Eukaryota; kingdom Viridiplantae; phylum Streptophyta; class Magnoliopsida; order Poales; family Poaceae; genus Triticum; species Triticum aestivum. The sequence goes on from NC_057806.1 coordinate 569,848,733, forward strand.
CACCGGAAGAACAAAGCAAAGCTGGTTCCTCCCACGGTGAGGTGTGTGTGTGTGTAGAGTTTCATGTGTATGTGTGTGTTCTTGTGTTCTTGAGAGAAGAAGATAAAGAGAAACCACAAGAGAGTTTTGTGAGGGAGCTCGAGGTAGAAGAAGAAGGGGCGCTGCGAGGAGGCGGCGCCAACAGAGCTGATGAACGGCATCATCGACACCAACGACGACGTCACTCTGCTCCGCAAGCGCGGCGTGGTGATCAACCGCATGAAGAAGAGCGACGGCGAGGCCGCCAAGCTGTGGAACGGCATGAGCCGCTCGGTGCAGCACTCCAAGGTGCCGGACCTGGACGCGGTCATCGACGACGTGAACCGCTACTACGGCCGCCGGTGGAGCGTCAAGGCGAAGCGGTTCATGCGCAAGTACGTGCTCAGCTCATGGAAGATGCTCACCTTCCTCGCCACCATCAGCATGCTGCTGCTCACCACCTTGCAGGCCTTCTGCTCCGTCTACACGTGCTCCCGGTGGTTCACTGACGTTGTTGTCACGGTCACGCCGACATCAAGAGAGTAGATCGGTATACGCCTGCGATCCTCAGCCACCCGGTGTATGCGACGACATAGCGTGATCATGCTTATGGCTTGTTTATTTGCACCTACGGTTTTCAGTTCCTTGCCGGCGAGACCTAATGCTTCAATCTCGGTTGTAGGAGTAGGAATAAAGTTTAAGGTTTGGTGTCCGGTCGTCGATGGCGAGACGATGATGTTGCCTTATGCCGGCGTCAAATAAGTCATCCTCGCCTTGTCCTAGTTTCGGATGTGTGTCGTCTAGAGGCATGTAGAGGATGGTGTGTCTCCCGATCTAGTTCTTCGGTTCTGGTTTTCACTTGTGTAGGCATGTCTCAGGGGTGCCGTTATATGGAGCAAACGGCGTGCTTGTGCAACTTGATCCTTCAGCTCTAGCAAATCGACATGGCTCCAACTAATATTTGAAAACAAAAGGCTTGCTTGAGGTCAATCTAAAATCAAGTGGATAGAACGTGTTCAAAAATAAATAAAAACATAAAGTGTGGCATAAGTTTGGTTAAATGGGCTAAAGTGGATGAAACTTTCTTAAATGTGGTAATCTCCATCAAAAATGACAAAAAGAAGGGGTGATAAAATGGAATTGACTCTAAATTTTACGTACGCTACCACTAAAAAAGAGCAATTCATGAAATGAAAATGAGCGTGCGCAATTCATTCTTACTAGAAGCCATGTTCATTTTTTTCTAACTTCAAAGATCGAAGGAAATAACTGTGCATCCATTGCGTATATGTGTATCAGTTACGTATCTGTGCATTCATTACATACCATCTTTCTACAAGATTTGTCATATTAACACTATAAATAAGGTCGTTGATGCCATGATGTTGACCTGTGGCTATTTGCAACTACACTCCAAGCTATATAACCACATTGGGCCTTCATAGCCAATCAACATGAAAAGTTGTAGTTTGAGTAAAATTATAGCTTGCTATCTCTCGTGTGGGTGCAACAGTTCTGGCGAATGCATAGACAATTTTAACTTGTTTGGGTTGAGAGTGGGATGCATTAGGAATGGGAGTTTGGCTTGACTTGCAGTTCAAGCTGCAATCAAGATGAACCGTGGATGGTTCACTTTCTGCATTGTGACGTAACTTAATATGCAAGCATCTCTCGATAACAGCTTCGACGAGGTTGTCTGTGTCCATCAAGACTCGCTTGCATTTATGATACTAGATGGCTCATTATGCCAATTGGCACAGAGACAACCAACAATGCAGAAGCTAATCGAACTATTTGAAACATGAAAAGGAAGTTATGTGAACTATTTCAAGGATGTTTCCTGCAAATGGTCTCCAAGTGATTATGTTTCATAATGCATTTGTATATGCCATGTATTACCAACGACAGTTAACGTGATCATTTTTCATGTCCTTCTTTGGCTCGCTAGAAGAACCCGATAGCCGTTTCGCCCGGTTGTCTCCCAAATATCTGGCCTTTCTGTTCAGACTAAGACATAACCATCCTTTCTACCCAGCCACGTCCTGCTCGACCATGCCGGTTTAGCACTATGTATTGTTATTTATTGGGCAAAAAGAAATAGGGACGTACCCGGGTGGGAAAAACGAACCACCCGCATGGCCGACTCGCACGCGTGCGAGACCCGGGAGGGCCAAGCGGCATGCCAAGCTCTTCCCATGTTGGCCCGGGAGGGCCAGTACGATCAGCAGGGCATTTGTTTTGCAAGTTTAAGTAGTAATTAGTCCAATGATCTCAGCACCCAAATTAATTAATACAAATAAGTTAGCATCCATCATGCACTTGAATTATTTTCACATGTCTCTTTTTGGTTCAAGTTATGTTAAGTGAGGAAGCACGTACTGATCGAACTGTATTCAATTTCTATTTTAGCCAAGACTTTGTCCATATTTTTTCTATCATCTTAACAGCTCGTTATGCTTTTGCTAGGTGATTTGATCAGAAACGATGGTAATGAGTTCAAGTCATAGCCAACGAGAAGCACAAGTGACTGTAGTGGAAGAATAGGGCGAATCACAATAACCATTTATTTGAATATCTCATTATTCCAAAATCCGGATTGTTTGGAGGAGAGATACATCTAAACATGAGTGTAGCCAGCCCGAATACAATTTGGAATCTGTGTAACTCAAGTGTGGCTATGCAAATTTTAGATGGAGTTTGTGGTTACTTATTGGAGTAGCAAATTCCGGTTACCTAGTAGAAAGTAAGTGGAATCTGAAATGAATTGTTAAATCTGTTTTCTTTGCTTCTGCTAAAGAGAGAAGCCGAGGAATACTGCTATCTTGGTTCTATGGAAGGCTTATTTGTCGGCTGGAACCCCTTCCGATTCAAGCCAATTTGGACAAGAAGAACCCCAAGTCTCTTAGAATCCCTGTAAAGCCACATTCCGCATTACTATTGGAAGACGCCGTGGGTCGTGGGCATGGAGCGGAGGGGAATATATTGCAGCAGTCATGGGTTCCTATTATATTCATTCAAAATAGTACAAAAAACGAATGGTCCTTGTTTTGTCTTAATGAAGCTCCTGGGTTGCTTGATTGATGGGTGAGAAGTTTGAGGACTTGTACATGATATATGAGAGTTAGGAACAAGCTTTGGTAATCCACGTTCTGGTTTTAGGGCAAGGCACAGACCACGTGGTTTGACATTATGAAGGCAACAACTTATATGCGTTCAGTTTAAGATAGGGTTGGGCCGAGAGATAAACCAAAATGGTGTGGTTTGTACATGTGGTCATGGGCTGTAGAGGCCCCATTCCGACCTCTCTCAGTCTCAATGGGAAGTAGTCTATGCTTGGCGCCAGGATGCAGGATGGGAAGGCCCAGGCCCAATCGGTACCTCTGCCTCCGACCTTGTCGCCGCTACATTCTCTGCCATAGCCACCTCCTCTCCTCTGCCACCGAAATCGTAGGACCTCGCCTTCGCGTTCTGTTGTGCCGCAACTTCACCATGCCGGTCTTGCCCAAAACCACTGTAGGGATGCAGCCATCCTGCGAAGAACACCTCCCCATGGTGGCCGCGGACGCCATGCAGTGTGAAATAGGGTGTTCTTGATTTATAGGTCCTTCTTTTGAATGGTTGTTGGCTATTCCTACTTGATGAGAAAAACTAGTTGATGGGTATCCCCTTGCGCAGGGCGCTCCAGTTGCTGCCACCTGTTGCATGCTTTGGTGCATCCGTGGGAGCACGTTTTTTTTCGTTTCTGCATGTGTTTTTGGTTTTTTGGGGGTTTGGCTTTTGCCTAGCTTTCTCTGTGTTCTTTGTAAAAAGTAGTTTTGTTTGGCGAAGCACAACTATGTTCCAAGAAAAAAACACACAGTCCATGCTTTCACGAGAAAACATGATTTGCTTCTTAAGAAGCATAGCCTATGCTTCTATTAAAAACATAGCCGTGTTTTCACAGAAATCACATATTTGCTTGTGCGAAAAGCACACCCTGTGCTTTCGTCAGAGAGAAGCACATCTATAAGGGAAAAGAGGCACAGTTGTGCTTTTTTGAAAAAAAGAAAGCATATTATGTGCTTTCGCGAGAAGCACAATCCGTGCTTTCGCGAGCGCGAAAAAAGGGAAAAAGCACGAGAAAATTCCTTATTTGATACTATCTTAAAATCTGCTTTTTTATTTGACAATGAAAAAAAAATTCTTCTCTATTTGACACAAGTTCTTAATTTTATTCCCTATATGACATTTTCGTTCATTTTGAGCCTAAATGACACCTGAAAAGACTCTTTTGCCCCTCATATGGTATGTGTTTGGGGGGCAATAGCGCACACACGCAGCACCGGTGCGAGGGCAGGAGCACACACGCAGCAACACATACACATGCACCAACACACACGCACACGCACACACACGCAACAACACGCACGCGCACGTGCACACACACACGCAGCAACACACATGCACGCGCACACACACGCAGCAACACACACGCACGCAGCACACACACACGCAACAGCAGCACGCACGCAGGCAGCACATAGGTACGCAACAGCACACACACACGCGCGCGCACACACACGCAACAACACGCACACGCACACACACGCAGCACACACACACACGCAGCAGCACACACGCAGGCAACACATAGGCACGCAACAGCACACACACACACGCACGTACACACGCAGCGGCACACATGCACACCCACATGCAGCGGCAACACACATGTGTGCATGCACCCACACACGCAACAGCACACAAAACGCGCACACATATACCGCATGAGGAGCAAAATCGTCTTTTCAGGTGCCATTTAGGCTTAAAATGGACGGAAGTGTCGTATGGGAAATAAAATTTAGACTAGTGTGAAATAGGAAAGAAAAACTTTTCCAGTGTCAAATAAGGAATCGGATTTTAAGACAGTGTCAAATAAAGAATTTTCTCAAAAAGCACAGCTTGTGCTTTCAAAAACTAGATGACCCGTTGCGCCCATGGCGCAAAAAGCCAGTTAAAACCGTGCATTATATGACTATTGCAGGGCACCTTAAGTAAGAGAGAAATATAGGCTTATCTATCTTCGCTGATACTTATAGTAGTTCAAATGAACAATCTATAATATCTATACTAAGAGGTAATCCATAAGGAAAGACAAACCAATGTGGAGATAGCATAGGAGCATTATAAACATGAAGTCCTGTACACAAGCTGTATATAGGTGACACTGAAGGTTTATGATGGTATCCTCATATGGAGTGAATGGTTAGAGGCGGAGGCGCTTTGCCTTGCGCCTAAAGGTGAAGGCATACATCGTTCCTTCATCTATGTTTGCTATGTGAAGAACTCCGTCAAGTTTGTTGTTAAGATAGTCCTGTCAACAGCTCCTTCCATAAGCCACGCGGCGATATTTATCATAACCTATATAGTTGAGCAAGAAACAATAAAAGTTCAATAAAGAGGAGCGAAATCACTGAATAGGTATATCCTGTTATGCAAGAAAGATTTGCATGAGGCCAGGCAAGATAATATCAAACCTAAGTTGGATCTGTAGTGGACTTAAACACCATGTAAATGGATACTTAGATAGTATCTTTATACATAATGGTTTATACTTGAGTCATGGTAGCATGATAGCCCAAAAGGACTAACGATGTACAAAGAAAGGTACGAAGGCAGGTCATGCAGCTCATTTACATTGATCTTATACATGGCGTGTGTATAGGGTCACACTGTTTCCCCATATACAATGGTCACTCGGCTCATCTTTCATCTATGTAGTTCTCACCACGAAATTCATAGTGTTTATTATGTTTCCAAAGCGACACAAGTTACATAAAGGAAGCCAGGTTTTTCCCATGGACAATGTATTCCCCATCAGCTAAATGGACCCTTTTCCATCGATGGTCCGGTTCTGAACAAAGAGAGTCAGGAATAGGAAACTAAGGTATATGAACAATTGCAAACAACTTTTCTTTTCCGGCTATGTATTTACCTGCGGCGTTGTTGCTGAGGCAAACATTGCTGTGTGAAGCTCTGTGTTCAAGTTTTTGCCTCAGAGCTGGCTTTTGTAATAAAACAATGAAGCAGTAAGGTAGGAAGTAAGCAGCGTGAACATCTGTAACTGTTGGATGTCTAACATTTTGAAGTAGACTGGTGGAACAGAAGTCAGACCTGGATTGATAAGCATGCATTTGGAACAGTCACAGGCAGGCTTCGACGCTGCTTGAGCGATCTGTGGTTCTTATGCATAGCGCATGGACTGCACGGGGTTGGCTAAGAATGGCTTAGGGGAAAGCATAAATAACCTGTACGACACATGCTTACCGCCAATATCTTCGACAGGTATGTCGCTAGCATCTAACTCTTCTTCCTTGATAGTTACTTTCTGCCCGCAAGCAGCAGACCTGTTAGGATTGCTAATTTTTGGGTGTTCTTGATGTTATGGTTAAACGGAGAGTATGAATATATCTAGCAATTTGCTTGGCATAAAATAATCATACAGGACAGAATGAGCTGATAAGAAATCTGCAGAAAGGATTGATGTATAACCTTTCCTCTTGAGTATAGTTTCATAGTTCAGACTATAATATATTGTTTTGGGTGTATGTATAATCAGTCTGATTGGGTATCTTAGCAGCATAATAAAAAATTAAACTACCTTTTATTTATTACATAGTATAGCATGTACACCATGCAAAGGTTTCAGACACATATATCTGCTGACCAGGCATCTCTCTACTGCTGATAGGAAGACCAATAGCTAGTCATGAATTTCCTAGATCCATACTTCTGTTTAATTGCAACACAGCATAACAAGCTATCGGGTCTGAAACCTAATTCGTGAATTAGCAGGGCAAAGGGTGGGAACGTCAACAACGCATGGGGAATGTAATCAGTGCCGGCAAATAAATCATCACATAGAGTTATTTATCCATGCATCATCTAAACTCAAAGAACATTTATTTGCACCAACAATATTCCACTACTCGGTTCAGTTATTGGGTCATGGGCTCATGGCTTCACGTGCGCGCGTGTGTGTATAGACACACACACACACACATGAAGCTGCATGAGTTTTGTAATCGTGTGGAGAAAATAGAAAAGAAATAAAGAGAAGAACAAGACATGGCACGTGCCTCTGGCCAAAAGTTTTTGTGTGTCATGTTCGTCGACTTGATGCCAATTGTGATCGATCGTGGGCGATTTCCAACAGCAGAATAATTACTTGACGACCACTTTCTGCAAAGCAGCATCCTGTCTTTTTATTTTGACCAATCGCACCGCTACTCCATGCATATATGGAATTTGAATGTGCTGGTGGATATGAAGATGTGTACGAGTAGAATACAAACTCAGAAGTAATTTTGATTTTCAGAATATGTCTCTTCAATTTAATTCATCACCCGGTGAGTTAACAAGAGTATTCATTCAGTTATCAATATTTCATTATAATTCCCAACAGCATAGATGATATTTATGCACTCTAAGGATATGATTGTGTAGTTTCCATCTTTTATATATGCATTATAGACTGCTGGGCTTAGCATTCTTAAACCTGAGACATACTTTGAAGGATGTTTGAGCTCTGCTGTTGCAATGACACCGCACTCGACAAAGCATTGAGTATATGAAACTAAACAACTAATCTACGAAGAAAGTGTCTGCTCGGCTACTTGGCATGCAATCAGAAAGTAGTAAATTCACCAGCGAGCAAAAGAACAATGTAGGGCTTTATGGATCATCACCATGCTGTTCGTCACGCATCATCTTCATTGGATATTTATTCTGAACCGTTATATCAGAGACCTGGAAGAAAGCAAGAACAACAAACATATAACTCAGAAATGAAGACTGCATTTTTCAGTAAATTGAGACCTACAGTAGAAAATACCACCATTTCTCTTGTTTTCAAGGTTTACCTGATATGATATTCCCTTTTAGGAAATGTCAAACATGGCAAAACTACTCTAACAATTATCTATCATTAAACCCATATAGGTGAAATTTGGTGTTCCATTACCTTTATAGTACACAAATCAAACCATTTTTTTGTAACACCAAGTCCAAAAATCTATGATGCTCTTCTACATGTGCAAATGCAAATTTGAATTTCTGGAACAATCATTTGGCTGTATAGTTTACTTACAGTATAAATCCTTTCCTAATCAGTAGTTTATAGATTATCTGCACTATAAACAAGATGGCGTGCGTGGTAGGCTCCGTGGTGCTTAGAGCTTACTTCAACTTTATTCCAAAGGATGTACACCAGCATCTTCCTCGCTGGTCCCCGACATTGCCACATGCCTTCAATAAGACATCAGAGGGATGATTCATCAACTGAAGATGAAGAAATGAAGGAAGAGCAGAAATATACCCGAGGCATCGGACCGACACCGTACATGGACGGAGCCTGGAGGAACCCTCTTCTACACTTCTCTCGACCTACTACCGCCTTTCCTGCCTTGCACCTTGCATCCGGACCTACATATGAAAGAACGGCCCTCAACATCTAAACAGCACATGAGACACAAAAGTGGGCATACAGAAAATAATTAATTCAGTCAAGCCAAATCACATCAGTACAAAAAACCATAGCCAAGTGGATAAGACATTTCAGCTTACTTTGTTTGTCCCTTTGTTTTTCTCTGCAGATAAGGATAGTTGCAAACATGGGACACTCCAAAAAGGGTATTACTGCACAGGAGAAGTAATCCCTCGCCACACACAGCGCGCGGCTGTAGCTGCAAGATGCCAAGGCATAAAAAATACACAAACATTCTCAGTCCATTTTACTAACAGAACTAATGGCAAAGATGAATTATAGCCAAATAAGGTGATAATGGGTAATATTTTTTCTAACAAATGTCTCTCAATACATAAAAAATATCTCCAGGATTTGTAACCAAACATCAACCAAGGATAGCTTATAGGCCCCATATCAAATAGATTGATTACTGCAACCAGCATGCTCAAAATCGAGCAAGCATCATCTAACTGAGCGCAAACACCATCTCTCAGTTCAGTGAATAAAGCTACAGAACTGGTACATAGAACTGACTAAAGAGTAAGCTCACCAGGTTATGTGGCATGAGTGCGGTCAGATGAGATGAGGAATGACCTGCAGGAAAAAAAATGGATGCCAAAAAATTTCAGTTCATTGGAGATAAATTTCAGGGAAATATGAAATAGCTGAGTACAAAACAAAACACAAAATCTTCCCCTCAGCTTGCTTGGATTTTTGTCGGACACATAGCAGGCATAGATAAAGCAGATTCCACACAAATAAATATGAGAATTATGGGGATCAAATCAAGAGAGAGGGGGGAGGGCTACTGCAGCCGGTAGCGTGCTCCTGTCGAGAGCTATGGTGGAGGTAGAGAAGGAGCACAACAGCGGCGCAGGGTCGTAACAGGAAAAGCAACGGGGGTGGAGAAGTGCGGGGGCTGGTGGCTCTCACCTAGACTTGTCGAGGAGGAAGAGCCTGGGCGCAGCAGTGCCATGAGCAGCAACCCGTGCCCCTCCTCCTGTCACCCTGCCGGCCACCACGCGAGACTCAAAGGGACGGCGGTGGATGCAGAGTCAGCGATGCCGCGTCGCCCCGCCGGCTATCGTGGCCACAGGATGCCGTGCGCCCTCGTTCGGCTTCCCCTGCTACTTCAGCGACGTGGGTCGCCCCGCCGGCTACCGCGGCCACGGGATGCCGCGCCCCCTCCTTCGGCTTCCCCTGCTACTTCAGCGACGTGGGCGCAGCCTTGCCGGCGGCGCACGCTCTCCTGCGGAGCGCGGTCCGCACATATGCAAGCTCCGCTTCACCGCCACGGAATCTTCTCCGCCATCGCGAGCTCCTGCTGCCGCGGCCCCTCCTCCTTCACGGCTCCCCTTTGTAACGCCCTCTCCCCCTCAGTGAGCCCTGCTGCTCCTCTGCATGCCCTTTGCCATAGCCTCTTCACCGTGAGCGTGGGAACCTGGACCTTGGCGGTAACAAATCAGCGCATAATGCTGGCACTGGAAGAACGAAATCGATTTGTTGGAAGGGGAGGCAAATCCTTACCCCCTAACCGACAATGACAAGCAGGCAGTGAGGAAGACAATGACGGGCGACGGCGGCGGCTGACGATGGCCTGTGGAGACGGACGAAGAGGCGGGGATTGGGCGAAGCGAGTCTTGATGGGGAAGGAGAGAGAGGCACGCGCGTCCCTGCCAGCAACAGTGGTTGCAGGCGCTGTAACTCCTAAGTAAACCCAACAGGATACAGCCACCCCACTGACATGTATGGACCAGCGTGGATAGGGGCCATTTGCAGCGGAACAGGGCCACGCGCGTCCAAGTACCAACTCTGACCGAGCGAGGCAAGCCTTTATCCAGCGGCTAAAACAGAGGAGCTCAGTGCGCCTCACCTCACCTCGCACAGCACTTACCCAATAGACAGACGGGTGGGACCAACGGTCTTGAAGAGGAAGAGACCCAACTGGGTAGACAGAAGCAGGGTGCGAGTAGACCAGTGCCAATCCACCGACCCGCCTGACAGCCCCACATCGCCCACAATCGGCCTGGTCTGGCTTTTCCACCCGGACACAGACACGCACACACGGCGTGACTGCCACATGGACCCATGCATAACGCTGGCCCATTTGTCATCAGCTCTAGCCTAGTCATGCAGTGTACAGAGGAACAAGTGCACGGATGTTTACCACGAGGATGAAAAGTACGCTGACAACGGCCAGAGAGGCGGATCGAGCGTACCGGATCGATTTCAACCGGTGATGGCGCTAGAAGGGCGGGTTGCATAGAGTGATTTATATGCTCAATAAGTGACCGCAACCATGCTTCGGGGTGCTGGTTTTTTCGGGTATTTTTTCTCAGTTGTTGGTTTTCTCTTTTTCTTTTTCTTTTCGTTTTTGTATTTTCTTGTTTTCCTTTTTTTTGAGAGAAAAACAGTTCATCGAAACTTATTAATATGGGATCTAATTTTGAAGAGCTCGACATGAGATGCAGTTTTAAAATGTTCAATTTTTTTTAAAACAATTCACATCATCAATTAATTTCTGGGTTTTTAGAAAGTGATCAAAAGGTATAAATAATATTCTGATTCTTTTTATAAAATATTCACAAAAGTTGTAAAAAAAGTTAGCCTTTTCCAAGGGAATGTACACAGAACGTTTTAAAAAATCTTCATCTTTTTTCGTAAAATGTTGTCAGGAAATTAAATATGCTGACCAAGGTAGAATTTTGTTTTTCTTTTTAAAAGACCAAATGTAAAAACTCCTGAAAAAAATAATTTAAAACAGAATATTGAAAAGAAAATGGAACCGCTCTCTATCTTTGAACCGAGTCGTTACACTGCGAGAGCGGAATGGGCGGGCCCGCTTGGTCGCTCATGGGCTCTAGAGACCTTAGGTATGCGAGCGCGTCAGAATGGGAAGGCCCGGGCCCAGTCGCCACCTCCTCCTCCTCCGTCCGGTCGTCGCTGCATTTTCCGCCACCGCCGCCGCCTCCTCTTCTCCTCTGCCGCCGAGGTCGTAGGAGCTCGGTTTCGCGTTCTGCCACACTGCAAGTTCACCATCCTGGTCTTGCACAGAACCTCTGCAAGGTTCAACAGCAAGAGGGGATTACTGATGGCAGCCATCCTGCCAAGAACCGCGCTGCTGCTGCGGACGCCGCGCGGCGCCGGCCGGCTCGCGCGGTTCCTCGGGGCCGGCGTGCCCGCAGCTTCATCATCCGGTAATAACCGACCACCGGATCCAGACGCTTGGTTCAGTTTCTCCCAGAAATGCTTCTAGAGATGTGTGGTGTGTATGTATGACCCTGTTGGCTTACTGAATGGCGTGAACCAGATGCTGAGACGGCGGCGGAGTTCATGCCGTGGCGTAACGGCGGGGGCGTTCTGCACCGGGCGGCGTCCGTTGACCCCTCCGCGGTGGTGGAGGCCGGCGCCGTCGTGCACTCCGGCGCTGTGATTGGCAAGGAGGTCGTCGTCGGGTCTGGGACCGTGGTCGGGCCTTCGGTGTCCGTGGGGCAGTCCACCAGGATCGGGTACGGTGTTTCTCCGGCGTCATCAGTGTTGAAACAGAGCAAACTCTGTTTGGTTATGGAAATGATTTTGGTATCATTATGTTCCAGGTACAATGTTGTCTTGAGCAACTGCTCGGTGGGCGAGTTCTGCACTATCCACAATGGCGCCTGCATCGGTCAAGATGGTGAGCATTTATTCACCGAGTATCGCAAATACGTCATGCAGTGGACATGATATGTTGTATGTTCTCCAACACTGGGAAGAACATGTTACATTATTTCAGATACTTGCACGTGATCGCACCATGCCGGTTGTATTACTTGCACATGATATGGTGTACTAGGAATACTAACTGTGGAAGCTTGTGAGCTGATTGCAGCATTCCAGTTGTATTAAGCCTCTTGGGTATCAAAGCTTATTCTGAGCTGTTTATTATCAAATTTTTGAATTTCCTTTCTTTTTCTGCTATGGTAGCTGAATGGCAAATATTGGTTTATAAATAGCTGTCAAACAATAGGACTGGGTTTCTGATGATATGTGGGTGCCAATTACTGATGTATTTCTTTCAGGTTTTGGTTTCTTTGTGGACCAGGATGGACAGGTCAAGAAGAAACCACAGGTTAGTCCTCACCACTATCACTCGCTGGAGATTAAATTCATGGTGAACTGTTGGTGAAGATTATAAATAACTACTCAGTATTACTAAGGTTGAACGGTTGTGACATAATTATTGGGTTGAGTGGTGAAGAAATTCTCTGTTAACATATGTTAAAACAAATGTTCAATACTGTTACAATGTGACATGGAAGAAATACTATCTTTCGCTAAGTAGCACCTACTGACCGACTGACTGTATTTCGTAATTTGACATTTTTTATGCATATCAAATCAAAATAGAAGCCCTCATAGAAAAAAAAAACTTTGTATTTGTTAGGAGCTTTATGCAAGAATTGGAGACAATGTGGAAATTGGTGCAAATACATGCATTGACAGAGGCAGGTAACTTGTCACCTTTCTATTCCTTTCTAAATTTGTCAATGTTCGGTAGTTCAAAGCTCGCAGAGTCAGCGTGGTAATGTCCAGAGAATGCTTAGCTTGGCTTAAAGGCCTCTGTTGGCTAGTCCATAATTGATCTGAATATATCTAACGAACTATGTACCCATCATTATACATTTGACTGCAGCTGATTCTTGCTGACAACTTCGATCAATATTTGTTAACTGCAGTTGGAGAGACACAATGATTGGAGATGACACCAAGATTGATAATCTGGTTCAGGTATTCTCTCCCTTGCTTTATTTATCAGATTCAGGCTCTTCTCTCCTTTTTTGTGAATTGACATCCCTCTTGCAGATAGGTCACAATGTGGTGATAGGAAAGTGCTGCATGATTTGTGGACAAGTAGGGATCGCAGGTTCTGCAACGTGCGTATACCTTCATCTCATGGATGAAGTGTTCATTCCTTTTAGTTGTGTCATATAATTCGTCATGTGTGTCTTTTGAGATTTGTCCTATTCTGTACACACAGGTTGGGTGACTACGTAGTATTAGGTGGTAGGGTGGCCATCCGGGATCATGTCTCCATTGCTTCAAAGGTGCTGTTTTCTCAGCTCTGATCTTTTGACCTTGCTTTATTTTTACTCCACAATGTTTGTAATTTCCATGCAACTCTGTGTTGTCGTGTGCTACAACCTAGCTGCATTGCTCAGCGTACTCTAGTGCCCGATAGCGCTTCACAAGTAATGCAGGTTGCAGGGAGAACATGTCTACCTTTTCTCTTCTTGTTGAGCAACTGACCGTGATATAGCAAATCCATGTACGACTTCATGTTCATATCCAGTGGTGATAGCAAACAAATGTTCAGGCAAAACATGCATTTCTTTCCTGTTGGTAGTCATGGCAAGCATCCAGATAACACTGGTCCAAACATTTGACCAAGACCTAGATGACAACATTATATTTGATTGCCCACAATTTTTTCCACCACCCTCATTAATTTATTTTCCTTGGTCTAATTGCAGGTTAGACTCGCTGCAAATAGTTTAGCGACAAAGGACATTCAGGAGCCCGGTGACTATGGCGGATTTCCAGCTGTAAGCATTTCAGTATTGACCATATTACTTCAGCTTGTGTTCCTCGTTTGTACCCCTCGGCTTACTAAGTACTCAATATTCATCTTGAATTAGGTCCCAATAAACGAATGGCGTCGACAAACTGTGAACTTGCGCTTATTTTCAAAGAAACACCATGACAGAAGATAGTAACTCTACAATCCCAGTGACATCAAATATGTTTGTAACTTGATTCTCTTGAAGTGAATTTGCAATATCTCACTAGAGAACTAGCATTGAAATTGGTATCCGAAACAATCTTCACCATGGAAGTTGGATTCTTTATTGTTTAAACTTGAATGTATCTACGTACTATTAAAGACTGTCATAGTGCTGCAGTACACATTTACACATGCATTCCTGCTAAGAGGACGTTTGTGAAATTGTCAGGCTACTTCACGTACACACATATTTTTAGCTGTCATATGAGTCGATTATATTACACCATGTAGCTAATTATTCAGTGTGGAGAAGTTATTTGATTTTGGACAATCTTATCAGTCGCACAAGATTAGTTTTTAGTGTAAAAAGTGTAAGAATCAATAAAAGAAAAAGTCTCAATCCTTGCACTGAAAAAAGTCTTATGTAAGAAACCGTTTTGGAATACATTCCTTCAGTAAGACAAATTTGGGACACACAGTGCAATTCTTGTACAAACCAAAATTTGTTCTTGCATGACAATCACAATATTTTACTCGGGATGACATTCTTCCCGGACATGATCATCTTGTAGATATTCACACTGCTTTAGCTTATCCATCTTTGAGTTCCCGAGATAAATGGCTGGAAATTCTCATCATGTTTTTAAGTTGAACTCAAGTTAGTCTGTTTTGACTTGAACTCATGTTTCCAATGCATCACATTTCTACAAAATCAATGCCACTCACTATCCTCCTGTACATGAAGCTAACTAAAACCAAGCTTCTGCATCCAACCAGCCATAAGAGTGGTATGAGAGATGGATTTTTTTTTGTTACAGTTTTCAGCATTCTACTATGGAGGCTATTTGATTTTGTGAAGCTGCAACAATGAACTTCAATATATAGTGCAACAAACTATCGTTGAATTATTTAGGGCATGTCTGGTTGGCATCCATAGTTGGCCACACTTTTCTGCCATAATTGTGGCAAGCGTTTGGTTGTAGCCACAGTTGTAGCTTGCCACATTTCATTAATCACATACCCCACTTGTCATAGTCTTAGTTGCTAGTTAACTTTTGTCACAAGTGTGCAGGGAAACTAAACATGCCCTTGCCGTGTGACTACGATAAATGATGAAAATTAACATATGAGTAGGGATTGCCATGCAACGGATGCACTAGAGCTATAAGTGTATGAAAGCTCAAACTGAAACTAAGTGGGTGTGCATCCAACTTGCTTGCTCATGAAGACCTCAGGCATTTGAGGAAGCCCATCATTGGAATATACAAGCCAAGTTCTATAATGGAAATTCCCACTTGTGTATGCCTTTGCTTGAATGCCATCAGCCCTGTTGGGCCAGCTAAGCTGAGTTCTTGCCGGTATCTATTTTCAGAATGGTGAGTTGTTCCATGTAGTGATGCATGTAATGTTTGTGTCTATCATAAAGCAATGCACACATTAGTACTCCCTCTGTAAACAAATATAAGACATTTTAGGTCACTAAGTATTTGTTTACAGAGGTAGTAGTAAGCAAACGACCTTGCCAACCAAATTTCACAACATAGATAGAGCTTGAGTTGGCATAAGCACGTGTCCACTAGACAAAACTGCGGTTTCAGTGTCTTGCCTGTAATTTCCTATTCTTGTAAGAAATTGATGAAAAGCACACAAGTTCTCCATCTGTCCAAAATTTTACCAAGCAATATATGCAATGTATATATCAGTGCAGAGACTATCAGTTTCACAACAACAAAAAATCAGTGGAGAGGATTCTCCAACATCCACCCACAGTTTTTATTTTCTGCTCTTTGTCCATCTGTTTTCGCACAAATAGATTTAGCTTTCATTCTGTTACTCATGCTGGTGTAATCACTTTCTAATTTCTTTTCTCTGTGGGCGAAATTCTGTAAGCACTAATCTATTGTTATATCCCATTGCATTCCTACAGAAAAATAGACATATCAGTTGTGCGTTACAACGTAATTAAGTTTGGCACTGTAATGAACAAGCATAGTGGAAAACAGATAAACAATGACAGTAAAGGCAAGAATTCGTGCAACCAAGAAAGAAGTCTGATATACTGGAATACAGTAACATTTGGCGAAATGGCCTTTCTTTAGAAAACTAAGATAGGTGCTCACCTCACGCCTGTGTGGAATTCGTATTTCCTGTCCCTGACACTGCACCTGACAAATCCTCTTTGTGTTCTTGGAAGATGTCTAGTTGTGCTTGACAAATCCTCTTTGTGTTCTTGGAAGATGTCTAGTTGTGCTTCCGAAGCAACATCCAATCTCACTGCATCAACCATGTTAGCCCCCACTTCACTGATAATCCCACCTTGTTGTTCAGGGTCTATATCCATGATTGACACTGCCCCCTCTTGTTCAATCACAACCCTATCATTAAAATTAGGGTCTTACTCGCATGTTTTCGCATCATAGGTAATGATAACTAATGCTATAAATGTGATATGCACGGTCGAACAGATATAAAGTTTGGAGCATGCTGAACAAACTCTATATTTACATTCAAGCAAAGGCATACACATATGTTAATTTTCAGAAAAGTAAAGCATGATAGCAATACTCCAAGTCCAAGGCAGACAACAAGATTGAAGAAGATGAAGAGAATGGCAGGTGAATTGTTACCTTACTGATCCCATCAGATTGACACTGCGAACTTTGCTACAGCCTAAGTCAATGATCCTCACAAGCCTGGAGAATATGAAGCGGTCACTTGAAAGAGAAAGGAGAAGCAAACGGTAACTACTAGAGCAACAACGATGGCATGAACTTTGGTGCTAAGTTACCTAAAATTAGCGGAGCTGAACAAATGAAGAGTGCCATCTTTTAAGCCTATAGTTAGATATGGATGATCAGGAAGAAGACATAGAACTGAAAGAACCGGAGCCATGAGAGCTCTTATTGTATAGACACACACCCTGTTCTCTAGGTCCCATATCTGAATTGACAAAATCAAGCAGCAATGTTATGCATATCAGATATATAAAACAGAATACATCTTTTAGAATGCAAGCATCATACCCTGGCGGTCAAGTCATCTGAGCCAGAAATCAGATACTGTTGATCAGCATGTGCGAAGAAATCAAGGCAGTTCACTTGAGCCAAATGCCCAAACAGAGTGTAGCTAGATTTTGGGGAGTCAAGGTTCCAAACCTGGACACCAAGCGTGCATAATATCAAGTTCGCAATCAAGGTCTAATATTAAAACTAGTGTTTCATTGCGTATTATGTTTTGGTTAGTGCAAAGGAAAAGGAAGCATGCCTTTACTGTCTGATCTTCGGACGCGCTAGCAAAACAGTTGGCATCCTTTGGGTTGAAGGTGATCTGTCGGACAGTTCCAGAGCGTTCATCGTCGAAAGTTCGTGTGCACTGCCAGCCCTCTTCCCAGTTCCAAAGCCTAATCGGGCTTTCATAAGCTGAGGACAGCACATATGGCTGGGTTGGATGGATGGTCATTGCTGTGACACTGGAAGAACCAGCTCTGAAACTCGTGATCTGTTGTACTATCTCTGTTCCGTAGGTGCACACATGGATGAAGCCATCGTCTGCACCAGCCAGAAACCATTGCTTCCGTGCGATAAATTTAAGGAATCTAACTGTCGCTGATAGCCCTGAAATTTGATTAATGTGCCACTATTACCATGGCAGTGCATGAAGAAAAAAATATGGTTAACAGAGGAGTAAGTAAGCTGGAAACATGCCTCTTGTTCCATTCTGGTAGACATGAAAAGAATAGAGGGCCTTCTTTTCCTGTCGATACATGTACAATACAATACAAACGATTTTGTTAGTCCGACGCAATCCAAAACAGGCCTACACACATTTTCATGTTCACTTTCAGGAGGAAAGAAAAGATACACATATACAAGGAGAAAAAGACGGTCATAAATGACGGCCATGGCCAAATATAAATAGAAGCACATGCTAGTAACTATACCAACAGAACTTGCCTGAGAGACAAGATCCCACATGTGAACATCTCCAAAAAACTTGCATGTTAAGATCCTGCAAGGCCATAAGAAATTTATTGTACGATAACAAATTCACCTGATCAAAAGATTATTTCAATGCCCAGATTGTGTTATGTGGTATATATGCACTCACCATGTCTCTGTTGGATGTGCATCTAGGCACACCAGCCTATTGCCGAATCCAAGTGCATCAACTTTCTTCGTGGCTGATCTGATCTGATCATACATCGTATGTAGTTCCATGTAAAACCAATGACAAACTGATTGCATTGGATAGGCAAGACTGTCTTACTTTATTCTTTTGGCCCAACCACTTTGTTTCGAAACGTACATGTTAGGAAAAGAACATCTGGGAACTAACCTCGCGTGTCACCTCTTCTTGTGCATAAAAAACAGCTTTCAGTGTCAATTCATGCACCACATTCCCCATCTCTTTTAATTCCTCAAATAGATCAACACACTCAGTCTCGTTTTCGAATGGGACGATGAACTTGTCCCCCGATATACTGCTCTGCAGAAGCAGATCCAAGCTTGTGTCATCTCCTTGATCTGGCCACTCTTTTGTTGTCACGACTAGAGTGTACGTGGACCTGGAAGCTATAAATCCATAAATCGGCACATTTGATAAAAGTGAATCTTCTTCTTCCCCGAACGAGTGGCTCTTATTCTTCTGTACAAGCCTAAATGCCACGCGCTCATATGTGTGGTTTGTTAGGTCCAGTGAGCACGTGGTTGACTTGTGTGGTTGCAAGGGGAAGCGGAGGTCAGACGGGTGCACTTCAAGTAGCCCACTGTTGTCGATCAACTGGACAAGAATAATTTATTTATGTGGTTAACGAATCGATGACAGATCAGCATTTTTTAAAGAATTTATTGACAAAACAAGTTGGATAAAAACTATGTGCTATTAAGTGTTTCCAGATTAAAATGAAGCATATAGAGATGACATTGTCTGTTTCATTAATGTGCTCACCTGAGTAGATTTGTCAGCTCTTATCTGTGGTACACTGTGATGACTTGATTCTTCCTGATTATTTACATTGCCGACATCCACCATTGCTACCGTCTCTCCTCTTCCAAACACAAACCTAACAGATAAAGTTGCCATGTTTCCCAAGTTTATCATAATGGAATTAGGAAGTGAAAATAATATAAGAAGCAGGAAAAATATAAAAAAGGTCAAGGGATAGGCTCATGGTTTAGTGCTGAGAGTGAGGATGGTTCTAATTTTTTTTTGGAACCATGTAGATATACAATACCAAAGATCAACATGGCAAGCTGAGTATAAGCAAATGAATTAAAGACAGCTTGTTCCCTCACCGAGTCGTGCTGTTGTGCACCCGAATTTTCCTAGTATTTATCGGAATTAACACTCACATTTGTGGAGGATAACATTTGTATGTCCATTTTACACTTTTAAAAATATACACAGTAAACGCTCCAAAACAAATAATCTTTCTAAGCATTTCTCCATGACGGTAATAATAAGAATAATAGCCGGAAAAGTATTCATTACCCTTTTGACTTCATCGAACATGCGAGACCCCAAACATGTTCACTTACGGGGCTGCTAAAAATATTGTATATCCATCCAAAACCCCAAGCAGGGGGTTCAATTACAGGAGGGTTAATGATCCTCTCAAGCCTGGGATTGTAGAAATTTAGTACTGCAATCCATGAAAATAACAGCAATTAAAAACATGTGCACATGTTGCACAAGAACCAATTACCTGAAATTAGTTGAACTCCACAAATAAACAGTGCCATCTTCTAAACCTGTAATTAGAACCTGAAGATTGGGATGAAACATGACAGACATAACCGGAGACATGGAAGCGTGTAGTGTATGAGTACACATATTGCTGTGCATGTCCCATATCTGATTTGCCAAAACAAAGGGTGGATCATAAGAAATGTTATACACATACTGTATTAGCAAAAAAATCAATAGAAATGGCAAACCTTCGCGCTACAATCACTAGAGCCAGTAATCAAATACTGCTGATTGTCATGTGTGAAGAAATCAAGGCAGTTAACTCTGTCCCAGTGCCCAGAGAGTGTGTATTTACATTGAGGAGAATCAAAATCCCAAACCTGGACCAAACATTGGATTTCGCAATGAAGGTCTAGTAAAAACACATATTTATGTAATGTCAAACTTTAGTTGAAATAAAATAGGAAACTCATACATCTATCATGTGATTGGCTGAGGCAGTGACAAAACTGTTGGTGTTTTTTGGGTCAAACATGACTTGGCAAATATAACCCAAGTGTTTGCACTTGAATGTTTGTGTGCACTCCCAGGCTTTGTCCCAATCCCAAAGCTTCATTTCATCAGAACTCCATGACATCAAGTACGGTTTGCTTGGATGAACGGCCAGTGATGTCATTTTTCCAGCATGAGCTGTGAAACTTGGGACTTGCTGCCGTTTAGTTTCGTAATTGTAGATGTGAATAAAGCCATCTTCGGCTCCAGCCACAAACCATTGTTTTCGTACGATAAATTTAACCAAAACAACTGCAGACAGAGTCATCATCTTTTTATTTGTAATACAGTATATATGGCGCGGCTGAAGAACTTAACAAGAAAGAATTAAAAAAATAGAACTCAAATTGCATGCCTTTGTCGGTGGAGACTTTAAACGAATCTACTTTCCTCTGCGAGCAAAGGCAAAGTACTTTGTTAGTCAATGCAGAAGAAAAACCTATGTGGGTATTATGAGATTTGGGATGGGGATGGTGCAGTTGAATCCCGATGACCTTGATGCGAGTTCCCTATGTAACGCAGCAGTTGTTATTGATTCGGTAATCACGATCTTACGTAGTATGTTTCTGTATTATTAGATTTATTTGTTTCGGGGAATCCTAAAGCCAAAGTGAATTCACTACTCCGACGACACTGCTGATGTAGACAATTTGAGCCCCCAAATTGGGTAGTAGCCTTACATGGTATGTATTGTCATTAGCCCTACATATGGTACTTAAGTATAGATGTAGCATAAGTCTGTTGATAAGAAATATAGTGCTTTTAGTCCTTATATTTTTGCACTGTAAGTATGTATCACTTGCCTGTGTTTGACCGTCCCAAATGCAAACATATCCCCGTGTATGGCCTGTTATTATCCTGCAACACTCGAATGAAATCAGAAGACACCCACAAGTAAAATCCCTTATATATGCATAGCACGAGAAGCTTTCATAGCTCAGTTGGTTAGAGCACCCGTTTAGTAAGCGGGAGGTCTTGAGTTCAACTCTCAATGAAAGCATTTTATTTTTATTATTTATCCTTCTCAAAAAGAAACATTTTTTGTCGATTACCTAAATTATGTATAGTTTTTTCATCCCAATTATATGTATTTGTTAATTTGGTATTCAAGAATATTTGGCAACGAAAAATATAATATATAATCCGTGTTGCGTGACACAGATTTTCATTTAATAATATCCAAAAACGAAGATGTAGTAAAAAGACCACTCGCGTAACATAGTTTTTCAATAAATAATAGACCCACCATTGCTTGGTTAGGTTAACATCTTGGCAGTCCAGAGACGTGAATGGGCTCTTCTTGAATAATATCTGATTGAACAATTCCGTGATTAATATTCAGGGACAACCTCAAAGTTGTGTTTATAAAATATATGTCTAGAAAGCATGCAAGCAAAGTAGTAAGTTTGTTAAATATGAGGTTATGGCAATGTCTAGGACAATATAAATATACAAATCAGAGAGATGTGCAAAACAGATGCATACCTTCGTTTTATTTGGGATTAGCTGCCAAATGATGGCCAGTGGAATGCGATCATGACCATATCGATCATGCAAGTGAATAGAAAAGACAAAAATGACAAAATTTAGCAAGAAAGTTATACTGGCCAATATTTGCCCCCAAAAAGATTAAAGGATATGTTTAATAAATGCTGGTAAACTAAGGCATATGCCATTGTATTGATTTAGCAAGGGGTGTATGCTGGCCAATGTATGTACCGGGACTTTTCTGTCAAAGACGAACTCACCTCAGACGTTATCTCTCGCTGTGCAGTAGTAGCAACAGCTTTCACTATCACTTGCTGCACCATATTACCTTTCTCTTTGGTTTCTTCTAAAAATTTGTCCCCTCTAAATTCGCTACAGTACATTGGCATATGTGCATCCTTAAATGTACTGCTCTCTAGGACCAAATGAATGGATTTTTCGTCCCGTTCCTGGAGTGTCAAACTAAGAGTGTGTGTTGACCTCGGCGACACGACTCCGTACAGTGGCAATTTGGCAAAGCGTCGCTCAGTTTCTTCTGCATAGGATTCCACAAGCCTAAATGCAAAATGTTCATCTGTGAAGTTTCTAAGGTTCAGCGAACTTGGGATCAGCTTGTTCGGTACGCAGGGAAAGCAGAGGAGATGCGGATGGACAAATAGCTTGGTGGGTACAGTGCTGGATAAGACACTGGATACCTGCAAAAGAAGAGCCTGTGCTGTTAATGTCATGGTGAATTTCTAACTAAAGTCCTTTTTTATTGAATTAATTGCGGGACATCTAACTTACCTGATCAGTTTTAAATATACATGCAGTTCAGTGAGTTTCCTAGAACAACGATATTGCACTTGTCGCTCAGAACAATGGAGGCGATATTTAATTTGACCTAGAGCCCTAAGCTATTCTTACCCTAGCTATTGTTCTCAGGTTCATCATATAAGCATATTTACAAGGATATAATTGTTGAAATATCCCATCAAGCAAATCAATAATTTAATATACTATCACTAGAATTTTGTCCACTACACATTTGTGTTAGATGTTGAAACATGCAACAAGATTAGCAAAGAATTTAACTAAAACTTTACATCATCAGAATTGTTGCTGAATTTCAAAGACAATTCTTTTTGGCTAAAAATAGGACAAAAGGGGAACTAAAACTATGATGAAACAAAAAGTCAGTAATGTTTATTTTGCTCGATGTGAACAATATCTAAATTGACAAACTATATTATAATTAGTAACTCTATAAACTAATCACTGTACATTTCCCCATTTCCCTTTGTTCTTAACAATTTAATTTCTGATTTTGTGGTAAGATGCATGGATGCATCTCTTGTCAATGATATAAATAAATCCTAAGCTGTCATTGTGTTTAGATGTTGCATAGTATCACAGCTCCACCAAAATTTGGACGCATAATAACATGTACCAACAACCATGTCCACTTCACCTCTCACACCATATTCAGGCAGCCGATTCTATTTTAAAATGAGAGTGCCTTTTCAGCTCCCGGGTGCCTAGGCACCCTATATGAACAGAAAACCTTTAGAGGAGCTCTACATGAACTGAAACTTTGCAACATCAAAGATGATTAAATTTTGTAGGTGCTTGGAAAATTTCATGCCAGAAAACCTTTAGAGGAGCTCTACATGCGAAAAAGATTTCAGTGTTTGAAGTTTTGAGCACTTTTAGCACTGAAATCTGAAAACTCGTTTGTACACCTTTCTGTACATGATATTTTGGCATGAAAACTTGCAAGAACCTACAAAGTTTGACCATCTTTGATGTCACAAAGTTTCAGATTTTTTTTGAATTTACTGTTCAAAGAGGGTGCCTAGGCACCCGGGAGCTGTTAGATCTTTTTGTATTAAAATACCTCACCTCATCTGTAGTTTCTGTTTCCTTGAGCCTTTCGATTATCTTGTGTGTACTAACAGGCCTCTTTGCTGGATTGAAGTCACTGCACTCTATCCCTATTTCAGTGCAAACTCGTACTTGTTCCACATGTGTGTCTTCTAGTGATTTTCCCAACCTTTCACACCATCTCTCAAGTACCTGCAATATTCAACCATCAACTAATGACAAAAGTCCTTCAAAAAGTGAAGTTTGGACCAATGGTTTCTAGTCACATCTATCAGCATTTAAATTGCACTTTCACGGTCAATAACAAAAAATGGTAATATGAAGTGAAGTACTTCATGTAAGTAATAATCAAGATGCATATGTACTTCTTTGCCTTTATTTTAGTCCAGTTTTTCCATATAGTTCTTTAAGTGAATGGTTTCT
The DNA here is from genome assembly GCF_018294505.1 of Triticum aestivum. NCBI lineage: Eukaryota > Viridiplantae > Streptophyta > Magnoliopsida > Poales > Poaceae > Triticum > Triticum aestivum. The sequence goes on from NC_057806.1 coordinate 569,873,032, forward strand.
CCAAAGACAGATCTGATTTTGTACAGTAAAAAATACTTGGTTATTGTGTACGTTTTAGTCTCCATTAATCATTTATATGGCTAAGCTCATTTTTATTTTTACCTTAAAACACATTTATACCTTTGCTTTATATATAAAGCGGGGCGAAAGCCTTTTTCGGTAAAACACATTTATACCTGGTTTGATATGCTCCAAGAAGTGTTGTTCTAATTTTTTTCTATAATTTCTTACATTACTAACTGTGTTTTTTTACCTGATTACTAACTGTGTTATCGCTAATACTAGTAGATAATGTCCAAAGAAGAATGACAGTTTTCAACCCTTAAACTATATTCACAAAACTAGCCTAGAGATAAAATGAATCCTTGGGTGCACATTTCGTTGCGAATTAATATGTACATGTGAGGGGCAACACTTTAGTGGTTAAGGTTGTCTTGTTCTACATTGAAAGTGGAGAGTAACCGTATTTTTTGGCTTAGTTATTGGTTTACTGTGAATTCCATGTCTACATATGAGAATAGCTAAGTGACTAACAGTAATCTTTTCTAATTAAATATCGGGAATAGCTATTCTTACAACTTCAACGTCGGGACACCCTTTCCTTCCTGTTAGTATCTCTATGATTATAATACCAAGACTATATATATCTGACTGGATTGTGATTTTTTCCCCATCGTAGAGTTCTGGTGCAATATATCCCCTGCATCATAAAGAAAAGGTGGATGAAATATATTCATTCAGGACAAAAGAAAAATGAGACTAGAAGAGACTTAGACAACTTACAGTGTACCAGAAATATTTGAAGTAATAGATTGGCTAGTTTGCCTTTCCTCAAAATACCTTGAGAGACCAAAGTCAGTAATCTTTGGTACCATATTGTCATCTAGGAGTACATTTTCTGGTTTCAGATCTAAGTGAACAATACGATTCTCATGGAGATAATTTAAACCTTGGCAAATTCCGATGATAATTTGGTAGCGCTTTCTCCATTCAAGTCCGCAAGACTCATCTATATGGGGTCATGAGAAAGTGAGTTTAGAATTCAAGACACTTGGGTTTTTTAATATTTCAATGGTAGGTAGGGCATGGTACATGATTTATAACATATGTTGGGGATACTTGACCAAAATAATAATATAGTGTAGAAAATCATGTCCCTACCACTAATATAATCACGTAGACTCCCTTTGGACATGTATTCGAAGCAAAGCAATCTTTGCCGTACATCTGCCATGACTAATTTTCCGTTGTAGCTCAACATATTCCCTTGTGTGTCAGCACAATATCCCAAAAACCGTACTATGTTTTTGTGCCTTGCCTTCATCAAACATTGAACCTCTCCATGGAATTTCTTCTCATCCATACACATATCGCTCAATCTCTTCACAGCGACTGTACCACTCTCAAGTACTCCCTGCGATAGAAACATGCCTTTTCAGCACCATGTCGAGTTCACAAATCAACTAGGCATTTCAAAGTTGTGTTACCTGATATACCAATGCAAAGCCACCCCTACCGATTTGTCGATCGTTAGAGAAATCGTTTGTGATGTCTTTCAGAAGTGATAGTGGTAAGGCCTTTGGGTCAGCCGTTTCATCTAGTAGCATGAGCTCAAGGTCATTTAGTGCTGCAGTATCTCGGCAACCCATTAGCGATTTTATAGCAGAGCACCACTAGATCCAGCTTTCCAATTACTCAGTAACCACAGGATAGACTAACTGCAGAGGGAGACTTTGATCCAACAGAGGGACTTCAGTAACTAGTCTCCTACATTTCATAATAGGCCAACATTATGGTAAATAAATATACTTATAAAGCTGAGTGCAGAACTAAGCACAAGAGAAAACTACTGGACAGTCAGCTGCTGGACAGTCATCCACGATATGATCCATTAGGTGCAATTCCTACAACTTGTGCTTGTACATTTTATTGCGTCACCTTCAACTAGGTAGGGATTAGAAATGCATGATTTACAGATTTTGTAGTTCATTCAATACATTCACTGCAGGCAGCTTGACCACGCTACCTGCCCTGCCAGTATACATCTATTCATGATCTTCCTTGAAAAAAAGCTGTGTTAAACAACAGTAGTATCAGTAATACAATTAGACATCCAAAGGGCAACATCAAACTGATCTGACAAATCTACTCTTCCCAGCCTTCAAGCTTTCCAAAACTAATGTGTGCTGATTATGGCACAACCAAAATGGTTTACTTGATTAATTTGATGGACCAAACCAATAGCTATGTCAGTGTATAAAATACTAAGTCGATAAGTCCTCTTCAAAGAAAAAAAAGTGGATAAGACAATGACAGGACACCAAACTTGATTCATGGCCAACTTCCTCTGTTTCTTGCTATTCATCTCTTTTGCATTGCTGCGTTCACAAATCTACTCTTCCCAGCTTTCATGCGTTAGCTTGGCGTGAATGTTCAAGATATGCACATGAATGTTCCATCACCTGCTTCATTTTAGTCTACAGAACAACATCTCATTGCTGCTCCTAAGCACGTGGCATCGAACTATGCAGAGCAGAGCAGCAGCAATGGAAGAAACGGGTTCAGTTTGCAGAAGAGAAAATGGATTCAGTACCTCGTGGAGACGAGCGTGGACGTGGTGTCGCTGCGCCGCCCGGCCGGCTCCCCGTCCCTCTTGCAACGGCGAACAGAACAGTTCCCCTTGCCTCTGCCCTCTCGCCACTGCTTGTCCGCAAATCGGGCACCACAGATGGCGATTGAGATGGGGACGGATGAGAATCGCTGGCCGGCCGGCCGGAGGCGGGGATGGATGGATGAGCGGGAGACCTCGCCGGAGATGGGGATGGAAGGTGGCGGCTGGGGATTGATTGAGCTCTAGAGTGCTAATCAACGCTTCTTCCAGTGTAGCTCAAGAAAGGAAAAGACTATTCTTCCTCTGAATGATTGGCAGCACGTGGAACGCACTACTACTTGTTTTCCACTCCCTTTATCTGAAAATACTTGTTATCAAAATAGATAAAGAAATATGTATCTAAAACTAAAATACATCTAAATACATCTTCTTTTATCCATTTTAATGACAAATATTTCCAAACGGAGAGAGTATTTTGTATTTTCTTTCTTTTTTTCTTGAAAGGAATCCATGGTGTTCATTAAATCGTGGTGGATTATAAAGATGGATTACGACAGCACACCCAATGGATCCATGAGGACACCTGCCTCAGGAGCATCTCCAGTGCAGTGCCGACCCTCAAATAGCCCGCGTACATCTAAACTATGCGGTTCAAATTTGTGGTGCCATCAAACACGGATCTTTATTGGTCCGCTCGATGGTCCGGACGCTGCTTTTTCCTGCAAACCGGAGATAAAATAGAGGAGCCTCACGGGCGTTTGGACCGCTGCCACGTCCGCGTCTCATAACCGTGGCCCACCCAACAACCCCATCCGCACCTCCCCCTCTTTGCCAGTCCAGAGCACGCAACGGCCGGCATTCATGCCGCCTGATGTGAGCGAACTGTGAATGGCGTTGACCGACGCGACCTTTCGAGAGCCAACTCCGGCCGATGCGTTGCATTGAAACGGCTGAACGTCCTTTCGCATGGCCTGGCCGAGACTTTATAAGTCGTGCTCCGGCACCGTTCACATCGCTCTGCTCATCCTCCCCCCTATTCCTCCACAACTCCGGCGATGGGCAAGTTGTGCGCCTCGGTGCCGGCAGGTGGTGGCTCCGGGGCGGGCTCCGGAGGATCGTGGCGATGCCGGTCTCGAACTCCAGGGTCACCATCCTCGTCGGCGGACAGCTCCTTGATGAAGGCGGAGATTGTCATCTCCTCCGACGGCGAGGAGGACAAGCCACCAAAGCAGAAGTCCACACCGGCGACACATGGCGTGGTGTACGCCGCCACAGACGAGGAGTAGGAGCAGCAGATGGAGCTGACGCTCCGTCGCTCTGTCCTCCACCTGAATGGCCCAGTGGCACTGCCTGGGATGCTTCTCCCCGTGAAGCCGGAGCTTGCATCTCCTCCGTGCAACCACGGAGTCCAACTCGGACGTTGCGTGAAGGAGGAGCCCCTCTCAGCACCGCCCCGACGCGTGACCTAGGAGTGTTGCTCACCGCCGTCCGTGCCCAATGCGATTGCCGCGAAGGCGCGCAGTCGCATTCGACACTACCTCCGCGACGGCTACTGTTCGTCGTCCGAGAGCACCCTAACGGCGCAGGAGTACGCCAACAGGGTGCGGCAACGATAGGATAGGCGCAACGCGATGCGCCGGTCGGAGTCCGCGGACTCCGACATCCCGCTGCCACACATCACGACGGACCCGGGCCCTGGATCGTACCGTTACGACGGCGGAGACGAGAAAGCACCGTCTCCGCCGCCTCGACCGGGAGATGGACAAGTACGTCCAGGAGTGGTCTCTCATCGAGATCGCCGCCGGCAACACCGTCTCCTCCAAGGCCCGCCGCCCTCTACCCCCACCCATGTCGTCGGTGGCCGTGACCGCACTACGCCCGACGCAGGAGGAAGTGGAGAGGATCATCCGCAAGCATCATGCGGCTGCCGGGAAGCCCTGTCGCCACGCCACCCCCTTCCGCGCCCGAAGCCCGATGACAACGACGATGATCGAGGAGCCGCCGACCAGGTCACTGTCAAGTATATGGTAGTGTAGGGTTTAGTTTTTTTTTCAAGTTTTTTAGTTCACCGGACCAAATATCGTTCGATTTTATGTAAAATTATCCTAGCTTAAATGAATATTGCCCGCTTTGTTCATGTTTGAATCAAGTTTGTTCATTTTCATTTAAATTCATTTGAAATGGACCGGTCATATGCAGATAACTTTGGATGTCCGCCTTCGACATTGGTATCCGTGGACTGGTCCCCATGCCGGAGCAAATTTACGAGTCAGTGTTGGACTCTTGGAGATGCCCTAACAATACAGAGACACCACCCGTGATAAGAAAAATGATAAACAACCCCTTAGAGGTCCTTGTGCACAGAAATTCAACCATCGACACTGGACAGGAAGGGGCGAAGGGCGATGAACACTAACAAGAGTACAAGACTTCCAACAAGAAAGATAACCAACGACTCCCTCCGTTTGAACAAACAAGAGGCAAACTTGTGGAAGAGTATTTGTGGCTCTCGGGTGCTAAATATCCCTATATGAATATAGCATTAAAAGGCATATTGAAAAATTTCAAAAAATTCTGAAATTTTAGGATATGAAATCTGGATGCCCGTTGTACACCCGTGTTCAAGGTAATGTCAGTAAAAAGGACAAAGAATTCATATGTGTAGAAAAAAATGTAATGTACTTCCTCCGTCCCACAATATAAGAGCATATTGCAAGTTAACATAGCTTGCAAAAGGCTCTTATATTGTGAGGAGGAGGAAGTATGTCGGACCGTAATTCATGCGCCGTGGATACCACGGGCACCCATTGCCTACGAAAATGAACACGGGTGTACAATGGGCACCCAGGTTTCATATGCTAAAATTTCAGAATTTTTTAAAATTTCCTGATATTTTCTAATGCTATTTTCATATAGGGGTGTGTGGCACCGGATGCTCCAATGCATTTCCCTATAACTTGTTCTCTCTTTTCTCCAAAAGCAAGGTATATAGTCATTTGTGCTAATTAGAAGCCGAGTTCAGTGGGTAGCACTTACATGGACTGGTGGGCCTGAAAGGACCTTGATATGTGTGCGATATTAGTGACGATATCTCTCACATTCATTAGTCATTAATGACGATATCGGAGTGATTTTCTAAGAATTTCTAAGATTATCCCGTTTAAACAACAGTGTGATGAGCATACAAATATCACCCAACACTGGTCCGAAAGAGATACACTAAAGTGATGCAGGTTACTTGTTGTCATTGTCACGCCGGTCTCTGCATGGCTGGTAGCCTCTCAACCCCTTTAAAGAAAAGGGGCTAATGGCCTCTAGATGTTTGGTATGATCCTAGTACCTCCCGACAATTGGTGCCAGAAAAGGGGAAGAACCCCATCTAGTTGTTGCCTTCGCTGCGGTCTCCTCTCCTTTGACACCGAAACTGTAGCATATTGCCTCAGTTAACTCGGCTGCGTGCTCAGCCTTCACTCTTCTTGCTCCAACGCCTCTGCAGGGTTCTACATAGACGAGTCGTCTCTCGTTGAACCGCCCACACGACGTCGTCGGAGGTTGCTGCTGTGGACTTCGCGTGGCGCCGGACGGTTCGCATGGTTCCTGGGGCCAGGCACCCACTGCTTCTTGGTGCAAGAAGATACTCCCTCTGTAAACTAATATAAGAGCATTTAAATTACTACTTTAGTGATTTAAAAGCTTTTATATTAGTTTACGGAGGGAGTATAAGAGAAAAGTGGCAATTACCCCTCAATCCCGTTATGCTGACATATTTGCCCTGCAATCCCCACTCGTCAATTATACTTAGGATGTCTATGGTTGATGTTAAACACGCATTGTAGAGATAGATATAGAGATAGATGTTTAAGTAGTTTCGGTTGACATATCCTCACATATCCTCTGTAATCGAACTCTCCTTTCTTTATCCCTTCTTCTCCAAGTTTGTAATCCCAACAACTTCATGTATGCGCTGTTATTCAGGGAGGTGCGCCCCTGCCATATAAACACGCAACGCGTCTCTCTACCGAGATAAGACGCTTCCCGTATATCGCACATGGTAATCAGAGCCCTTCCTCTCTCCATCTAGCTATCCCGATTCCATCTAGCGCCATAGCCATGTCTTCATCCGGCGCCTCCCAACCTAGCCTCAACGGCCAGGTCATCGAGAAGCTCAACCGCACGAATTACGTGCTCTGGCGCACGCAGGTCACACCCCACCTGCGGGGCGTCGGTGTCTTCGGCTACGTCGACGGCACCTCGCCGGAACCGGCCAGACTCCACGTCACCAAGGACAAAAACGGCAAGGAGACTTCTGAGCCCAACCCTCTCCACCCACTTTGGATCAAGGAGGACCAACAGGTGCTCGGCTATTTGCTGAGTACGCTGTCCAGGGAGGTCTTGGTCGCGGTCACCTCGATCACCACGGCGCGTGAACTTTGGTTGGCTCTGGCGGGCATGTTCTCGTCCCAATCCCTCAGCTGCGTCAACAACATCCGAACTGCGCTCATCAACGCGCAGAAGGGCAACCAGTCCGTTGCCTCCTATTTCGCCTCCCTCCGCGGCCTCGCTGATGAGCTCGCCGCCGCCGGAAAACCCATCCAGGACGACGAGTTGATCTCGTACATCCTCCATGGCCTGGACGTCGACTACCAGCCGCTCGTCTCCGCCCTCGACGCCCGCGTCACGCCTGTCACCCTCGATGAGCTCTATGCCATGCTGAGTAACTTCGATCAGCGCATGGCCCAATTTCATGGCTCCTCCGGCGGCTTCAAGTCCTCGGTCAACGCCGCATCTCGCGGTCGTGGTCGCGGTCGTGGCTCTCCCCGCGCCAAAGGGCGGCCTGGAGGCACCATCAACGGTGGTGGCTCCTCCAACTCCCGCGGCAGCCGCTCCCCCAACTCCAAACCTCGTCGTGGCGGCAGCTCTGCCAGGTCTCGTCCGGATGCCCCTCGCCGTCAGATCTGTGGCAAGCTTGGGCACACGGCCAAAGACTGCTGGTACCGCTACGATGAAGACGACTACGACTCCCAAGACGAGGACAAAGTTGCTGCAGCTGCGGATGGCTCCTACGGCGTCGACACCAATTGGTACGTCGACAGTGGGGCTACTGAACACATCACCAGCGAGCTCGAGAAGGTGACCACGTGGGAGAAATACCGCGGCAAGGACCAGATCCACACTGCCAATGGTGCAGGTATGAGGATTCGTCACGTTGGTCATACAGTTATTAAAACTCCCCATCGCAACTTTCATCTAAATAAAATTTTGCATGTCCCTAGTGCTAGTATGAATCTTCTCTCCGTTCATAGAATTGCCATTGATAATCATGTCTTTCTCGAGTTTCATCCTTCTTTCTTTTTGATCAAGGATCAGGCAACGAAGAAAGTGCTTTATCGAGGTAGATGCGTTCGAGGGCTCTACCCATTGCTTCCGGAGTGTCAAAGATTCAATAAACGAGCCTACGGTGTTGCCAAGATTTCGTCAACCCGATGGCACGATCAATTAGGCCATGCCTCTTTTTCTTTAGTTGAAAGATTGCTTAGGAAAAATAAGCTCCCATTTGTTGGTGAGCGCAATATTGAAACAGTTTGTGATTCATGTCAACGTGCTAAGAGTCATCAGTTACCCTATCCTCTATCAACTAGTGTGTCTACAAAACCATTGCAATTAATTTTTTCTGATGTTTGGGGTCCTGCCCCTAGCTCTGTTGGTCGACACACTTACTATGTGAGCTTTATAGATGACTACAACAAATATTCCTGGATATATCTTCTTAAGAAACGATCCGACGTCTTTCAAGTCTTTCAAAACTTTCAAGCTCTCGTTGAGCGCAAGTTTGACAACAAGATTATTGCTGTTCAATCAGACTGGGAGGGGGGGAGAGTACGAAAAGTTGAACTCTTTCTTCCAAAATCTTGGTATTTCTCACCATGTATCATGCCCTCACGCTCACCAACAAAACGGCTCTGCAGAACGTAAACACCGACACATTGTTGAGGTAGGACTAGCCCTCTTAGCCGGCGCCTCCATGCCCCTCAAGTTTTGGGATGAGGCTTTCCTCACGGCTGTCCACATCATCAACATGCTTCCTAGTCGTGTTATCAATAATGAGACTCCAGTAGAGAGGCTTCTTCATGTCAAACCTGACTACAAGTCACTTCGTGTGTTTGGTTGTGCGTGTTGGTCCAATCTTCGTCCCTACAATAATCGTAAGCTCATGTTCCGCTCAAAGCAATGTGCTTTTCTTGGCTATAGTCCACTTCATAAAGGTGTCAAGTGCCTTGACATCTCCATCGGCCGTGTCTATATCTCTAGAGATGTGGTCTTTGATGAAACCAAATTTCCTTTTGCTGATCTTCATCCTAATGCCGGCGCTAGACTTCGTCAAGAAATACTTCTTTTTCCATCTCATCTATCTGGCCTTGATCACGGGGGAGAAAATAATTGTGATGATCCAATGATGACTAACCCTCCTAACCATGCACATGAGCTTTGTGATGATGCAGGAGAAAACGGAAGTGAAAACAGAGAAGAAAATGATGCACAAATCAATCCCCAAGTGCCATATTTCATGTGTCACGAGGAGGGGAGCAAATCTGCCTCGGAGTGCGCTGGATCCGCCTCGGGATCGCTGCAGGAGCAGCAACACAGGCAATCTGCACCGGGATCCGCGCAGGCTGACACGTCAGAATCGACAGCGGGTTCGCCCGCTCGTGCGACCGACAGCGACTTCGCGCGTGCCACGCGCCTGTCCGCAGCTGGAGGCGACCCCGCGCCAGCTCCTCTCCACTCAGCGCTCGACACCTGGCAGCGCCCAGGTGGTCGAAGCGGCAGGCGTTTTCCAGACGAATTGCGCTGCTACAAGCGGCGCATCGAGACGCGGCTGACGGGCGCTGAATCCGGTGCTGATTCGCGCGGGCCCGCGCAATCATGTGCTCCTGATGAGCCAATCAGGAGGCTGGGATCTTCTGCGGTGCCTACAACATCTGGGTCGCGGGGCGAAGCCACAGAGGATCCGGGGCGAAGCCACAGAGGATCCGGGGCGAGCACGAGGCGAATCTGCCTCGGAACTTGCAGCGCCCAGAACTCCTGTTCCTGATTCAGGATCTTCTGTGGCCACAGATCTGGCTGCACCATCACAACGACAAACTCGGTTGCAACAAGGTGTGATCAAGCCTGTTGATTATAGACATATAACAAAATATGGCCTAGTTTGTTCCGTAGGTGAACCAGGTGAGCCAAGAACACTTGAGGAAGCACTCGGTGATGAAAAGTGGGAAAAGGCAATGAAGGAAGAATATTTGGCACTTGAGAAAAATAACACATGGCATCTAGTCCCTCCACAGCAAGGTAAGAATCTTATTGATTGCAAATGGGTCTTCAGAATAAAAAGGAAATCTGATGGAACCATTGATCGATACAAGGCAAGACTTGTTGCCAAGGGTTTTAAGCAACGGTATGGAATAGATTATGAGGACACCTTTAGTCCTGTTATTAAAGCTGCAACCATACGTCTTGTTTTGTCCATTGCTGTGTCTAGGGGTTGGAGTCTCAGGCAGCTAGACATACAGAACACGTTTTTTGTATGGTGTTCTGGAAGAGGAAGTATACATGAAACAACCTCCTGGGTTTGAAAATGAACAAGCACCCTCATTTGTATGCAAACTTGACAAAGCACTGTATGGGTTAAAGCAAGCACCAAGGGCATGGTATTCACGCCTTTGTCATAAAATGCAGACACTCGGTTTTGTTCCTTCCAAGTCTAATACTTCACTGTTCATTTACAATAAATTGAACACATCCATATTTGTTCTCATTTATGTTGATGACATTATTGTTACAAGTTCATCTAATGAAGCAATAATTGCATTATTGAAGGACTTGAGCACAGATTTTGCTCTTAAGGATCTTGGAAATCTTCATTATTTCCTAGGGATTGAAGTGAAGAAACATGATGATGGACTTCATCTCTCCCAGGAAAAATATGCCACTGATTTGGTAAAAAAGGCTGGCTTGCAAGGTTGTAAACCCTCACCCACTCCTTTGTCAAGTTCTGAAAAACTGTCTCTTACAGAAGGTACACCTCTAAGCAAAGAGGACAGCACTAAATACATGAGCCTAGTTGATGCATTGCAGTACTTAACTTTGACAAGGCCTGATATTTCTTTTGCTGTCAACAAAGTATGTCAGTTTCTTCATGCACCCACCACTGTTCATTGGACTGCTAGTAAACGTATATATAGTTCGATATGTTAAAAATACTTTGAGCATTGGTCTTAATTTCAGCAAGTCACCATCTACCTTGGTTAGTGCCTTCTCTGATTCTGATTGGGCAGGCAGTCTGGATGATAGACGCTCCACTGGTGGCTTTGCAGTCTTTTTTGGTCCTAACCTGATATCATGGAGTGCAAGGAAACAGGCAACTGTGTCTAGATCAAGTACAAAGGCAGAATACAAAGCATTGGCAAATGCAACAACAGAAATTATATGGGTTCAATCTATTCTTAAAGAACTTGGTGTGAAAAACACCAAGGCCCCATGTTTGTGGTGTGATAATCTTGGTGCTACCTATCTATCTACTAATCATGTGTTTCATGCAAGGACAAAACACATAGAGATAGATTTCCACTTTGTCAGAGAAAGGGTTGCTAACAAGCAACTTGACATTCGGTTTGTGCACTCTAGAGATCAAGTTGCTGACGGGTTTACCAAGGCTTTGCCCACACGGAGTTTTGAAGACTTTAAGCATAATCTCAACTTGATGAAGTTGTGATTAAGGGAGGGTGCTAAACACGCATTGTAGAGATAGATATAGGGATAGATGTTTAAGTAGTTTCGGTTGACATATCCTCACATATCCTCTATAACCGAACTCTCCTTCCTTTATCCCTTCTTCTTCAAGTTTGTAATCCCAACAACTTCATGTATGCGCTGTTATTCAGGGAGGTGCGCCCCTGCCATATAAACACGCAACACGTCCCTCTAACGAGGTAAGACGCTTCCCGCATATCGCACAGTTGAATGTCTGTCTATAATATAGATGACATGTTTGGCTTTGAGCTCGCAATTTTGTTGTTGGGCTTGAATTCGTATCCCCGATGCATCCCATTCATAGGCTACTAACATCCAATCTCACAATGGACTATACTAATACACTCCACTCACCATCATCCCCATGTACCCAGCTAGTTAATCTCTCTTCTACATCCAACCCAATTGTGCCAGCTAGACAAGAGATGTTGATTGGCGAGCATATATCATGTAACCACCCTACCGTAAAGAGAAGACAATAAATTGTAATGAAGTTTGAGCTACTCCTATGTCTTACCATTAAAGGTACAATTGTGAGTGTCGGTCCATACTACATAGAACTAGTTGACATGGCGGATTGCAGCAGTAGCAATGCAAGTAGGTTCAAGGAGCAGCTAGAGTTTACTCATCAACAATTTATCGCTGATATATACTATTATGTAACTATTGAGACATTTTACGGTGCATCAACTTATATGGATCGTTTATTTCTGCTCGTTGTACGGCCGAGATGAGCCAATACTACACCAAATTTCTGGTAGTATATTAAGGGGTTGTTTGGTTGGTGTCTTAAATTGCCAAAGTTATCCAGCCACACTTGTGGCGCGCCGCAGAGTGTGGCGGCCAAAACCAGCGCCACACTTTTGGCGAGAAAATCTGCTGCAAAACACACTGCAGGTTGTGGCAAGCCTAACCTTAGTAGGAAACCAAACGACAGCTTAGGTAGTTGTGGCGCACCGCACCTTTGGCGTGGCAAGGTGCGGCCGGCAACCAAACATCCCCTAACTAATCAGGGGCATTTTGGGTAGTTCACATTTATTCATCCCAGGTAGGTAATTTACTCATCCCGCACTGCACATTTCCCGTCGCCATCGCCGGTCGCCCCATCCAGCCTGCCCTGCACTAGCACGGTGGCACCCCGTCCTTGCCTAGCCGGCCGGCATCGGCGGCAAGATGCCCTGCATTTCTTGTTCCTTTCTTGCCTGCCGGATCTGGAGTTGGTAACCAGCTGAGACTCGAAGGCGAGTCGTCACCCCGGCCGCATGCCCCGTCGACGTCACGGCCCTCCCCACCGCCGACCTCAGTGAGTTCGTGGAAGGTACGTGCCCGCTCCACCCTAGTGAAAAAGCTTTATTAGTAGTAGTGAAAGAGCAATGAGATGTCGAGATCATGCCATCAGCTAAAAACTGACCATGCCCATGAAGCCATGATGATTGACGAGGACCTTGCACTAGTAGAAAAAGGGTCATTTGTCCCGGTTCTAGAGGGCCTTTAGTCCCGGTTCTGAAACCGGGACTAAAGGGTCATTACTAAAGCCTCCCCCTTTAGTCCCGGTTCTTACATGAACCGAGACTAAAGGCCGTCCACGCGGCCGTTGTCTGGAGCTCCACCTTTAGTCCCGGTTGGTAACACCAACCGGGACTAAAGGTATTTTTACGAATTTTTTTACCAACCGGGACTAAAGGTATTTTTACAATTTTTTTTTGATTTTTTTAATTTCTGAATTATTTTCCAATTTAATCTCTAATCACCCCTCATTACCGCTCTATTTAACCTCTAATCTCTAATCACCCCTCGTCATTTCAAATCATCTAACTTCCTGGCCGGTCACACATCTTCTCACTACTCCAGCCTGAGCACGCTTAACTTCCGGGTTCTATTCCCCCTCGTTTCCAAGTTTGCACTTCTTGTTTTCCTAACAGTAGTAAGATGTCAATCCTATTCACCCTCAGGAGTTTAGCTTGAGCATGAAGTCACATGTTTCACTGTTTGAGTTTGAAACTATTATTCTAAAAAACAATAATTATTTAGTAACACTAATATTTCTTAAATAAGTAGTTTGACCACAGTTTGACCAAAATTCAAAAAATTGAAATAATTATTTAGTAACACTAATATTCTTGAATAATTATGTAGTAACACTAATATTTCTTGAATAAGTAGTTTGACCACAGTTTGACCAGATTTGACCAAAATTCAAAAATACTGTAATAATTATTTAGTAACACTAATATTCTTGAATAGTTATTTAGTAACACTAATACTTCTTGAATAAGTAGTTTGACCAAAGTTTGACCTGATTTAACCAAAATAAAAAAAATTGAAATTTGAGCATAACTTTTTTCCTTTTAGAATTTGAGGATTCTAAAAATTTGTAAACAGGTCGTAGGCTGTCAAAATCGGATGCGGATTTTCGTGCTGAACATTTTGATATATTATACGTTTTTTGGACATCGTATGCAAAAGTTATAGCCGTTTTACTTTTTCATGACACTTTTTTGCAAAATATGTCCAAATTTAAATTTTTTTAATTTTCCTAACTAGTAGATGTAGTAATATAACTACATCTCGAAGAATTTTATTTTTTGAAGTTTTTATCATTTTCTTTTGCTTTTTACAAAACTGAAAAGGCGATCCACAAGGGAGGGGGGAGGGGGGGTAGAGTTTGAAAATGGGACCTTTAGTCCCGGTTTGACACATCTACTAGTCCCGGTTCGTGTCTCAAACCAGAACTAAAGGGCTCATTTGAACCGGAACTAATGCCTTTAGCCGCACAACTGGGACCAATGCTCACATTAGTCCCGGTTCGTGACTGAACCGGGACTAATGGGCTTATCTGGCCCGAATGAAAGCCCTGTTTTCTACTAGTGTTGTTCAACCCGTCCCAGGCATGACTCGCTAATACTGGAACACGATGCTATATCATGGCTAGAACTCTATTGAATTCTCGTCTTAGACATCATGTCATGTGCCTTCTTTTCGGAAAACGATAGCTAATTAAGTTGCTACATCGAGATGGCAGCGATGGCGGCGGCTGCAGCTGTAGCGGCATCGAGATGGCGGGGCACCGGGAGGATTGCAAGCGGCGTCGGAATGGCGGAGCTCTTGAAGGCGGCGGCCTACAGGCACAGTCAGGAGACTACAGGCTGCGTCCGGTGATTATTGCCAGCGTTGGGCTGGCTGATATTGGGGACGGTGGCCTGCAGAGGCATCGGCTGTGATTAATTAGACGAAACATATTTTCATTAATTAGATGAATCGCGTTATTGTTGAACCTGGGAAAAGACAACTCTATCCCTAATAGAAAATCTGATGGACTCATGTTGATCGTTGGCTTAACTTTAATAATACCCGTTATAACGAGTAGTATGATGTATCGTAAAAAGTCTCTAACTATTATATAGCGATGTACTGTGTATCAACATTCAGTTAGTTATTCCAGCCTTTCAAGTAAAACAATATAATGTTACATATAATGTGAGTAAATTGTTTCATGTAGCATTACACAGTTGAAAAATGCCAAACAAGTATCATTAACTCATGGACGCATGTGATATGACAACCTTACAAACTAGCTATACGGATCAAATGATCAAGTCAAGTCCGTGCGTTTTTGCACGCAAAGAAAAAAAAACTGTAGGTACTTTCCGGAACAAGTTACATGTAGGTTGTCCTCAAACATTGAGTGTGCAAGGCATTAGACGACTAGTAGAGCAGTACTATTTGTAAATACTAGATGACCCGTTGCGCCAATGGCGCAAAGGCCGAATGCAAGCTAAGTATTGAAAGAGTATGCACTAAAATATATAAACACAAAATGAAACATGTGGAAATAAGTACAGACTGATGATAGATAGATGGTTGCTTATGATACATGTTTTCTAAGAAGCTTACGGACGATCATTTACAATGTGATGAGCAAGGCATGTACATAGCCAGAGATATGTTAGACAGATGATCATTTACAATGTGATGAGCAAGGCATGTAGATAGCCGGAGATATGTTAGACAGATGTATCGCTGGACGATCAGAACAACTTCTCTGAGCCAACTCTTCATAGTAGTAATACTAAGTCATGTAGCAAAGGACTCTTGTGATCTGCTTAGATTAGATAGACAATCATGCAGAGGCCTTTGGACGTGCACTTGAAGGCGGAAGCATATGTTCTTTCATCATGGTTGTTCCAAAAGCATACCACACAACAGTCTAAACAGCAAATAATCGACAATTAAATGCACAGAATGGTCTTAAGGGATTACATAAGATCCAAAAGGATGATAAACATAGAAGTCTTAGTAGGCATCTATACTAATGATAAGTTATATAACAAGGGGCTCTTGCAACTTGCTTATATTGAGTAGACGATCAGGCACAGTCCCTTGGAAGTGCATTTTAAGGCAAAAGCATATACTCACCCTTCGTTCATGCTAGATGACCCGTTGCGCTGATGGCGCAAAGAGCAAGAGCGATCCAAGCATTCAAACCATGCACGTAAGAATATTTAGAGACCAGTGATCAACAAAAGGCATCAATGTTGTGGTCTTCAAGAGAAGATTGGCATCTTTTGTCCCTATTTCCACAACTGATTCAATTGAAGAACTAAATGCAACATCTTAGGGCCATATGCTTAATAGCATAGAAAGGGGAGCACTAATGATCGAAAAGCAAGTGCATATGTGTTTGTAGTGAAAAGAGATGCGTGACAACTATCTCTAATCTCATTATAACGTCACTATGCAATGCAGAAACCATAACCAGAATTATTCATATCTGAAACAAATACCAAACACTAAAATTAAACAAAAACATCATTGCCTAATCAGTTTTTCTAGGTTTACTTTGCTGGCCTAACATGACCCAATCAGAAAATAAGAATGAACTTGCTGGAAGGCTATAGGAAATGATTTGATGTTGAGATATTGATTACGGTTGCAACCCTCATTGTTGCATGTCTCTGCCCTGCCCTCGCCTTGGGACAACCTCCAGTGCAGCCATGCCCTCCCTCGCTTCCGGTGCTCCTGTCAAAAAGCCTTCCCCTCTAAGTGATAAATATGATGATAGAGAACACAACTACCCGTTGCTAAAAATTGTGCAGCTATAATAGTCAGAAAGACTTGACAACAAAAAGCTGAAGGAACCACATGTTAAAAAAAAGCTAAAGGGGAACTAAAGCACAACTACCCATTGCTGCAACATAGAAACTGGAGATACAACAATATTATTCTTAAGGTGAAATATTACTCACAACAGCAATATGCAGATTCATTAAAATCGAATACCATAGTTATCTGTAACATGTAGCAACACTTGAGCTGCAAAATCATCCATTTATCTTGTCGTGAAGGCTACAACTTTATTACTTGAGAATCATCATTCATTCCTCCATGCGTGTGCAAATTTCAGTGACTACTGACCCCAGTCTCCAACAGGAGCAGTTAAGAGGGGAAACATTTTTTTCCAACTTGATCACAATAGTTTACGTGCAGCCAACTTTCACTGAATTTATCTGTTCCCATCTCCCCCTCGAAAAGACATGTTCAAATACCAAACAACAGTAATAGTAAATAGTCACATGCCTTGTTGTTTGTAAGTATCAACGCACTTGTTGCACGAAAGAGCAATGCAAATTAGCAATTTATACTCGTAGACAAGAGTTGAGTGGTGTCCATCCTTGTAGTGGCTAACCAGATTGACCAAGTTCCTGTGATGAACTCTTATTAGATGTAGAGCCTGAAATGCAATTCAGAGTAGTTCTGTCAATAAGTGACCAGAGTGTTTGGCAAAATGGAGAGATTATTTGGGAAAATTGATTTGATCCAGACGGAAGGGAAAAATAAAACATGCATAAGAATAAGAGGAGAGGAGAGGAGCGGGAAGAAAGCTAACCTCTGCCAAGAACTCATTAACCCCATGAGATGATGATTCTAAGCGTGTTTTGACTGCAACTGGGGTTCCATCTTCCAAGTAGCCAAAATAGACTACTCCAAACTGACCTTTACCAATGGACATCTCAAAGTTATTTGTGATGGTCGTTCTTTGTAACTGAACTGACAGTTACCGATTGCATAGAGACAACATCTCTATTATCTTCTTTTGAGTTATTTCCATTCAACGGTCCGACAGAAGGATCCGCGTAGGTGTACTATACTATTAGCAACCAAGAACACGACTCACTATATTTTCTTGAACAATAATTAGACAAGTACTTGGTTTCCAGTCAATAGAAATCACCATTTTCAGTTATTCTTGCAAAGGCACAGGGTAACAATTACGACCACAACCAAAAGTACAGAAAATACAACGGTAGCCATTCGAAGCCAATATAAATGAGCTCCCGGATGGTGGCGTCGACGGCGTCAAGTTTGGCTTTAGGCGTGAGCATCTTCACCTCCTACACGATCAACCTCTACTTATAATAATCCGAAGATTGGGGTCATAGCGGACGCAACCGAGTTTGTGCCGCTGCAACAACTATATCTACTTCATCAATTAAAATTACTTTATCAATTAAACATACTTCATCGATTAGAAAGTGAAAACAAACAGTCTGCATTGGACATGTAAAAATTCTCTTCATATATCTCAAGCTGTTGCACCATATAAAAAGAAATGTTATAAGTAAACTGAAGGGTGAGTTTGTATGTTGATGCGTCCCTGATGAGATAATTTGGCTCAAATGGCAAATACAGATCAAGAAACTGAGCATACAAAATTTTATAGCTCAAGGGCCTATAAAATGTCGCCATACTCTAGCATGCTTGAAAAAATTATACTTAATCAATGTGACAATATCCGGTCCTTGTAGAACGGAACTAATTCTATACATATTACCCAAACACAGGGCATCAATGTCATGTATAAGAGAATAATTAACAATCGATGAATGTTGGAGGCATAGCAATGCTATGTTTGGAAAGCCAGAGATTGGGGCAAAACAGTCATTGGCAGCAAATAATGAGGCGCCTTAAAAAGTATTTCTACATACTCAACTTCATCATGATCTTCTGTTACTATTGGCACCGTAACAAACAAACAAATTTTCCTTTTTGGAGAAATTAAGGAAATCTATAGTAATTTTATAATACGGAAGTTCATAGCAATCAAACATCAAGATGCAAGCTTGCCATTTTAAAATATATACACCAGTACACCATGGCTATTTTAGATATTCAGTTATATTCAAAAAAGCATGACGCGTGTTCAACTTGTTACTGAAAAGGATCTCACCTTGTTCCAGCAGAACATGTAATGATCCATAATAAATATAATAAATGTTCACTGAGTTCATTGGTTCAGGTATCGTGGTTCCACATGATGGTGATGCATAAGAACGTTTCTTTTTTGAGAATTTAGTAGCAAACCTGCAATGCACAAAAAGATCAAATGGTTAGCAAACCTGATGTTCGTCCTGAAGCTAGTTCAGCAAGAGAGAACATTTAGCAACAAAAGTATAAACTTCTTTTAGAAGCTTGCAGCGAGCATGCAATGCATTGCAATGAACAATATAAAAAAAACATGAGGCGTGTGTTTAGATGGTTACTGGAAAAAGGACCTCACAGTGTTCCAACGGAACATGTAGTGATCTATAAACATAGTCGATGTTATCTGGATTCCTTGGTTCAGATCTCATGGCTCAACAGGACGGTGCTGCAAAAGCATGATTTTTTTGAGAAATTAGTACCAAACCTGCAATGCAATCAGATTGTCAGCAAACCTGCCATACGACCGGAAGATAGTTTGCGGCTATTGTTATAGCATAAACAAAAGCAGAAAGGAATGCCATAATTAAATGACAACTTAATGTTCAAACATCACACCAACGATAGGTAGAAATAAGAGTGTATCTGTAACAGTACATGTCCCCAATGACTGGCTGAGTCATGTTCCTCCACTTCTTCAAGTTTCTTGAAATTTCACCTATTTTTCATTGCTTCAATATTAATTATCAAGGGAATGGGACTATGATGAACAACCGAGCACTAAAGTTTAATACGAACAGCCTTCCACAAAGCAGATTGAAGGTATACAAGCACAAACAGCACACATGCATGTAATATTTTGATGGACTTATATTATGTATTTAGTTATCAAATTGCACCTTAATCCAACTATATCGGCCATGGGTCTCCCCCTTTTTGAAAAGCACCCAGAAAACTGGATATAAAAATAACATGTATAGATCCATACGGAAAGCAAACAGAAAACTAATGTAAACTAACTTATCTGAAAAGGAGAAAAAGCAATATTCAATTCAGTTGTTTGTTAATCGCTCTGTACCAAAGAGTGTTGGAAATAAAAAGAAAGGAGAAAGCAGGGAAGATGCCACCATGAGAACCAAATCGATCCAGAATATGTTTTTCTCATGTCAGTCTCCTCCCTCCTCCGTGGCTAATACTCCTCATGCTGGCCAAAACAACAAATCAAAGCATCAAAGTTAGAAACTAAAGAGAGAGAGAGAGACGGTAGGGAAGATACCACATAGAAAAACTAAATCGAACCACCATACTCTGTTTTTAGCAAGCACCATACCAAGACGAAATATGTTAAAGAAAAATAGGAAAAAGAATATACTATATACTCACCGCTACCATTCTTTGTAATCCCCCCAAAAAATAACACTCTTCTCTCCCCCTTAGAAATAGCCTGATGCCAAAGGGATCATAGTTAAGCACTATAGTGTAATACCAGTGAAAATATTTACTGAAGTATCAAAAGCACCATACCTAGGGCAGGGAAATCTGTGCAAATTTGACATAAGAGAGTGTAGACTTGTCTTGAATAAAACAATTATATGAGATGTGCCTTCTTCCTATTGCCATTCAGTCAACCATGTCGCCACTGTCCTCACAAACTGGAACTCCCCTGCCTCCCTTTTCCACTCATACATGACCAAAGAAAACCATGAACATAGCCAAACCAGATCAGATCCGGGCTCAATTCACGCAAATGCATATACAAAAATCTTAAGAATGCACAAAGAGCTTTTAGATATGCACCACCTGGGGGCATTCATAGAAGGTGAAGTTTTGAGATAAACTTGGAAACTAAGCATCTGAGATCAGTAATAATAACATAAAGAAAATCCATAATCTAATTAATTAGTCAGTAAGAGAACGATCTATGTGAGCCACCTTTAATCGATGAATTAGGGAGAGCTTCCATGTTTGCTTTTAGCAAGTTCAGAAAATGCTTTGCTGTACTGTTCGGCAATGCTCAGGCTGGCAGCCTACAAATTAGAAGCAGACATATATGTTTTGTTAGGCAAAAAGGAAAAAGAAGGTCGATCGCTCGCTGTAGCTTCGTTGATTAGTTTGGCGAAATTAGAGTACTCGTTGCAAAGAACACTTCACTTTTTCAGGTCGCGACAAGTGGTGCACATGCAACACGTCACTTGTCGCAACATGTGAGTTTTCTCTTTTTTCGTAGATCCGTTTATTCAAAATGTTTTATCTTTTAAACCGTGAAGCAGACATATATGTTTTGTTAGGCAAAAAGGAAAAAGACAATCAAAATCTTATTTGAAGGAAGAACTCCTCCATCGAGATTTTACAAGAAATATGTGATACCTTGGTGTTGCGTTCAGATTTGAACTACTCAGAGACCTGGTGCCCACACTGTAAAACAAACTAATCCGTCAGCACTGATGGAGAGCAACACGGGTTGGGAGTGAGTCACCACCGTCGGTTACGTTGTGAGCGTCCGCGGGCTAAGAGCATCATGGCCAGGCTGAGCTGTGCATAGTACGACGGTGTGGGGCGACGAAGATCAGGAGCAGTGTAGCTTGGGAGAGGGCCGCTTCTATCGGCGGCTTGAGGGCGTCATGGCTGGGCCGCTGGAAGAAGCCGAAGCGACTCATGTCTGACGCATTCGCCAGCATCGTCGCCAGTTGTGGCTGCTGCTCTCCTCCTTCCGTCGATGACGAGGGAGCAGGTGTCTTGACTGCAATCTATATCTGCAGTTGAACATTATTACTTCAATGCAAACAAAAACAAAGAAAGGTATCCAAGTAGAACAATTATCTTTCTACAACCATCACTTCTATCTTCCAACAGAATGAGAAAATATCTTGAATTAAAGTAACAATGATCTTGAAGCAAAATGCATGAAGTTGGTGTCAACCTGATGCATGTAACAGATACTGGATCCTCTCTCGTTTGGTATTCCCTCACAGCCTTACTGATCTTTCATCAAACACCTTGCAGGCATAGATAAAAAAGTATTTGCACATGTAAATAGATGAGCTGAAGAGAGAGGGCAGGAGGCAAGGGGGAAAGCCAGGTGTGGCATCTTCTGCTTTTCCATGGCCGCCTGCACCTCGGTGCGGCAGCTGCCCTCTGACAGACAGAGGGAGAGATGTAGAGGGATAGAGAGGGACTCACCAACGCGCGGAGCTTGGCAGCCAAAACGGAAGGGAAGCCGGCCCCAATGACCTCCTCCGCCTTCTATGCTAGTCACCACCACTCGCTCCCGCGCGAGATGCAGGAGAGCGCACACGAGGCAGCCGCAGCTCGGCCTCTCCATCTTCTCCGGCCGCTACAAACCATGGTGGAAGGTGGGCGGACGAGCTCCGCTCCATCTTCTCCGCCCCCCGCGGGGAGAGAATGGAACGGGTAGGTCGAGATGGAGGAACGCCAGTCGTCTCCGGATGCGGCGGCTCTAGCGAGATGGGAAGAGTGGAGGGAGGCGGCAGCTGCGCTGGGAGTAGAGAGCGCCGAGCGGGGAAGGAGGGAGGCAGGGGACCGCTCCGACCCGGCCGCCCTCCATGGGGTCGCCACCGAGGCGCGCGGATGGAGGAGGAGACGAGGACGCGGCGGCACAGATGGAGGAGGAGGCGAGGAGGCGGCACGGAGGAGGAGGCGAGGACGCGACTAGGGTTCGTGGGGAAGACGCGGTCTGCGCGGTCTCGCTCCTGCCAGCGCTGCCTGCCTTTTTGACCCGCTGGAAAGACTAAAATGCCCTTGGCCCATTGAAAAGACTAAAATGCCCTCGGCGGGATGCAGAATTTACAAGCGGTGGCATAGCGATTATATGAGGCGAATTGGAGGGCGCGGTCGTGACTACGAGTCTAGGAGGGTTTATATGTTCAATGTACTCACACCTGGTAGTCAAGTATGCACAACTGTTGAATTGCTTGGCTCTGAAGTACTCCCTCCATCCAGAAATAATTATTGGAGAAATAAATAAAAATAAATGTATCACGAACTAAAATATATTTAGATATATCTATTTCTCATACAAGTATTTTTTAGAACGCAGGGAGTATTTCGTACGATCATCGAGGTTTGCACACATGAAACAAAAAGTGTACCTCGTCAGCCATCCTTGGCCTAGCTAGTGGAAATTGATGGTATTCTTGATTCCTTATTCATATAAGTTACTCCCTCCGTTCACAAATATAAGATGTCTTAGATATTTCAATATGGACTAAATACAGACTAAAATAAATAAACAAACACACTAAAATACGTCTATATATATTTAAATTAGAAAAGAAAATTCAAACATCTTATAATAATGAACGGAGGGAGTGAAGGAAATATGCCCTAGAGGCAATAATAAATTTATTATTTATTTCCTTATATCATGATAAAAGTTTATTATTCATGCTACAATTGTATTAACCGGAAACATAATACATGTGTGAATACATAGACAAACAGAGTGTCACTAGTATACCTCTACTTGACTAGCTCGTTAATCAAAGATGGTTATGTTTCCTAACCATGGACAAAGAGTTGTCATTTGATTAACGGGATCACATCATTAGTTGAATGATCTGATTGACATGACCCATTCCATTAGCTTAGCACCCGATCGTTTAGTATGTTGCTATTGCTTTCTTCATGACTTATACATGTTCCTATGACTATGAGATTATGCAACTTCCGTTTGCCAGAGGAACACTTTGTGTGCTACCAAACGTCACAACTTAACTGGGTGATTATAAAGGAGCTCTACAGGTGTCTCCAAAGGTACATGTTGGGTTGGCGTATTTCGAGATTAGGATTTGTCACTCCGATTGTCGAAGAGGTATCTCTGGGCCCTCTCGGTAATGCACATCACTGAAGCCTTGCAAGCATTGCAACTAATGAGTTAGTTGCGGGATGATGTATTACGGAACGAGTAAAGAGACTTGCCGATAACGAGATTGAACTAGGTATTGAGATACCGACGATCGAATCTCGGGCAAGTAACATACCGATGACAAAGGGAACAACGTATGTTGTTATGCGGTCTGACCGATAAAGATCTTCGTAGAATATGTAGGAGCCAATATGAGCATCCAGGTTTCGCTATTGGTTATTGACCGGAGACATGTCTCGGTCATGTCTACATTGTTCTTGAACCGTAGGGTCCGCACGCTTAAGGTTTCGATGACAGTTATATTGTGAGTTTATGAGTTTTGATGTACCGAAGGAGTTCGGAGTCCCGGATGAGATCGGGGACATGACGAGGAGTCTCAAAATGGTCGAGACGTAAAGATCGATATATTGGATGACTATATTCGGACATCGGAAAGGTTCCGAGTGATTCGGGTATTTTTCGGAGTACCGGGTAGTTAGGGGAGAAGCAATGGGCCTTGATGGGCTTTAGTGGGAAGAGGAGAAAGGGCCAAGGGGCTGCTGCGCCCCCCTCCCCTCTGGTCTGAATTGGACTAGGGAAAAGGGGGCGGGCCACCTTTCGTTCTCCTCCACTTCCTTCTCCCTTCCTCTCCTCTTGGTGGACTCCTACTAGGACTTGGAGTCCTAGTAGGACTCCACATCCTGGCCACACCAATTGCCTTGGCCGGCCTCCTCCTCCTCCATCCTTTATATACTGAGGCAAGGGGCACCCCATGAACACAAGTTGATCTTCATGATTGTTCCTTAGCCGTGTACGGTGCCCCCCTCCACCATATTCCACCTCGGTCATATTGTAGCGGTGCTTAGGCGAAGCCCTGCGACGATAGAACATCAAGATCGTCACCACCCCGTCGTGCTGATGGAAATCCTCCCCGACGCTTTGCTGGATCGGAGCCCGGGGATCGTCATCGAGCTGAACGTGTGCCAAGAATTCGGAGGTGCCGGTGTAACGGTGCTTGGATCGGTCGGATCGTGAAGACGTACGACTACATCAACCGCGTTGTCACAACGCTTCCGCTGTCGGTCTACAAGGGTACGTAGATCACACTCTCCCCTCTCGTTGCTATGCATCACCATGATCTTGCGTGTGCGTAGGAATTTTTTTGAAATTACTACGTTCCCAACAGTGGCATCCGAGCCTAGGTTTTTATATGTTGATGTTATATGCACGAGTAGAACACAAGTGAGTTGTGGGCGATACAAGTCATACTGCTTACCAGCATGTCATACTTTGGTTCGGCGGTATTGTTGGACGAAGCGGCCCGGACCGACATCACGCGTACGCTTACGCGAGACCGGTTCTCCCGACGTGCTTTGCACATAGGTGGCTTGCGGGTGACAGTTTCTCCAACTTTATTTGAACCGAGTGTGGCTACGCCCGGTCCTTGCAAAGGTTAAAACATCACCAACTTGACAAACTATCGTTGTGGTTTTGATGCATAGATAAGATTGGTTCTTGCTTAAGCCTGTAGCAGCCACGTAAAACTTGCAACAACAAAGTAGAGGACGCCTAACTTGTTTTTGCAGGGCATGTTGTGATGTGATATGGTCAAGACATGATGCTAAATTTTATTGTATGAGATGACCATGTTTTAAAACCGAGTTATCGGCAACTGGCAGGAGCCATATGGTTGTCGCTTTATTGTATGCAATGCAATCGCGCTGTAATGCTTTACTTTATCACTAAGCGGTAGCGATAGTCGTGGAAGCATAAGATTGGCGAGACGACAACGATGCTACGATGGAGATCAAGGTGTCGCGCCGGTGACGATGGTGATCACGACGGTGCTTCAAAGATGGAGATCACAAGCACAAGATGATGATGGCCATATCATATCACTTATATTGATTGCATGTGATGTTTATCTTTTATGCATCTTATCTTGCTTTGATTGACGGTAGCATTATAAGATGGTCTCTCACTAATTATCAAGAAGTGTTCTCCCTGAGTATGCACCGTTGCGAAAGTTCTTCATGATGAGACACCACGTGATGACCAGGTGTGATAGGCTCTACGTTCAAATACAACGGGTGCAAAACAGTTGCACACGCAGAATACTCAGGTTATACTTGACGAGCCAAGCATATACAGATATGGCCTCGGAACACGGAGACCGAAAGGTCGAGCGTGAATCATATAGCAGATATGATCAATATAGCGATGTTCACCAACGAAACTACTCCATCTCACATGATGATCGGACATGATTTAGTTGATTTGGATCACGTAATCACTTAGAGGTTTAGAGGGATGTCTATCTAAGTGGGAGTTCTTAAGTAATATGATTAATTGAACTTAAATTTATCATGAACTTAGTCCTGGTAGTATTTTGCAAATTATGTTGTAGATCAATAGCTCGCGTTGTTGCTTCCCTGTGTTTATTTTGATATGTTCCTAGAGAAAATTGTGTTGAAAGATGTTAGTAGAAATGATGCGGATTGGATCCGTGATCTGAGGTTTATCCTCATTGCTGCACAAAAAAATTATGTCCTTGGTGCACCACTAGGTGACGGACCTATTGCAGGAGCAGATGCAGACGTTATGAACGTTTGGCTAGCTCAATATGATGACTACTTGATAGTTTAATGCACCATGCTTAATGGCTTAGAATCGGGACTTCAAAGACGTTTTGAACGTCATGGAGCATATGAGATGTTCCTGGAGTTGAAGTTAATATTTCAAGCAAATACCCGAGTTGAGAGATATGAAGTCTCCAACAAGTTCTATAGCTAAAAGATGGAGGAGAATCGCTCAACTAGTGAGCATGTGCTCAGATTGTCTGAGTACTACAATCGCTTGAATCAAGTGGGAGTTAATCTTCCAGATAAGATAGTGATTGACAGAATTCTCTAGTCACCATCACCAAGTTAGTAGAACTTCGTGATGAACTATGATATGCAAGGGATAACGGAAACGATTCCCAAGCTCTTCGTAATGCGGAAATTGATGAAGGTAGAAATCGAGAAAAACATCAAGTGTTGATGGTAGACAAGACCACTAGTTTTAAGAAAAGGGCAGAGGGAAGAAGGGGAACTTCAAGAAGAACAACAAGCAAGTTGCTGCTCAAGTGAAGAAGCCCAAGTCTGGTCCTAAGGCTGAGACTAAGTGTTTCTACTGCGAAGGGACTGGTCATTAGAAGCGGAACTATCCCAAGTGATTGGCAGATAAGAAGGATGGCAAAGTGAACATAAGTATATTTGATATACATGTTATTGATGTGTACTTTACTAGTGTTTATAGCAACCCCTCAGTATTTGATACTAGTTCAGTTGCTAAGATTAGTAACTCGAAACGGGAGTTGCATAATAAACAGAGGCTAGTTAAGGATGAAGTGACGATGTGTGTTGGAAGTGGTTCCAAGATTGATATGATCATCATCGCACACACCCTATACTTTCGGGATTAGTGTTGAACCTGAATAAGTGTTATTTGGTGTTTGCGTTAAGCATGAATATGATTTGATCATGTTTATTGTAATACAGTTATTCATTTAAGCAAGAGAATAAATTGTTGTTCTGTTTACATGAATAAAACCTTATATGGTTACACACCCAATGAAAATAGTTCGTTGGATCTCGATCATAGTGATACATATAATCATAATATTGAAACCAAAAAGATGCAAAGTTAATAATGATAGTGCAACTTATTTGTAGCACTGCCGTTTAGGTCATATTGGTGTAAAGCGCATGAAGAAACTCCATGCTGATGGGATTTTGGGAATCACTTGATGCTTGTGAACCATGCCTTATGGGCAAGATGACTAAGACTCCGTTCTCCGGAACAATGGAGCGAGCAACTGACTTATTGAAAATAATACATACTGATGTATGTGATCCGATGAATATTGAGACTCGCGACAAGTATCATTATTTTCTGATCTTCACAGATGATTTGAGCAGATATGAGTATATCTACTTGATGAAACATAAGTCTGAAACATTTGAAAAGTTCAAAGAATTTCAGAGTGAAGTGAAAAATCATCGTAACAAGAAAATAAAGTTTCTACGATCTGATCGTAGAGAAGAGCATTTGAGTTACGAGTTTGGCCTTCAGTTAAAAACAATGTGAAATAGTTTCACTACTCACGCCACCTGGAGCACCACAATGTAATGGTGTGTCCGAAAGTCATAACCATACTTTATTAGATATGGTGCGATTTATGATGTCTCTTACCGATCTACCACTATCGTTTTGGGGTTATGCATTAGAGACAACTGCATTCACGTTAAATAGGGCACCATCTAAATCCGTTGAAACGACACCGCATGAATTATGGTTTGGCAAGAAACCTAAGCTGCCGTTTCTTAAAGTTTGGGACTGCGATGCTTATGTGAAAAAGTTTCAACATGATAAGCTCAAACCCAAATCGGAGAAGTAAATCTTCATAGGTTACTCAAAAGAAAATGTTGGGTACACCTTCTATCACAGATCCGAAGGCAAGTTATTCATTGCTAAGAATGGATCCTTTCTAGAGAAGGAGTTTTTCTCGAAAGAAGTGAGTGGGAGGAAAGTAGAAAACTTGATAAGGTAATTGTACCTTCTCCCTTATTGGAAAATAGTTCATCACAGAAATCTGTTCTTGTGACTACTACACCAATTAGTGAGGAAGCTAATGATGATGATCATGTAACTTCAGATCAAGTTACTACCGAATCTCGTAGGTAAACCAGAGTGAGATCCGCAACAGAGTGGTACGGTGATCCTGTTCTGGAAGTCATGTTACTAGACCATGACGAACTTGCGAACTATGAGGAAGCGATGATGAGCCCAGATTCCGCAAAATGGCTTGAGGCCATGAAATCTGAGATGGGATCCATGTATGAGAACAAAGTATGGACTTTGGTTGACTTGCCCGATGATCGGCAAGCCATAGAAAATAAATGGATCTTCAAGAGGAAGACGGACGCTGATAGTAGTGTTACTATCTACAAAGCTAGAATTGTCGCAAAAGGTTTTCAACAAGTTTAAGGTGTTGACTACGATGAGAGTTTCTCACTCGTATCTATGCTTAAATCTGTTCGAATCATGTTAGCAATTGTCGCATTTTATGAAATCTGACAAATGGATAACAAAACTGCAATCCTTAATGGATTTCTTAAAGAAGAGTTGTATATGATGCAATCAGAAGTTTTTGTCAATCCTAAAGGTGTTAACAAAATATGCAAACTCCAGCGATCCATCTATGGACTGGTGTAAGCATCTCGGAGTTGGAATATACGCTTTGATAAGTTGATCAAAGCATATAGTTTTATACAGACTTGCGGTGAAGTCTGTATTTACAAGAAAGTGAGTGGGAGCACTACAACATTTCTGATAAGTATATGTGAATGACATATTGTTGATCGGAAATAATGTAGAAATATTCTGCAAAGCATAAAGGAGTGTTTGAAAGGAGTTTTTCAAAGAAAGACCTCGGTGAAGTTGCTTACATATTGAGCATCAAGATCTATAGAGATAGATCAAGACGCTTGATAAGGTTTTTCAATAAATACATACATTGACAAGATTTTGAAATAGTTCAAAATGGAACAGTCAAAGAAGGAGTTTCTTGCCTATGTTACAAGGTGTGAAATTGAGTAAGACTCAAAGCCCGACCACGGCAGAAGATAAAAAGAGAATGAATGTCATTCCCTATGCCTTGGTCATAGGTTCTATAAAGTATGCCATGCTGTGTACCAGATCTATTGTATACCCTACCACTGAGTTTGGCAAGGGAGTACAATAGTGATCTAGGAGTAGATCACTGGACAGCGGTCAAAATTATCCTTAGTAGAATAAGGATATGTTTCTCGATTATGGAAGTGAAAAAAGGTTCGTCGTAAAGGGTTACGCCGACGCAGGTTTTGACACTAATCTAGATGAATCTAAGTCTCAATCTAGATATATATTGAAAGTGGGAGCAATTAGCTAGACTAGCTCCGTGCAGAGCATTGTTGACATAAATATTTGTAAAATACTTACGGATCTGAATATAACAGACCCGATGACTAAAATTATCTCACAAGCAAAACATGATCACACCTTAGTACTCTTTGGGTGTTGATCACATAGCGGTCTCGCTCCTGCCAGCGCTGCCTGCCTTTTTGACCCGCCGGAAAGACTAAAATGCCCTTGGCCCATTGAAAAGACTAAAATGCCCTCGGCGGGATGCAGAATTTACAAGCGGTGGCATAGCGATTATATGAGGCGAATTGGAGGCGCGGTCGTGACTACGAGTCTAGGAGGGTTTATATGTTCAATGTACTCACACCTGGTAGTCAAGTATGCACAACTGTTGAATTGCTTGGCTCTGGAGTACTCCCTCCATCCGGAAATAATTATCGGAGAAATAAATAAAAATAAATGTATCACGAACTAAAATATATCTAGATATATCTATTTCTCATACAAGTATTTTTTAGAACGCAGGGAGTATTTCATACGATCATCGAGGTTTGCACACATGAAACAAAAAGTGTACCTCGTCAACCATCCTTGGCCTAGCTAGTGGAAATTGATGGTATTCTTGATTCCTTATTCATATAAGTTACTCCCTCCGTTCACAAATATAAGATGTTTTAGATATTTCAATATGGACTAAATACAGACTAAAATAAATAAACAAACACACTAAAATACGTCTATATATATTTAAATTAGAAAAGAAAATTCAAACATCTTATAATAATGAACGGAGGGAGTGAAAGAAATATGCCCTAGAGGCAATAATAAATTTATTATTTATTTCCTTATATCATGATAAAAGTTTATTATTCATGCTAGAATTGTATTAACCGGAAACATAATACATATGTGAATACATAGACAAACAGAGTGTCACTAGTATACCTCTACTTGACTAGCTCGTTAATCAAAGATGGTTATGTTTCCTAACCATGGACAAAGAGTTGTCATTTGATTAACGGGATCACATCATTAGTTGAATGATCTGATTGACATGACCCATTCCATTAGCTTAGCACCCGATCGTTTAGTATGTTGCTATTGCTTTCTTCATGACTTATACATGTTCCTATGACTATGAGATTATGCAACTTCCGTTTGCCAGAGGAACACTTTGTGTGCTACCAAACGTCACAACGTAACTGGGTGATTATAAAGGAGCTCTACAGGTGTCTCCAAAGGTACATGTTGGGTTGGCGTATTTCGAGATTAGGATTTGTCACTCTGATTGTCGGAGAGGTATCTCTGGGCCCTCTCGGTAATGCACATCACTGAAGCCTTGCAAGCATTGCAACTAATGAGTTAGTTGCGGGATGATATATTACAGAACGAGTAAAGAGACTTGCCGGTAACAAGATTGAACTAGGTATTGAAATACCGTCGATCGAATCTCGGGCAAGTAACATACCGATGACAAAGGGAACAACGTATGTTGTTATGCGGTCTGACCGATAAAGATCTTCGTAGAATATGTAGGAGCCAATATGAGCATCCAGGTTCCACTATTGGTTATTGACCGGAGACATGTCTCGGTCATGTCTACATTGTTCTCGAACCGTAGGGTCCGCACGCTTAAGGTTTCGATGACAGTTATATTATGAGTTTATGAGTTTTGATGTACCGAAGGAGTTCGGAGTCCCGGATGAGACCGGGGACATGACGAGGAGTCTCGAAATGGTCGAGACATAAAGATCGATATATTGGACGACTATATTCGGACATCGGAAAGGTTCCGAGGAGTACCGGGTAGTTACGGGAGAAGCAATGGGCCTTGATGGGCTTTAGTGGGAAGAGGAGAAAGGGCCAAGGGGCTGCTGCGCGCCCCCTCCCCTCTGGTCTGAATTGGACTAGGGAAAAGGGTGCCGGCCACCTTTCCTTCTCCTCCACTTCCTTCTCCCTTCCTCCCTTCTTGGTGGACTCCTGCTAGGACTTGGAGTCCTAGTAGGACTCCACATCCTGGCCGCACCAATTGCCTTGGCCGGCCTCCTCCTCCTCCATCCTTTATATACTGAGGCAAGGGGCACCCCATGAACACAAGTTGATCTTCGTGATCGTTCCTTAGCCGTGTACGGTGCCCCCCTCCACCATATTCCACCTCGGTCATATTGTAGCGGTGCTTAGGCGAAGCCCTGCGATGATAGAACATCAAGATCGTCACCACGCCGTCGTGCTGACGGAACTCCTCCCCGACGCTTTGCTGGATCGGAGCCCGGGGATCGTCATCGAGCTGAACGTGTGCCAAGAACTCGGAGGTGCCGGAGTAACGGTGCTTGGATCGGTCGGATCGTGAAGACGTACGACTACATCAACCGCATTGTCACAACGCTTCCGCTGTCGGTCTACAAGGGTACGTAGATCACACTCTCCCCTCTCGTTGCTATGCATCACCATGATCTTGCGTGTGCGTAGGAATTTTTTTGAAATTACTACGTTCCCCAACAGGGAGTATATTCCTGTCATTTGTGCTAGCTGTGCTTGCTAGTTTGACTGGATTAGGTAAGTCTACAAGCAACAATTTCGACTTAACTCATGATTTCTTACCCCTTTTTTTAGAAAAGGAGGATGTACTCCCGGCCTCCGCATCTAAACTATGCATGCAAACGTATTATTAATTATTCACAAAGACTATGCAAAGTGATACATCACTAAGGCTGAAGCCATCATCTTGGTAACGTTGTTGCTACTCCTATCCCCTTGATGAAGGCGTGCCGAATGTCCGGGCCTAATACCAAACAGACATCGCACCAAAGCCTAACATCTAAAGCCGGGTGTCCCATCCCAGCCACTACCTGGATTGGGTCCCATACCGGTTTGGCACACTCTCAGTGAGCACCGTACGCTACAAGAGCTGTCACCTCCATCTTCCCTCGGTCCATCCTCAGAGCAGAACTGATGCACCGATCTTGCCAGGCCTCTCTGCCATCAACGCCACCATGACGCCAGACAACTTCCTCCTCCTGCGCGAGTCCATCTCCAATACGTGCCCATCGCCGAACCTCCGCGGCGCCATGCCGTTGGGAACCGCCGTCGGCCTTGCGGTAGATGTAACACATCTCCTCCTCTTGCCCCTGCAGCCAACACGTGCTCCAAAACGATGCCCCCAGGAAGGACAACGACATCGAAGGTGCCATCGTCGTTCGATCTGGTAGACCCAGATCTAGGGTTTCCCCCGGAGCATCACGAGTGGGGCACCATGACCTACAACAACGATGCCTCAAGAAGGGAACGACGTCATAGACACCGCCATCGTATGCCATGACCGTAGTCGGCGCGATTTTCACCATAAATCATGGCCCCCCAATCTCGCAGCTGACTAAAACCGAACGGAGCTTCGCCGTGAAGACCAAAGCCGTCGCCGGCACGCCTGCAGGGAGCCTCCAGCCGCCCGTCACCGGTCCTCCACACGCCACCGGTTGCCATGCCGGGGCGGATCTGGACGGGACGCCAGATCCGCGGCTTTTTTCGCCCATCTCCAAGCATAGACTCCACCGAGGGGAAGAGCACCATGCCGGCCATGGATCTAGCTGCCGCCGCATAGGCAAGGGAGGACGCCCTACCTGCTGCTCGCGGTTCCAACACCGGAGTCGCTCTTGTCGCCTCCGGGTGATCCTGCAGCCCCCGCCATGTCTGGCCCTCCACGCGCAGGACGAGGCACCGCAGCACCGCCACCGGACCTGCCCGCGAGCCGTCGCGCCCTGGATGAACGCGATGCCGCCGCCCGAGGATGCCCGCCAACGCCGATCCCTCGCGCGAGGAGGAGATGGGCCCCGCCGCAGCCAGCACATACCGGGCTTTGCCCAGCGGCGCGGATCGGCGGCGGCGAGGGAAGAAGAGGGGCGGCGGGACCTGAGGCGCCGGCGGCTAGGGTTGCCCCCTCGGTCGCTCGCAGGGGGAGCGACGCGAGAGTGTTCGAGAGAGGCGATTTCGTCAGTCAGATTCTCTACATGATAACTCAGGGTGCCTGGGTCCAACTAGCTTAACTATCGGCAACAAATAGAAGCATGTGGTTATATATACACTGTCCCATGTGCTGATAACGACATTCACAAGCACGTACGCGATGAGCACAAGTGGCTGCCCGTGGAGAGGCGCCACGGCCGATATGGCATGCAACACATGTTTGGGTATGCAGGTAGTAGTTGTACAAGTGATGCTGTTGCCCGTGGAAGTTGGTTTCACTAGGGCACTTCCAATACTTATCGGATTTTTGCTTAGGTGGCATATTTAAAGTATATTATATCACTAGTAGAAAAACGACCTTACGTTCACCTCGCTAGTCCCGGTTCGATTACGGCCCAGTACTAATGTGACCATTAGTCCCGGTTTCGACGGCTAGGGCACGGGCATCATTAGTTCTAGTTCGTGGTGTATCTATAGTTTCAATTTGTGTCACAAACCGGGACTAAAGGGATGGTGGCAGGCTGGGTTGAAGCAACCAACCGGGACTAAAGGGGTCTAACCTTTTAGTTTCGGTTGGGGGCTCCAACCCAGACTAACCTTTAGTCCTGGTTGGTGGCTCCAACCTGGACTAAAGGGGCTCTGCAATTTTCAAACTCTACCCCCGTCCCCCTTATCGCCTTTTCAGTTAAAAAAATAAAAGAAAATGATAAAAACTTCAAAAATTAAAATCCTTCGAGATATAGTTATGTTACTACATCTACTAGTTAGAGAAATTTAAAAACACAAATTGCGACACGTTTGGCAAATAAGTGTTATGAAAAAGTAAAATGACTATAACTTTTGCATACGATGTAGAAAAAACGTATAATATATCAAAATGTTCAACACGAAAAGCCAATTCCAATTTTGGCGGCCATAGGCCGTTTTGCAAATTTTAGAATCCTCAAATTCTGAAAGAAAAAAGTTATCGTCAAATTTAAGTTTTTTGAATTTTGGTCAAACTATGGTCAAACTACTTATTCAAATAATATTAGTGTTAATAAATAATTATTGTTTTTTAGCATAATAGTTTGAAACTCAAACGGTGAAACATATGACTTCATGCTCAAGCTAAACTCCTAAGGGTGAATAGGATTGGCAGCTTACTATTGTTAGGAAAACAACAAGTTAGACTTAGAAACTAGGGGGAATAGAACTTGAAAGTTAAGCGTACTCAGACTGGAGTAGTGAGAGGATGGGTGACCGGCTCCACACTTGAGCAGTGATGAGGGGTGATTAGATAGTAAATTGTTAAATAATTCAGAAATTTGAAAATTAGAATAAACTTCAATTTTTTCCATAATAAATAAAAAAATTCAAAAAAAATTCCTTTAGTCCCGGTTGGTGTTAGTAACTGGGACTAAAGGTCCCCAGCCCTTGGCGCGGGCTCGTGCCACGTGATGGGCCTTTGGTCCCGGGCCGTGTTGAACCGGGACTAAAGGGGGGACCTTTAGTCCCTACTCCCTCCGTCCGGTGAAGAGTGTACATCTAAAGATTTTAGGACAAATTATGAAGTGAAATAAAAAATGCATTGAAAAAGTGCATGCCACCATCTCTCTTCTCTTTAATTAACCAACCCCAATGAGCTAAGTGCATGTAAAAATTAAGAAGACCATGTGTAGATTGTTATTAGTCTAGATTACCATGTGATGAGAGAGAAGTATTTTTTTCTACTTTAAAGTGCATTGGAAAGATATAAGTACATTCTTTTGTGGACAAATTTTGAAGCCAAACGTACACTCTTTACCGGACGGAGGGAGTATCCTTTAGTGCCGGTTACAGAACCGGGACTAAAGGTCCTTACGAACCAGGACTAAAGCCCAATTCTACACTAGTGTATGATGAAGCTTGTGGAATTGAATGGTGTGACTAACAGAGATTTGTCGTGAGCAAAGTGATCAATATAGTAGATCCATTATCATTGGGACGAACATAGAGATTATTATACGCTAAGTAACATCAGAAGTGCGGTTTTTCGAAGATGAAATGTCTAATATTTTTTCGCCCGGAGAATTAATCGTACTATTGCGAGGGGGGCGGCCATCCCAGGTCTTTGCTAGCGGAGCAGGGTAACCCTTAATTACCTAGCGGCCAGCGACTAGCACCATCAAGCTCCGTCATTGTTCGTCGCCCCGGCAAATTTATATTCTTCCATCCGCCAGTAAATGTGATGACACCAATTGTATTTGGAATGCAAAAGCGTGGAACAAATTTCCTCTCTTGTGGCTAGCAGAATGCATGCATATTGACATCGATCTTTGAAAGAAAAAGGATTTCCGAGGAGCTTGCTAGAAGAGTTAAGCTATGGCTTAAATGAATCTTGCCATAATGTTAAATCTTATGCATGTTTTTCTCTTAAGTCTCTTTTCCACGACCGAGTTTCCCTACACTTCAAGACATGCACCTCATCAAATGCTAAAAAGTGACTGTTAGCATAAGTGAATAGACGGTAGGAATGTACGTAGCTACGTGCTCTCGCCTAAACGCATCTTGCTAACCTTTTCTCTCACTTTCACAAACCAGCCAGTTTTAGGTTTGCTACTCTCTTGCAAAACGGTTAACTAGCTAACCCGTGAAATCGCCTAACTCATGCTGCTTCGTTGGAGTTGGATGCGTTGACCTATTTGTAGTGAGATATCCGACTTAGGCCTTGTTCGGTTGCTGGGGTTTGTTCCCCACATGGAACTAACCCCTGCAGGGATTGGGCTAATCCCTTACCGTCACCCAACCCCCACCAGCCCCTTCCTCGCCATTCCACTGCGGCTTAAACTCTGTTCGGTTATGCCATGGAAACAGATCAAGCAGGCAAGGACCCGTATGAATTTCCAAGGACCACCGCAAGCCGTAGAAATTAAGACATGGGAGGAGAGGGGAACGAAGACGAGGAAGATGCGACTGGGAGTTTGCGGGGAGGAGGGAACGCCGGAGGTGGGGTCCTTGCAGTCACCGCCGAGCTTGCGCCGTCGCTGCAGTTCACCTTCGGGTCGCCGGCGAGCTGCGGTTGGATGCGGTGCTTCACACGGGGAGGCGAAGGGAGAAGAACGCGGCCGTCGTCTCCTCGGTCGCCATCGCCGCTGATGTCCCTCTGTCCCTGCCGTCCTCGCCGCCGTCGCGCGAGAATAGGTGTCTTGCTGTAATGTTTCGCAAGAGAGAGAGAGAGACGGGGGTTGGTTCCACGGGGTAGGAGGAGTGGCTTTTATCCCGGTGGAATCCCGCGTGGTTTTCGAGAGGTTACACTGGGGAGCGATCCCTAACGTGTTTAACCAAACGCACATAAAAGATCGACCGGGATCGAACCCCCGTCGGGGCGAAACCACGTGGTTCTGCAGGGATTTGAGCCCAATCCCGGCAGGGTGGGGTCTAACCGAACGAAGCCTTAAGGGTCATCGAGACTCAGATTCCTCAACCATACGATCCACTTGGTGCGCAAAAATTCTATGCAAGGGCAGTAGGCTCACACTAGTCATACCCGTCTTATATTCTTGCCTAGTTTATTTTATGACTTTGTTATAGTTTGCCGATCGCGGATCTGATCGCTTTGAGGCATTTTTTCTTTTTTCTCGCCTACCATAGTTTTGGTCTTATATGACTTTGCTATTTGCCGACGTGTTTTTGTGTGGGTGCGTTGGTGTTGGTCGTGTGCATCCTAGCAATGCAGAGGCCGGATGTGTTCTCATTGTGTTTATATCCTCTTAATGCTTCATTTTGAGTCAATAAAGTCC
This sequence comes from Triticum aestivum, assembly GCF_018294505.1. Classification (NCBI taxonomy): domain Eukaryota; kingdom Viridiplantae; phylum Streptophyta; class Magnoliopsida; order Poales; family Poaceae; genus Triticum; species Triticum aestivum. The sequence continues at coordinate 569,910,179 of NC_057806.1, forward strand.
ATTCTTTACCGAAAAAAGTTTATTTTATGGCCGTTTTTTGGATCCCAAGAAAGTGCTCAAAGCATGCATCGGTACCAAATGTCTTGTTGCTTGAAGAAATGTTCGGAAACCAAAAAATTTGGTAGTTTAGCCATCAAAATCTTGCATGTGCAGAATTATTGCCTCACGAAATTTGTTGTCAAACTATTCTCTTCGGAAAATAAACCATGGGCCCACTAGTTTCCCTCACCACGCCTGTACGCCTTCCTCACTCGACCAACCACACCTCATTCTTTGGAAAACTGCAAACACCCACCGAACTTCCCTATAAAAAAATTTGCATTTGACCCAAGTAGAGTTTGCCACAATACTTTCTGTTTCCGCGGAAACAGAGGAAATTAGATCCTCAACCAGTAAATGTAATTCAACATCAAATTTCAAAGACACATCACATGATGTTCATCAGTCAAAGCCCGACATCAATGTGTAGAAATATTTTTGTGTCGGGACATCGAAACACCTTCACACCACTGTTGTAGGAAATTATAAGGAGTTACAAGGAATAAATGGATTATCCACAAATTTATCGATTCTACCAGAATCATATAACATAAAGAGAATCATATAACATAAAGACTACATTTATTGACGTATATTTCTTCTCAAAATTGTTAATACTTTTTGGGCTCTGAAACAAAATCCATGGTAAGTACCTCTTGCATCATATTAGTTCGCAAGAGGAAGCAAGTTAAAGAAGAATAACAATCACCCAGCAAAAGAGTTGTATTTACCGATGTAATACATACTCCTCATAATTATTTACTACATGGAATAAATTAACATCTCATTCATAAGAAAAATTTATGAGCTAGTGAGAAAGCAAGGCTTTTAGAAAATGTGTACATGTAGACCCGACATCTATTACGCTGTATCGTACCCTCTAGATATAAGTGGAATTATGCTTCGATACTAAAAATCATTGGTAGTATATAAATCATATAATTCATGCAATTAATGGATGAAAGAACTACATACTCATATGGGTCACTTGTTTTAGATATCTATACTGAAGTTCCTAAAGGGCTTAAAATTCTGAAATTGTGCAAAATTATAAAAGTCACTCTATGACTCAAGTAAGAAAATTATACAGTACGACTAACCACACGAGTCCCTTTTTCAGAGGATTATACGAATAATGATGATTTTTTATGTTTACTCATAAAGAAATCCTGAACTTTGTTTTCTTACATCACCTCGGTGTATATCGATGACCTCATCAGCAATATCTTTACAAGACCTACATACACAAAATCATCTTAAGATGAATAAAAATTGGGTTCAACCAAATTTAACATAAGTTTACAAATTGAGCATTCTCTGAAGAATGCATATACACATCAGTCTAGATATATCCAAAACATATAGGAGAAATGTTTCTGCCATACTGTACTTGTGAGATGTGTAGTCTGTACGACCCTGTTGGCTTCCTGAATGGCTTGAACCAGATGCTGGGACAGCGGCCTCTGCGGCGGCGGAGTTCATGCCTTGGCGTAATGGTGGCGGCATTCTGCACCGAGCAGCGTCCGTTGACCCCACCGCGGTGGTGGAGGCCGGCGCCGTCGTGCACTACGGTGCTGTGATTGGCAAGGAGGTGGTCATCGGATCTGGGACCGTGGTCGGGCCTTCGGTATCCGTGGGGCAGTCCACCAGGATCGGGTATGGCGTTTTGCTGGTGTCATCTCAATGTTGAGACAGAGCAATCTCTGTTTGGTTGCAGTGATCATTTGTTGCAGATGAGTTATGTGTTGATATGTGCAGGTATAATGTTGTGTTGAGCAACTGCTCGGTGGGCGAGTTCTATACGATCCACAATGGCGCCTGCATCGGTCAAGACGGTGAGCACTTTCTCACCTAGTGTTGCAAATATGTCAATTGGCAGCATGGTATGTTCTATGCTCTACCACACTACAAAGAACATGTCACGTTACTTATTTCAGATACGTTGCACATGTTTACTAGGAACACTAAATTGCAGCTTCTCGGCTGATCAAAACAGTTCAGTTCTCTTAGTCATTTTAGCTGGTGACTTGCATCTCAAGTTTTTTGGTACTAAAGCCTATTTGGTCTGTTTATTGTCAATTTTTTAATTTTCTTTGTTTTACTGTTATAGTAGCTGAATAGTAAATATTTGGTTTATAAATTACTATCAAACAATAGGGCTTGATTTCTGATGCTATGTAGATGTAGGTGTCCATTGCTGATGTATCCCTTGCAGATTTTGGTTTCTTTGTGGACAAGGATGGACAGGTCAAGAAGAAACCACAAGTTAGTCCTCATCACTATCACTCGGTGGAAATTAAATACATGGGTGAACTGTTGGTGAAGATTACAAATAACTACTAAGTATTAAGGTTGAAGTGTTTTGTCACAATTATTGGGTTGAGTGGTGAAGAAGTTCTTGGTTAATATATGTTAAAACAAATGTGCAATGCTAGTAACAGAGAACAGAGGAAACCCAGAGGTAATGCTTTTACAACGTGACATGGAAGAAATAATGTCTTTCACTAAGAAGTGCCTACTGACTGAGTGACTCTGTATATCGTAATTTGATATTTTTTATGCATATAAAAAAAATTAGGCCTCATAGAAAAAGCTTTGTATTCTTCAGGAGCTTTATGCAAGAATTGGAGACAATGTGGAAATAGGCGCAAATACATGCATTGACAGAGGCAGGTAACTTGTCACCTTTCTATCCTTTCTAAATTTATGTATTTTGATAATGTTCGATAATTCAAAGCTCATAGAGTCGGCGTGCTAATGTCCAGGGAATGCTTAGCTTGGCTAAGGCCTCTGTTGGCTAGTCCATGATTGATCTCAATATACCTGACGAACTATGTACCCTTTCCATGCCACCATTATACATTTGACTGCAACTGATTCTTGCTAACAACTTCTAACTATATTTGTTAACTGCAGTTGGAGAGACACAATGATTGGAGATGACACGAAGATTGATAATCTGGTTCAGGTATTCTCTCCCCTGTTTTAGTTATCAGATTCAGGCTTTTCTCTCCTTTTTTGTGAATTGGCATCCCTCTTGCAGATAGGTCACAATGTGGTGATAGGAAAGTGCTACTTGATTTGTGGACAAGTAGGGATCGCAGGTTCTGCAACGAACGTATACCTTCATCTCATGGATGAAGTGTTCATTCCTCTTAGGTGTGTTATATAATTTGTCATGTGTGCCTTTTGAAATTTGTCCTATTATGTACACACAGGTTGAGTGACTACATAGTATTAGGTGGTAGGGTGGCCATCCGGGATCATGTCTCCATTGCTTCAAAGGTGCTGTTTTCTCGGCTCCGTTCTTTTGACCTTGCTTTATTTTTATTCCACAATATTTGTAATTTCCATGCAATTCTTTGTTGTCATGTGCTAAAAACTAGCTGCATTCACTAGTAGAAAAAGGGTCAAATGTGAAGCACATTAGTGCCGGTTTGAATTTGAGCCGGCACTAATGTGACCATTAGTGCCGGTTCCAATGACTAGGCGAGCGGGCATCATTAGTACCGGTTCGTGGGCAACCTTTAGTACCGGTTCATGCCATGAACCGGTACTAATGAGGCCAGTGTGGCTGTGGTCAGGCTGGGCCTCCCACGAAGACCTTTAGTACCGGTTCATGGCATGAACCGGTACTAGAGTTTTTTAGTAAGCTGGTTTTTAGTCCCACCTCGCCAAGAAAGAGGCAGTATGAGCGGTTTATAAGCCGTGAGTGCAGAGACAATGACGAAGAGGCGCAATGCTCACCTGCACGTTGATTAGCTTCAAGCCTTTCGGAATAGCATAGATTGCACTTAGCTATGTAAAGTGCAATCTACACTATTCTGAAAGGCTTGAAGCAAATTAATCACCATTGCACCTCTTTTTTATTTTTAATAACTTATTTGAACTCCGGACTACTTCTGTTCCGTATGCAGCATTCAAAGCGACGTCATCAATTTCCAACATGTTCTGACATCATTTGTTGTCTTTCAGTCATTTACCTAATTGTTTAGAGAGCTAAATAACGGTGAAATTGAAAATCACTATAAAATGAACTGTGAAAATGTTGAAATTTAGCATGGTATCATCATTTCACCCGCATAGCATGTGCGAAAGAGTAGAGAGGGTCACGGCAAAAACTGAACGCACTTCATGTACAAACTGGACAATCTCTTTCGGAGTATCAGGATTTCGGACGAGAACTCATCTGTTACACGGGCACTTCAATGTTTTTTAAACTTATTTGAACTCCGAACTTCTTTTGTGTCCAGTATGCAGCATTCAAAGCGACGTCATCACTTTCTAACATGTTCTGACATCATTAATTGTTTTTCAGTCATTTACCTAATTGTTTAGAGAGCTAAATGATTGTGAAATTGAAAATCACTACAAAACGAACTCTGAAAATGTTGAAACTTGGCATGGTATCATCATTTCACCCGCATAACATGTGCGAAAGAGTAGAGAGGGTCACGGCAAAAGCTGGACGCACTTTGTGTACAAACTAGACAATCTATTTCGGAGTATCAGAGTTTCGGACGAGAACTCATCTATTACACGGGCACTTCAATGTTTTTTAAACTTATTTGAACTTCAGACTTCTTTTGTGTTCAGTATACAGCATTCAAAGCGACGTCATCAATTTCCAACATGTCCTGACATCATTTGTTGTTTTTCAGTCATTTACCTAATTGTTTAGAGAGCTAAATGACCGTGAAATTAAAAATCACTACAAAATGAATTCTGAAAATGTTGAAACTTGCAATGGTATTATCATTTCACTCGCATAGCATGTGCGAAAGAGTAGAGAGCGTCACGCCAAAAACTGGACGCACTTCATGTACAAACTGGACAAACTCTTTCGGAGTATCAGGGTTTTAGACGAGAACTCATATGTTACACGGGCACTTCAATGTTTTTTAAACTTATTTGAACTCCGGACTTCTTTTGTGTTTAGTATGCAGCATTCAAAGCAACGTCATCAATTTCCAACATGTTCTGACATCATTTATTGTTTTTCAGTCATTTACCTAATTGTTTAGAGAGCTAAATGACCGTGAAATTGAAAATCACTACAAAATGAAGTCTGAAAATGTTGAAACTTGGCATGGTATCATCATTTCACCTGCATAGCATGTGCGAAAGAGTAGAGAGGGTCACGGCAAAAACTGGACGCACTTCGTGTACAAACTGGACAAACTCTTTCGGAGTATGAGGGTTTCGGACGAGAACTCATTTGTTACACGGGCACTATAATGTTTTTCAAACTTATTTGAACTCCGGACATCTTTTGTGTTCAGTATGCAGCATTATGCAGCATTCAAAGCGACGTCATCAATTTCCAACATGTTCTGACATCATTTGTTGTTTTTCAGTCATTTACCTAATTGTTTAGAGAGCTAAATGACCGTGAAATTGAAAAATCACTACAAAATGAAGTCTGAAAATGTTGAAACTTGGCATGGTATCATCATTTCACCCGCATAGCATGTGCGAAAGAGCAGAGAGGGTCACGGCAAAAACTGGACGCACTTCGTGTACAAACTGGACAAACTCTTTTGGAGTATGAGGGTTTCGGACGAGAACTCATCTGTTACACGGGCACTACAATGTTTTTTAAACTTATTTGAACTCCGGACTTCTTTTGTGTTTAGTATGCAGCATTCAAAGCGACGTCATCAATTTCCAACATGTTCTGACATCATTTGCTGTTTTTCAGTCATTTACCTAATTGTTTAGAGAGCTAAATGACCGTGAAATTGAAAATCACTACAAAATGAATTCTGAAAATGTTGAAACTTGGCATGGTATCATCATTTCACCCGCATAGCATGTGCGAAAGAGTAGAGAGGTCACGGAAAAAACTGGACGCACTTCGTGTACAAACTGAACAAACTCTTTCGGAGTATGAGGGTTTCGGACGAGAACTCATCTGTTACACGGGCACTACAATGTTTTTCAAACTTATTTGAACTCCGGACTTCTTTTGTGTTCAGTATGCAGCATTCAAAGTGACGTCATCAATTTCCAACATGTTCTGACATCATTTGTTGTTTTTCAGTCATTTACCAAATTGTTTAGAGAGCTAAATGACCGTGAAATTGAAAATCACTACAAAATGAAGTCTGAAAATGTTGAAACTTGGCATGGTATCATCATTTCACCCGCATAGCATGTGCGAAAGAGCAGAGAGGGTCACGGCAAAAACTGGACGCACTTCGTATACAAACTGGACAAACTCTTTCGGAGTATGAGGGTTTCGGACGAGAACTCATCTATTACACGGGCACTACAATGTTTTTCAAACTTATTTGAACTCCGGACTTCTTTTGTGTTCAGTATGCAACATTCAAAGCGACGTCATCAATTTCCAACATGTTCTGACATCATTTGTTGTTTTTCAGTCATTTACCAAATTGTTTAGAGAGCTAAATGACCGTGAAATAGAAAATCACTACAAAATGAAGTCTGAAAATGTTGAAACTTGGCATGGTATCATCATTTCACCCGCATAGCATGTGCGAAAGAGCAGAGAGGGTCACGGCATAAACTGGACGCACTTCGTGTACAAACTGGACAAACTCTTTCGGAGTATGAGGGTTTCGGACGAGAACTCATCTGTTACACGGGCACTACAATGTTTTTTAAACTTATTTGAACTCCGGACTTCTTTTGTGTTTAGTATGCAACATTCAAAGCGACGTCATCAATCTCCAACATGTTCTGACATCATTTGCTGTTTTTCAGTCATTTACCTAATTGTTTAGAGAGCTAAATGACCGTGAAATTAAAAATCACTACAAAATGAATTCTGAAAATGTTGAAACTTGGCATGGTATCATCATTTCACCCGCATAGCATGTGCGAAAGAGTAGAGAGGTCACGGCAAAAACTGGACGCACTTCGTGTACAAACTGGACAAACTCTTTCGGAGTATCAGTGTTTCGGACGAGAACTCATCTGTTACACGGGCACTTCAATGTTTTTTAAACTTATTTGAACTCCGGACTTCTTTTGTGTTCAGTATGCAGCATTCAAAGCAACATCATCAATTTCCAACATGTTCTGACATCATTTGTTTGTTTTCAGTCATTTACCTAATTGTTTAGAGAGCAAAATGATCGTGAAATTGAAAATCACTAGAAAATGAACTCTGAAAATGTTGAAACTTGGCATGGCATTATCATTTCACCCGCATAGCATGTGCGAAAGAGTAGAGAGGGTCACAGGAAAAATTGGACGCACTTCGTGTACAAACTAGACAAACTCTTTCGGAGTATGAGGGTTTTGGACGAGAACTCATCTGTTACACGGGCACTACAATGTTTTTTAAACTTATTTGAACTCCGGACTTCTTTTGTGTTTAGTAGGCAACATTCAAAGCGACGTCATCAATTTCCAACATGTTCTGGCATCATTTGCTGTTTTTCAGTCATTTACCTAATTGTTTAGAGAGCTAAATGACCGTGAAATTGAAAATCACTACAAAATGAACTCTGAAAATGCTGAAACTTGGCATGGTATCATCATTTCACCCGCATAGCATGTGCGAAAGAGTAGAGAGGGTCACGACAAAAACTGGACGCACTTCGTGTACAAACTGGACAAACTCTTTCGGAGTATGAGGGTTTCGGACGAGAACTCATCTGTTACACGGGCACTATAATGTTTTTCAAACTTATTTGAACTCCGGACTTCTTTTGTGTTCAGTATGCAGCATTCAAAGCGACGTCATCAATTTCCAACATGTTCTGACATCATTTGTTGTTTTTCAGTCATTTACCTAATTGTTTAGAGAGCTAAATGACCGTGAAATTGAAAATCACTACAAAATGAATTCTGAAAATGTTGAAACTTGGCATGGTATCATCATATCACCCGCATAGCATGTGCGAAAGAGCAGAGAGGGTCACGGAAAAAACTGGACGCACTTCGTGTACAAACTGGACAAACTCTTTCGGAGTATGAGGGTTTCGGACGAGAACTCATCTGTTACACGGGCACTACAATGTTTTTTAAACTTATTTGAACTCTGGACTTCTTTTGTGTTTAGTATGCAACATTCAAAGCGACGTCATCAATTTCCAACTTGTTCTGACATCATTTGCTGTTTTTCAGTCATTTACCTAATTGTTTAGAGAGCTAAATGACCGTGAAATTAAAAATCACTACAAAATGAATTCTGAAAATGTTGAAACTTGGCATGGTATCATCATTTCACCCGCATAGCATGTGCGAAAGAGTAGAGAGGTCACGGCAAAAACTGGACGCACTTCGTGTACAAACTGGACAAACTCTTTCGGAGTATCAGTGTTTCGGACGAGAACTCATCTGTTACACGGTCACTTCAATGTTTTTTAAACTTATTTGAACTCCGTACTTCTTTTGTGTTCAGTATGCAGCATTCAAAGCAACGTCATCAATTTCTAACATGTTCTGACATCATTTGTTGTTTTTCAGTCATTTACCTAATTGTTTAGAGAGCAAAATGACCGTGAAATTGAAAATCACTACAAAATGAACTCTGAAAATGTTGAAACTTGGCATGACATTATCATTTCACCCGCATAGCATGTGCGAAAGAGTAGAGAGGGTCACAGGAAAAATTGCACGCACTTCGTGTACAAACTAGACAAACTCTTTCGGAGTATGAGGGTTTTGGACGAGAACTCATCTGTTACACGGGCACTACAATGTTTTTTAAACTTATTTGAACTCCGGACTTCTTTTGTGTTTAGTAGGCAGCATTTAAAGCGACGTCATCAATTTCCAACATGTTCTGGCATCATTTGCTGTTTTTCAGTCATTTACATAATTGTTTAGAGAGCTAAATGACCGTGAAATTGAAAATCACTACAAAATGAACTCTGAAAATGTTGAAACTTGGCATGGTATCATCATTTCACCCGCATAGCATGTGCGAAAGAGTAGAGAGGGTCACAGAAAAAATTGGACGCACTTCGTGTACAAACTGGACAAACTCTTTCGGAGTATGAGGGTTTTGGACGAGAACTCATCTGTTACACGGGCACTACAATGTTTTTTAAACTTATTTGAACTCCGGACTTCTTTTGTGTTCAGTAGGCAGCATTCAAAGCGACGTCATCAATTTCCAACATGTTCTGGCATCATTTGCTGTTTTTCAGTCATTTACCTAATTGTTTAGAGAACTAAATGACCATGAAATTGAAAATCACTACAAAATGAACTCTGAAAATGTTGAAATTTGGCATGGTATCATCATTTCACCCGCATAGCATGTGTGAAAGAGTAGAGAGGGTCACGGCAAAAACTGGACGCACTTCGTGTACAAACTGGACAATCTCTTTCGGAGTATCAGGGTTTCGGACGAGAACTCATCTGTTACACGGGCACTTCAATGTTTTTTAAACTTATTTGAACTCCGGACTTCTTTTGTGTTCAGTATGCAGCATTCAAAGCGACATCATCACTTTCCAACATGTTCTGACATCATTTATTGTTTTTCAGTCATTTACCTAATTGTTTAGAGAGCTAAATGACCGTGAAATTGAAAATCACTACAAAATGAACTCTGAAAATGTTGAAACTTGGCATGGTATCATCATTTCACCCGCATAGCATGTGCGAAAGAGTAGAGAGGGTCACGGCAAAAACTGGACGCACTTCGTGTACAAACTGGACAATCTATTTCGGAGTATCAGAGTTTCGGACGAGAACTCATCTGTTACACGGGCACTTCAATGTTTTTTAAACTTATTTGAACTCCGTACTTCTTTTGTGTTCAGTATGCAGCATTCAAAGCGACGTCATCAATTTCCAACATGTCCTGACATCATTTGTTGTTTTTCAGTCATTTACCTAATTGTTTAGAGAGCTAAATGACCGTGAAATTAAAAATCACTACAAAATGAATTCTGAAAATGTTGAAACTTGCACTGGTATTATCATTTCACTCGCATAACATGTGCGAAAGAGTAGAGAGCGTCACGGCAAAAACTGGACGCACTTCGTGTACAAACTGGACAAACTCTTTCGGAGTATCAGGGTTTTAGACGAGAACTCATCTGTTACACTGGCACTTCAATGTTTTTTAAACTTATTTGAACTCCGGACTTCTTTTGTGTTCAGTATGCAGCATTCAAAGCGACATCATCACTTTCCAACATGTTCTGACATCATTTATTGTTTTTCAGTCATTTACCTAATTGTTTAGAGAGCTAAATGACCGTGAAATTGAAAATCACTACAAAATGAACTCTGAAAATGTTGAAACTTGGCATGGTATCATCATTTCACCCGCATAGCATGTGCGAAAGAGTAGAAAGGGTCACGGCAAAAACTGGACGCACTTCGTGTACAAACTGGACAAACTCTTTCGGAGTATTAGGGTTTCGGACGAGAACTCATCTGTTACACGGGCACTACAATGTTTTTCAAACTTATTTGAACTCCGGACTTCTTTTGTGTTCAGTATGCAGCATTCAAAGCGACGTCATCAATTTCCAACATGTTCTGACATCATTTGTTGTTTTTCAGTCATTTACCAAATTGTTTAGAGAGCTAAATGACCGTGAAATTGAAAATCACTACAAAATGAAGTCTGAAAATGTTGAAACTTGGCATGGTATCATCATTTCACCTGCATAGCATGTGCGAAAGAGCAGAGAGGGTCACGGCAAAAACTGGACGCACTGCGTGTACAAACTGGACAAACTCTTTCGGAGTATGAGGGTTTCAGACGAGAACTCATCTATTACACGGGCACTACAATGTTTTTTAAACTTATTTGAACTCCGTACTTCTTTTGTGTTTAGTATGCAACATTCAAAGCGACGTCATCAATTTCCAACATGTTCTGACATCATTTGCTGTTTTTCAGTCATTTACCTAATTGTTTAGAGAGCTAAATGATCGTGAAATTGAAAATCACTACAAAATGAATTCTGAAAATGTTGAAACTTGGCATGGTATCATCATTTCACCCGCATAGCATGTGCGAAAGAGTAGAGAGGTCACGGCAAAAACTGGACGCACTTCGTGTACAAACTGGACAAACTCTTTCGGAGTATCAGTGTTTCGGACGAGAACTCATCTATTACACGGGCACTTCAATGTTTTTTAAACTTATTTGAACTCCGGAATTCTTTTGTGTTTAGTATGCAGCATTCAAAGCAACGTCATCAATTTCCAACATGTTCTGACATCATTTGTTGTTTTTCAGTCATTTATCTAATTGTTTAGAGAGCAAAATGACTGTGAAATTGAAAATCACTACAAAATGAACTCTGAAAATGTTGAAACTTGGCATGGCATTATCATTTCACCCGCATAGCATGTGCGAAAGAGTAGAGAGGGTCACAGGAAAAATTGGACGCACTTCGTGTACAAACTAGACAAACTCTTTCGGAGTATGAGGGTTTTGGACGAGAACTCATCTGTTACACGGGCACTACAATGTTTTTTAAACTTATTTGAACTCCGGACTTCTTTTGTGTTTAGTAGGCAGCATTCAAAGCGACGTCATCAATTTCCAACATGTTCTGGCATCATTTGCTGTTTTCAGTCATTTACCTAATTGTTTAGAGAGCTAAATGACCGTGAAATTGAAAATCACTACAAAATGAACTCTGAAAATGTTGAAACTTGGCATGGTATCATCATTTCACCCGATTCTAAACGTTCATAACATCACATGCTCCGATTCTAAACGTTCATAACATCACATGCTCCATGACGTTCAAAACGTCGTTGAAGTCCCGATTCTAAGCCGTAAAGCATGGCACACTGAACTATTGAGTAGTCATCAGCTTTGCTCTGCCAGACGTTCATAACATCTGGCGTTGCTCCAGCAGCAGGCCTGGCACCCAGCGGTGCTTCCACGACGTAATTCTTCTGTGCAGCAATGAGGATAATCCTCAAGTTACGGACCCAGTCCGTGTAATTGCTACCATCATCTTTCAACTTTGCTTTCTCAAGGAACGCATTAAAATTTAACGGAACAACAGCACGAGCCATCTATCTACAATCAACATAAACAAGCAAGATACTATCAGGGACTAAGTTCATGATAAATTTTAAGTTCAATTAATCATATTACTAAAGAACTCCCACTTAGATAGACATCCCTCTAATCCTCTAAGTGATCACGTGATCCAAATCAACTAAACCATAACCGATCATCACGTGAGATGGAGTAGTTTTCAATGGTGAACATCGTTATGTTGATCATATCTACTATATGATTCACGCTCGACCTTTCGGTCTCCGTGTTCCGAGGCCATATCTGCATATGCTAGGCTCGTCAAGTTTAACCTGAGTATTCTGCGTGTGCAAAACTGGCTTGCACCCGTTGTAGATGGACGTAGAGCTTATCACACCCGATCATCACGTGGTGTCTGGGCACGACGAACTTTGGCAACGGTGCATACTCAGGGAGAACACTTCTTGATAATTTAGTGAGAGATCATCTTATAATGCTACCGTCAATCAAAGCAAGATAAGATGCATAAAAAGATAAACATCACATGCAATCAATATAAGTGATATGATATGGCCATCATCATCTTGTGCTTGTGATCTCCATCTCTGAAGCACCGTCATGATCACCATCGTCACCGGCGCGACACCTTGATCTCCATCGTAGCATCGTTGTCGTCTCGCCAATCTTATGCTTCCACGACTATCACTACCGTTTAGTAATAAAGTAAAGCATTACATCGCGATTGCATTGCATACAATAAAGCGACAACCATATGGCTCCTGCCAGTTGCCGATAACTTGTTTACAAAACATGATCATCTCATACAATAAAATTCAGCATCATGCCTTGACCATATCACATCACAACATGCCCTGCAAAAACAAGTTAGACGTCCTCTACTTTGTTGTTGCATATTTTTACGTGGCTGCTACGGGCTTAAGTAAGAACCAATCTCACCTACGCATCAAAACCACAACGATAGTTTGTCAAATAGACTCCGTTTTAACCTTCGCAAGGACCGGGCGTAGCCATACTTGGTTCAACTAAAGTTGGAGAGGCAGTCGCCCGCAAGCCATCTCTGTGCAAAGCACGTCGAGGGAACCGGTCTCGCGTAAGCGTACGCGTAAGGTTGGTCCGGGTCGTCTCGTCCAACAATACCGCCGAACCAAAGTATGACATGCTGGTAGGCAGTATGACTTGTATCGTCCACAACTTACTTGTGTTCTACTCGTGCATATAACATCAACATCATTAACCTAGGCTCGGATGCCACTGTTGGGTTTCGTAGTAATTTCAAAAAATTTCCTACGCGCACACAGGATCATGTGATGCATAGCAACGAGAGGAGAGTGTTGTCTACGTACCCAACGCAGACCGACTGCGGAAGCGATGACACGACATGGAGGAAGTAGTCGTACGTCTTCACGATCCAACCGATCAAGCACCGAAACTACGGCACCTCCGAGTTCGAGCACACGTTCAGCTCGATGACGATCCCCGGACTCCGATCCAGCAAAGTGTCGGGGAAGAGTTTCGTCAGCACGACGGTGTGGTGACGATCTTGATGAACTACAGCAGCAGGGCTTCGCCTAAACTCCGCTACAGTATTATCGAGGAATATGGTGGCAGGGGGCACCGCACACGGCTAAGGAATCGATCACGTGGATCAACTTGTGTCAACTTGTGTGTTTAGAGGTGCCCCTGCCTCCGTATATAAAGGAGCCAAGGGGGGAGGGTGCGCCGGCCAGGAGGGAGAGGCGCAGGAGGAGTCCTACTCCTACCGGGAGTAGGACTCCCCCCCCCAATCCTATTCCAACTAGGATTCCCAAGGGGGAAAGAGGGAGAGGGGTGGCCGGCCACCTCTCCTAGTCCTAATAGGACTAGGGGAAGGGGGGAGGCGCGCAGCCCCCTTGGGCTGCCCCTTTCTCCTTTCCACTAAGGCCCATGATGGCCCATATGGCTCCCGGGGGGTTCCGGTAACCTCCCGGTAACCCGGTAAAATCCCGATTTCACCCGGAACACTTCCGATGTCCAAACATAGACTTCCAATATATCAATCTTTATGTCTCGACCATTTCGAGACTCCTCGTCATGTCCGTGATCACATCCGGGACTCCGAACAACCTTCGGTACATCAAAATGCATAAACTCATAATATAACTGTCATCGTAACCTTAAGCGTGCGGACCCTACGGGTTCGAGAACAATGTAGACATGACCGAGACACGTCTCTGGTCAATAACCAATAGCGGGACCTGGATGCCCATATTGGCTCCTACATATTCTACGAAGATCTTTATCGGTCAGACCGCATAACAACATACGTTGTTCCCTTTGTCATCGGTATGTTACTTGCCCGAGATTCGATCGTCGGTATCCAATACCTAGTTCAATCTCGTTACCGGCAAGTCTCTTTACTCGTTCCGTAATACATCATCTCACAACTAACATATTAGTTGTAATGCTTGCAAGGCTTATGTGATGTGTATTACCGAGAGGGCCCAGAGATACCTCTCCGACAATCGGAGTGACAAATCCTAATCTCGAAATACGCCAACCCAACATCGACCATTGGAGACACCTGTAGTACTCCTTTATAATCACCCAGTTACGTTGTGACGTTTGGTAGTACCCAAAGTGTTCCTCCGGTAAACGGGAGTTGCATAATCTCATAGTCATAGGAACATGTATAAGTCATGAAGAAAGCAATAGCAACATACTAAACGATCGGGTGCTAAGCTAATGGAATGGGTCATGTCAATCAGATCATTCTACTAATGATGTGACCTCGTTAATCAAATAACAACTCATTGTTCATGGTTAGGAAACATAACCATCTTTGATTAACGAGCTAGTCAAGTAGAGGCATACTAGTGACACTCTGTTTGTCTATGTATTCACACATGTATTATGTTTCCGGTAAATACAATTTTAGCATGAATAATAAACATTTATCATGATTATAAGGAAATAAATAATAACTTTATTATTGCCTCTAGGGCATATTTCCTTCAGTCTCCCACTTGCACTAGAGTCAATAATCTAGATTACACTGTAATGATTCTAACACCCATGGAGCCTTGGTGCTGATCATGTTTTGCTCGTGGAAGAGGCTTAGTCAACGGGTCTGCAACATTCAGATCCGTATGTATCTTGCAAATCTCTATGTCTCCCACCTGGACTAGATCCCGGATGGAGTTGAAGCGTCTCTTGATGTGTTTGGTCCTTTTGTGAAATCTGGATTCCTTTGCTAAGGCAATTGCACCAGTATTGTCACAAAAGATTTTCATTGGACCCGATGCACTAGGTATGACACCTAGATCGGATATGAACTCCTTCATCCAGACTCCTTCATTTGCTGCTTCCGAAGCAGCTATGTATTCCGCTTCACATGTAGATCCCGCTACGACGCTTTGTTTAGAACTGCACCAACTGACAGCTCCTCCGTTTAATGTAAACACGTATCCGGTTTGCGATTTAGAATCGTCCGGATCAGTGTCAAAGCTTGCATCAACGTAACCTTTTACGGTGAGCTCTTTGTCACCTCCATATACGAGAAACATATCCTTAGTCCTTTTCAGGTATTTCAGGATGTTCTTGACCGCTGTCCAGTGATCCACTCCTGGATTACTTTGGTACCTCCCTGCTAAACTTATAGCAAGGCATACATCAGGTCTGGTACACAGCATTGCATACATGATAGATCCTATGGCTGATGCATAGGGAACATCTCTCATATTCTCTCTATCTTCTGCAGTGGTCGGGCATTGAGTCTTACTCAATTTCACACCTTGTAACACAGGCAAAAACCCTTTCTTTGCTTGATCCATTTTGAACTTCTTCAAAATTTTGTCAAGGTATGTGCTTTGTGAAAGTCCAATTAAGCGTCTTGATCTATCTCTATAGATCTTAATGCCTAATATGTAAGCAGCTTCACCGAGGTCTTTCATTGAAAAACTTTTATTCAAGTATCCCTTTATGCTATCCAGAAATTCTATATCATTTCCAATCAGTAATATGTCATCCACATATAATATCAGAAATGCTACAGAGCTCCCACTCACTTTCTTGTAAATACAGGCTTCTCCGAAAGTCTGTATAAAACCAAATGCTTTGATCACACTATCAAAACGTTTATTCCAACTCCGAGAGGCTTGCACCAGTCCATAAATGGATCGCTGGAGCTTGCACACTTTGTTAGCTTCCTTTGGATCGACAAAACCTTCCGGTTGCATCATATACAACTCTTCTTCCAGAAATCCATTCAGGAATGCAGTTTTGACATCCATCTGCCAAATTTCATAATCATAAAATGCGGCAATCGCTAACATGATTCGGACGGACTTAAGCATCGCTACGGGTGAGAAGGTCTCATCGTAGTCAATCCCTTGAACTTGTCGAAAACCTTTTGCGACAAGTCGAGCTTTGTAGACAGTAACATTACCATCAGCGTCAGTCTTCTTCTTAAAGATCCATTTATTCTCAATTGCTTGCCGATCATCGGGCAAGTCAACCAAAGTCCATACTTTGTTCTCATACATGGATCCCATCTCAGATTTCATGGCTTCAAGCCACTTTGCGGAATCTGGGCTCACCATCGCTTCTTCATAGTTCGTAGGTTCATCATGATCTAGTAGCATGACTTCCAGAACAGGATTTCCGTACCACTCTGGCGCGGATCTTACTCTGGTTGATCTACGTGGTTCAGTAGTATCTTGATCTGAAGTTTCATGATCATTATCATTGGCTTCCTCACTAACCGGTGTAGGTGTCACTGAAACAGTTTTCTGTGATGAACTACTCTCCAGTAAGGGAGCAGGTACAGTTACCTCGTCAAGTTCTACTTTCCTCCCACTCACTTCTTTCGAGAGAAACTCCTTCTCTAGAAATGATCCATTCTTAGCAACGAATGTTTTGCCTTCGGATCTGTGATAGAAGGTGTACCCAACAGTTTCCTTTGGGTATCCTATGAATACACATTTCTCCGATTTGGGTTCGAGCTTATCAGGTTGAAGCTTTTTCACATAAGCATCGCAGCCCCAAACTTTAAGAAACGACAACTTTGGTTTCTTGCCAAACCATAGTTCATAAGGCGTCGTCTCAACGGATTTTGATGGTGCCCTATTTAACGTGAATGCGGCCGTCTCTAAAGCATAACCCCAAAATGATAGCGGTAAATCTGTAAGAGACATCATAGATCGCACCATATCTAGTAAAGTACGATTACGACGTTCGGACACACCATTGCGCTGTGGTGTTCCGGGTGGCGTGAGTTGTGAAACTATTCCACAGTTTTTCAAATGTACACCAAACTCGTAACTCAAATATTCTCCTCCACGATCAGATCGTAGAAACTTTATTTTCTTGTTACGATGATTTTCAACTTCACTCTGAAATTCTTTGAACTTTTCAAATGTTTCAGACTTATGCTTCATTAAGTAGATATATCCATATCTGCTCAAATCATCTGTGAAGGTGAGAAAATAACGATATCCGCCACGAGCCTCAATATTCATCGGACCACATACATCGGTATGTATGATTTCCAACAAATCTGTTGCTCTCTCCATAGTACCGGAGAACGGTGTTTTAGTCATCTTGCCCATGAGGCACGGTTCGCAAGTACCAAGTGATTCATAATCAAGTGGTTCCAAAAGTCCATTAGTATGGAGTTTCTTCATGCGTTTTACACCGATATGACCTAAACGACAGTGCCACAAATAAGTTGCACTTTCATTATCAACTCTGCATCTTTTGGTTTCAACATTATGAATATGTGTATTACTACTATCGAGATTCAGTAAGAATAGACCACTCTTCAAGGGTGCATGACCATAAAAGATATTACTCATATAAATAGAACAACCATTATTCTCTGATTTAAATGAATAACCGTCTCGCATTAAACAAGATCCAGATATAATGTTCATGCTCAACGCTGGCACCAAATAACAATTATTTAGGTCTAATATTAATCCCGAAGGTAGATGTAGAGGTAGCGTGCCGACCGCGATCACATCGACTTTGGAACCGTTTCCCACGCGCATCGTCACCTCGTCCTTTGCCAGTGCCCGCTTATTCTGTAGTCCCTGTTTCGAGTTGCAAATATTAGCAACAGAACCAGTATCAAATACCCAGGTGCTACTGCGAGCTCTAGTAAGGTACACATCAATAACATGTATATCATATATACCTTTGTTCACCTTGCCATCCTTCTTATCCGCCAAATACTTGGGGCAGTTCCGCTTCCAGTGACCAGTCTGCTTGCAGTAGAAGCACTCAGTTTCAGGCTTAGGTCCAGACTTGGGTTTCTTATCTTGAGCAGCAACTTGCTTGCTGTTCTTCTTGAAGTTCCCTTTCTTCTTTCCTTTGCCCTTTTTCTTGAAACTAGTGGTTTTGTTAACCATCAACACTTGATGCTCCTTTTTGATTTCTACCTCCGCAGCTTTCAGCATTGCGAAGAGCTCGGGAATAGTCTTGTTCATCCCTTGCATATTATAGTTCATCACGAAGCTCTTGTAGCTTGGTGGCAGTGATTGGAGAATTCTGTCGATGACGCAATCATCCGGAAGATTAACTCCCAATTGAATCAAGTGATTATTATACCCAGACATTTTGAGTATATGCTCACTGACAGAACTGTTCTCCTCCATCTTGCAGCTATAGAACTTATTGGAGACTTCATATCTCTCAATCCGGGCATTTGCTTGAAATATTAACTTCAACTCCTGGAACATCTCATATGCTCCATGACGTTCAAAACGTCGTTGAAGTCCCGATTCTAAGCCGTAAAGCATGGCACACTGAACTATTGAGTAGTCATCAGCTTTGCTCTGCCAGACGTTCATAACATCTGGCGTTGCTCCAGCAGCAGGCCTGGCACCCAGCGGTGCTTCCAGGACGTAATTCTTCTGTGCAGCAATGAGGATAATCCTCAAGTTACGGACCCAGTCCGTGTAATTGCTACCATCATCTTTCAACTTTGCTTTCTCAAGGAACGCATTAAAATTTAACGGAACAACAGCACGAGCCATCTATCTACAATCAACATAAACAAGCAAGATACTATCAGGGACTAAGTTCATGATAAATTTTAAGTTCAATTAATCATATTACTAAAGAACTCCCACTTAGATAGACATCCCTCTAATCCTCTAAGTGATCACGTGATCCAAATCAACTAAACCATAACCGATCATCACGTGAGATGGAGTAGTTTTCAATGGTGAACATCGTTATGTTGATCATATCTACTATATGATTCACGCTCGACCTTTCGGTCTCCGTGTTCCGAGGCCATATCTGCATATGCTAGGCTCGTCAAGTTTAACCTGAGTATTCTGCGTGTGCAAAACTGGCTTGCACCCGTTGTAGATGGACGTAGAGCTTATCACACCCGATCATCACGTGGTGTCTGGGCACGACGAACTTTGGCAACGGTGCATACTCAGGGAGAACACTTCTTGATAATTTAGTGAGAGATCATCTTATAATGCTACCGTCAATCAAAGCAAGATAAGATGCATAAAAAGATAAACATCACATGCAATCAATATAAGTGATATGATATGGCCATCATCATCTTGTGCTTGTGATCTCCATCTCCGAAGCACCGTCATGATCACCATCGTCACCGGCGCGACACCTTGATCTCCATCGTAGCATCGTTGTCGTCTCGCCAATCTTATGCTTCCACGACTATCACTACCGTTTAGTAATAAAGTAAAGCATTACATCGCGATTGCATTGCATACAATAAAGCGACAACCATATGGCTCCTGCCAGTTGCCGATAACTTGGTTACAAAACATGATCATCTCATACAATAAAATTCAGCATCATGCCTTGACCATATCACATCACAACATGCCCTGCAAAAACAAGTTAGACGTCCTCTACTTTGTTGTTGCATGTTTTACGTGGCTGCTACGGGCTTAAGTAAGAACCAATCTCACCTACGCATCAAAACCACAACGATAGTTTGTCAAATAGACTCCGTTTTAACCTTCGCAAGGACCGGGCGTAGCCATACTTGGTTCAACTAAAGTTGGAGAGGCAGTCGCCCGCAAGCCATCTCTGTGCAAAGCACGTCGAGGGAACCGGTCTCGCGTAAGCGTACGCGTAAGGTTGGTCCGGGTCGTCTCGTCCAACAATACCGCCGAACCAAAGTATGACATGCTGGTAGGCAGTATGACTTGTATCGTCCACAACTTACTTGTGTTCTACTCGTGCATATAACATCAACATCATTAACCTAGGCTCGGATGCCACTGTTGGGTTTCGTAGTAATTTCAAAAATTTCCTACGCGCACACAGGATCATGTGATGCATAGCAACGAGAGGAGAGTGTTGTCTACGTACCCAACGCAGACCGACTGCGGAAGCGATGACACGACGTAGAGGAAGTAGTCGTACGTCTTCACGATCCAACCGATCAAGCACCGAAACTACGGCACCTCCGAGTTCGAGCACACGTTCAGCTCGATGACGATCCCCGGACTCCGATCCAGCAAAGTGTCGGGGAAGAGTTTCGTCAGCACGACGGCGTGGTGACGATCTTGATGAACTACAGCAGCAGGGCTTCGCCTAAACTCCGCTACAGTATTATCGAGGAATATGGTGGCAGGGGGCACCGCACACGGCTAAGGAATCGATCACGTGGATCAACTTGTGTCAACTTGTGTGTTTAGAGGTGCCCCTGCCTCCGTATATAAAGGAGCCAAGGGGGGAGGGTGCGCCGGCCAGGAGGGAGAGGCGCAGGAGGAGTCCTACTCCTACCGGGAGTAGGACTCCCCCCCCCAATCCTATTCCAACTAGGATTCCCAAGGGGGAAAGAGGGAGAGGGGTGGCCGGCCACCTCTCCTAGTCCTAATAGGACTAGGGGAAGGGGGGAGGCGCGCAGCCCCCTTGGGCTGCCCCTTTCTCCTTTCCACTAAGGCCCATGATGGCCCATATGGCTCCCGGGGGGTTCCGGTAACCTCCCGGTAACCCGGTAAAATCCCGATTTCACCCGGAACACTTCCGATGTCCAAACATAGACTTCCAATATATCAATCTTTATGTCTCGACCATTTCGAGACTCCTCGTCATGTCCGTGATCACATCCGGGACTCCGAACAACCTTCGGTACATCAAAATGCATAAACTCATAATATAACTGTCATCGTAACCTTAAGCGTGCGGACCCTACGGGTTCGAGAACAATGTAGACATGACCGAGACACGTCTCTGGTCAATAACCAATAGCGGGACCTGGATGCCCATATTGGCTCCTACATATTCTACGAAGATCTTTATCGGTCAGACCGCATAACAACATACGTTGTTCCCTTTGTCATCGGTATGTTACTTGCCCGAGATTCGATCGTCGGTATCCAATACCTAGTTCAATCTCGTTACCGGCAAGTCTCTTTACTCGTTCCGTAATACATCATCTCACAACTAACATATTAGTTGTAATGCTTGCAAGGCTTATGTGATGTGTATTACCGAGAGGGCCCAGAGATACCTCTCCAACAATCGGAGTGACAAATCCTAATCTCGAAATACGCCAACCCAACATCGACCATTGGAGACACCTGTAGTACTCCTTTATAATCACCCAGTTACGTTGTGACGTTTGGTAGTACCCAAAGTGTTCCTCCGGTAAACGGGAGTTGCATAATCTCATAGTCATAGGAACATGTATAAGTCATGAAGAAAGCAATAGCAACATACTAAACGATCGGGTGCTAAGCTAATGGAATGGGTCATGTCAATCAGATCATTCTACTAATGATGTGACCTCGTTAATCAAATAACAACTCATTGTTCATGGTTAGGAAACATAACCATCTTTGATTAACGAGCTAGTCAAGTAGAGGCATACTAGTGACACTCTGTTTGTCTATGTATTCACACATGTATTATGTTTCCGGTAAATACAATTTTAGCATGAATAATAAACATTTATCATGATTATAAGGAAATAAATAATAACTTTATTATTGCCTCTAGGGCATATTTCCTTCACTCATCTGTTACACGGGCACTACAATGTTTTTTAAACTTATTTGAACTCCGGACTTCTTTTGTGTTTAGTAGGCAGCATTCAAAGCGACGTCATCAATTTCCAACATGTTCTGGCATCATTTGCTGTTTTTCAGTCATTTACCTAATTGTTTAGAGAGCTAAATGAACGTGAAATTGAAAATCACTACAAAATGAACTCTGAAAATGTTGAAACTTGGCATGGCATCATCATTTCACCCGCATATCATGTGCGAAAGAGTAGAGAGGGTCACGGCAAAAACTGGACGCACTTCGTGTACAAACTGGACAATCTCTTTCGGAGTATCAGGGTTTCGGACGAGAACTCATCTGTTACATGGGCACTTCAATGTTTTTTAAACTTATTTGAACTCCGGACTTCTTTTGTGTTCAGTATGCAGCATTCAAAGCGACGTCATCAATTTCCAACATGTTCTGACATCATTTGTTGTTTTTCGGTCATTTACCTAATTGTTTAGAGAGCTAAATGACCGGGAAATTGAAAATCACTACAAAATGAACTCTGAAAATGTTGAAACTTGGCATGGTATCATCATTTCACCCGCATAGCATGTGCGAAAGAGTAGAGAGGGTCACGGCAAAAACTGGACGCACTTCGTGTACAAACTGGACAAACTCTTTCGGAGTATCAGGGTTTCGGACGAGAACTCATCTGTTACACGGGCACTTCAATGTTTTTTAAACTTATTTGAACTCCGGACTTCTTTTGTGTTCAGTATGCAGCATTCAAAGCGACGTCATCAATTTCCAACATGTTCTGACATCATTTGTTGTTTTTCGGTCATTTACCTAATTGTTTAGAGAGCTAAATGACCGTGAAATTGAAAATCACTACAAAATGAATTCTGAAAATGTTGAAACTTGGCATGGTATCATCATTTCACCCGCATAGCATGTGCGAAAGAGTAGAGAGGGTCACGGCAAAAACTGGACGCACTTCGTGTACAAACTGGACAAACTCTTTCGGAGTATCAGGGTTTCGGACGAGAACTCATCTGTTACACGGGCACTTCAATGTTTTTTAAACTTATTTGAACTCCGGACTTCTTTTGTGTTCAGTATGCAGCATTCAAAGCGACGTCATCAATTTCCAACATGTTCTGACATCATTTGTTGTTTTTCGGTCATTTACCTAATTGTTTAGAGAGCTAAATGACCGTGAAATTGAAAATCACTACAAAATGAATTCTGAAAATGTTGAAACTTGGCATGGTATCATCATTTCACCCGCATAGCATGTGCGAAAGAGTAGAGAGGGTCACGGCAAAAACTGGACGCACTTCGTGTACAAACTGGACAAACTCTTTCGGAGTATCAGGGTTTCGGACGAGAACTCATCTGTTACACGGGCACTTCAATGTTTTTTAAACTTATTTGAACTCCGGACTTCTTTTGTGTTCAGTATGCAGCATTCAAAGCGACGTCATCAATTTCCAACATGTTCTGACATCATTTGTTGTTTTTCGGTCATTTACCTAATTGTTTAGAGAGCTAAATGACCGTGAAATTGAAAATCACTACAAAATGAATTCTGAAAATGTTGAAACTTGGCATGGTATCATCATTTCACCCGCATAGCATGTGCGAAAGAGTAGAGAGGGTCACGGCAAAAACTGGACGCACTTCGTGTACAAACTGGACAAACTCTTTCGGAGTATCAGGGTTTCGGACGAGAACTCATCTGTTACACGGGCACTTCAATGTTTTTTAAACTTATTTGAACTCCGGACTTCTTTTGTGTTCAGTATGCAGCATTCAAAGCGACGTCATCAATTTCCAACATGTTCTGACATCATTTGTTGTTTTTCGGTCATTTACCTAATTGTTTAGAGAGCTAAATGACCGTGAAATTGAAAATCACTACAAAATGAACTCTGAAAATGTTGAAACT
Source organism: Triticum aestivum (assembly GCF_018294505.1). Classification (NCBI taxonomy): domain Eukaryota; kingdom Viridiplantae; phylum Streptophyta; class Magnoliopsida; order Poales; family Poaceae; genus Triticum; species Triticum aestivum. The sequence continues at coordinate 569,934,103 of NC_057806.1, forward strand.
TGGCATGGTATCATCATTTCACCCGCATAGCATGTGCGAAAGAGTAGAGAGGGTCACGGCAAAAACTGGACGCACTTCGTGTACAAACTGGACAAACTCTTTCGGAGTATCAGGGTTTCGGACGAGAACTCATCTGTTACACGGGCACTTCAATGTTTTTTAAACTTATTTGAACTCCGGACTTCTTTTGTGTTCAGTATGCAGCATTCAAAGCGACGTCATCAATTTCCAACATGTTCTGACATCATTTGTTGTTTTTCGGTCATTTACCTAATTGTTTAGAGAGCTAAATGACCGTGAAATTGAAAATCACTACAAAATGAATTCTGAAAATGTTGAAACTTGGCATGGTATCATCATTTCACCCGCATAGCATGTGCGAAAGAGTAGAGAGGGTCACGGCAAAAACTGGACGCACTTCGTGTACAAACTGGACAAACTCTTTCGGAGTATCAGGGTTTCGGACGAGAACTCATCTGTTACACGGGCACTTCAATGTTTTTTAAACTTATTTGAACTCCGGACTTCTTTTGTGTTCAGTATGCAGCATTCAAAGCGACGTCATCAATTTCCAACATGTTCTGACATCATTTGTTGTTTTTCGGTCATTTACCTAATTGTTTAGAGAGCTAAATGACCGTGAAATTGAAAATCACTACAAAATGAATTCTGAAAATGTTGAAACTTGGCATGGTATCATCATTTCACCCGCATAGCATGTGCGAAAGAGTAGAGAGGGTCACGGCAAAAACTGGACGCACTTCGTGTACAAACTGGACAAACTCTTTCGGAGTATCAGGGTTTCGGACGAGAACTCATCTGTTACACGGGCACTTCAATGTTTTTTAAACTTATTTGAACTCCGGACTTCTTTTGTGTTCAGTATGCAGCATTCAAAGCGACGTCATCAATTTCCAACATGTTCTGACATCATTTGTTGTTTTTCGGTCATTTACCTAATTGTTTAGAGAGCTAAATGACCGTGAAATTGAAAATCACTACAAAATGAACTCTGAAAATGTTGAAACTTGGCATGGTATCATCATTTCACCCGCATAGCATGTGCGAAAGAGTAGAGAGGGTCACGGCAAAAACTGGACGCACTTCGTGTACAAACTGGACAAACTCTTTCGGAGTATCAGGGTTTCGGACGAGAACTCATCTGTTACACGGGCACTTCAATGTTTTTTAAACTTATTTGAACTCCGGACTTCTTTTGTGTTCAGTATGCAGCATTCAAAGCGACGTCATCAATTTCCAACATGTTCTGACATCATTTGTTGTTTTTCGGTCATTTACCTAATTGTTTAGAGAGCTAAATGACCGTGAAATTGAAAATCACTACAAAATGAACTCTGAAAATGTTGAAACTTGGCATGGTATCATCATTTCACCCGCATAGCATGTGCGAAAGAGTAGAGAGGGTCACGGCAAAAACTGGACGCACTTCGTGTACAAACTGGACAAACTCTTTCGGAGTATCAGGGTTTCGGACGAGAACTCATCTGTTACACGGGCACTTCAATGTTTTTTAAACTTATTTGAACTCCGGACTTCTTTTGTGTTCAGTATGCAGCATTCAAAGCGACGTCATCAATTTCCAACATGTTCTGACATCATTTGTTGTTTTTCGGTCATTTACCTAATTGTTTAGAGAGCTAAATGACCGTGAAATTGAAAATCACTACAAAATGAACTCTGAAAATGTTGAAACTTGGCATGGTATCATCATTTCACCCGCATAGCATGTGCGAAAGAGTAGAGAGGGTCACGGCAAAAACTGGACGCACTTCGTGTACAAACTGGACAAACTCTTTCGGAGTATCAGGGTTTCGGACGAGAACTCATCTGTTACACGGGCACTTCAATGTTTTTTAAACTTATTTGAACTCCGGACTTCTTTTGTGTTCAGTATGCAGCATTCAAAGCGACGTCATCAATTTCCAACATGTTCTGACATCATTTGTTGTTTTTCGGTCATTTACCTAATTGTTTAGAGAGCTAAATGACCGTGAAATTGAAAATCACTACAAAATGAACTCTGAAAATGTTGAAACTTGGCATGGTATCATCATTTCACCCGCATAGCATGTGCGAAAGAGTAGAGAGGGTCACGGCAAAAACTGGACGCACTTCGTGTACAAACTGGACAAACTCTTTCGGAGTATCAGGGTTTCGGACGAGAACTCATCTGTTACACGGGCACTTCAATGTTTTTTAAACTTATTTGAACTCCGGACTTCTTTTGTGTTCAGTATGCAGCATTCAAAGCGACGTCATCAATTTCCAACATGTTCTGACATCATTTGTTGTTTTTCGGTCATTTACCTAATTGTTTAGAGAGCTAAATGACCGTGAAATTGAAAATCACTACAAAATGAACTCTGAAAATGTTGAAACTTGGCATGGTATCATCATTTCACCCGCATAGCATGTGCGAAAGAGTAGAGAGGGTCACGGCAAAAACTGGACGCACTTCGTGTACAAACTGGACAAACTCTTTCGGAGTATCAGGGTTTCGGACGAGAACTCATCTGTTACACGGGCACTTCAATGTTTTTTAAACTTATTTGAACTCCGGACTTCTTTTGTGTTCAGTATGCAGCATTCAAAGCGACGTCATCAATTTCCAACATGTTCTGACATCATTTGTTGTTTTTCGGTCATTTACCTAATTGTTTAGAGAGCTAAATGACCGTGAAATTGAAAATCACTACAAAATGAACTCTGAAAATGTTGAAACTTGGCATGGTATCATCATTTCACCCGCATAGCATGTGCGAAAGAGTAGAGAGGGTCACGGCAAAAACTGGACGCACTTCGTGTACAAACTGGACAAACTCTTTCGGAGTATCAGGGTTTCGGACGAGAACTCATCTGTTACACGGGCACTTCAATGTTTTTAAACTTATTTGAACTCCGGACTTCTTTTGTGTTCAGTATGCAGCATTCAAAGCGACGTCATCAATTTCCAACATGTTCTGACATCATTTGTTGTTTTTCAGTCATTTACCTAATTGTTTAGAGAGCTAAATGACCGTGAAATTGAAAATCACTACAAAATGAATCTGAAAATGTTGAAACTTGGCATGGTATCATCATTTCACCCGCATAGCATGTGCGAAAGAGTAGAGAGGGTCACGGCAAAAACTGGACGCACTTCGTGTACAAACTGGACAAACTCTTTCGGAGTATCAGGGTTTCGGACGAGAACTCATCTGTTACACGGGCACTTCAATGTTTTTTAAACTTATTTGAACTCCGGACTTCTTTTGTGTTCAGTATGCAGCATTCAAAGCGACGTCATCAATTTCCAACATGTTCTGACATCATTTGTTGTTTTTCGGTCATTTACCTAATTGTTTAGAGAGCTAAATGACCGTGAAATTGAAAATCACTACAAAATGAACTCTGAAAATGTTGAAACTTGGCATGGTATCATCATTTCACCCGCATAGCATGTGCGAAAGAGTAGAGAGGGTCACGGCAAAAACTGGACGCACTTCGTGTACAAACTGGACAAACTCTTTCGGAGTATCAGGGTTTCGGACGAGAACTCATCTGTTACACGGGCACTTCAATGTTTTTTAAACTTATTTGAACTCCGGACTTCTTTTGTGTTCAGTATGCAGCATTCAAAGCGACGTCATCAATTTCCAACATGTTCTGACATCATTTGTTGTTTTTCGGTCATTTACCTAATTGTTTAGAGAGCTAAATGACCGTGAAATTGAAAATCACTACAAAATGAACTCTGAAAATGTTGAAACTTGGCATGGTATCATCATTTCACCCGCATAGCATGTGCGAAAGAGTAGAGAGGGTCACGGCAAAAACTGGACGCACTTCGTGTACAAACTGGACAAACTCTTTCGGAGTATCAGGGTTTCGGACGAGAACTCATCTGTTACACGGGCACTTCAATGTTTTTTAAACTTATTTGAACTCCGGACTTCTTTTGTGTTCAGTATGCAGCATTCAAAGCGACGTCATCAATTTCCAACATGTTCTGACATCATTTGTTGTTTTTCGGTCATTTACCTAATTGTTTAGAGAGCTAAATGACCGTGAAATTGAAAATCACTACAAAATGAACTCTGAAAATGTTGAAACTTGGCATGGTATCATCATTTCACCCGCATAGCATGTGCGAAAGAGTAGAGAGGGTCACGGCAAAAACTGGACGCACTTCGTGTACAAACTGGACAAACTCTTTCGGAGTATCAGGGTTTCGGACGAGAACTCATCTGTTACACGGGCACTTCAATGTTTTTTAAACTTATTTGAACTCCGGACTTCTTTTGTGTTCAGTATGCAGCATTCAAAGCGACGTCATCAATTTCCAACATGTTCTGACATCATTTGTTGTTTTTCGGTCATTTACCTAATTGTTTAGAGAGCTAAATGACCGTGAAATTGAAAATCACTACAAAATGAACTCTGAAAATGTTGAAACTTGGCATGATATCATCATTTCACTCGTATAGAATGCGCGAGAGACTAGAGAGGGTCACGGCAAAAACTGGACGCACTTCGTGTACAAACTGGACAAACTCTTTCGGAGTATCAGGGTTTCGGACGAGAACTCATCTGTTACACGGGCACTTCAATGTTTTTTAAACTTATTTGAACTCCGGACTTCTTTTGTGTTCGGTATGCAGCATTCAAAGCGACGTCATCAATTTCCAACATGTTCTGACATCATTTGTTGTTTTTAAGTCATTTACCTAATTGTTTAGAGAGCTAAATGACCGTGAAATTGAAAATCACTACAAAATGAACTCTGAAAATGTTGAAACTTGGCATGGTATCATCATTTCACCCGCATAGCATGTGCGAAAGAGTAGAGAGGGTCACGGAAAAAACTGGACGCACTTCGTGTACAAACTGGACAATCTCTTTCGGAGTATCAGGGTTTCGGACGAGAACTCATCTGTTACACGGGCACTTCAATGTTTTTTAAACTTATTTGAACTCCGGACTTCTTTTGTGTTCAGTATGCAGCATTCAAAGCGACGTCATCAATTTCCAACATGTTCTGACATCATTTGTTGTTTTTCAGTCATTTACCTAATTGTTTAGAGAGCTAAATGACCGTGAAATTGAAAATCACTACAAAATGAACTCTGAAAATGTTGAAACTTGGCATGGTATCATCATTTCACCCGCATAGCATGTGCGAAAGAGTAGAGAGGGTCACGGCAAAAACTGGACGCACTTCGTGTACAAATGGATAATCTCTTTCAGAGTATCAGGGTTTCAGACGAGAACTCATCTGTTACACGGGCACTTCAATGTTTTTAAACTTATTTGAACTCCGGACTTCTTTTGTGTTCAGTATGCAGCATTCAAAGCAACGTCATCAATTTCCAACATGTTCTGACATCATTTGTTGTTTTTCAGTCATTTACCTAATTGTTTAGAGAGCTAAATGACCGTGAAATTGAAAATCACTACAAAATGAACTCTGAAAATGTTGAAACTTGGCATGGTATCATCATTTTACCCGCATAGCATGTGCGAAAGAGTAGAGAGGGTCACGGCAAAAACTGGACGCACTTCGTGTACAAACTGGACAATCTCTTTTCGGAGTATCAGGGTTTCGGACGAGAACTCATCTGTTACACGGGCACTTCAATGTTTTTTAAACTTATTTGAACTCCGGACTTCTTTTGTGTTCATTATGCAGCATTCAAAGCGATGTCATCAATTTCCAACATGTTCTGACATGATTTGTTGGTTTTCAGTCATTTACTGTGAAATTGAAAATCACTACAAAATGAATTCTGAAAATGTTGAAACTTGCAATGGTATTATCATTTCACCCGCATAGCATGTGCGAAAGAGTAGAGAGGGTCACAAAAAAACTACTCAGAAATAAATAGAAGAAAATAAATAAAGCACAAAAGAAAAAAAACTATATAAAAAATTACTCAAAAATAAATAGAAGAAAATAAATAATGCAGAAAAGAAAAAAACTATTTAAAAAATTACTCAAAAATAAATAGAAGAAAATAAATAATGCAGAAAAGAAAAAAACTATGTAAAAAATTTGTTGGGGCGCTGCCGAGTGGGCCTGCCAGACCTAGGGTGTGCAAATGCAGGCCCAGAAAGGCCAGCAGACTCACAGGGCAGCGCGCCCTAGTTAGGCCGAGAAGCCTGCTATATAGAGAAGTTCGAAGGAGCAGCCGCAGCTGGGTTTATAAACCAGTGCGGCTACCCTTCGCTCGGCGAGGTGGGACTAAACATTGTGCACCGCCGGTGGCAGCCACAACCATTAGTACCGGTTGGTGGCTCCAACCGGTACTAATGATTGGGCCTTTAGTACTGGTTCGTGGCACGAACCGATACTAAAGGGGCCGTTTCCCGCCCTTGGCCTGGCGAAAATTGGCCTTTAGTACCGGTTGGTGGCTCCAACCGGTACTAAAGACCCCTCCTATATATATGGCACTTACAAGAAATTCAGTTTCATCGACCACCACTTTTTCTCGATCCAACTTCTTCGCCGCGTCCGTCGCCCATCGCGCGCCGCCCTCGCCGCCCCCGCCGCCCGTCGTCGCCGTCACCGCTGTCGTCCCCGCCACCCGTCGTCGCCGTCACCGCCGTCGCCCCCGCCGCCCGTCGTCGCCGCCTCGCCCGCCGCCCGTCCCCGTCGCATCGCTCGCCACCGCCCATACGCCGCCGCCCCCTGCTCGTACAAACACACACATACACACACACACACAGACAGACAGACACACACACACACATACACACACACACAGACACACACATACACATTGTTTTTACTTTTTTTCTATTTTCTGTTGTTTAGATTAATGTTAGATAGATTACGTAGATAATAATGTTAGAATGTTAATGTTAGATGAATTATATGGAAAAGATGTTAAATATTAATGTCAATTTTAGATGAATTAGCTAGATATTAATTAGGTATATATATGAGATTTGAACTAGTTGAATTAATATAACTAGTTTATTTTTAGTATGAAAATTAATAGAACAAGTTTATTTTTAGTAAGAAAATTTAGGTATATGAGATTTGATGATCTAATCAAAATATTACTATATAGAACTACCTACTTTATTTTAGTAAGAAATTAATAGAACTAGTTTATTTTTAGTAAATGCTTAGTTGAATTAATAGAACTAGTTTATTTAGTTGAATTAATAGAACTAGTAAGTGTTTAATGTTTCACCTATATATGAACATATGTTAGATATTAATGTCAAATGTTAGATGAATTAGATATAAATTATATGTTAGATATATATTTAATTTAGTTATATGAGATTTCATTATCTAATTAACATTTTATTATATAGAACTAGCTACCTTATTTTTAGTAAGAAAATTAATAGAACTAGTTTAGTTGAATTAGTTGAATTAATTAGTTGAACTAGTTAGTTGAATTAGTTCAATTAATTAGGTATATTTTTCGTAAGTGCTTAGTTGAATTAGTTCAATTAATTAGTTGAACTAGTTGAATTAACAGAATTAGTTGAATTAATAGAACTAATAAGTGTTTAATGTTTCACCTATGAACATAGGAATGTCGTCTGACGACGAACACGATTTCATTATGTGCGAATACTGCGAAGACCAGCGCGGCCTGTGCGGCAGAAATTTTCTAGTTGATGATAGACGCTTCAGCATCAAGCTGGATGAGAACTTCGAAGTGGATACAGTAAGTCACAACGACAAGTCTTTTTTCGTAATTAAGCATGACTTATGCTTCATTTGCTTCAACTTTTAATTTTAATTTTTCACTATTCTACTAGCGTATCCCCTGCCATGCAAGAATTTTTGTCTTGGATAAGATAGGTTTCAGTCCTAACGAAACTATGGAGGTAAAAAGAGTTTACTTGAAGACCGAGCATGGTTATACCTTCAACGTCAAATTATACAATGCAGACACATACACCTATTTTGAATGCAAAACTTGGCAAGCACTATGCAAGGCTTATGCATTTGAGCCTGATATGGTTATCACCTTTGATATTCGTCCGGAAGATGATATTGAAGGTAATAGAGACATCTGGGTCGATGTGCAGACGCCTCCAGTTCTACCATTATGTGAGTTTCTCAACCATATTTATGTCTTCGATATGAGATTATTTGAACCAGTTGAATAATTAATAGATCTCAATTTATATTGACAGCTTACTTCCAATCAAGCAAACATGTCCGGCGCTTGGTAGACAGGACCGTCCACTGTCCCGGGGCTGAACTAAACTGCGAGGAGACAAGTCATTATGTTTCATGGCTTGAGGATCTTGATGCTGTCAAGACAAATTTCTTTCCTGCACTTAGAAATGTTAGTACTCAAAACGTGCGACCAATAGTGTTCGTACTGAACTACGGTCACATATATTTAGGAAAGATGGTAAGATTTCTACTATTTCTCCTCAGTGCATCTTTTGCATACATTATTTTTTAAGCTAAACTTCATTGCTAAGTATGTTACTATACGATGTTCTTCAACAGGGACTCCCGATGAATGTTGTGCCTGATTGGATCAAGACTAAAGGTACCATGAATATTGTTAGCTTACGGCCAAGATATCCTACAATGCACTTTAGTGCATTCAGGATTTCTAATAGCGAGGAATGCTTAATAGTAAAAGACTGGAGCAAAATTGTGAACGATCACAGAGAAGTACTAGGGGGCAGCAATCAGAAGCGCAACCCACGATTAGGAGACAGGTTCATCTGCATGCTCCAATATGATGAATCAGCAAAGCTATACATGTTCTATGCTATTTTACCTGAGAGAGAGAGCAGCAGGATTGATTAATTAGCTAGTTCATGCTCTTAGTACTTGTCCTCTCATGTCCGTGTTCTTCGTCCTAAACTTAATCTCAAAGAGTGATTTGCTTTTGTGGTGTTATGAACGCTTATAATATCATTACCATGTTGAACTCGATGATATCTTTGCTATGAAAACCGTTGGTGATGATATATATGATGCAAGAGTTTTTATATTAATATGATGATGATGATGATGATGAGTTATTATATCATTTATGAAAGAAACTACATATTAATTTCAACTGGATGGATTCTAGCTAAGTGATCAAGTATATGCCATATCCATATTACCTCGATCACTTAATTAGGTGATCAAGTATATATAATATGGATATGACATATACTTGATGACTTATCTAGGATCCACGCATCTAATCAAACTAATCTGCGGTACATTCATCAAATGATTTAACAACTCATTATAATGTAAAACAATCACTAAATTAAATTGAAAACACAAAATTAAAGTAAAAATAAAAAATAAAACCAAAACACACCCAAACATTTAGTACCGGTTGGTGTTACCAACCGGTACTAATGTCCTACGCGCCCACGGAGCTGACTCGTGCCACGTGGTTGCCCTTTAGCACCGGTTCATGATGAACCGGTACTAAGGGGGGGGGGGCTTTAGTGCCCACAATTTAGTGCCGGTTACGGAACCGACACTAAAGGGCCTGACGAACAGGTTCTATTGCCCGGTTCTGCACTAGTGATTTCTCATCGTGCTCTAGTGCCTGATAGCACTTCACAAGTAACTCAGGTTGCAGGGAGAACGTGTCTTACTTCTCACCTTGTTAAGCAACTGACTGTGACACAACAAATCCATTTACGACTTCATCTTCATATCCAGTGGTGACAACAAAGAAACAAATGCTCAAGCAAAACATGCATTTCATTCCTGTTGGTATCCATGGCAAGCATCCAGATAGTACTGGTCTAAACATTTGACCAAGATCTAGTTGATAACATCATATTTTGATTGCCCACAATTTTTTTCCACCGCCCTCGTAAATTTATTTTCCTCGGTCCAATTACAGGTTAGACTTGCTGCAAATAGTTTGGTGACAAAGGACATTCAGGAGCCCGGTGACTATGGCGGATTTCCAGCTGTAAGCATTTCAGTATAGCAATGTCCACATTTCTAGCTTGTGTTCCTCATTTTACCATCTGCTTACTAAGTACTCGATATTCATATTGAATTTAGGTCCCAATAAATGAATGACGTCGACAAACTGTGAACTTGCGCTTGTTTTCGAAGAAACACCATGATAGAAGATAGTATCTCTGCAATCCCAGTGACATCAAATGTGTTGAACTTGATTCTCTTGAAGTGAAGTTGCAATATCTCACTACACAACTAGCATTGAAATTGGTATCCGAAACAATCTTCACCATGGAAGTTGGATTCTTTATTGTTTAAACTTGTATACTTACTACTATTAAAGAGTGCCGTAGTGCTGCACGACATGCATTGCTGCCAAGAGGATTAAAGGATGGTTTGTGAAATTGTGAGGCTATCGTCAAGTACACACATATTTTTAGCTATCGTTTGAGTTGATTATACTACACCATGTAGCTAATTATTTAGTGTGGAGAAGTTTATCAGTTACACAAGATTAAGTTTTAGTGTAAAAAGTGTTCGAACCAATACAAAAAATCTCAATCCAAGAAACAAAAGTCTATGTAAGAAACAATTTTGGGATACATTCCTTCAGCAAGACATAAATCGGGACACACAGTGCAGTTCTGATACAAACTAAAATTTGTTCTTGCAGGACAATCTCAATATTGTACTCAGGATGACATTCCTTTTGCAAGACCAGCTTGTAGATCTTCACACTGTCGTAGCTTGTCCACCTTTGAGTTCCCCAGATGAATGGCTGGAAATTCTCATCAAGTTTCCAAGTTGAACTCAAGTTACTTTGTTTTGACTTGAACTCACGTTCCCAATGCATCACATTTCTACAAAATCAATGCCACTCAGGCACTCAATATCCTCCTGTACATGAAGCTAACTAAAACCAAGCTTCCGCATCCAACCAGCCATAAGAGTGGTATGAGAGATGAAATTTTTTTCTTACTGTTTTCAGCATTCTACTATGGTGGCTATGCGATTTTATGAAGCTGCAGCAATGAAACTTAAATATATAGTGCAACAACCTTGCTGAAGTACTTAGGGCATGTCTGGTTGGCATCCACTGTTTGCCACACTTTTCTGCCATGAGTGTGGCAAGTGTTTGGTTGTAGCCACAGTTGTGGCTGCCACATTGTGCTATTTGGATTGTGACTATCTTTTCCATATATTTCCACATTATTTTTGCCACATTTGTCACACTTGCCTTATTTGAGTTGCTCAAATTGCTAGCCACACTTTGGCTTGCCTAAGGGAATCTTGCCACACTTTTTGTGTCTATGACATGTGGGGTTTACTACCCATAAAAAAATTCTAACCTTAGGTGTGGCTAGGACCAAACACACACCTAGCTTGGTCAAATTTGCCTAAGGTGAGGTGTGGCAAAGTGTGGCAAGAATTTTTTTATGAGAAGTGAACCCCACATGTCATAGACACAAAGAGTGTGGCAAGATTCCCTTAGGCAAGCCAAAGTGTGGCTAACAATTTGAGCAAAGGGGCTGTTTGGTTTCTAGTCATACCTTGCCACACTTTGCCACACCTAACCTTAGGCAAGTTTGACCAAATTAGGTAGGTGTTTGGTTCTAGCCACACTTAAGGCAATAATTTTTTTATGAGCAGTGAACCCCACATGTCATAGGCACAAAAAGTGTGGCAAGATTCGATTAGGCAAGCCAAAATGTGGCTAGAAATTTGAGCAACTCAAGTAAGGCAAGTGTGGCAAAAATCATGTGGCAACATATGGCAAAGATAGTCACAATCCAAACTGTTGGAAATATGCCCTAGAGGCAATAATAAAAGTATTATTATTATATTTCCTTTTTCATGATAATTGTCTTTTATTCATGCTATAACTGTATTATCCGGAAATCGTAATACACGTGTGAATACATAGACCACAATATGTCCCTAGTGAGCCTCTAGTTGACTAGCTCGTTGTGATCAACAGATAGTCATGGTTTCCTGGCTATGGACATTGGATGTCGTTGATAACGGGATCACATCATTAGGAGAATCATGTGATGGACAAGACCCAATCCTAAGCATAGCACAAAGATCGTGTAGTTCGTTTGCTAGAGCTTTGCCAATGTCAAGTATCTCTTCCTTCGACCATGAGAGCGTGTAACTCCTGGATACCGTAGGAGTGCTTTGGGTGTATCAAACGTCACAACGTAACTAGGTGACTATAAAGGTGCACTACAGGTATCTCCGAAAGTATCTATTGTTTTATGCGGATCGAGACTGGGATTTGTCACTCCGTGTAAACGGAGAGGTATCTCTGGGCCCACTCGGTAGGACATCATCATATGCGCAATGTGACCAAGGAGTTGATCACGGGATGATGTGTTACGGAACGAGTAGAGTGACTTGCCGGTAACGAGATTGAACAAGGTATCGGTATACCGACGATCGAATCTTGGGCAAGTAAAATACCGCTAGACAAAGGGAATTGTATACGGGATCGATTGAGTCCTTGACATCGTGGTTCATCCGATGAGATCATCGTGGAACATGTGGGAGCCAACATGGGTATCCAGATCCCGCTGTTGGTTATTGACCGGAGAACGTCTCGGTCATGACTACATGTCTCCCGAACCCGTAGGGTCTACACACTTAAGGTTCGATGACGCTAGGGTTATAAAGGAAGTTTGTATGTGGTTACCGAATGTTGTTCGGAGTCCCGGATGAGATCCCGGACGTCACGAGGAGTTCCGGAATGGTCCGGAGGTAAAGATTTATATATAGGAAGTCCTGTTTCGGCTATCGGGACAAGTTTCGGGGTCATCGGTATTGTACCGGGACCACCGGAAGGGTCCCGGGGGCCCACCGGGTGGGGCCACCTGCCCCGGGGGGCCACATGGGCTGTAGGGGGTGCGCCTTGGCCTACATGGGCCAAGGGCACCAGCCCCAAGAGGCCCATGCGCCTAGGGAACCCTAGAGGGAAGAGTCCTCAAGGGGGAAGGCACCTCCGAGGTGCCTTGGGGAGGATGGACTCCTCCCCCCCTCTTGGCCGCCGCACCAGATGCCATCTGGATGCTGGCCGCCGCCCCTTGGGGTGGGAAACCCTAAAGGGGGCGCAGCCCTCCCCTTCCCCTATATATATGAGGCCTAGGGGCTGCCCATAACACGCGATTTGATCTCTCGTTGGTGCAGCCCTGCCCCTCTCCCTCCTCCTCTTCTCCCATGGTGCTTGGCGAAGCCCTGCGGGATTGCCACGCTCCTCCATCACCACCACACCGTTGTGCTGCTGCTGGATGGAGTCTTCCTCAACCTCTCCCTCTCTCCTTGCTGGATCAAGGCGTGGGAGTCGTCACCGGGCTGTACGTGTGTTGAACGCGGAGGTGCCGTCCGTTCGGCACTTGATCATCGGTGATCTGAATCACGATGAGTACGACTCCATCAACCCCGTTCACTTGAACGCTTCCGCTTAGCGATCTACAAGGGTATGTAGATGCACTCTCCTTTCTACTCGTTGCTGGTCTCTCCATAGATAGATCTTGGTGTTACGTAGGAAAATATTTGAATTTCTTCTACGTTCCCCAACAGTGGCATCATGAGCTAGGTCTATTGCATAGATTCTTTGCACGAGTAGAACACAAAGTAGTTGTGGGCGTTGATGTTGTTCAATATGCTTACCGTTACTAGTCCAATCTTGTTTCGACGGTATTGTGGGATGAAGCGGCCCGGACCGACCTTACACGTACTCTTACGTGAGACAGGTTCCACCGATTGACATGCACTTGGTGCATAAGGTGGCTAGCGGGTGCCAGTCTCTCCCACTTTAGTCGGAACGGATTCGATGAAAAGGGTCCTTATGAAGGGTAAATAGCAATTGGCATATCACGTTGTGGTTTTGTGTAGGTAAGAAACGTTCTTGCTAGAAACCCATAGCAGCCACGTAAAACATGCAAACAACAATTAGAGGACGTCTAACTTGTTTTTGCAGGGTATGCTTTGTGATGTGATATGGCCAACAAGAATGTGGTGAATGATATGTGATGTATGAGATTGATCATGTTCTTGTAATAGGAATCACAACTTGCATGTCGATGAGTATGACAACCGGCAGGAGCCATAGGAGTTGTCTTTATTTATTGTATGACCTGAGTGTCATTGAAGAACGCCATGTAAACTACTTTACTTTATTGCTAAACGCGTTAGTCATAGAAGTAGAAGTAGTCATTGGCGTGACAACTTCATGAAGACACGATGATGGAGATCATTATGATGGAGATCATGGTGTCAAGCCAGTGACAAGATGATCATGGAGCCCCGAAGATGGAGATCAATGGAGCTATATGATATTGGCCATATCATGTCACAACTATTTGATTGCATGTGATGTTTATCATGTTTATGCATCTTGTTTACTTAGGACGACGGTAGTAAATAAGATGATCCCTTACAAAATTTCAATAAGTGTTCCCCCCTAACTGTGCACCGTTGCTACAGTTCGTCGCTTCTAAGCACCACGTGATGATCGGGTGTGATGGATTCTTACGTTCACATACAACGGGTGTAAGACAGTTTTACACAGCGAAAACACTTAGGGTTAACTTGACGAGCCTAGCACGTGCAGACATGGCCTCGGAACACGGAGACCGAAAGGTCGAGCATGAGTCGTATAGTAGATACGATCAACATGAAGATGTTCACCGACGTTAACTAGTCCGTCTCACGTGATGATCGGACACGGCCTAGTTGACTCGGATCATGTGATCACTTAGATGACCAGAGGGATGTCTATCTAAGTGGGAGTTCATAAGATGAACTTAATTATCCTGAACATAGTCAAAAGACCTTTTGCAAATTATGTCGTAGCTCACGCTATAGTTCTACTGTTTTAGTTATGTTCCTAGAGAAAATATAGTTGAAAGTTGACAGTAGCGATTATGCGGACACTAGAACGCTTATGTCCTTAATGCACTGCTTAGTGTGCTGAACCCCAAACGTCGTTTGTGGATGTTTCGAACATCAAACATACACGTTTTGATAACTACGTGATAGTTCAGTTAAATGGTTTAAGTAGAGGCACCAAAGACGTTTTTTGAAACATCGCGAAACATATGAGATGTTTTGAAGGCTGAAATTGGGATTTCAGGCTCGTGCCCACGTCAAGAGGTATGAGACCTCCGACGATTTTCTTAGCCTGCAAACTAAGGGAGAAAAGCTCAATCGTTGAGCTTGTGCTCAGATTGTCTGAGTGCAACAATCACTTGAATCGAGTGGGAGTTGATCTTCCAGATGAGATAGTGATGTTTCCCCAAAGTCATTGCCACCGAGCTGCTAGAGCTTCGTGATGAACTATAACATATCAGGGATAAATAAGATGATCCTTGAGGTATTCACGATGTTTGACACCGCGAAAGTAGAAATCAAGAAGGAGCATCAATTGTTGATGGTTGGTGAAACCACTAGTTTCAAGAAGGGCAAGGGCAAGAAGGGATACTTCATGAAACGGCAAATCAGCTGCTGCGCCAATAAAGAAACCCGAGATTGAACCCAAACCCGAGACTAAGTGCTTCTGTAATAAGGGGAACAACCACTGGAGCAGCATTACCCTAGATACTTGGTAGATGAGAAGGCTGGCAAGGTCGATAGAAGTATATTGGATATACATTATGTTAATGTGTACTTTACTAGTACTCCTAGTAGCACCAGGGTATTGGATACCGGTTCGGTTGCTAAGTATTAGTAACTCGAAATAAAAGCTACGGAATAAACGGAGACTAGCTAAAGGTGAGCTGACGATATATGTTGGAAGTGTTTCCAAGGTTGATATGATCAAGCATCGCACGCTCCCTCTACCACCGAGATTGGTGTTTGCGTTGAGCATAGACATGATTGGATTATGTCTATCGCAATATGGTTATTCATTTAAGGAGAATAATGGTTACTCTGTTTATTTGAATAATACCTTCAATGGTCTTACACCTAAAATGAATGGTTTATTGAATCTCGATCGTAGTGATACACATTTTCATGCCAAAAGATATAAGATAGTAATGATAGTACCACTTACTTGTGGCACTGCTGTGTAAGTCATATTGGTATAAAACGCATGAAGAAGCTCCATGTTGATGGATCTTTGGACTCACTCGTTTTTGAAAAGTTTGAGACATGCGAACCATGTCTATTGGTGTATATGCATGAAGAAACTCCATGCAAATGGATCGTTCGGACTCACTTGATTTTGAATCACTTGAGATATGCAAATCATACCACATGGGCAAGATGACTGAAAAGCCTTGTTTTCAGTAAGATGGAACAAGATAGCAACTTGTTGGAAGTAACACATTTTGATGTGTCCAATCCAATGAGTGCTGAGGCATGCAGTGAATATCGTTATGATCTTACTTCACAGATGATTCGAGTAGATGTTGAGAATATTTACTTGATGAAACACAAGTCTGAATTATTGAATGGTTCAAGTAATTTCAGAGTGAAGTAGAAGATCATTGTGACAAGAGGATAAAATGTCTATGATATGATCATAGAGATGAATATCTGAGTTACGAGTTTTGGCACACAATTAAGACATTGTGGAAATTGTTTCGCAATTAATACCGCCTAGAACACCATAGTGTGATGGTGTGTCCGAACATCATAGTTGCACCCTATTGGATATGGTGCGTACCATGATGTCTCTTATCGAATTACCACTATTGTTCATGGGTTAGGCATTAGAGACAACCACATTCACTTTAAAAAGGGCACCACGTAATTCCGTTGAGATGACACCGTATGAATTATGGTTTAGAGAAACCTAAGTTGTCGTTTCTTAAAGGTTTGGGGCTGCGACGCTTATGTGAAAAAGTTTCAGGAGTAAGCTCGAACCCAAAGCGGATAAAATGCATCTTCATAGGACACCCAAAACAGTTGGGTATACCTCCTAATTCAGATCCGAAAGCAATATGAATTGTTTCTAGAATCGGGTCCTTTCTCGAGGAAAGGTTTCTCTCGAAAGAGTTGAGTGGGAGGATGGTGGAGACTTGATGAGGTTATTGAACCGTCTCTTCAACTAGTGTGTGGCAGGGCACATGAAGTTGTTCCTGTGGCACCTACACCAATTGAAGTGGAAGCTTATGATATTGATCATGAAACTTCGGATCAAGTCACTACCAAACCTCGTGGGATGACAAGGATGCGTACTACTTCAGAGTGGTACGTAATCCTGTCTTGGAAGTCATGTTGCTGGACAACAATGAACCTACGAGCTATGGAGAAGCGATGGTGGGCCTGGATTCCGACAAATGGTTAGAAGCCATGAAATCCGAGATAGTATCCATATATCAGAACAAAGCATGGACTTTGATGGACTTGCCCGATGATCGGCAATCCATTGAGATAAATGGATCTTTTAAGAAGAAGACGGACGTGGATGGTAATGTCACCATCTATGAAGCTCGACTTGTGGCGAAGTGTTTTCCGACAAGTTCAAGGAGTTGACTACGATGAGATTTTCTCACTCGTAGCGATGCTTAAAGTCCGTCGGAATCATGTTAGCATTAGCTGCATTTATGAAATCTGGCAGATGGATGTCAAGACGAGTTTCCTTACCAGTTTTCGTGAGGAAAGGTTGTATGTAATACAATTAGAAAGTTTTGTCGATCCTAAGGATGCTAAAAGGTATGCTAGCTCCAGTGATCCTTCTAAGGACTGGAGTAAGCATCTCGGAGTTGGAATGTACGCTTTGATGAGATGATCAAAGATTTTGGATTTATACAAAGTTTATGAGAAACTTGTATTTCCAAAGAAGTGAGTGGGAGCACTATAGAATTTCTGATGAGTATATGTTGTTGACGTATTGATGATCAGAGATGATGTAGAATTTCTAGAAAGCATATAGGGTTATTTGAAAGGTGTTTTTCAATAGAAAACCTGGATTAAGCTACTTGAACATTGAGCATCAAGATCTATAAGGATAGATCAAAATGCTTAATAATACTTTCAAATGAGCACATACCTTGACATGATCTTGAAGGTGTTCAAGATGGACCAGTCAAAGAAGGAGTTCTTGCCTGAGTTGTAAGGTACGAAGTTAAGACTTAAAGCTCGACCACGGCAGAATAGAGAGAAAGGACGAAGGTCGTCCCCTATGCTTAAGACGTAGGTTCTTCAGTATGCTATGCTGTGTACCGCACCTGAAGTGTGCCTTGCCATGAGTCAGTCAAGGGGTACAAGAGTGATCCAAGAATGGCTCACAGGACAGCGGTCAAAGTTATCCTTAGTAACTAGTGGACTAAGGAATTTTCTCGATTATGGAGGTGGTAAAAGAGTTCGTCGTAAAGGTTACGACGACGCAAGCTTGACACCTATCCGGATACCTCTGAGTAGAGAGACCGGATACATAAAATGGAGCAATAATTTAGAATAGCTCCAAGTAGAACAGTTATTTGGAATAGCTCCAAATAGAGCGTGGTAGCTACATCTAGGAGATGACATAGAGATTTGTAAAGCACACACGGATCTGAAAGGTTCAGACCCGTTGACTAAAACCTCTCTCACAAGCAACATGATCAAACATAAAACTCATTGAGTGTTAATCACATACTGATGTGAACTAGACTACTGACTCTAGTAAACTCTTGGGTATTAGTCACATGGCGATGTGACCTGTGAGTGTTAATCACATGGCGATGTGAACTAGATTATTGACTCTAGTGCAAGTGGGAGACTGTTGGAAATATGCCCTAGAGGCAATAATAAAAGTATTATTATTATATTTCCTTGTTCATGATAATTGTCTTTTATTCATGCTATAACTGTATTATCCGGAAATCGTAATACACGTGTGAATACATAGACCACAATATGTCCCTAGTGAGCCTCTAGTTGACTAGCTCGTTGTGATCAATAGATAGTCATGGTTTCCTGGCTATGGACATTGGATGTCATTGATAACGGGATCACATCATTAGGAGAATCATGTGATGGACAAGACCCAATCCTAAGCATGGCACAAAGATCGTGTAGTTCGTTTGCTAGAGCTTTGCCAATGTCAAGTATCTCTTCCTTCGACCATGAGAGCGTGTAACTCCTGGATACCGTAGGAGTGCTTTGGGTGTATCAAACGTCACAACGTAACTAGGTGACTATAAAGGTGCACTACAGGTATCTCCGAAAGTATCTATTGTTTTATGCGGATCGAGACTGGGATTTGTCACTCCGTGTAAACGGAGAGGTATCTCTGGGCCCACTCGGTAGGACATCATCATATGCGCAATGTGACCAAGGAGTTGATCACGGGATGATGTGTTACGGAACGAGTAAAGTGACTTGCCGGTAACGAGATTGAACAAGGTATCGGTATACCGACGATCGAATCTTGGGCAAGTAAAATACCGCTAGACAAAGGGAATCGATACAGGATCGATTGAGTCCTTGACATCGTGGTTCATCCGATG
Organism: Triticum aestivum; assembly: GCF_018294505.1. Classification (NCBI taxonomy): domain Eukaryota; kingdom Viridiplantae; phylum Streptophyta; class Magnoliopsida; order Poales; family Poaceae; genus Triticum; species Triticum aestivum. Next base: position 569,953,453 of record NC_057806.1, read on the forward strand.
AGATCATCGTGGAACATGTGGGAGCCAACATGGGTATCCAGATCCCGCTGTTGGTTATTGACCGGAGAACGTCTCGGTCATGACTACATGTCTCCCGAACCCGTAGGGTCTACACACTTAAGGTTCGATGACGCTAGGGTTATAAAGGAAGTTTGTATGTGGTTACCGAATGTTGTTCGGAGTCCCGGATGAGATCCCGGACGTCACGAGGAGTTCCGGAATGGTCCGGAGGTAAAGATTTATATATAGGAAGTCCTGTTTCGGCTATCGGGACAAGTTTCGGGGTCATCGGTATTGTACCGGGACCACCGGAAGGGTCCCGGGGGCCCACCGGGTGGGGCCACCTGCCCCGGGGGGGCACATGGGCTGTAGGGGGTGCGCCTTGGCCTACATGGGCCAAGGGCACCAGCCCCAAGAGGCCCATGCGCCTAGGGAACCCTAGAGGGAAGAGTCCTCAAGGGGGAAGGCACCTCCGAGGTGCCTTGGGGAGGATGGACTCCTCCCCCCCTCTTGGCCGCCGCACCAGATGCCATCTGGAGGCTGGCCGCCGCCCCTTGGGGTGGGAAACCCTAAAGGGGGCGCAGCCCTCCCCTTCCCCTATATATATGAGGCCTAGGGGCTGCCCATAACACGCGATTTGATCTCTCGTTGGTGCAGCCCTGCCCCTCTCCCTCCTCCTCTTCTCCCATGGTGCTTGGCGAAGCCCTGCGGGATTGCCACGCTCCTCCATCACCACCACGCCGTTGTGCTGCTGCTGGATGGAGTCTTCCTCAACCTCTCCCTCTCTCCTTGCTGGATCAAGGCGTGGGAGACGTCACCGGGCTGTACGTGTGTTGAACGCGGAGGTGCCGTCCGTTCAGCACTTGATCATCGGTGATCTGAATCACGACGAGTACGACTCCATCAACCCCGTTCACTTGAACGCTTCCGCTTAGCGATCTACAAGGGTATGTAGATGCACTCTCCTTTCTACTCGTTGCTGGTCTCTCCATAGATAGATCTTGGTGTTACGTAGGAAAATATTTGAATTTCTGCTACGTTCCCCAACACAAACAGCCCCTCAAGTTAGGCAAATGTGGCAAGTATGGCAAAACTAATGTGGCAATATATGGCAAACATTGTCGCAATCCAAACAGAGCTAGCTAACTTTTGTCACAAGTGTGCAGGGCAACTAAGGGCATGTTTGGGACTGCCCCGCTCCCTAAAATTTAGCTCCGCTCTAGAAAATGCAAGTCAAACGGTGTAGGTCCATGATATACTGCTCTGCAAAAAAGAGAGTAGAATCTAGGGTACAACTCAGTGTTTTTGTGAAGCTCTTGAGGGGGTGCTCTAAAAACTCTAGAAGCTAAAGTTGGGAGAAAATTACGCACCATTGCCACCAGTAAGTGGATACCTATTTGTTTATCCTTACGTCATCCAATCAAATAGGTCATTTTCACCAAAATTTTAATTCTTGAAGTTGGAGCTAGCTGGAAGACAAACATGATAAAGTGCTCTTTGGTGGAGCTGCAACTCCTATATGAAACTGCTCCAAAGTGGATTTGGTGGTGTGATGTTAATTTTGGTGGAGCAGAGCAGTCCCAAACATGCCGTAACATACCCTTATCATGTGGCTATGATAAATGATGACAAGTAATGAGAATGTCGTCATTTAGCCTTTAAGTTGGAAAAAAATGAGTATTTTTCATAATAAGATAAATTCCACAACAATCTTTTCTTGTATGACTGCTTTTTTTTGCAGAGTGATGAACAAAGTTTAATGAAAAATAAGTATATTACCATATATATACTCCTCCAATGACTAGAAATGAAAGATTATTAACATAACATATAAAACTTTAAGTTGAAAGAATGGTTTTTGAAATTGGCATTCATATTACACCATAAAGTCGGTAAAAGTAATTAATGTGCATTTAAAAGAGCCCACAAAAAGCATGTGAAAAGGGTTGACTCCGATCTACAATAGGTTGGTTGGTGGCCCAACTAAAATTTTGGAAAGCAATTATCTTTGTAAGTTGTCCTCAAAAAAAAGAAAATTTGGCTTTGTAAGTTCAGAAAAAAATGAAGTTATTTGAATACTTAAAACATTCTGCACTCAATCAAATATTTTTGAGGGTGCACTCTTGTGCGAGTCAAATGTTATTTGCCGTGTTGGAAGATTGAATAGATTCTGTCAGAAACTCACACATATCGTATTGAAAGCTCTTGTTTCAAGTTTTCGTCATAAGATGGAGTGCTCACCGGTCACAGGTGCAGTACTTTGCCAAACTACCAAAATGCCATCAGTGCTGTTGGGCTAGCTAAGCTACCAAGTGGCACCCGAGACGAGTTCTTGCCGGTATCTATGCTGAGCAGTTGACCACAATTTAGCTACTAATCATTTGCTAAATTGCGAGTTGTTCCAGGTAGTGATGCATGTAATGCTTGTGTCTATCATAAAGCAATGCAAACATTACGACTCCCAATGTAAACAAATATAAGACGTTTTAGGTCACTAAGTATTTGTTACAGAGGGAGTAGTAAGCAAACGATCTTGCGAGCCAAATTTCACAACATAGATAGAGAGCTCGAGTTGGCATAAGGACATGTCCATTAGACAAACCGCGGTTTCAAGGTCTTGCCAATAATTTCTCATACAAGAATAAGAAAAGCACACGAGTTCTCAATCTGTCCAAAATTTTACCAAGCAATATATGCAGTGTATATATCAGTGTAGAGACCATCAGTTTCACAACAACAAAAAATCAGTGGAGAGGATTAGCCAACATCCACTCACAATCCTTATTTTCTGCTCTTCATCCATCTATTTTCGCACAAATAGATTTAGCTTTGATTCGGTTACTCATGCTGGTGTAATCACTTGCTAATTTCTTTTCTTTGGGGGCGAAATTCTGTAAGCACTAATCTATTGTTATATCCCATCACATTCCTATATGAAAATAAACATATTAGTTGTGTGTTACAACATAATTAAGTTTGGCACTGTAATGAACAGGCAGAGTGGAAAACAAATAAACAATGACAGTAAAGGGAATAATTTGTGCAACCAAGAACTCTGATGTACTGGAATACAGTAACATTTGGCGAAATCGCCTTTCTTTAGAAAACTAAGATAGGTGCTCACCTCGGACGCCTGTGTGGAATTCGTATTTCCTGTCCCTGACACTGCACCTCGCAGATCCTCTTTGGGTTCTTGGAAGATGTCTAGTTGTGCTTCTGAAGCAACATCCAATCTCACTGTATCAACCATGTTAGCCCTCACTTCACTGATAATCCCACCTTGTTGTTCAGGGTCTATATCCATGATTGACACTGCCCCCTCTTGTTCAATCACAACCCTGTCATTAAAAATAGCGTCTTACTTGCATGTTTTCGCATCGTAGGTAATGATAAGTAATGCTATAAATGTGACATGCACGGTCGAACAGATATAAAGTTTGGAGCGTGCCGAACAAACTCTATATATGTACATTCAAGCAAAGGCATACACATATGTTAATTTTCAGAAAAGTAAAGCATGATAGCAATACTCCAAATCTAAGGTAGACAATAAGATTGAAGAAGATGAAGAGAATGGCAGGTGAATTGTCACCTTACTGATCCCATCAGATTGACACCGCGAACTTTGCTATAACCTAAGTCAATGATCCTCACAATCCTGGAGAATATGAAGCGGCCACTTAAAAGAGAAAGGAGAAGCAAACGGTAACTACAAGAGCAACAACGATGGCATGAACTTTGGTGCTAAGTTACCTAAAATTAGCAGAGCTGAACACATGAAGAGTGCCATCTTTTAAGCCTATAATTAGATATGGATGATCAGGAAGAAGACATAGAACTGAAAGAACTGGAGCCATGAGAGCTCTTATTGTATAGACACACACCCTGTTCTCCAGGTCCCATATCTGAATTGACAGAATCAAGCAGCAATATTATGCATATCAGATATATAGAACAGAATACATCTTTTAGAATGAAAGTATCATACCCTGGAGGTCAAGTCATCTGAGCCAGAAATCAGATACTGTTGATCAGCATGTGCGAAGAAATCAAGGCAGTTCACTCGAGCCAAATGCCCAAACAGAGTGTAGCTAGATTTCGGGGAGTCAAGGTTCCAAACCTGGACAAAAAGCGTGCATAATATCAAGTTTGCAATCAAGGTATAATATTAGAACTAGTGTTTCATTGCGTATTAAGTTTTGGTTAGTGCAAAGGAAAAGGAACATACCTTTACTGTCTGATCTGCGAACGCGCTAGCAAAACAATTGGCATCCTTTGGGTTGAAGGTGATCTGACGGACAGTTCGAGAGTGTTTGTCGTCGAAAGTTCGTGTGCACTCCCAGCCATTTTCCCCGTTCCAAAGCCTAATCGGGCTTTCATAAGCTAAGGAAAGCACATATGGCTGGGTTGGATGGATGGTCATTGCTGTGACATTGGAAGAACCAGCTCTGAAACTCACGATCTGTTGTACTATCTCTTCTTCCGTAGGTGCACACATGGATGAAGCCATCGTCTGCACCAACGATAAGAAAAGAAAAGAAAATGTGTGTAGTAGCCAAGGCTGAAGCCGACTGCATTACAGTCGGCACGGTTTAGTGCTGCAATTTCAGTCTATTTTCAAAAAAAATGCTGCAATTTCAGTGTGGATGAACTACAGAAGGCCAGGAGGGCGAAATGGTGTGTGTTTGTAGGTTTGGGGAGGAAGACTCGGTGGCTACTACGGCATAAAAGGAAGGACGACACCGTACAAGGAAGGAACTGTCAGGACCTAGCTATGATTTAAGGTGTAGGACAAGAAATCAGAGAGAATTCGCAAGGGAAGATACCCCGATCTGGGTGCTGTATTGATCTATAGGCGTTGCCGTGTATGTTTAAGTTTCTGCCATCGGGCGAATTGGGGAAAAATCATATCCGCTAATCCACAACCTGGCCGCTTTATAGGTGAACAAGTTACTTCTCTTGACGGTAACTTGTTGGAACGGTAACAATATCTTCACAGTAGATTGTATCTAACGGCTAGCGATGAAAGTAACTTGAAGAGCTACCAGAACCGTCCGATAACTGAACCGGTATTTGCTAGATGAGCTACAGTTAACTTAAGATGTATCTTCAGTATACAGCAGGCCTGACATTGCCTCCTCCTGAAGAAGCGACGTGACCTCACGGCGTTATGCTGCTGGTCCTCCACTCTTCAGTAGTTGTGCGGAAGAACTATGGAAATGCATGCTTGATGAAGTCCGCATCTTCCCATGTTGCATCCTTAGGAGCTAAATTTTCCCACTGAATTAAGCTCTTTATGACAGGAAAATTTCGTCTTGGTACTTGTCCGACTTCCAATATTGCAGCCGGTCCCATCTTGACAGTTCCATCCTCATTGACCATAGGCAGATCATGGCTATGTATTGATTTCCTACCCAAATGTTTCTTGAGCTGGCTGACATGAAACACTGGGTGCATCTTCACCCGTTCTGGGAGCTATAGCTTGTAAGCACTGTTGCCAATCTTTTGAACGACAAGAAAGGGCCCATAATATTTGTTCTGTAATTTAAGTGCGCCTCTAAATCCAAAGGCAGCCAGCCTGTAAGGAGCCATCTTCAGATACACCAGATCTCCCTCCACAAATTGTCTTTCAACTCTTTTCAAATCAGCATATATACTTTTTCATTCTATTTTGTGCTTACACTAGATTTTCTTTCAGCTGATCCAACATGTGCTGTTTAGAGCTAAGGAAATCCTGAGCTTCAGTGTCCTCTGGTCCAGGTATAGCCAGTTCAACAATTAATGGAGGAGGAAATCCATATAGTTCTTGAAAGGGTGACATTTTCAGAGCAGTATGGTAGGTGGTATTATACCGGTATTCAGCCAGGGGGAGCCAAGCTAGCCACTTCTTTGGTTCTTGAGTTGTCATACATCTCAAATAAGTCTCTAAGCATTGGTTTATCCTCTCTGTCAGCCCATCTGCCTGGGGATGATATGCTGAGCTATATCTCAACTCAGTCTTATATGCAGCAAAAATGTCTTTCCACAGCTGGCTTGTGAAAATTCTATCTCTATCAGAGATGATCAAAGTAGGTGGCCCATGTAATCGAATGATGTTATCCACAAAGGCCTGGGCTACAATTTGTACTGAATAAGGATGTGATAATGGAATAAAGTGAGAGTATTTGGTGAACCTGTCCACCACTACTAAAATCACATCCTTGCCTTGAGAGTTGGGCAATCATTCAATAAAGTCCATAGAAATATGCCGCCAGGCCATATCTGCTAGTGGTAGAGGATCCAATAAGCCAGGTTGCAAGCAATTTTCATGTTTGGCTCTCTGACAAACATGACAAGATGCAATGTATGTTTCCACTACTTGTTTTAAACCAGCCCAATAGAAAATCCCTTTAATTCTCTGATAAGTTGCTCTCATTCCTGAATGTCCACCTATAGGAGAGTTATGCAGTGCGGCAATTAATCTTTCCTTCAAATTGGGGTCATTTCCCACAAGGATTTTGCCTTTAAACTTGATAATACCAACATGAATACTGTAGTCCGAATTGTCCTCTGCTTTATGTAATAACAGTTTCTCTTGCAGTTTCTTGGTGGTAGGATCCATTTGATAGCTGAGCAGTAGTTCTTCAGCCCACACAGGTGTGAAAGAATAAATTGACATGCATTTAGGAAACATCCTGTAAAGAGCATCTACTACTCTATTTGTTATGCCTTTCTTGTACTGAATTGTGAAGTTAAACTCCAACAACTTCATCATGAGTTTGTGCTACACTCCTTCTGTGATTTTCTGATCAGGAATGAACATGAGGGATTGTTGATCAGTTTTAATGATCAGACAGTTACCCAATAAGTAGTGCCTCCATTTCTTTAGAGCTTCTAGTATTGCTAATGCCTCTTTCTCATAAGTAGAAAGAGTTGCATTCCTTGGACATAATGCAGAGCTATAATAAGAAAGGGGTCTTCCTTCTTGCATTAATACAACTCCAATTCCATGACCAGAAGCATCACCCTCTAGCACAGATGGTTTTGCAAATTTAGGAAGAGCCAAAACTGGAGCAGTGACCAAAGCTTGCTGGATTTTGCTGAAAGCAGCACCATGCTTAGTTGCCCAAGAGAATTTTCCTCTCTTTAAAAGATCATGAAGAGGTCTACAGATGATACCATAGTGCTGTATGAATCTTCTGTAGTAACCTGCTAGTCCCAAGAAGCCTCTTAACTTGGTCACTGATACGTCTCCAACGTATCTATAATTTTTGATTGTTCCATGCTATATTATATCCTGTTTTGGACATTATTGGGCTTTATTATACACTTTTATATTATTTCTGGGACTAACCTATTAACTGGAGGCCCAACCCAGAATTGTTGCTTTTTGCCTATTTCAGAGTTTCGCAGAAAAGAATATCAAATGGAGTCCAGACGGAATGAAACCTTCGGGAACGTGATTTTCGGAACGAACCTGATTCAGCGGACTTGGACCCTACGTCAAGAAAGCAACCAGGAGGGCACGAGGTAGGGGGGCGCGCCTACCTACGAACACTACCAGATATGGAGCCAAAACGCTAATTCCACCGCCGTACTTTCTGTATCCGTGAGATCCCATCTTGGGACCTTTTCCGGAGCTCCGCCGGAGGGGGCATCGATCACAGAGGGCTTCTACATCAACACCATAGCCTCTTAGATGAAGTGTGAGTAGTTTACTTCAGACCTTGGGGTCCATAGTTATTAGCTAGATGGCTTCTTCTCTCTTTTTGGATCTCAATACAATGTTCTCCCCCTCTCTTGTGGAGATCCATTTGATGTAATCTTCTTTTGCGGTGTGTTTGTTGAGACCGATGAATTGTGGGTTTATGATCAAGTTTATCTATGAACAATATTTGAATCTTCTCTGAATTCCTTTATTTATGATTGGTTATCTTTGCAAGTCTCTTCGAATTATCAGTTTGGTTTGGCCTACTAGATTGATCTTTCTTGCAATGGGAGAAGTGCTTAGCTTTGGGTTCAATCTTGCGGTGTCCTTTCCCAGTGACAGTAGGGGCAGCAAGGCACGTATTGTATTGTTGCCATCGAGGATAACAAGATGGGGTTTATATCATACTGCATGAGTTTATCCCTCTACATCATGTCATCTTGCTTAAAGCGTTACTCTATTCTTTTGAACTTAATACTCTAGATGCATGCTGGATAGCGGTCGATGTGTGGAGTAATAGTAGTAGATGCATGCAGGAGTCGGTCTACTTGTCTCAGACGTGATGCCTATATACATGATCATACCTAGATATTCTCATAACCATGCTTAATTCTGTCAATTGCTCAACAGTAATTTGTTCACCCACCATAATACTTATGCTCTCGAGAGAAGCCACTAGTGAAACCTATGGCCCCCGGGTCTATTTTTCATCATGTTGATCATCCGTCAACAAGCTATTTCCTTTTCTGTTTATTTTGATTCCTTTACTTTGCATATTTATCATAAAAATACCAAAAATCTTATCTTATCATATCTATCAGATCTCACTTTCGTAAGTGACAGTGAAGGGATTGACAACCCCTTTATTGCGTTGGTTGCGAGGTTTTTTTATTTGTTTGTGTAGGTGTGAGGGACTCGTGCGTGGCCTCCTACTGGATTGATACCTTGGTTATCAAAAACTAAGGGAAATACTTACGCTACTTTGCTGCATCACCCTTTTCTCTTCAAGGGGAAACCAACGCAGTGCTCAAGAGGTAGCAAGAAGGATTTCTGGCGCCGTTGCCGGGGAGTCTACGCAAAAGTCCACATACCAAGTACCCATCACAAACCCTTATCTCCCGCATTACATTATTTGCCATTTGCCTCTCGTTTTCCTCTCCCCCACTTCACCCTTGCTGTTTTATTCGCCCTCTCTCTCCGTCCTCCTCCTCTTTCTCTATTTGCCTCTTTTTGCCCGTCTCTTGTTTGCTTGTGTGTTGGATTGCTTGCTTGTCACGATGGCTCAAGATAATACCAAATTGTGTGACTTTACTAATACCAACAACAATGATTTTATTAGCACTCCGATTGCTCCTCTTACCGATGCTGAATCTTGTGAAATTAATACTGCTTTGCTGAATCTTGTCATGAAAGATCCATTTTCCGGCCTTCCTAGTGAAGATGCCGCTACCCATCTAAACAACTTTGTTGATTTGTGTGATATGCAAAAGAAGAAAGATGTGGACAATGATATTGTTAAATTGAAGCTATTTCCTTTTTCGCTTAGAGATCGTGCTAAAGCTTCGTTTTCGTCTTTGCCTAAAAATAGTATCGATTCGTGGAATAAGTGCGAAGATGCTTTTATCTCTAAGTATTTTCCTCCCGCTAAGATCATCTCTCTTAGAAACGATATCATGAATTTTAAGCAACTTGATCATGAACATGTTGCACAAGCTTGGGAGAGGATGAAATTAACGATACGTAATTGCCCTACACATGGTTTGAATTTATGGACGATTATACAAAAATTTTATGCTGAATTGAATTTTGCTTCTAGTAATCTTTTAGATACGGCCGCAGGAGGGACTTTTGTGGAAATCACTTTAGGAGAAGCTACTAAACTCCTAGATAATATTATGGTTAATTAATCGCAATGGCACACTGAAAGATCTACTAATAAGAAAGTGCATGCGATAGAAGAAATTAATGTTTTGAGTGGAAAAATGGATGAACTTATGAAATTATTTGGTAATAAAAGTGTTTCTTCTGATCCTAATGATACGTCTTTGTCTACTTTAATTGAGAATAATAATGAATCTATGGATGTAAATTTTGTTGGTAGGAATAATTTTGGTAACAATGTGCATAGAGGAAACTTTAATCCTATGCCGTATCCTAGTAATTCCTCTAATAATTATGGTAATTCCTACAACAATTCTTGTGGAAATTTTAGTAAGATACCCTCTGATTTTGAATCTAATATTAAACAATTCTTATATTGCAAATCAGTTTAACATGGATAAATCCAAATTAAACTGGGGGCTAATGTCGGGGATATACCCCGCGGTATGACCCGGCCGGAAGTATGACCCGGCCGGACTTGGCGCTTCATCGTAACCCACCGGAGGATTGGCGACTCACAGGTCTGGCGGTTCACTGGTGTGAAGACTCACGAGCCTGGAGACTTAATGATGGCCCCGACGGTGGGTCAGACGTAGGACAAGGGCCCAAGGCCCGGTAGGCCGGCTCATGTTATTGTGGGCCGGCTTAAGACGGAAGACGTGAGGAATATTTCCTTTACAGGGAAGCAATACCCGTACTTGTATACGACTTGTAATAGAGAATAAGTTAGTTCTAATCTAACTAGGACTCTACATGTAAACCGTCTCTCCAAACTTATATAAGGAGGGGCAGGGCTTCCCAAAGAGGGACAAGCAACAAGAAACAATATCTAGGGCTAGACACAAAGGGGGAGCCGGCTTATGCGGCCACTCTCTCGTGATGATAATGAGATCTAGCCACAAACAGCATGTAGGGGTATTACCGGATGATGTTTCTCGGGGCCTGAAGCTATCTAAATCCTTGTCTTGTGTTGCGTCTCTCGATTCCGCTCAACCCCCTCAAGCTACTACAAAGATGCGTTGGCCTCACGACTAAGTCCTGACACTAAGGACATCTACCGTGACAATTCTACGACAGTTGACGCCCACCGTGGGGCTCGCGCACGGTGATGTTGAGTTTTTATAGGGAATTCTTCAGGGATCAAGAAGATCAATTGGTTGGATGATAAAGGAGCGGCAAGTTCATCAGTTATGTTCAGAATTATGATTAATTTTGGAGTTGGCATATACAAGATTAGGGTTACAGCTTCCTATGCGCGGCCGCCGATGCAACCTGTGGTGGAACCTGTTTCGCCGGCGTCTCAAGTGTCAACCTGTAACTCGCCGAAATTGGCAGGATTAAAGTCTGAAGTTTCATTTAGCTGGTTCACCGTGTCCGGTGGGAATACCAACTGTGTAAATCGCCAACGCATACAAGGCCAAAGTCCCGAAGCGATCGGTGGAATTGTTTACACGATCAGTTGGAAATCAACAAAAAAGAGAGAGATACCATGACCCGGAAGGAATCACGGACTGAAGCTCCGCCTTTGACTCGGCTCCGTATCAAGCAGTGACCGCCGGACAACTGTTTGTTTCCGTGAACAACCGCCGCGCGGTTTCAGTTTGATCTCGAGCTACCGCGAGCTTGCCCTGACGAGGAGCCGGCCTGGCCTTAAGCTGCTCTGCTTTACCTCCTTCGACCACGCCCTTTGACCCGCCAAGGTCGTCGCGGCTCCTCCATGGTACAGCCGCCGAGCCTCCGCGGTCGTTGGGATATATGCCGAATCGCCGCGCTTGCTTCGAGTCACCTGAGACCCTGCGCGACCTTGTCGCTGAGTCACTGGGCTGTACTACGGCCCCGCCTTGCGTCGCCTCCGTTTGGTCCGTCGCTACGGCCCGTCCCCACCGATGCGGTGCAGAGCCGCCTTTGCTACACCGCCGGAGAGCCGCCCCTGACTGTTGGTTCTACCCGAGCTGCCGCATCTAGCGCCCCTTTGAGCCCGCTCCGCTGTCGTCATCCGCTTCGCTCCTTCAGCCGCCGTCATTCAAAAACCGATGCCGGCTCGTCCCTCCATCTCGTGGGTCGCCGCGAGCTGTGGACGTATTGCTTCTGAAACCGCCCCGGCTTCATTCTGGTTTTCATCGAGACTGCAGCGCCTTCAAACAACTGACCCTCTGTCGTGATGCCCCGGGTTGCCGGTGGTCTTGTTCCGGCCTACTTCTGCGTCTCCCTTAGCTGGCTTGCGCCTCGAGTCCCTGCTAGGTCGCTTCCACCCTCGTGGCCATGCTGGTTCGTCTCACCGCGTCCGAGCTGTCGTGTCGTTTCAAGGAGCCCCGTTGCCTGAAGCTGTTATTACCACGGAGTCGCCGCTATGCTCGCCTCTGCTACGTGACCCGCCACTGCGGCCCCTGCTCTACCGTATTGGTCCGACGTCCCCGAGCCGCCCTAGCTACGTTCCTGTTCTGCCATAGAACGGCATGTACGCCCCTGAAGAAGAAAAAGACAACAAAAGTTTATATGGACACATGGATTGAGGAAGTAGCCAAGTAGGGGATGTTCATGTATGGCTGTATGCTGCTGCAAGCAATCTGAGTATTTCTTCCGTAGATGCCGGGACAGACCTGGTGGTTAAAGGTGATCTGTTGTCGCAAAAATACTACTGCAAGTGCTGCAGAAAATGACTGACTTATGAAGCTACAGTACCGCTTCTGCTGCTTCCTCCACATGAAGAAAAACAATTCATCTATTGTAACCAAGTGCTAGTTGGGTGCTCACGTCAAGATCAATTAAAAATCATTAGTACTATGACCAGCGAGCCGCTGTACGAGGACAATTATCCACTAGCACCATCAATCATTGAGCCACCCAGTTGTCGCACAAGAGTCCTTTTCTTCCATCCGGACCTCGTGCAAACCTTCGCTCTGAGCCGCTGCTGTACTGGCTCACCTTCGCCGAGAGCCGTCGAGTTGCTGTGAGCCGCCGTCTGCCTTCGCGCGCTGATACGCTTTCAACGTATCTATAATTTTTGATTGCTCCGTGCTATATTATCTACTGTTTTGGACTAACCTATTAACCGGAGGCCCAGCCCAGAATTGCTGTTTTTTTTGCCTATTTTAGGGTTTTGAAGAAAAGGAATATCAAACGGAGTCCAAACGGAATGAAACCTTCGGGAACATGATTTTCTCAACGAATAAGACCCAGGAGACTTGGACCCTACGTCAAGGCACAAGAAAGGAGGCCACGAGGTAGGGGGGCGCGCCTGCCTACCCCAGGCGCGCCCTCCACCCTCGTGGGCCCCCTGTTGCTCCACCGACGTACTCCTTCCTCCTATATATATACCTACGTACCCCCAAATGATCAGATACGGAGCCAAAACCCTAATTCCACCGCCGTAACTTTCTGTATCCACGAGATCCCATCTTGGGGCCTGTTCCGGAGCTCCGCCGGAGGGGGCATCGATCACGGAGGGCTTCTACATCAACACCATAGCCCTTCCGATGAAGTGTGAGTAGTTTACCTCAGACCTACGGGTCCATAGTTAGTAGCTAGATGGCTTATTCTCTCTTTTTGGATCTCAATACAATGTTCTCCCCCTCTCTTGTGGAGAACTATTTGATGTAATCTTCTTTTTACTGTGTTTTTGTTGAGACCGATGAATTGTGGGTTTATGATCAAGTCTATCTATGAATAATATTTGAATCTTCTCTGAATTCTTTTATGTATGATTGGTTATTTTTGCAAGTCTCTTTGAATTATCAGTTTGGTTTGGCCTACTAGATTAATCTTTCTTGCAATGGGAGAAGTGCTTAGCTTTGGGTTCAATCTTGCAGTGTCCTTTCCCAATGACAGTAGGGGCAGCAAGGCACGTATTTTATTGTTGCCATCGAGGATAACATGGTGGGTTTTCATCATATTGCATGAGTTTATCCCTCTACATCATGTCAGCTTGCTTAAGGCATAGCCTCCTACTGGATTGATACCTTAGTTCCCAAAAACTAAGGGAAATACTTACATGACTTTGCTGCATCATCCCTTCCTCTTCGGGGAAAACCAACACAGTGCTCAAGAGGTAGCACACGCAGCCATAGCCGGTTTCCCATGCCTCGGCGACCAGAGCAGTACCGACATGCCGCCGGTTTCAAACTGGAGTAGGAGAGTCATCGCACTGCCGTGCTGCCAAGTCGCCGTCGCCGTCGGGTAGTTCTTTCCTTGAGCCGCGAGGGACTTGTTATTGCCTTGCCCGAGTTTCAAGCCGACGCCGCCCAGGCCGTCCAAATTGTTTATCCATTAAAATACAAGGTGCTATTTTTTCTATCTATTTTAAAAGTACATATTAATTTATCCAAGAACAATTGCTCTGGCCTGCGATGTTTTTGATGTAGGACAATTGTTCACTACATCAACACGATGTGGTTGACTCGCCCGTTCGCGTGGCTTACCGCGTCCATACCGGTGCCGACTCTCCCCGTCCACACCGGCTTACAACGCCGCGGCCGATTCATCTGTCTACTCGCAGGGCCGACTCGCCCATGATTGATTTCAGCTTCACCATGGTGATCATCGACTCCACGGTTGATATTTTCTGGCCTAACATATCAGGGATTATTATATCACTGAGCTATTGGATAACTCATGCCGGTTTACATCACGGTTAAATATGGAGAATCTCAAGCCAACTCGAGTCGTCTTGAGACTCGGGGGCTACAATGACATGACTCGGGAACTCTGGGTCATTGGAGGGAACGATAACCCGGTTCCAGAGGCCACCGCCATATAGATGAAAATTTAAAGACTGCCAGGAAATTGCTGGTTCAAATTAAAGATTCCGGTTTAAAATCCGGCTCAAGAGACATCTTTCTCCCGCAAAGCTTTGAAGCTCTCAAATCCGGTTCAACATATGGCTCAAGGTAAATTTGCCTCTTACAAAACTTTGAAGCTCTCAAATCCGGTTTAAAGTTCCGGTTCAAAAAGAATTAACCTCTCGCAAGTTCGAGTTCTCAAACAAATTAAGGGTTGCCTAAAGAGAACTTGCTGCCATGGTGCGCGGTTCAAACATGGGTATCCTGCCTTACGGCTTATCTTATTATGGTCACTAGGGGGCTTCCTGTTCAAACATAGGTTGTATTCGAACCAAAGAGAACATAGCTGTCGGTACCCTTTTGATCGGCACACTGCCTGTTGGGGAACGTAGTAATTTCAAAAAAATTCCTATGCACACGCAAGATCATGGTGATGCATAGCAACGAGAGGGGAGAGTGTGATCTACGTACCCTCGTAGACCGACAGCGGAAGCGTTATGACAACGTAGTTGATGTAGTCGTACGTCTTCATGGCCCGACCGATCAAGCACCGAAACTACGGCACCTCCGAGTTTTAGCACACGTTCAGCTCGATGACTATCCCCGGACTCCGATCCAGCAAAGTGTCGGGGAAGAGTTCCGTCAGCACGATGGCGTGGTGACGATCTTGATGTTCTACCGTCGCAGGGCTTCGCCTAAGCACCGCTACAATATTATCAAGGAGTATGGTGGAAGGGGGCACCGCACACGGCTAAGAAAACGATCACGTGGATCAACTTGTGTGTCTAGGGGTGCCCCCTGCCCCCGTATATAAAGGAGCAAGGGGAGGAGGCCGGCCGGCCCTAGGGCGCGCCAAGGAGGAGGAGGAGTCCTCCTCCTAGTAGGAGTAGTACTCCCCTCTTTCCTACTCCTACTAGGAGGGGGAAAGGAAGGGGGAGAGGGAGAAGGAAAGGGGGGCGCCGCCCCCCCTCTCCTAGTCCAATTCGGACCAGAGGGGAGGGGGCGCGCGGCCCACCCTGGCCGCCCCTCTCTCTCTCTCCACTAGGGCCCATAAGGCCCATTACTTCTCCCAGGGGGGGGGGGGTTCCGGTAACCCTCCGGCACTCCGGTTTTCTCCGAAATCATCTGGAACACTTCCGGTGTCCGAATATAGCCGTCCAATATATCAATCTTTATGTCTCGACCATTTCGAGACTCCTCATCATGTCCGTGATCACATCCGGGACTCTGAACTAACTTCGGTACTTCAAAACTCATAAACTCATAATATAACTGTCATCGAAACCTTAAGCGTGCGGACCCTACGGGTTCGAGAACAATGTAGACATGACCGAGACATGTCTCCGGTCAATAACCAATAGCGGAACCTGGATGCTCATATTGGCTCCCACATATTCTACGAAGATCTTTATCGGTCAGACCACATAACAACATACGTTGTTCCCTTTGTCATCGGTATGTTACTTGCCCGAGATTCGATCGTCGGTGTCTCAATACCTAGTTCAATCTCGTTACCGGCAAATCTCTTTACTCGTTTCGTAATACATCATCTCGCAACTAACTCATTAGTTGCAATGCTTGCAAGGCTTATGTGATGGGCATTACCGAGAGGGCCCAGAGATACCTCTCCGACAATCGGAGTGACAAATCCTAATCTCGAAATACGCCAACCCAACATTTACCTTTGGAGACACCTATAGAGCTCCTTTATAATCACCCAGTTATGTTGTGAAGTTTGGTAGCACACAAAGTGTTCCTCCGGCAAACGGGAGTTGCATAATCTCATAGTTATAGGAACATGTATAAGTCATGAAGAAAGCAATAGCAACATACTAAACGATCGGGTGCTAAGCTAATGGAATGGGTCATGTCAATCACATCATTCTCCTAATAATGTGATCCCATTAATCAAATGACAACTCATGTCTATGGTTAGGAAACATAACCATCTTTAATCAACGAGCTAGTCAAGTAGAGGCATACTACTGACACTCTGTTTGTCTATGTATTCACACATGTATTATGTTTCCGGTTAATACAATTCTAGCATGAATAATAAATATTTATCATGAAATAAGGAAATAAATAATAACTTTATTATTGCCTCTAGGGCATATTTCCTTCAGTCTCCCACTTGCACTAGAGTCAATAATCTAGTTCACATCGCCATGTGATTCAACACTAATAGTTCACATCACCATGTGATTAACACCCATTGTTCACATCATCATGTGACCTACACCCAAAAGGTTTACTAGAGTCAGTAATCTAGTTCACATCGCTTATGTGATTAACACCCAAAGAGTACTAAGGTGTGATTATGTTTTGCTTGTGAGATAATTTTAGTCAACGGGTCTGTCGCATACAGATCCGTAAGTATTTTGCGAATTCTATGTCTACAATGCTCTGCACAGAGCTACTCTAGCTAATTGTTCCCACTTTCAATATGTATCTAGATCGAGACTTAGAGTCATCCAGATCTGTGTCCAAACTTGCATCGACGTAATTTTTTACGACGAACCTTTTGTCATCTCCATAATCGAGAAACATTTCCTTATTCCACTAAGGATAATTTTGACCGCTGTCTAGTGATCTACTCTTAAATCACCATTGTACTCCCTTGCTTAACACAGTGTAGGGTATACAATAGATCTGGTACACAGCATGGCATACTTTATAGAACCTATGGCTAAGGCATAGGGAATGACTTTCATTCTCTTTCTATCTTCTGTCGTGGTCGGGCTTTGAGTCTTACTCAATTTCACACCTTGTAATACAGCCAAGAACTCTTTTCTTTGACTGTTCCATTTTGAACTATTTCAAAATATTGTCAAGGTATGTACTCATTGAAAAAACCTATCAAGCGTCTTGATCTATCTCAATAGATCTTGATGCTCAATATGTAAGCAGCTTCACCGAGGTTTTCTTTGAAAAAATCCTTTCAAACACTCCTTTATGCTTTGCAGAATAATTCTACATTATTTCCGATCAACAATATGTCATTCACATATACTTATCAGGAATGTTGTAGTGCTCCCACTCACTTTCTTGTAAATACAGGCTTCACCGCAAGTCTATATAAAACTATATGCTTTGATCAACTTATCAAAGCGTATATTCCAACTCCGAGATGCTTGCACCAGTCCATAGATGGATCGCTGGAGCTTGCATATTTAGTTAACACTTTTAGGATCGACAAAACCTTCTAGTTGCATCGTATACAACTCTTCTTTAATAAATCCATTAAGGAATGCAGTTTTGTTTATCCATTTGCCAGATTTCATAAATGCGGCAATTGCTAACATGATTCGGACAGACTTAAGCATAGATACGAGTGAGAAACTCTCATCGTAGTCAACACCTTGAACTTGTCAAAAACCTTTTGCGACAATTCTAGCTTTGTAGATAGTAACACTACTATCAGCGTCCGTCTTCCTCTTGAAGATCCATTTATTTTCTATGGCTTACCGATCATCGGGCAAATCCATCAAAGTCCATACTTTGTTCTCATACATGGATCATATCTCAGATTTCATGGCCTGAAACCATTTTGCGGAATCTGGGCTCATCATCGCTTCCTCATAGTTCGCAAGTTCATCATGGTCTAGTAACATGACTTCCAGAACAGGATTACCGTACCACTCTGGTGCGGATCTCACTCTGGTTTACCTACGAGATTCGGTAGTAACTTGATCTGAAGTTACATGATCATCATCATTAGCTTCCTCACTAATTGGTGTAGTAGTCACAAGAACAGATTTCTGTGATGAACTACTTTCCAATAAGGGAGAAGATACAATTACCTTATCAAGTTTTCTACTTTCCTCCCACTCACTTCTTTTGAGAGAAACTCCTTCTCTAGAAAGGATCCATTCTCAGCAACGAATATCTTGCCTTCGGATCTGTGATAGAAGGTGTACCCAACATTTTCTTTTGGGTATCCTATGAATACGCACTTCTCCGATTTGGTTTTGAGCTTATCAGGATGAAACTTTTTCATATAAGCATCGCAACCCCAAACTTTAAGAAATGACAACTTTGGTTTCTTGCCAAACCACAGTTCATATGGTGCCGTCTCAACGGATTTAGATGGTGCCCTTTTTAACATGAATGCAGCTGTCTCTAATGCATAACCCCAAAACTATAGTGGTAAATTGGTAAGAAACATCATAGATTGCACTATATCCAATAAAGTACGGTTATGACATTCGGACACAGCATTATGCTGTGGTGTTCCAGGCGGCACGAATTTGTGAAACTATTTCACATTGTTTTAATTGAAGACCAAACTCGTAACTCAAATATTTGTCTCCGCGATCAGATCGTAGAAACCATATTTTCTTGTCACGATGATTTTCCACTTCACTCTGAAATTCTTTGAACTTTTCAAATGTTTCAGACTTATGTTTCATCAAGAAGATATACCCATATCTGCTCAAATCATCTGTGAAGGTCAGAAAATAATGATGCCTGCCGCGAGCCTCAACACTCATCAGGTCGCATACATCAGTATGTATTATTTCCAATAAGTCAGTTGCTCGCTCCATTGTTCCGGAGAACGGAGTCTTTAGTCATCTTGCCCATAAGGCATGGTTCGCAAGCATCAAGTGATTCATAATCAAGTGATTCCAAAATTCCATCAGCATGGAGTTTCTTCATGCGCTTTACACCAATATGACCTAAACGGCAGTGCCACAAATAAGTTGCACTATCATTATTAACTTTGCATCCTTTTGGCTTCAATATTATGAATATGTGTATCACTACGGTCGAGATCCAACAAACCATTTTCGTTGTTGTGTATGACCATAGAAGGTTTTATTCATGTAAACAGAACAACAATTGTTCTCTAACTTAAATGAATAACCGTATTGCAATAAACATGATCAAATCATATTCATGCTCAACGCAAACACCAAATAACACTTATTTAGGTTCAACACTAATCCTGAACGTATAGGGAGTGTGCGATGATGATCATATCAATCTTGGAACCACTTCCAACACACATCATCACCTCACCCTTAACTAGTCTCTGTTCATTCTGCAACTCCCGATTCAAGTTACTAATCTTAGCAACTGAACTAGTACCAAATACTGAGGGGTTGCTATGAACACTAGTAAAATACACATCAATAACATGTATATCAAATATACCTTTGTTTACTTTGCCATCCTTTCTTATCCGCCAAATACTTGGGTAGTTCCGCTTCCAGTGACCAGTCCCTTTGCAGTAGAAGCACTTAGTCTCAGGCTTAGGACCAGACTTGGGCTTCTTCATTTGAGCAGCAACTTTCTTGCTGTTCTTCTTGAAGTTCCCCTTTTTTACTTTGCCCTTTTCTTGAAACTAGTGGTCTCGTCAACCATCAACACTTGATGTTTTTCTTGATTTCTACCTTCGTCAATTTCCGCATTACGAAGAGCTTGGGAATCGTTTACGTTATCCCATGCATATCATAGTTCATCACGAAGTTCTACTAACTTGGTGATGGTGACTAGAGAATTCTGTCAATCACTATTTTATCTAGAAGATTAACTCCCACTTGATTCAAGCGATTGTAGTACCCAGACAATCTGAGCACATGCTCACTAGTTGAGCGATTCTCCTCCATCTTTTAGCTATAGAACTTGTTGCAGACTTCATATCTCTCAACTTGGGTATTTGCTTGAAATATTAACTACAACTCCTGGAACATCTCATATGGTCCATGACATTCAAAATGTCTTTGAAGTCCCGATTCTAAGCCGTTAAGCATGGTGCACTAAACTATCAAGTAGTCATCATATTGAGCTAGCCAAACGTTCATAACGTCTGCATCTGCTCCTGCAATAGGTTTGTCACCCGGCGGTGCATCAAGGACATAATTCTTCTGTGCAACAATGAGGATAAACCTCAGATCACGGATCCAATCTGCATCATTGATACTAATATCTTTCAACATAATTTTTCTCTAGGAACATAATAAACTGGGAGCAACATCGCGAGCTATTGATCTACAACATAGATATGCTAATACTACCAGGACTAAGTTCATGATAAATTAAAGTTCAATTAACCATATTTCTTAAGAACTCACACTTAGAAAGACATCCCTCTAGTCTTCTAAGTGATCACGTGATCCATATCAACTAAACCATGTCCGATCATCACGTGAGATGGAGTAGTTTCAATGGTGAACATCACTATGTTGATCATATCTACTATATGGTTCACGCTCGACCTTTTGGTCTCCGTGTTCCGAGGCCATATCTGTATATGCTTGGCTCGTCAAGTATAACCTGAGTATTCTGTGTGTGCAACTGTTTTGCACCCGTTGTATTTGAACGTAGAGCCTATCACACCCGATCATCACGTGGTGTCTCAGCACGAAGAACTTTCGCAACGGTGCATACTCAGGGAGAACACTTCTTGATAATTACTGAGAGATCATCTTAAAATGCTACCGTCAACCAAAGCAAGATAAGATGCATAAAAGATAAACATCACATGCAATCAATATAAGTGATATGATATGGCCATCATCATCTTGTGCTTGTGATCTCCATCTTCGAAGCACCGTCATGATCACCATTGTCACCGGCGCGACACCTTGATCATCATCGTAGCATCGTTGTCGTCTCGCCAATCTTATGCTTCCACGACTATCGCTACCGCTTAGTGATAAAGTAAAGCATTACAGCGCAATTGCATTGCATACAATAAAGCGACAACCATATGGCTCCTGCCAGTTACCGATAACTCGGTTACAAAACATGATCATCTCATACAATAAAATTTAGCATCATGTCTTGACCATATCACATCACAACATGCCCTGCAAAAACAAGTTAGACGTCTTCTACTTTGTTATTGCAAGTTTTACGTGGCTTCTACGGGCTTAAGTAAGAACCAATCTTACCTATGCATCAAAACCACAATGATAGTTTGTCAAGTTGGTGCTGTTTTAACCTTCGCAAGGACCGGGCGTAGCCACACTCAGTTCAACTAAAGTTGGAGAAACTGACACCCGCCAGCCACCTGTGTGCAAAGCACGTCGGTAGAACTAGTCTCGCGTAGGCGTACGCGTAATGTCGGTCCAGGCCGCTTCATCCAACAATACCGCCGAACCAAAGTATGACATGCTGGTAAGCAGTATGACTTATATCGCCCACAACTCACTTGTGTTCTACTCGTGCATATAACATCAACACATAAAACCTAGGCTCGGATGCCACTGTTGGGGAACGTAGTAATTTCAAAAAAATTCCTACGCACACGCAAGATCATGGTGATGCATAGCAACGAGAGGGGAGAGTGTGATCTACGTACCCTCGTAGACCGATAGCGGAAGCGTTATGACAACGCAGTTGATGTAGTCGTACGTCTTCACGGCCCGACCAATCAAGCACCGAAACTATGGCACCTCCGAGTTTTAGCACACGTTCAGCTCGATGACTATCCCTGGACTCCGATCCAGCAAAGTGTCGGGGAAGAGTTCCATCAGCACGACGGCATGGTGACGATCTTGATGTTCTACCGTCGCAGGGCTTTGCCTAAGCACCGCTACAATATTATCGAGGAGTATGATGGAAGGGGGCACCGCACACGACTAAGAAAACGATCACGTGGATCAACTTGTGTGTCTAGGGGTGCCCCTTGCCCCGTATATAAAGGAGCAAGGGGAGGAGGCCGGCCGGCCCTAGGGCGCGCCAAGGAGGAGGAGTCCTCCTCCTAGTAGGAGTAGGACTCCCCTCTTTCCTACTCCTACTAGGAGGGGGAAAGGAAGGGGGAGAGGGAGAAGGAAAGGGGGGCGCCGCCCCCCCTCTCCTAGTCCAATTCGGACCAGAGGGGGAGCGGGCGCGCGGCCCACCCTGGCCGCCCCTCTCTCCCTCTCCACTAGGGCCCATAAGGCCCATTACTTCTCCCGGGGGGGTTCCGGTAACCCTCTGGCACTCCGGTTTTCTCCAAAATCATTCGGAACACTTCCGATGTCCGAATATAGCTGTCCAATATATCAATCTTTATGTCTCGACCATTTCGAGACTCCTCGTCATGTCCGTGGTCACATCCGGGACTCCGAACTAACTTCGGCACATCAAAACTCATAAACTCATAATATAACTGTCATCGAAACCTTAAGCGTGCGGACCCTACGGGTTCGACCGAGACATGTCTCCGGTCAATAACCAATAGCGGAACCTGGATGCTCATATTGGCTCCCACATATTCTACGAAGATCTTTATCGGTCAGACCGCATAACAACATACGTTGTTCCCTTTGTCATCGGTATGTTACTTGCCCGAGATTCGATCGTCGGTATCTCAATACCTAGTTCAATCTCGTTACCGGCAAGTCTCTTTACTCGTTTCGTAATACATCATCTCGCAACTAACTCATTAGTTGCAATGCTTGCAAGGCTTATGTGATGTGCATTACCGAGAGGGCCCAGAGATACCTCTCCGACAATCGGAGTGACAAATCCTAATCTCGAAATATGCCAACCCAACATGTACCTTTGGAGACACCTGTAGAGCACCTTTATAATCACCCATTTACGTTGTGACGTTTGGTAGCACACAAAGTGTTCCTCCGGCAAACGGGAGTTGCACAATCTCATAGTTATAGGAACATGTATAAGTCATGAAGAAAGCAATAGCAACATACTAAACGATCGGGTGCTAAGCTAATGGAATGGGTCATGTAAATCACATCATTCTCCTAATAATGTGATCCCGGTAATAAAATGACAACTCATGTCTATGGTTAGGAAACATAACCATCTTTAATCAACGAGCTAGTCAAGTAGAGGCATACTAGTGACACTGTTTGTCTATGTATTCATACATGTATTATGTTTCAGGTTAATACAATTCTAGCATGAATAATAAACGTTTATCATGAAATAAGGAAATAAATAATAACTTTATTATTGCCTCTAGGGCATATTTCCTTCACTGCCAAACTCACTAGGGGGCTTCTTGATCGTATTCGAATCATAGCTCAACCCCTTTTGGGTCCGACATGGATCGTATTCGAATCAGCGTCGTTAAACAACTCTCAAGGTCATTTGGGGGCTTCCTGTTCAAACATAGGTCGTATTTGAACCAAAGAGAACATAGCTGTCGATACCCTCTTGATCGGCAACGCCAAAGCCACTGGGGGCTACATGATCGTATTCGAATCCTAGCTTAACCTCTTTGGAACGGTTTACTGATTGTATTCGAATTAGAAGCCTTGATTTTCTTTTTGTTTGAATTGAATTTTTTGAACACAATCTTTTGGGTTTTGAGACTTTTTGCTCATATCTAAAGCATATATATATATATATATATATATATGTGTGTGTGTGTGTGTGTGTGTGTGTGTGTGTGTGTGTGTGTGTGATTTCTATTTACCCGCCCTGGCTTTCAACGAACAAGTTGTCAGCATATGACAATATTAATACTTGGAAGGTTTGACTTCTAAGTTTTGGGTTATCACCCTTACTGCACAAGTATCATAAGCCGGCAGTACGATTCAATATCACAGGTATGATATTGTTTATACATGATTATGTTTAAACCAGTCCTGGCTATGGACTTTAAGCCATCGGTATATTTTGAATTACGCCATTGGAATCATGCACGTATCAAAGATTGGGTTATCACCCTTACTGTGCAGGTCACATAGACTGACAGTGCAAATTCAATATCACAGGATAAGACTACATTTGGGTGGTTACCCGCCCTGGCTTTTGACATTAAGTCGCCAGGGCGTATGTTGTTTAAACTTTGTGCAGGATTTGCAGAATTATGACTTATATAAATGCTTAAGTCCAAGCTCATCATTAAAATTGATGCTTCAGAATGATCATCTGTGTTGGATTTACTCAAAGGCTATAAATAGCCGGGTTACAAAAATTCCGGCTTACAATGGATGCGTATTAAATCTCCATCGGCCAAGAGCCGCCGGGTATTTAAAACTCCAGATTTACTTATCAACAGATGAGGTATTCAATGTCGCTTTGGCGCAATGGCTATTATTTTATCAATGGATAGGATTTATTCTACAATTTAAGGAATAGTCCCGAGTCGCTGCAGACTTACAACCCGGCACTTGGGGGCTAATGCAAAGTCATTTTTTGGCTCACTTTATTGAAGATCCGAGTCATCACATTATAATGAGCCGGCCCTTGGGGGCTACCAGTTGCTCCTGTCAACAATTTAAGGTACACAAGTCTTATTCCATTATATTGAAGGGTCCACTGCTCAGTTGGTAAAGCACAAAGCTCTTAACCTTGTGGACGTGGGTTCAAGCCCCATGATGGGGGTTACATCATATGATGTTCTTTTCAAAAAGAAGTATATATAAAGTCCCAGCTCAATATTATCTTACTGAGCCGGCCCTTGGGGGCTGCACGTTGCTGTTCAAGTCTACATGATCATATTTATAAAGTCCCTACTCATTATTTCATAATGACCCGACCCTTGGGGGCTACACTGGTTGAAATTTTATGAGTATAAGGCAATTACAAGTCCCAGGTTGCTGCAAGCATGACAACCCGACACTTGGGGGCTACATATATGGAGTATTCAGTCTTTACTAGTGACTAAGACGAACACCATGGATTTCTTCAAAATGGCAGTATTTATATTGAAGCAAGTCTTACGTCAACACTTTGTTTCTGCTCAAGACTTGGGGGCTACAGGTAATATGGATATAAGGGAGAAAAACCTTAAAATTCTCAGTTTTGAGTAAACCAGATTGACCCGGCGTCACCAATAACTATGACCAGGTGCTATCAATATTTACAAACCGAATATTTTGGCAATGATAAACCGGCAAGTTCTACAAGCCGGCTGAAAGTCAGATGAGTATTTCAAGACCAATATTTTTTAAGCCGGCACTTTGGAAGCCGATTTAAGTGGATTATTTCTTACAATATTTCTCTATAAGAGACCAATGTCTGCAAATTGATTCTGAAGCTGGCCTATTGACCCGGATTTCTCAAAAGAAGTATCTGGATTTTTTAGATTGACAAAATTGAAACATATCTGCTAAGGGAGATTTGCTATGAGATCATAGACATGTATATATCAACAAGGAAATGACAAGGACTTAAGGATCATCAGGTGCTGGCTTACAAAACATTTAACCCGGAGCACAACCTATCAAATTTGTTCTTGTGTTTATATTGTAGATCAGTTTAACATGGATAAATCAAATTAAAATGGGGGCTAATGTCGGGGATATACCCCGCGGTATGACCCAGCCGGAAGTATGACCCGGCCGGACTTGGCGCTTCATTGTAACTCGCCAGAGGATTGGCGACTCACAGGTCTGGCGGTTCACTGGTGTGAAGACTCACGAGCCTGGCGACTTAATGATGGCCCCGACGGCGGGTCAGGCGTAGGACAAGGGCCCAAGGCCCAGTAGGCCGGCTCATGTTATTGTGGGCCGGCTTAAGACGGAAGGCATGAGGAATATTTCCTTTACAAGGAAGCAAGACCCGTACTTGTATCCGACTTGTAATAGAGAATAAGTTAGTTCTAATCTGACTAGGACTCTACATGTAAACCGCCTCTCCAAACTTATATAAGGAGGGGCAGGGCTCCCCAAAGAGGGACAAGCAACAAGAAACAATATCTAGGGCTAGACACAAAGGGGGAGCCGGCTTATGCGGCAACTCTCTCGTGATGATAATGAGACCTAGCCACAAACAACATGTAGGGCTATTACCGGATGATGTTTCCCGAGGCCCGAAGCTGTCTAAATCCTTGTCTTGTGTTGCGTCTCTCGATTGCGCTCAACCCCTCTCAAGCTACTACAAAGATGCGTTGGCCTCACGACTAAGTCCTGACACTAAGGACATCTGCCGTGACAATTCTACGACAGATTGCCTACCAAAGATGGCAATACCTAGATCTATCCTTGCTTTTATGCCTAGCTAGGGGCGTTAAACGATAGCGCTTGTTGGGAGGCAACCCAATTTTATTTTTATTCCTTGCTTTTTCTCCTGTTTAGTAATAAATAATTTATCTAGCCTATATTTTGGTTGTGTTTTTTTGTGTTTAATTAGTGTTTGTGCCAAGTAGAACCGTTGGGAAGATTTGGGGAAAGTCTTGTTAATCTTGCTGTAAAAAACAGAAACTTTAGCGCTCACGAGAACTGCTGCCATTTTTATTGGAAAGTGCTATTTAGTTAATTCTTTTTGCATATGATTAATAGATAAATTCCTCACGTCCAGCAATTTATTTTAGAATTTTTGGGGTTCCAGAACTTGCGTTAGCTACAGATTACTACAGACTGTTCTGTTTTTGACAGATTCTGTTTTTCGTGTGTTGTTTGCTTATTTTGATGAATATATGGCTAGTAAAATAGTTTATAAACCATAGAGAAGTTGGAATAAAGTAGGTTTAACACCAATATAAATAAAGAATGAGTTCATTATAGTACCTTGAAGTGGTGTTTTGTTTTCTTTCGCTAACGGAGCTCACGAAATTTTCTACTTTAAGTTTTGTGTTGTGAAGTTTTCAAGTTTTGGGTAAAAGATTTGATGGATTATGGAACAAGGAGTGGCAAGAGCCTAAGCTTGGGGATGCCCATGGCACCCCAAGATAATCTAAGGACACCTAAATGCCCAAGCTTGGGGATGCCCCGGAAGGCATCCCCTCTTTCGTCTACTTCCATCGGTAACTTTACTTGGAGCTATATTTTTATTTGCCACATGATGTGTTTTGCTTGGAGTGTCTTGTATTATTTGAGTCTTTATTTGTTAGTTTTCCACAATCATCCTTGCTGTACACACCTTCTGAGAGAGACACACATGATTCGGAAATTGTTAGAATACTCTATGTGCTTCACTTATATCTTTTGAGTTACATAGTTTTTGCTCTAGTGCTTCACTTAATTATATCTTTTAGGGCACGGTGGTGGATTTGTTTTATAGAAACTATTGTTCTCTCATGCTTCACTTATATTATTTTGAGAATCCTACAAAACAACGTGGTAATTTGCTTTAATTATGTTAGGCATTCAAGATTAATATTTTTTCTTATGAGTGTGTTGAATACTATGAGAAGTTTGATACTTGATAATTGTTTGGAGATATGGAGATGGTGATATTAGAGTCGTGCTAGTTGAGTAGTTGTGAATTTGAGAAATGCTTGTGTTGAAGTTTGTGATTCCCGTAGCATGCACGTATGGTGAACCGTTATGTGAAGAAGTTGGAGCATGCATTATTTATTTATTGTCTTCCTTATGAGTGGTGGTCGAGGACGAGCGATGGTCTTTTCCTACCAATCTATCCCCCTAGGAGCATGCACGTAGTACTTTGCTTCGATAACTAATAGATTTTTGCAATAAGTATGTGAGTTCTTTATGACTAATGTTGAGTCCATGGATTATACGCACTCTCAACCTTCCATCATTGCTAGCCTCTCTAATACCGCGCACCTTTCGCCGGTATCATACACCCACCATATACCTTCCTCAAAACAGCCACCATACCTACCTATCATGGCATTTCCATAGCCATTCCGAGATATATTGCCATGCAACTTTCCATCGTTCCGTTTACTATGACACGCTCCATCATTGTCATTTTGCTTTGCATGATCATGTAGTTGACATTTCAGTTGGGGCAAAGCCACTGTTCATAATTCTTTCGTACAAGTCACTCATGCATCATTGCTATCCCGGTATACCGCCGGAGGCATTCATATAGAGTCATACTTTGTTCTAGTATCGAGTTGTAATCATTAAGTTGTAAATAAATAGAAGTGTGATGATCATCATTCATAGAGTATTGTCCCAAAAATGTCCTAATAAAAAAAGAAGGCAATACTACTATCCTTTTTCCACACTTGTGCTTCAAAGTAGCACCATGATCTTCATGATAGAGAGTCTCCTATGTTATCACTTTCATATACTTGTGGGAAATTTTCATTATAGAACTTGGCTTGTATATTCCAATAATAGGCTTCCTCAAAATGCCCTAGGTTTTCGTGAGCAAGCAAGTTGGATGCACACCCACTTAGTTCTTTTTGTTGAGCTTTCATATACTTATAGCTCTAGTGCATCCGTTGCATGGCAATCCCTACTCACTCACATTGATATCTATTAATGGGCATCTCCATAGCCCGTTGATACGCCTAGTTGATGTGAGACTATCTTCTCCCTTTTTGTCTTCTCCACAACCACCATTTTATTCCACATATAATGTTATGTCCATGGCTCACGCTCATGTATTGCGTGAAGATTGAAAAAGTTTGAGAACACCAAAAGTAAAACAATTTCTTGGCTTGTCATCGGGGTTGTGCATGATTTCAATACTTTGTGTGGTGAAGATGGAGCATAGCCAGACTATATGATCTGTAGGGATACATTTATTTGGCCATGTTATTTTGAAGAGACATAATTGCTTAGTTAGTATGCTTGAAGTATTATTATTTCTATGTCTATATTGAACTTTTGTCTTGAATCTTTCGGATCTGAATATTCATACCACAATTAAGAGAATTACATTGAAATTATGCCAACTAGCATTCCGCATAAAAAATTATATTTTTATCATTTACCTACTCGATGACGAGCAGGAATTAAGCTTGGGGATCCTTGATATGTCTCCAATGTATCTATAATTTTTGATTGTTCCATGCTATATCATATCCTGTTTTGGACATTATTGGGATTTATTATACACTTTTATATTATTTTTGGGACTAACCTATTAACCGGAGGCCCAGCCCAGAATTGTTGTCTTTTTTGCCTATTTCAGAGTTTCACAGAAAAAGAATATCAGACGGAGTCCAAACGGAATGAAACCTTCGGGAACGTGATTTTTGAAACAAACATGATCCAGAGGACTTGGACCCTACGTCAAGAAAGCAACCAGGAGGGCACGAGGTAGGGGGGCGCGCCTACCCCCCTCCCCCCGGCGCGCCCTCCACCCTCGTGGGGCCCATGTTGCTCCACCGACGTACTTCTTCCTCCTATATATACCTACGTACCCCCAAACTACCAGATACGGAGCCAAAACCCTAATTCCACCGCCGTAACTTTCTTTATCCGTGAGATCCCATCTTGGGGCCTTTTCCGGAGCTCCACCGGAGGGGGCATCGATCACGGAGGGCTTCTACATCAACACCATAGCCTCTCCGATGAAGTGTGAGTAGTTTACTTCAGACCTTCGGGTCCATAGTTATTAGCTAGATGGCTTCTTCTCTCTTTTTGGATCTCAATACAAAGTTCTCCCCCTCACTTGTGGAGATCTATTTGATGCAATATTCTTTTGCGGTGTGTTTGTTGAGACCGATGAATTGTGGGTTTATGATCAAGTTTATCTATGAACAATATTTGAATCTTCTCTGAATTCTTTTATATATGATTGGTTATCTTTGCAAGTCTCTTCGAGTTATCAGTTTGGTTTGGCCTACTAGATTGATCTTTCTTGCAATGGGAGAAGTGCTTAGCTTTGGGTTCAATCTTGCGGTGTCCTTTCCCAGTGACAGTAGGGGAAGCAAGGCACGTATTGTATTGTTGCCATCGAGGATAACAAGATGGGGTTTATATCATATTGCATGAGTTTATCCCTCTACATCATGTCATCTTGCTTAAAGCGTTACTCTGTTCTTTTGAACTTAATACTCTAGATGCATGCTGGATAGCGGTCGATGTGTGGAGTAATAGTAGTAGATGCAGGCAGGAGTCGGTCTACTTGTCTCGGACATGATGCCTATATACATGATCATACCTAGATATTCTCATCACTATGCTCAATTCTGTTAATTGCTCGACAGTAATTTGTTCACCCACCGTAATACTTGTGCTCTCGAGAGAAGCCACCAGTGAAACCTATGGACCCCGGGTCTATTTTCCATCATATTAATCTTCCGTCAACAAGCTATTTCCTTTTATGTTTATTTTGCTTCCTTTACTTTGCATCTTTATCATAAAAATACCAAAAATATTATCTTATCATATCTATCAGATCTCACTTTCATAAGTGACCGTGAAGGGATTGACAACCCCTTTATTGCATTGGTTGCGAGGATTTTATTTGTTTGTGTAGGTGCGAGGGACTCGTGCGTGGCCTCCTACTGGATTGATACCTTGGTTCTCAAAAACAGAGGGAAATACTTACGCTACTTTGCTGCATCACCCTTTCCTCTTCAAGGGAAAACCAACGCAGTGCGCAAGAGGTAGCAGTCACATCTGTAGGAGTGGGCCAAGCTGCAATAGCTGAAATCTTGCTAGGATCTGTAGATACGCCTTGTGTAGAAACTACATGATCTAGGTATTGCACCTGAGGAACAGCAAAAGAGCACTTAGAGAGTTTGGCATACAGCTGATTTTCTCTTAGAGTTTGCAAAACTAGTTTGAGATGTTCTATATGTTCCTCCAAACTTTTGCTAAATATTAGAATATCATCAAAGAATACTAAGACATACTTTCTGTTGTACTTTGCAAAGATGAAATTCATGAGATAATCTTAACTTGGGCTTCAAAAGTTCCAAGGGAATTAGATAATCCAAATGGCATCACTAAATATTCAAAGTGACCCAAAAATATCCTGAAAGTTGTTTTATGAATGTCCGAGGGTCCATTCTGATTTGGTGGTATCCAGACCTTAAATCCAGTTTTGAGAACACTTTAGCACCATGTAACTCATCCAACCAATCTTCTATTACTGGTATTGGAAACTTAGTTTTGATAGTGACAGTATTGAGCTTTCTGAAATCAGTACAAAGCCTCATGGTTGTGTCCTTCTTTTTCACCAATAGTACAGGAGCTGCATACGGACTCTGACTATGTCTGATGAGATTGTTTTCTAGTAAATGAGTTATCTGTTTTTCCATCTCAGCTTCTTGGTGACGAGGAATTCTGTAAGCTCTAGAGTGAGGTGGAGTGACCCCTGGCATCAACTCTATCTTGTGATCCAATGCCCTTTTTGGAGGTAACTTGGTGGGCTCTTCAAACACATCCTTGTATTCTTCC
Source organism: Triticum aestivum (assembly GCF_018294505.1). Classification (NCBI taxonomy): domain Eukaryota; kingdom Viridiplantae; phylum Streptophyta; class Magnoliopsida; order Poales; family Poaceae; genus Triticum; species Triticum aestivum. The sequence goes on from NC_057806.1 coordinate 569,984,757, forward strand.
AAGAGCTTGTTAACTGCAGCAGGTATACAGTGCTTCTCAGATGTTTCTACCACAATATTGTGAAGTTGCATTAAGAATGCTTGCACTCCTTTGTCTAACATCTTAGTTGCCTGCTCAGCTGATATCTCTACAATTTCATCAGTTTTGCTGTACATGGCAGCAGCTATTGTTGTTTTTCCTTGCACTGTGAAGTTGAACTGATTTTGTGGCACATCAAACGAAACTGGGCTTACTAGAGTAAACCAATTGTACCCTAATATCACATCATGACTTGGGAGATTTAAAACTCTAAAAGATTGTCAAGAGGAAGTTTGGCCATTTGAAAAGGACAATAGGGAACCATTGCTGCAGATATTAATGTGCCTCCCCCAGCCACAGCAATTCTTCCGGGTTTAACTGGTACTAAATGGCAATTTGCTTTGAGGGAAAATTGTTCATTTATAAAGGGGAGGAACTACCAGAATCCAGTAGGGCTACTGCTCTTTTTCCATTAAGAGATATAATCATTATATGGCATTGTGTAGTTAAGTGTTGGCCCATTACATGAGAGGAAATGAACATTGCTTGTTCAGATTGCTCTGCCATTTCTTCTTGATTTTCTGGTTCAGTTTCAACATCAGTTGGACCATTCTCCTCCACCTCCTGTTGCAACATGTGAACATTAGGAACTAAAGTGCATTTGTGTCCATGAACCCACTTATCTCCACATCTCCAACATTCTCTCACTTTCCTTATCCTCTGAATGTTGGTGTTGATGTTTTTAGTATGCTTGTTACTGTTAGTGTTCTGCACCATTGTAGAAGTGTTGGAAGTTTTTGCTGCTGAAGGTGTATATTGCTTTTGATAGTAATTATTGTATGACGCACTGGACTTCCTCTGATGAACCACTGGAGGGTGACAAGGTTCTACATCTCTAGCTAAACAAAAAGCATCAGTCAGAGTTGCAGGTCTTAATGGCCTCATTTGGTACTTAATACCCTCTCTCAATCCGTTAATATAGCACCTGATGAACCAATCTTCAGATAAAGCAGGATTCTCTTCTTGTATTTCAGACATTAAATCCTCAAAAAGCTTTGTATACTCTGTTACTGTGCTATTGCCCTATTTGAGTGTATTAAACTTTTCAGTCAAGTCATATGAATTTTGCTGTGAAAACCTTTTTACAACTTCTTTTCCAAATTCTAGCCATGACAACTGTTTCTTCAACAGACCAGATATTCTCAACCATACATCTGCTTCACCTGCCATGTACATTTGAGATAAAGAGACCTTATATTCTTCAGGAGCACCAGCCATTTGGAAATACTTGTTGCATTGTCTGATCCACCCCACAGGATCTTCACCAAAAAAAATTGAAAGTCCATTTTCGGTCCCTTGGTCATTGACTTCATAAATTGTATCTGCATATCTTGCTCATAAGTTCTGAAGTAACCTTGCCAAAGTTGTCTGTCTCTTGCTGGTTGCTGGAATTAAGGTGTTGCACCCCCCTTCCATGTGCTACAGGAGTACCCAACATACTTGCAGTATCTTGATGCACCTGATTATTAAAACCAGGTGGAACAACAGTTCTGCTAGTTTTGATGGGTGCTAAATTCTGCATCTGTAACTCTTCCAGCTGTCTAGTTCTCTCCTTTTCTGCTTCTAGTTGCTGTCTGAGCTGATCTGTTCTGATATGCAGCCTAGGTACTTCATCTTGTTGAAGTGTTGGAGATTTCAGCAATGTCTCAGGTTCAGACTGCCTTTTTCCTTGATTTGCAGAACTTGATGGTGCGATAATTGATTTTAACGCCATGTTCATAGCAGACAGTTGCTTGCCCAATTCTAGTACTGCTTTCTCCACACTGCCCAGTTGCAAGGAGATTTCCCCTTGCTTGGACCTGATTGAATGAACGTCCTCGTGCAGCCCTGAACACATCTGTTCGAAGCCCAATACTATCTCTCTGTAACACTCTAAAATCATCACGCAGAGACAAGACCTCCTGTAATTCTGCCTCGTCAATCGCCTTCATGTGCCCCATCGCCTTGATCTCAGGGAGAGAGAAGGAATTTTACTGCCGGAATTCCGGTAAACCGGCTTTCTGCTCAGATCCTGCCGCCTACTCGATCCTCGCCTCTGAAGCTACACGAACCAGCGATGGACAGGGAATTTTACCACCGGAGAAGTGTTCTTCCGCAACCCTTCCACGCTACTGGTTTGCAGCCGAACAAATCACCGCCACCTGCACCGCCCTGGTATAGATAGCCGCCACCAGCGCCGCCCCGGCTCAGATCGATCCAGATCGACTCATAGGGAGGGAATTGGGTGGGATTACTCTCTCTCTCTGGGCGAAAAAATTTGTAGCCGAGGAACAACCTTGCTCTGATTACCACTTTGTCAGGACCTAGCTATGATTTAAGGTGTAGGACAAGAAATCAGAGAGAATTCGCAAGGGAAGATACCCCGATCTGGGTGCTGTATTGATCTATAGGCGTTGCCGTGTATGTTTAAGTTTCTGCCATTAGGCAAATTGGGGAAAATCATATCCGCTAAGCCACAACTTGGCCGCTTTATAGGTGAACAAGTTACTTCTCCTGACGGTAACTTGTCGGAATGGTAACAATATCCTTACAGTAGATTGTATCTAACGGCTAGCGATGAAAGTAACTTGAAGAGCTACCAAAACCATCCCATAACTGAACCGGTATTTGCTAGATGAGCTACAGTTAACTGAAGATGTATCTTCAGTATACAGCAGGCCTGATAGGAATGGTCTCCATTACCCCAGAGATTCGCTCGTTGATAATTAATCGAGCTAGAGGCGGGCAAATCTATCTAGCTCAGCTAATCGTCGCCGAGAGCCCTAATGGGTCCCTCCCGGTCAAGTGGGGCGTCTAGTTGAAAAGAGACAGCCGGATTGTCTCGGGTACCACGTTTCTGGCCAGCCTCCCATGGACCCTTGTGGTGCATCACCTCTGCAATCATGGGGTACAGGTTAACGTGTTTAGTGTAGACGTGAACACAATCAGACACAAAATTCAATACCCAAGTCGAGGTGAAGTATATATGATGCACTCCTCTTTCCTGCTACTTAATTACCTTACTTAGAAAACTAATATTTGAAAATAAAAGGCTTCCTTGAGAATAATTTAAAATCACCGGGTGGATAGAATGTGTTCAGAAATAAATAAAAACATGAAGTGTGTCATAAGTTTGGTTAAATGGAGTAAAGTGGATGAAACTTTCTTAAATGTGGTAATCTCCATAAAAATGACAAAAAGAAGGGGTAAAAGTGGAATTCACTGTAAATTTTATGAACGCTACTACTAAAAAAGAGCAATTCATGCAATGAAAATGAGAGTGCAATTCATTTTTACTAGAAGCCATGGTTTTTTTCCTAACTTAAAAGATCGAAGGAAATAACTGTGCATCCATTGCGTATATGTGCATTTACGTATCTGTGCATTCATTACGTACCATCTTTCTACAATATATGTCATATTAACACTATAAATAAGGTGGTTGATGCTACAATGCTGAACTGTGGCTATTTGCAACTACACTCCAACCTATACAACCACATAGGGCCTTCATAGACGATCAACATCAAAAGTTGTAGTTTGAGTTAAATTATAGCTTGTCTATCTCTCGTGTGGGTGCAACGTTTTGGGAAAAATGCAAAGACGATGTTAACTTGGTTGGGTTGAGAGTGGGATGCATTAGGAATGGGAGTTTGGCTTGATCAGCAGTTCGAGCTGCAATCGAGATGAAACATGGATGGTTCACTTATTGCATTGTTGGATCAAGGTGAGGCAACTTAGCTTGCAACTATCTCCCGATAACAGCTTCGTCGAGGTTGTTGTGTCTATCAAGACTCCCTTGCATTTATAATACTGGATGACCTGTTATGGCAATTGGCGCAGAGGCAACCACCAACCCAGAAGCTAAGCGAAGCATTTGAATATGTGAACTGTTTCGAGGATGTTTCCTAAAAATGGTCTGCAAGGGATTATGTTCGTAATGGATTTGTATATGCCATCTATATTTACCAACGCCAGCTAACGGTGATCATTTTTCATGTCCTTTTTTGGCCGGCTAGGAGAACCAAACAGTCATTTCGCCCGGCTGTCTACCAAATACCCAGCCTTTCTGTTCAGACTAAGACCTAAACATCCTTTCTACCCAGCCACGTCTTGCTCGACCATCCCGGTTTAGCACTATGTATTGTTGTTTATTCGGCAAACAAAACATGGCAATGTTCCTGGATGGAAACAAAGAACCACCCGCATGGCCGGCTCGCACGCGTGCGGGGCCTAGGAGGGCCAAGCGCGCGCATGCCGGACTCTTGCCATCTCGGTCTCTGGCCGGATGGAACACCCACATATGTAATTGCCTCATATATTTACCAATGACAGACAAAGACAACAAGTGTTACAGTAATTCTTAGCGAGCATGGGAGAGTAGGAGTCAGGCCCGTCTGTCGGTGTCCTATATATGTTTTTATTCGTGCTAATTCCCTTTGGAGATTATCTATGAAAAATATTTTTTAGATGTGTTTTCCATATATAGCATTGTGTCACTTTGTGGTTGTTCGATCCGTCGGGCACCACCTGGTGCCTGTTATTATCCTGCAACAGTCAAATGAAATCAGAAGACATCCACAAGTAATACCCCTTCTGCACACAAGGCAACCGAAGCTTTCATAGCTCAGTTGGTTAGAGCACCTGTTTAGTAAGCGGGAGGTCTTGAGTTCAACTCTCAATGAAAGCATCCCTTTTTATTATTTATCCTTGGCAAAAATAAATGAAAGAACCGTTTTTCGTTTGATTACCTAAATTATGTATTTGCAATCTCTCCAAAAATGTACTACAGTGTATAGTTTTTTCATCGCAATTGTATGTATCTGTTAATATTGGTATTGAAGACCGGCAAATGCTGAGTGGCCGCGTCAACATTCAAGAATATACAACAATGAAAAATAAAAGACTACTTGCGTAACATAGTTTTTCAATAAATAATAGACCCACCATTCCTTGGTTAGGTTAACATCTTGGCAGTCTAGAGATGTGAATGGGCTCTTCTTGAATAAGATTTGATTGAACAAGTCTGTGATTAATATTCAGGAACAATCTCAAAGCTGTGTTCATGAGAAATGTGCAAAACAGATGCATATCTTCGTTTTATTTGGGATGAGCTGCAAAATGATGGCTATTGGAATGCGACGATCACCATCATGACCATATCGGTCATGCAAGTGAATAGAAAAGACAAAAATGACAAAACTTAGTAAAAATGTTACGGATAATACAGGACAATATTTCCCCCAACAAAAGATAAAAGGGTATGTTTAATGAATGCTGGTAAACTAAGGCATAGGCCATTGTACTGATTTATCAGGGTGTGTAAACTGGCCAATGTACGTACCCAGACGTTTCTGTTGAAGTCGAACTCGCCTCAGACGTTATCTCTCGCTGTGCAGTAGTAGCAACAGCTTTCACTATCACTTGCCGCACCATATTACCTTTCTCTTTGATTTCTTCTAAAAAGTTGTCCCCTCTAAATTCGCTACAGTACATTGGCATATGTGCATCCTTGAATGTACTGCTCTCTAAGACCAAATGAATGGATTTTTCATCCCGTTCAAGGAGTGTCAAACTAAGAGTGTGAGTTGACCTCGGCGACACGACCCCGTACAGTGGCAATTTGGCAAAGCGTCGCTCAGTTTCTTCTGCATATGATTCCACAAGCTTAAATGCAAAATGTTCATCTGTGAAGTTTCTAAGGTTCAGTGAACTAGGGGTCAGCTTCTTCGGTACACAGGGAAAGCAGAGGAGATGCGGATGGACAAACAGCTTGGTGGGTACAACGCTGGATAAGACACTGGATACCTGCAAGGGAAGAGCTTGTGATGTTAATGTCATGGTGAATTTCCAACTAAAGTCATTTTTGATTGAATTAATTGCAAGCTATCTTTTTTTTTTGCGAGTAAATTGCAAGCTATCTAACATACGTGATTAATTAGTTTTAAATATAAATACAGTTCAATGAGTTTCCTAGAACAATGATACTGCACTTGACATAATATATATTATTTTCAATATGGTCGTTCAGAACAACGTAGGTGATATTTAATTTGATCTAGAGCTCTAAGCTATTCTTACCCTAGCTATTGTGCTAAGGCGCATCATATTAGCATATTTACAAGAATATAATTGCTGAACTAGCCCATCAAGGAAATCAATAATTTAATATACCATCACTAAAAAAATTCCACTACACATTTGTGTTAGATGTTGAAACATGCAACAAGATTAGCAAAGAATTGAACTGAAAATTTATATCATGAGAATTGTTGCTGAATTTCAAAGGCAATTCTTTTTGGCTCAAAATAGAACAAAAGGGGAACTGAAACTACGATGAAACAAAAAGTCAGTAATGTTTTATTGTACTCGATGTGAACAATATCTACGCTGACAAACTATATTATAATTAGTAACTCCATAAACTAATCAAAATACATTTCCACCTTTCCCTTTAGTCTTAAGAATTTAATTTCAGATTTTGTGGTAAGATGCATGGATGCATCTCTTGTCAATGTTATGAATAGATCCTAAACTGTCATTGTGTTTAAATGTTGCATCGTATCATAGCTCCACCAAGATTTGGACGCATAATAACATGTACCAACAACCATGTCCAGTTCACCTCACACACCATATTCGGGCAGCCGATTCTATTTTAAAATACCTCACCTCATCTGTAGTTTCTATTTCCTTGAGCCTTCCGATTATATTACGTGTTCTAACATGCCTCTTCGATGGATTGAAGTCGCTGCACTCTATCCCTATTTCAGTGCAAACTCGTACTTGTTCCACCTGTGTGTCTTCTAGTGGTTTTCCCAACCTTCCACACTATCTCTCAAGTACCTATAATATTAAACCATCAACTTATGACAAAAGTCCTTCAAAAAGTGAAGTGTGCACCAATGGTTTCTAGTCAGATCTATCAGCATTTCAATTACACTTTCATGGTCAATAATAAAAAATTAAAATATCAAGTGAAGTATTTCATGTAAGTAATAACAAATATGCATATGTACTTCTCTGCCTTTATTTTAGTTTCAAATTTTCCATATAGTTCTTTAAGTAAAAGGTTTCATATAGTACATGTGAGGGGCAACACTTCAGTGGTTAAGGTTGACTTGTTGGGACAAAAAAAATCTCAGTTAAAATATATTCACCCGAGACAAAAAAAAAGAGATTAGAAGAGACTTAGCCAAGTTACAGTGTAGCAGAAATTTTTGAAGTAATAGATTGGCTAGTTTTCCTTTCCTCAAAATACCTTGAGAGGCCAAAGTCAGTAATCTTTGGTACCATATTGTCATCTAGCAGTACATTTTCTGGTTTCAGATCTAAGTGAACAAATAAATTCTCATGGAGATAATTTAAACCTTGGCAAATTCCGTTGATAATTTGGTGGCACTTTCTTCATTTAAGTCGGCAAAAGATTCATCTATACTAAAAGGGTTGGGCGTGCTTTGCTGCGCCGTTGATGTTGTTGGGTATCTTTAAAAAAATCCAGTCTATTTCAAAATACAGGGTGTATTACTTTTTTGAAAAGTCAAACATTTTTAAGTTTGATCAAATTTGTAGATAAATATATCAAAATCCATAACATCAAATCTATATAATTAGATTCATCATGATAATGAATTTTCATATTTTTTTTATATTGTGTATGCCGATATTTTTAGCTCTAAATTTGGTCAAAGTTAAAGGAATTTAACTTTCCAAAAAACTAATACCCCTTATATTTTTGAATTGATGGAATATTTAGTTCGGCGAGGCAGGGAGATGATGGAGTGTTTTTTTTTATAACATGGTGATTTGGTTTGCCTTTTGTGGTGTGATTCTATGTCATCCGTTAATAAACCCATATTTATGTGAGGAAATTTCTGTGTCGGTAGCTGCATGTACTGTATTGGTGCTACAGTACCAGATGGTGGTGTTTCTTTTTTCTATGTGGTGGGAGGTTGCGCGAGATTGATATGTTTCTATAGACCATTTGCCGCTGATTGATTTGAAAAATCATTGGCCTGATCAAAATAGTAAACCAAATCTAAAATTGAATACCTCAATCGAATGAAAAAGCTTTAAAATTAGGAAGCATAGTGAATTAAAATACTTGAATGCAAGAGCTCCTGGAGAAATTGTTGACTCGATCAAAATCGAGTGACCCAAATCTAAATTGAGGACATCAATTAATTGTGATGCCTTAAAAATTATGAAGCATAGTGTATAATATAAAAAAGAAATGAATGAGAGAGCTTTGAGAAATTGTTGACCCGGTTAAAATCAGGTGAACAAATTCCAATTTGAGACCTTAATTGATTGTGAGGTCTTCAAAATTAGGGAGCTTAGTATGTTGACCCGGTCAAAATCGAGTTGAACCAATTCTAGATTGAAAACATCAATTAATTGTGAGGCATTAAAAATTAAGGAGCATAGTATATAGTATAAAAGAATTGAATGTGTAAACTTTGAGAAATTATTGACCTGGTCAAAATCGGATGGCCCAATCTCCATTAGAGACCTCAATTGAATGTAGGCTCCTTAAAACTAGGGAGCTTAGTGTTATAGAGAATGGGGTCATGAGAAAGTGGGTTTAAAATTCAAGACACACTTGGGTTTTTTAATATTTCAATGGTAGGCCGTATATGGCATGGTACATGATTTATAACATATGTTGGGGATGCTTGACCAAAAATAATATTAGGGTTCATATCCGTACCACTGATATAATCACGTAGACTCCCTTTGGACATGTATCCGAAGCAAAGCAATCTTTGCTGTACATCTGCCATGACTAATTTTCTGTTGTAGCTCAACATATTCTCTTGAGTGTCACCACAATATCCTAAAAACCGTACTATGTTTTGTTCCTTTCCTTTATCAAACATTGAACCTCTCCATGGAATTTCTTCTCATCCATACACATATCGCTCAACCTCTTCACAGCGACTGTACCACTCCCAAGTACTCCCTGCGACAGAAACATGCCTTTTCAGCACCGTATGGAGTTCACAAATCAACTAGGCATTTCAAAGTTGTATTACCTTGGTACACGAAACAATAGACTTTTGGCCAAGTCTAGCGAGCGGCCGACTGCTCGCTTAGCTTACGCGAGCAGCCGGCCTAAACTGGAAATTTTGTGTCCTTTTTTAATTAACCATCATAATTAAGAAAGCTTTTCACCTGATCCTTAAATATCTGCACAGCTATCCCTTCAGTGCATGCGTTTTATTTTTTGATGTATTTAATTCGTGGTTTCAAAAACTATAAAAAGCATAACTTTTAATCTGCGTGCCGGAATTAAGATCCGTTTTCATCGCTGGAATCCTCGCGACGTGTTCTTCGAAACCAGATCCCGCATGAGAATATTTCGACGAACTAATCTTTCTGCCAACTAAACATCAATGTGTGTGCAACTAGACTAGATTGCCGCGCCAACTGAGCATATGTGTGTGTGCCAAAAAAAGTCCTGCCAACTAAGCATCAATGTGTGTGCAACTAGATTAGATTACCGCACCAACTGAGCATATGTGTGTGCAACTAGTGTCCTGCTAACTAAACATGAATGTGTTGCAATTAGATTAAATTACAAGCCAACTGAGCATATGTATGTGCAACTAGTCTTCCTGCCAACTAAACATCAATGTGTGTGCAACTAGACTACATTACAAGCCAACTAATCATCAATGTGTGTGCAACTAGACTACATTACAAGAGGAGGTTGCACATCAACTTTCGTCAAGGCAATAGACTAGTTACACATCAAAATTGTCGTGGTTGCTAGGTTGCACCCTCATACGAAGGTGCAGCTCCAAACATTAGTTTGGAAAAAAAGTTGCACGATGTAATAATAAAGTTGCACAATACAGTAATAGAGTTGCACAATATAGCATCAAAGTTGGCATAAAAAAATTCGTCAAAACATACACATGCGGGATCTAGTTTCAAAGATCTCGTCGCGAGGATTCCAATAGTGAAAAGGGATCTAAATGTTGGGTTTCATAGTAATTTCAAAATTTTCCTACGCACACGCAAGATCATGGTGATGCATAGCAACGAGAGGGGAGAGTGTTATCTACGTACCCACGCAGACCGACTGCGGAAGCGTTGACGCAACGTAGAGGAAGTAGTCGTACGTCTTCTCGATCGGACCGATCCAAGCACCGTTACTCCGGCACCTCCGAGTTCTTAGCACACGTACAGCTCGATGACGATCCCCGGGCTCCGATCCAGCAAAGCATCGGGGAGGAGTTTCGTCAGCACGACGGCGTGGTGACGATCTTGATGTTCTACCGTCGCAGGGCTTCGCCTAAGCACCGCTACAATATGATCGAGGTGGAATATGGTGGCAGGGGGCACCGCACACGGCTAAGGAACGATCTCAAGGATCAACTTGTGTGTCTCTGGGGTGCCCCTGCCTCCGTATATAAAGGACTAAGGGGGGAGGCTGGCCGGCCAAGGAGGGTGCGCCAGGAGAGTCCTACTCCCTCTGGGAGTAGGACCCCCCCCCCCCAATCCTAGTTGGAATAGGATTCGCGGAGGGGGAAAAGAGAGAGGGGGGGCCGGCCACCTCTCCTTGTCCTAATAGGACTAGGGAGGGGGGAGGCGCGCGGCCCATCTTGGGCTGCCCCTTCTCTTTTCCACTAAAGCCCACTAAGGCCCATATAGCTCCCGGGGGGTTCCGGTAACCTCCCGGTACTCCGGTAATATCCCGATTTCACCCGGAACACTTCCGATATCCAAACATAGGCTTCCAATATATCAATCTTTATGTCTCGACCATTTCGAGACTCCTCGTCATGTCCGTGATCACATCCGGGACTCCGAACAACCTTCGGTACATCAAAATGTATAAACTCATAATATAACTGTCATCGTAACCTTAAGCGTGCGGACCCTACGGGTTCGAGAACAATGTAGACATGACCGAGACACGTCTCCGGTCAATAACCAATAGCGGGACCTGGATGCCCATATTGGCTCCTACATATTCTACGAAGATCTTTATCGGTCAGACCGCATAACAACATACGTCGTTCCCTTTGTCATCGGTATGTTACTTGCCCGAGATTCGATCGTCGGTATTCCAAATACCTAGTTCAATCTTGTTACCGGCAAGTCTCTTTACTCGTTCTGTAATACATCATCCCGCAACTAACTTATTAGTTGCAATGCTTGCAAGGCTTAAGTGATGTGCATTACCGAGAGGGCCCAGAGATACCTCTCCGACAATCGGAGTGACAAATCCTAATCTCGAAATACGCCAACCCAACATGTACCTTTGGGGACACCTGTAATGCTCCTTTATAATCACCCAGTTACGTTGTGACGTTTGGTAGCACCCAAAGCTTCCTCCGGCAAACAGGAGTTGCATAATCTCATAGTCATAGGAACATGTATAAGTCATGAAGAAAGCAATAGCAATATACTAAACGATCGGGTACTAAGCTAATGGAATGGGTCATGTCAATCAGATCATTCAACTAATGATGTGACCTCGTTAATCAAATAACAACACTTTGTTCATGGTTAGGAAACATAACCATCTTTGATTAACGAGCTAGTCAAGTAGATGCATACTAGTGACACTCTGTTTGTCTATGTATTCACACATGTATTATGTTTCCGGTTAATACAATTCTAGCATGAATAATAAACATTTATCATGATATAAGGAAATAATTAATAACTTTATTATTGCCTATAGGGCATATTTCCTTCAGTCTCCCACTTGCACTAGAGTCAATAATCTAGATTACACAGTAATGATTCTAACACCCATGGAGCCTTGGTGCTGATCATGTTTTGCTCGTGGAAGAGGCTTAGTCAACGGATCTGCAACATTCAGATCCGTATGTATCTTGCAAATCTCTATGTCAACCACCTGGACTAAATCCCGGATGGAATTGAAGCGTCTCTTGATGTGCTTGGTTCTCTTGTGAAATCTGGATTCCTTTGCCAAGGCAATTGCACCAGTATTGTCACAAAAGATTTTCATTGGACCCGATGCACTAGGTATGACACCTAGATCGGATATGAACTCCTTCATCCAGACTCCTTCGTTCGCTGCTTCCGAAGCAGCTATGTACTCCGCTTCACATGTAGATCCCGCTATGACGCTTTGTTTAGAACTGCACCAACTGACAGCTCCACCGTTTAATGTAAACACGTATCCGGTTTGCGATTTAGAATTGTCCGGATCAGTGTCAAAGCTCGCATCAACGTAACCTTTTACGATGAGCTCTTTGTCACCTCCATATACGAGAAACATATCCTTAGTCCTTTTCAGGTATTTCAGGATGTTCTTGACCGATGTCTAGTGATCCACTCCTGGATTACTTTGGTACCTCCCTGCTAAACTTATAGCAAGGCACACATCAGGTCTAGTACACAGCATTGCATACATGATAGAGCCTATGGCTGAAGCATAGGGAACATCTTTCATTTTCTCTCTATCTTCTGCAGTGGTCGGGCATTGAGTCTGACTCAACTTCACACCTTGTAACACAGGCAAGAACCCTTTCTTTGCTTGATCCATTTTGAACTTCTTCAAAATCTTGTCAAGGTATGTGCTTTGTGAAAGTCCAATTAAGCGTCTTGATCTATCTGTATAGATCTTTATGCCTAATATGTAAGCAGCTTCACCGAGGTCTTTCATCGAAAAACTCTTATTCAAGTATCCCTTTATGCTATCCAGAAATTCTATATCATTTCCAATTAGTAATATGTCATCCACATATAATATCAGAAATGCTACAGAGCTCCCACTCACTTTCTTGTAAATACAGGCTTCTCCGAAAGTCTGTATAAAACCAAATGCTTTGATCACACTATCAAAGCGTTTATTCCAACTCCGAGAGGCTTGCACCAGTCCATAAATGGATCGCTGGAGCTTGCACACATTGTTAGCTCCCTTTGGATCGACAAAACCTTCTGGTTGCATCATATACAACTCTTCTTCCAGAAATTCATTCAGGAATGCAGTTTTGACATCCATTTGCCAAATTTCATAATCATAAAATGCGGCAATTGCTAACATGATTCGGACAGACTTAAGCATCGCTACGTGTGAGAAGGTCTCATCGTAGTCAACCCCTTGAACTTGTCGAAAACCTTTTGCGACAAGTCGAGCTTTGTAGACAGTAACATTACCGTCAGCGTCAGTCTTCTTCTTGAAGATCCATTTATTCTCAATCGCTTGCCGATCATCGGGCAAGTCAACCAAAGTCCATACTTTGTTCTCATACATGGATCCCATCTCAGATTTCATGGCTTCAAGCCATTTTGCGGAATCTGGGCTCACCATCGCTTCTTCATAGTTCGTAGGTTCATCATGATCTAGTAGGATGACTTCCATAACAGGATTACCGTACCACTCTGGCGCGGATCTCACTCTGGTTGATCTATGAGGTTCAGTAGTATCTTGATCTGAAGTTTCATGATCATTATCATTAGCTTCCTCACTAACTGGTGTAGGTGTCACTGAAACAGTTTTCTGTGATGTACTACTTTCCAGTAAGGGAGCAGGTACAGTTACCTCGTCAAGTTCTACTTTCCTCCCACTCACTTCTTTCGAGAGAAACTCCTTCTCTAGAAAGTTTCCGAATTATGAGTAACACCCAGCCTCTGCATAACTAAGATGCACATAGCCAAATCCAAAAATCTGACAAAAATCATGAATAAAAATCGACAAACCGGCAACAGTAGAGTCTTTTAGACCGACACTATGCCTATGTCGAAGAAGGTGGTGGTTCGATCCGTAGGTTATGTTGCCACCCATGTTGGGAAAAAACCTCCGTAGCCACCTGCTCCAATCGCGTACACACTGCCATGAACAGCGGTTGGTACTCCGGCCGTTGTAGTATAGACCACGTACGTAGCGAGTGCGTACACCGGAAAATAACCTGTAGAGGAGAAGCATTTTAAAAACCAAATCATTTCTAGCATACGCTCCCACCCTTATTAGCGTTTTGAACCTATTTGTAATACCGTCCAACCAATGACCAAAAATATTGGCAACACTTGTGGACGGATACAAATTTGACGCTATTTGGATGACTGACCACATAGAACGTGCAAACTTGCATTGGAAAAAGAGGTGTTTGATTGTCTCGTCATGAGTACAAAAAGAACACTTCTTACTCCCTCGCCAGTTGCACCGTGCGGGGTTGTCTTTGGTTAACACAACTCCCCTATGGAGATACCACATGAAGATTTTCACTTTTAGTGGAATTTTAGACTTCCAAATATTCTTATTATTACTCGTTGGTATCTCGGAATGTGTGAGTGCACGGTGCATAGAGTCCACTGTGAAAGACCCTGATGTAGTAAGGTTCCAGCGAAACACTTCCCGACCTTGTGTCAGGTTAATCGAATCCAGCCGGGATAAAAGATTATGCCATGACACAAGCCGGGGGCCAATCAAATCCCGCCTGAACGAAATATTCGGCGGGGAAGAACCGAGTACGTGTGCAATAGTATTATTGTTATCGCGAGCCATGTTATATAAGGCTGGATATTGTTCTCTGAGACTGGCACTTGGCACCCCTGGCTCTTTCTACGTTAGGGGAAGTGCCACAGGTTGATGTACCCCCTTACTGGATCAAACCTTAATGAATTTCTAAGGGTACGCATCAAGTTACCATACAGTACAAGGTTGCAGCACGAGATCATTCCAATGAAGAATGGCCGACCTGTGGGAAAGAGTTTTGAACTGAAGTATGAGGGTGTCCCATTCTACTGCTTCCACTGCGGCTGCATGGGGCATGATAAGGATACATGTTAGAATAAGAGGCTAGGTGTTCCGTCCAAGCACTATGATGATGGGCTCGGCTCCATTGCCCTCCATTTAAGAAATTTGAACACAGGCCGACACACTTCCCTTCACCAGCTAATCCGGCGATGCGGAGAGGGCTGGATTTTTCGTCGTTTGGAAGGGCAGATTCTGCAAGCTCGGGTAGTCAGAGAAGGGAGGCATCAGCTAAGATGGACAATAGGACACAGTGTCGTCAGTATGGTATGCCGATTGGTGCACATGATGGGTTTGAGGAGGTAGGGTCTGTTGGGAATGTAGAGGTTGATGGTGAGTTATCTGCTCAAATAAATGCTTTGAATGTGCACCTTGCAAAAGAACAGACGGAGTGTGACAACATTGATGAAATATAAGCAGCTTGAGACAAAGGAGAGGCAAGGACAAAAATTTGGGAAGGGGAAGAAGAATTGGGGGAAGCAAGCTGTCATCAAGCGCACGACGCCCTCCTCTCGGCAAAGCAAACCTTTTTACACAGTTGAAACGATTCCAGCGCTGAGAAACCTCAGTAATTAGGGGGTGTTGTATGGTGATTCAGACACCGTCATGACTGCTGCAGATTCAGTACTTGGGAAGCGCACAACAGCAGAGAAGGATGGTCAAGAGGCAGTGCCAACAGAAGACAAGGCACTGATGCCGTATGTTGTAGGGCAAGCCGGTGGTAACCAGAAGTGTGGCAAGGTGATTGTGTAGGGGGCTGATACAGAACAGAAGGTGGAGGGAGATGTTAAATTTTTGGAAGCAACCGGTCTTGGGGCTGCCAGTAAACTGACAGGGCCAAGTGTGCTGCCCCGTCAGGAGCCATGAATTGCATCAGTTGGAATTATCATGGCTGTGGGAATGCTGCGACGATTCCTGAACTTTGTGTCTTGACAGAGACACACCATCTCAAAGTTATCTTTCTTTCTGAAACTCGTCAAAAGTGTGTTCGTATGGGTCGTCTTAGGAGTCGATTAGGCCTTTTTGGTTTTGCTGGAGTTGATAGTGATGGTTTAAGTGGTGGTTTAGCCTTGTTCTGGCATGCTACTTTTGTGTATGGAGAGCCACGTTCCGAAAACCGGCACCGCATGTGGTCGTTGTTGTGTAATCTCTGCGCATCCTCATCTCTCCCTTGGATGGCAGTGGGAGACTTCAATGAAGCTCTTTGGCAATTTGAGCACTTCTCGCTTACACCCCGGGCAGAATATTTGATGCCTGTTTTCAGGGACATGATGTTGGTGTGTGGGCTGAAGGACTTGGGATTCAAAGGGCTGCCATATACTTATGATAATGGAAGAGTTCGGAGTGCAAATGTCAGAGTCCGTTTGGACCGAGCTCTAGCGGATGATAGTTGGCGTGATATTTTTTCTGAGGTGTCTGTGGTGCACTTGGTTTCCCCGGGGTCTGACCATTGTCCAGTTTTGCTCTCACTAGAGCGTGAAGTGCGAACTCTAAACACCCGCAAGTGTAGGCAGTATGAGATTTGTTGGGAGAGAGATGAAGCACTTCCGACAGTCATCAAGGAGGCCTAGCAAAGTGTTCCTCAAAGGGCTGACTTGGGTGGGGTAGGGCCCATATTGATTTAAGGGCACCCTATCTTCTCCTCGGTACCTCGACTCAAATTCGTAGCTGAAGTGGAGCCAGAGGCATGAAGGCAGATTTTGTACAATGCACTCGATGCTCACCCAAAATAACTAAACAAACCATTTTTAATAGTCTAGTTGATATGCAACACCAGAAAAAAATAAAGCAATTTCTGCAGAGATAACATGTACCCGAATACATTTCTACTAGAACTCATACCCAGAACTTTTCTAATATTAAACGCATAAGAAAAATAACTGTGCATTCATGACACATGGTCGCTTTGTATGGCACACTAACATTATATATAGTGGGGAAGTAGGTGGCCAGGCCAATGGCAACAACTGTTCACGCCGCAGATACAATCACAAACCACATAGTGCCTTCGTAGCAGATCATTACCAAAACTCACGCTACGGGTGTACTTTAGCTGGGTATATGTAAGCAGGCGATGCTAGATTTCGTAGAAATGAGATGCGTTGGGAATGGAAGTATAGCTTTCTGCTAGCCTCGTACGGCCTGATTACCACGGTGATGTACATGTTTTTTCTCGGCTGGAAGCCCTTTACTGCTAATTCGTACTTTTTGGAGAGAGTAAGCCACCACTTGAAAGCACATTACATCCAGTCTTCACATGATTGTTGCTCCGAGAACTCAAGAGGCCAGTTCCCTCAGCATCCAAAGCAAAAGCAAAGTTTTTCAAATTGTCATCTCTAGTTAGTGCCGTTGTCGCAGAACCTGATCGAAACTGGAACACATTTTTCATCGACTAGCTAGGAAGAAACGGTCTGACAGTTCCAGTTGTGAAGTAATAAACTCGAGTTCAAGGTCTTGGAATGATGTTCCATAGACATGCCTAGACACAAAACGGGCTAAATGAGTTGTTCTATTTTTTTTGCCAATTTCATGGACTAACAAAAGATATTTAGTATAAACAATTATGCATCTACTTGTTTTATATGGTCGGTTTTCTTTTTCCAAGTAGATCCAAGTTCAAAGGGTATGGGCTCATCAACCTCTATGTCGTTAGCCCCTGTGTTCACATCCCAAGCATCTTGCACCCCCACTGTAAGCACAAGCTCCATCTGGCCCTCATTCACCACTAAACAGATCCCTAAAATGAAAATAACTAAACCACTAAACAGTTTCACTCGGAAATCATAATGGCACACATTGTACCTTCGGTAAATAATTCCATGGTACCATTGTACCATGTCCAAAACCATTTATACTATGCATTCAAGCTTCATGCTGGTCCAAAATATTCTCATAATTTTAGACCACACTAGATTATTAAAGAAGAGCTTCAATACGTGTGTGTTTTGTACCCCGATTGCCTTATCTTCACCTATCAACATCTTTCTACTTCGAAGAGAGACTTCATGGAAATTTAAATTTCACATCATAAATTCCTATCAGTCTACTGTAAAAATTGATGGGTTCGGCAACGAACACCTTCGATGATCTAGTTTGCACCTAAGAAACATGCTACTCCCTAACATTTCGTAGTGGTTCTCCTAAACATCTATGTTGGACTACCAACTGGTCCGTATGTGGGATTGAAATAACTAAAAAGGTTGGGCGCGCTTTGCTGCACCGTTGGTGCTGCTGGGTTTCTTAAATAATTACTCACTCTGTTTGAAAATATAAGGTGTATTACTTTTTTGTATGTTAAACCATTTAAGTTTCATCATATTTGTAGAGAAATATATTCAAAATTCATAATATCAAATTAGTATGATTAGGTTCATCATGAGATGACTTTCCATACTTTTTTGTTTAATATTGTGGATGTCAATATTTTTTGCTTTGAACTTGGTCAAAGTTAGAGAAATTTGACTTTCCAAAAAAATACCCTTATATTTTGGAACTGATGAAATATCTCGTTTGGCGGGTGGGGAAGATGCTGGATGTGTTTTATGAGGTCTGCTTCGGTACAACCCCCCCCCCCCTCGCTTAACGTATAAGGGCATTTTGGGCATACAGTGCTTAACGTATCCCGCACCGTATGCGGCGTGCCCATACAGGTAGAGCCGAGCGCACGGCTCGAGCCGATACGGCCGGCTCGCATCTACCCTCTCCCCGTCGTGCGAAACAAAAAAACCACGACCTACATTGATCACGCGGCTCGTTCCAACGTCGCCCCGCCCCGCCGATCGCCGCCTTTCCCTGCCGATCTAGTCGTGATCACGCTGCCAATTCCAACGTCTTCCCGTCCGGCCGATCGCCGCCTTTCCCCGCCGATCGCCGACCATTTTCCCCGTCTTCACCCGGGATCTGGCCGGCGCGGACGTTGTTGGAGTCGCCCCCGTACGTGATGTCGCCTCCGTGCAGGTCGTCGCGGTGACGTGGCCTACGTGGACGCCGTCGCCGCACGCAACTCCGTGATCAACCTCTCCGGGAACGTCCTCGCCGTCCGCAGCCACGCCAGGCCGGCCGAAGTGCACGTGCACGCCATGTAAGCCGTCTAGTTTGTCAAAAAAAATTGTATCTGTAAATAATTATGTGCAATCACTTGTTAGATAAGAAGTTGTCATCTGTATGATCGTAGTACATTTAATTTGATTTAAAATTGATAGATCAATTTTTATTATAATATTGGAGTGTTGGTTGTGAGATCATTCAATGGATAAAGAAATTGCATTTACGGATCTGTTTTTGGACACGAGTGAGTGGGATGGTAGCGATACTGTTGATCGTACGAATGGTAATGATAGTAAAGATGATGATGATGGCAGCGACAATGAATCCTGGTCGTCGTACGATAATTTACCTGAGAAGGATTTTCAAAAGAAGGAGGAGGGTGCTTGTAGTGAAAACGTAAGTGTCGTGTACAATCTTTTCGTCGGATGAAGAAACATATGGTACTTACATGTGCATGTGATTTTTTTATGTGCAGGAGGATATTGACGTCCAGAACGAGGAAAATCATGGTGTTGAATCTTTCGCGGATAACATAAGCCAGGTTCGGTCCAAAATTTAAGATGTCATTGAATAATAAAAATTATTGATGACAACTTACACTTGCTTATGTGGAATATTGTAGGCTAACTTTGATGGTTGGAGTGGTGATGATGAATATGAGCATGAGGATGGAGCTAATATGGACATTGAGGAAGCTGAAATCCAGCAACGTGCGCTTGAGACACAGTTGAAGGTTATGGGTATGACATTTGCATCACAATGGGAGGCCTACATGTTCTATAATAACTACCCAAAGATCGTGGATTCAGTATCAGAAAAGATAAGGTGAAACGAGGAAAAAGACTTTCAACCACTGTTCGGTATAGGCGATACGTTTGCTCGAGGGCAGGAAAACGTCTCAGTAAATTTTTAAACCCGGAGGGCCGTACCCGCAGGCTAAGACCTGAGACTCGTTGCGAGTGTGGCACACATTTAGTCGTGAAGTTGGACAAAGGACGTGGAGTTTGGTTCGTGGCAGCTTTTATGGATGATCACAACCATTTGTTAGCGAAACCAGATGAGGTGGTATTTCTGCGGTCACATCGAGTGATGGGAGATCACCAGATAGCTGAGATCTTGGCGATGGAAGGAGCTGGGATCAGAAAGCATATCATCGTCGACAACTTCATTAGCAGGTATGGCTCGTATGATAAGTGTGGGTTTCTGAGACGAGACGTGTACAACCTATGTTGCCGAGAGAAAAATGAAGTTGATTGCGAAGGGTGATGCTAACACGGCAATCGGGATTATGAGGAGCAGAAAGGAGAAGGATCCAGACTTTTTCTTTGAGTACGTGCTCGATGAGGAGGGCCGTTTGAAGAGCATGTTCTGGTGAGATGCACAGTCGCGGCGGGACTATCAGTTGTATGGAGATGTGACTGTGTTCGACAGCACATATAAGATGAACAGATATGGTATGCTGTTTATCCCCTTTGTTGGTGTAAATAATCACCGTTGCACCACAGTTTTTGGTTGTGCCATTGTGTCCGACGAGACCGAAGCGACGTACGTGTGGCTGCTCCAGACATTCCTGAGGACCAATTGTCAGAAAAAGCCAAGGTCAATCATCACAGATGGAGACGCTGCAATGATACGAGCTATTCGGTTGGTTTTGGTTGATGTGTTGCACCATCTCTGCTCATGGCACGTGGAAAAAAACATGCAGAAGCACCTTAATTACAAATCACTAAATGAGTTCAGGGCACTCTTGTACTACTCCACCTCTCCAGCCAACTTTGAGGCGAGATGGCACGCTTTCGTCCGTAAATGGAAGACTGATAAAACAGAAGAGTGGTTGAGCAGGATGTACAGGAAGAGGAGTCTGTGGGCAGCATCATATCTGTCAGATGGTTTTTTTCTGGGTATGCGCAGTAATCAGAGGAGTGAAAGCCTTAACTCTTGTCTTCACCTTCACCTGGACGGCGGTATGACTATTGTTGACCTAGTTGTGCATTATGAGAATTGCATAGTTCGGCTATGTGAGAACGAGGTGCATGATGACTGTGTTTCAAATCAGTCATTGCCACCATCAGTCACAGAATATAAGGATATTGAGAAGCATCCTGCCGAAGTATTCACTCATTCCAATTTTATATTCTTCAACAAGATCTGAAGAAGATGGGAGAGCTTGAGATTTTTGAGACGCTAGTGGGAGTTGACTGCCACACCTTCATCGTGACATGGAGAAATAACCGCAAATTTCAGTTTAGCGTGAATTATCGAGCTGAAAACTCTGAAAATACGACAGATTGCAGTTGTGGACGAATGCTTCGGAAAGGATTGCCTTGCAAACACATTCTGTATGTGTTGGTTCATCTGAAAATATCTAAAATACCTAAGTGTTGCATCCTTAAGAGGATGTCGAAAGTTGCGAGAGGTGGGCTGCCTGCACAGCGAAAGAGTGACATGTTTGGCTGGGGTTGGACAGGGGCAGAACAGCGTACTCGCTATAGTCAACTCAGTATAACAGGAGCTGAAGTTTTTCATGTTGCTTCAAATGATCCATTCGTGTTTGATGAGTTGATGCAGTGTCTGCGGAATATAATAGCGAAGAAAAAGGTCCCTGATAATGATGCTGTTGGTAGTAGAAGAAATGTGCATGAGGAGCCACGTCAGCCGGAACAACATGTTGATGTCATAGGTGATCCCGTAAAAGTTTCCACGAAGGGCGCCCCTAAACAGAGCACGACAGGGCGGGCAAAGAAAGATCCAAATGTTACAAAAAATGGAAGACCAAAATCATTTTCTGAGAAAAAACCCGGTCCTCTTTGTGGCATTTGTAAGAAAGAGGGCCATAGACGACAAACGTGCGCTGAGAATGAAAAGTAAGTTTTACATTATTTTAATTATTATTTTTACTGCTAGCAGTGTAAACTTAAATCATATCATTACTATTTGTCTTATTTTTTATTATTTGCCACACTATGCAAATTTCATGAGTACTATCTACAATATTTTTTGGACATCCTTCAAATGAACCCAAATTACATTAGTAATATCTACCATCATATGTATAATGTCAATACGAAATAAATTTTGTATTAAGTACTGTTTTTTATTAACGGTCGTTTCAAAATTATTAGTTATAACAAAAAACTTATTAATTTATTTTCCACATCCTTGAAATGAACTCAAATTTTTTATAGTGTTCCACAATCATCACTAGGATGCATGCCAAGTTTTCTATATTTTTTTATCGCTTTATGAATTTTCTATATTTTTTTTTGTGAAAACAGCACACAGCACACCCCAGACGTGACACAACATGTTTTTGGTGTTCAAATACTTTCAATTCTTGAATTGAATGTCTAGGGTGACCATACCAACTCACTTGCAAAAGTTGAGGTCATTCAGAATATGTCGAAAGATTGACCTCCTTCTTCGGAGACCGTTCGGGCAGGACCGAAGGCCCCGTCTGAAAGGAGTTTTTTCCGACAGCCTACAAATGTACCCACATTTTTTTATAGTGTTCCACTATCATCATTAGGATGCATGAAAAATTTTCTGGCTTTTTTATCGCTTTAAGAATTTTTTTCTAATTTTTTGATGATAACACCACATACCACACCCTAGACGTGACGCAATATGTTTTTGGTGTGCATGCATGATAAGTTCTCCAGAGACCGTTCGAGTATGAGTGAAGACCCCATGCATGCGTTTTGCGACTGATTTTTCTCGTAACGTTGAAATGCATGTTTCCGTTTATTTTTTGAAGTTGCACGACTAACATCAAATTAAACATACGGTTTTTTTCTTCAGATAAGCCATTTCGAGTTCATTCATAATTCAAACTACCTTACATAACACTAAACATAACCGAGCACTGCTCTTACATAACTTAGACCGAAATTTAAATAAAAATCCTAAAACTAGACTACTCGTCATCACTGGCGCCGGTGAGGTCGACGACCGGCGCCATACCGCCGGCCTCTCCTTCGCCTCCGTCGCCGCCATCGTCGCCACCGTCGTCGTCGTCGTCGTCGCTGAAATCCCACCAGTTGTCTTCCCGCGCCTGCTGCTCCTACACCGCCGCTATGGCCGCCAGCCGCTCTCGTTCCTCACGAGTGGCCGCCGCCGCCTCCTCTGCCGACTGGGCCAGCACCGCAAGTAGCCCCGGCGTGTCGTCGGGGTCTCCGTCTTGCGCGAGGGCGGCCTGCCCCGGCGGGATCTCCACCAGCGCCGGGTTAGGGGGCGCCTACTGTGCCGGGGCAGTGGGGGCGGCTAGAGGTGGGCCGTGGCGGCGGCGACCACAGGAAGTGTCGGTCTGGCCGGTAATGTCCCCGACGATGCGGCCGGCCACCGCGTCCCTGAACGCGCCGAGGACGATGTCGAAGTTCTTCCCGCGCCAGAACCTGCGCCGGGCCCTCCGGTTGTACCGGCCGCCAGGGAACGCGTGGAGCTGCTGCCTTGTCGGCGGCGGTCCCATGGTGGGGATGCCGTCCGCCCCGATCCGCCATGGCCGTGGCACTTTGGCTGCCGGCAGCACCATCACGCCGTACCGGGCCAGATCCTCCATGTCGCCGACAGTGAGGCTCAGCGGCCAGACGCCAGTTGGCCACGCGCCCTCGTCGGAGTCGCTGGAAGACATTGCCGGTGAGGAGAGGGAGATGGGCGGGCGAGGAGAGGAAGAGAGATGGGCGGGGCGAGGGAGATGGCACGGCCTGGTCAGGACTGGCGTGGCCTTTTATAGACGGCAGGGGAGGGACGTGGGCGGGCGAGCCGTCGGTGGCGCGTGCCCCGAGGGAGAGGCGGGCGGCTGGCGGTACGCGCGACAGCGGTGGCGTGTGAAAGCGAGGCAGCGTCGGTGTGTGAAGGCACGGCGCGGCAGGCGAGGCATCGGTGGCGTCTGGGCGCGGCAGCGGTGGCGTTTGAAGGCGCGGGAACGGCACGTGCGGCAATCGAAGCGTTGGTGGCGTCTGAAGGCGGGCGGGCGGTCGCCGCAGCGGCGGCAGCCGACCGGTCGCGTCAACTGCCGGCCCGAGGCGGAAGGCGCCCGGTCGCCGCATGCGCGGCAATGGAGGGCACGGACTATGACGGCAGAAGGCTGGCGGCAGGAGATCGGCCGCGAGCAGTCAGCGTCGCAATTAGTGCGCAGTTAACTGCACGACCGCGCCACGACCACACGTACGCCCCCACCGACACGCCCTGCATTTGACATTGTGGGCCCATGGATGCTAACGGCTCGGCTCGGCTCGCGTCCTCACGGCTGCCAATCGGCTCGGCTCATGCGGCAGCCCCGTATACACAGGCGCGCGGGGGGTATCGGCGTGGATGCGCAGGGGGGGGGGGATTTTTTTACATAAGACGATCATGCCCCTGACAGCGACGGGGTATGGGCAGATCTCAGCCCTTGATGTGTTTAAGGAGGGTGTACCGAAGCAGAAGTGGTGTTTTATTTATATTTATAATGCAGTGATTTGATAGGCCTTTGGGGCTTGGTTCTGTGTCATCTGCTAACCAACGTATATTTATGTGGAGTAATTTAAGTATCGCTGGCTACATATACTATATTGGTGCTAGAGTATCACATGGTGGCGCTTTTTTCTCTAGGTGGTCGGAGGGTGCGCGAGATTTGTATGTTTTTATGGGCCGGTTGCTGCTGATTGATTTGAAAAATCATTGGCCTTATCAAAATCATAAACCAAATCCAAAATTAAATACCTTAATGAACCGAAGAGCTTCAAAATGGGAACATAGTGAACCAAAAGAATTGAATGGTAGAGCCCTTGAGAAATTGTTGACCTGGTCAAAATCGTGCTTACCCAATTCTAAATTGACGATTTCGAATAAAAATTAGGAAGCATAGTGCATAGTATAAAGGAATTTAATAAGATAGCTTTGAGAAATTGTTGATTCGTTCAAAATCGGGTGTTCCTATGCCAATTGGAGACCTCAACTGAACGTGGGCTCTTTAAGATTAGAGAGCTTAGTGTTTTTTTTTCCTTTTTTGCAGGAAAACATCCAATTTATTCGTGTTTAATCATGGCAGTACAACAAACATCAGAAGTAATAAAAAATACATCTTGATTCGTAGACCATCTAGCGACGACTACAAGCGCTGAAGCGAACCGAAGGCGCGCCGCCGTCATCGCCCCTTCCTCACTGGAGCCGCGCAGAACTCGTTGTAGTAGACAGTCTGGAAATCGTCGTGCTGAGACCCCATAGGACCAGCGCACCAGAACAGCAACCGCCGCCTGTGAAGAATAGCGTAGATCGGATAGATCCAACCTGAAGACACATGAATATAGACGAACGACGAACAAATCCGAGCAAATCCACCAAAGAAAGATCCGTCAGAGGAACACCAACACACGCCCACCAACGATGCTAGATACACCTCCGGAACGGGGGCTAGGCAGGAAGAACCTTATTCCATTTTCAAAGAGCCGCCACCGTCTCGCTTTTCTGAGTAGGACATAAACCCTAACAAATCTCGAAAACACATCTAAAAATGGAGCCTCCCACAGGCAAAGGCCGGGATCCACCACACCCCCATGGCTCTAAGGCCGCCGAAGATGAAGCGGACCGGCAGCGGCGCCGGCGGGAGGCAGAAGAACCCTAATTTTTTTGGGAGGAGGCGGCTGCGTTGAGCTTAGTGTTATAAAGGATGAGAGGGTCCATATTGATTTAAGCTCAAATTCTTACGTGAAGTGTGGTTGAATGCACAGCACCATAAGATGAAGGAAGAACTATACTATGCAGTCGACACTCACCCGAAACAACTAAACAAACTTTTTTTTAGTTATCTAGTACGTAGATGGAACTCTAGAAAACAAAAATTATGAACTATCCCAACAAAAAAAGGGAACAATTCCCGCAGAGTAACGTGTGCAGTATTCATTTTGATCAGAAGCCGTATTTAATTTGTCCTTTTATAACTTAAATATATAATAAGAAAAATAAAGTCATTCATTATAGAACATCTCTTTGTACGTCCAATTAACATTATAAATAGTGGGACTGTTGGTGGCCGATGCCACACCATTGGATGGGGAACCACTCTTCACGCGGCCGGTACAATCACAAACCCCATGGGGGCGACTTTGTAGACAGGCCCGGCCCGGATGGGGGGGCAGGGGGGGGGCGGCCGCCCCGGGCCCCCGAAATTGAGGGGCCCCCATGTTCGTGTGCTCTCTGTATCCAGCCCGTGTGCTCTCTTAATCCAGCCCATGAGAAAAAATGATTCTCGCCTAATTTTGATGCAACAGCGAACATTAGCTGTGGGCAAGTAAATCAGCGATTAGCTAAATTGGTGGAGTTTCTCAAGAAAAAAAAAGCTAAATTAGTGGAACTTCGGTTTCCCTCGCGCAGGTCCGCGCATGACGACATGAGCGATCGACCTAGCGACATATCCCGCAAGCCCGAGGGTGACCCCGCCGCCGACACAACCTCCTCCCGCGGAGGCCTCCCCGATGATTTCTCGTGCAATGGCGGATGGAGTAATTTCATGTTCATCGCCCTGGAGAGGAGTAACAACACCACCGGCCCTGGCAGGCAGTTTTAAACTACACAGATCAGGTTAGCATCTTCCTGATGCATCATCCAACGGAGCTAGCTAGATTGATATGTGACTAGTTGGTGGCAGAATTATTAGATATAGTGAATTAGCGGGGAGGAGTAGGACGTAGTTGTCCTTCTGACTAATTTTTTTAATGCAATCCTTCTGATTAATTAATCTGGTCGTGTTGGAGATCGATGAAAGATGAGGGGAAAGGATGCCTAGAATCTATGGGATAATGATAATAGGCAAGCTGAAATTAATTGGAGGATTCATAGTGGATTCAATATGCTTAACCCATCAAAAAAAGATTCAATATGATTAGATGGCAAAATTAATTTTAGTTGTTAAAAAAATTAATTTCTAGTGTTGCAAATTATGAAGCTATTCTATCTGTGTGCCACCAAGGGCAGTTCAAATTACTTTTTTGTTTGCCAAACTGTGAAGTATACAATGCATGAAACTTCCCTATCAAAATCTTAGCAAAAGTGAGAAACAATTATTATTATAATATATAATTAGAACCTGGAACTAGGTCAACCAGCTGGTTTTGCACTCCATGATAAAAAAATTAACAGCAATTCATGCTTAAAATTTATCTAAACATGCACATAATGATTATAATTTTGGATATATAAAGGGCCCCCGATTGTATTTTCGCCCCAGGCCCCTGAAATCTCAGGAACGGCCCTGTTTGTAGAGGATCAACACCAAAACTGGTAGCATAAGTTGCAGCGATGCTTGGTCATCTCTCTTTTGTAGATGCTACGGCCAAATTTAGCTGGGTAGATGAAAGCAGGCGATGCTAGATTTTGTAGAAATGGGACGCGTCAGAAACGGGAATTTTAGCTTCCTGCTAACTTCATACTCCTTGTTTACCACATTGATGTACGTGTTCATACCATGCCGGAAGAGCATCACTCAAAAGCAGTACTTTTTTCAGAGAAAAAGTTGCGATTTCATAGCACATTACGTCGAGTCTTCGCATAATTGGTGCTCCGGTAACTCAGGAGGCGAGCCCTCACAAGATTCAGACCCGGTGACGTACGTTGCACCCAGTCATAGCTTAAAGCTAGACCAGGTGTACGAGAGCACATCATCTTATTTCCATGGCTCGATGGGCCGTACAACGAGCTGTCCAGCTCCGCCAGCTTGCTGATGCTGCCTACATACGGTCAAGTTATTTCTGAACAATGTGCAGCCCCATGCTTTGGGGCATCCCTACTGCCATTCTAGCAGCATACAGCTCAGCCCAGAACTGGGTCTGCAACCTGATCGAAACTGAAACATTTTTGCCGCAACGAACCTCACCTCCCCACCTGAGAAAAGGGAATAGCCCGCGAATCACAGTGAGGGGTGGTAATTTTCTCGACGCACATTTTCCCGTTCCTCGGCTAGATGATGAACCTACTTGGCCTACTGTAGTACATGTAGTTTGACATGCACTGGGCAAAAAAACTAATAACCAGAAAATGTGTGCATCAACCGGTGTAGAGGCCGAAAAAATGTGTATAAACGCCCTCCATTAATGAAGAAACAATGTGATGAGGCTGATCAACTTCCAAGGCTGAAAGTAATTCTCTACACCAACTATTTAGCAGGTGATAACATACAACACACAAATATATGTATGCAGCATAGTGCACGTTATTTATGTAGCACCATGATTTCTATATACTAATATTTGATACTCGTAAATCATGTCTAAATAGTTGGCAGTCGATATAAAACAAGAGAAGTCATATGAACTTGGCCGGCGAAACAAGTGCATTTCCTGAGCGGAATATGGTCTTGAATTCATTCTTACTGGAAGCCCTACTCGTGTTTACTAACTTAAAATTTGAAGGAAATAACTACAATCTTCATTCAATACCAACTATTTAGACATGATTTGGATAACAATATAAATTCTGGAACAATACTGGATGGTTGATGCCACACTGCCAAAGCGTGAACCCCTCTTTGAACCTATGCTCCTACTAATACAACCACATGAGGTGTTCATAGCTGATCTACACAAAAAGTTGTTGTTTAAATCAAATTGGAGCTTGCCATGACTTGTGTAGCTGCTACGGTCTGATGATGCAGAAGCAAGGTTGACTCTACCTTGTTGGCTCTATGCTATATTTACTAGAAGTGGGGTGCACTAATCTACTGATTAAGGGTTTGTCTATATAATGACTCACTCAACACGCTGAGTAGTGGTTCAGGTAGAGTTGTCATCGATACTACGACCCAAGTTCTCAGGTGAAGTAGAGCTGGATGCACTCGTGAGGATGATGAAGGAATAAATTGTACTATGCAGTCCATGCTCACGCAAAAAAAGGGCTAAACAAACAATTTTTAATGGTCTAGTACATACCACTGACGAAAAAAAGAGCAATCCCTTCCTGAGAGTGATTTTTTTTTTGCGGGAAAGGGAATTTCATTCATCATGCGTGTTCCATTTGAGCGAGAGTATGACTAGCTAAATTTACATAACACTTGAACTTAACAATATGAATCCTCTTTTCTTGAGATAACAGCGACCTGATCTCCATAGCTCTGTGCCTGTGAGCTGAATAATCTTGTTCGGATGCCGAAATCAGTTGCTTGGCTTCAGCACAGTTAGTCTCCACTCTCCACCACAAGGTTCAGTTCAGGAACAGGTCTCGGAAAGGGTCCACTCTTGGCCACCTGTTGAAGTAATAGTGCCACATGGAGTCAGGGCGGCGGGTCTCTATCAGTAAAGTTCCATGGGCATAGAACTGCGCAAACCATCTTTTAGCGCGATATGGCCGTGTGCAGGGACGACTGTTTGGTTAGGATCAGGTTTCAGAAGAATTTTTTTCATCTCATCTTTCGGGATCATAATGTTACTCATATCTAAATAATGCAATCCCTTTTATTCCACAAAAAAGTGCTAACGCATGGTTCAACTCTTTGTTTTTTACTAGTTGCAGCGAATAGGGTGGCATCCGTTTTGCCTCATGCATGGTCCACGCCAAGTTGGTAGCATCATCCTCTATGGTAATTTTGGTCTTCTTTAACAATTATGGGCTCAGTGGCCATGATCCAATTTCTATATGCTACCGAGTAAGTGTTTGTAGAGTGTCTTCAGGTTTGGCGCCTTCAGAAACTAAGACCTTCAGAGCATGGCAGAGGTGACTCCATCAGTGAGTGAATATGAACACAGAAAGGATCTATACCCTGCCTAATAAATCTTTGGAAACTATTCTCTATTTTTCGACTGCTCTTAGAATCAGCCGCCACATCTATTTAATTCCAACCTAGGTGGTAAAAACGTAAATATTCCTAGATTCAAAATGCACCATAGGATATACATGCACATATTGAGAACCAAAGCAGAGTGTTTCCAGATGAAACTAACTTTCCAACTGAAACAATGGAAAATTATAGAATTCTGCATAGATTTTTGTGGAAAAACAATTGTTATGGAGGAAACATATGTATAACATCATGGAGATAGACTAGATATACTCATGTTTTTATCTGAGAGCTCACACTAACAAACAAACTCTAAACATTAGCATGGCCCATTTGTTTTGTTTTCTTTAGTATGTTTGTGTTGTTGCCCCGACAGACTTGTTTTCCCCATCTTGCAGCAACTTAGTACTATTCCCGGAGGCCTAGAACTAGTTGTTAGCATTTGATTTTATCATACTCACCTTTCGAGTTCCCAGTGCATCCCACTTTTGCAGTTAACACTCACCATGCTTTTGAGTCAAACTTGCAATTTTTGGGTTTCACCCAAAAGCGTGTGCATCCCACTTCTACTACAGCAACCATGCCACTCAATTAGCATCCTCCTCGAGCACAGCTAAGCTAAAACCTCAATTGTGTATCTAACTATAACAATTATCGGTGTTGATATGCCGCGGGGAGGATATTGGTTTTTATGTAACGGAAACACAAAGAGTGTTTTAGGATTCGGTGGTGCGGCAGCAGTCACATATCTATTGTCGCGGTATATATGGTCTGACTATGCACTATTGTAGAAATATACATGCAATGGGCGCCAAGTTATTTCCTTCATCTTCCTTAAGTTGGAAAAACACAAGAAAATAAATTTCACATGACTCTTCTTATATTGCAGATTGGTCTTTTTCCATAGGAGATGTACATTATTTTTATGTGTGCTTTTTACTGGAACCCGCACAAAGAGCGATGTTATTGTGCCAGAGCTGGTATGCAGCGAAAACACTTGCAAAAACTTGATGTAAAGTGACACAGATGGTGTTCTGCCTGGTACTGCGAGGCAAGATTCAAGTCATACCGGCGAAATTGCTCAATTTCTTAACAACGTTCATCTACATGAGAGTTCTAAGATCCCTTTGGTTCAATCGCAAACACTGGCAAATGTAAAGCAAAGCTGCATGTAAATTGCTAAGAGGGCCAAAATTCAGACACAAAGAGGCAGGTAGTATGTGGTCTGCAGATTAGGAACAGTTGAGACTTAGGCCTCGTTTGGATTCCCTCTGCTCCGCGGCTCCGCGCCAGAACGGAGCGGCAATCCAGTTGATTAAGGCCATAATTTGTGGAGTTGATTAAAGCCCGCTCCGCGCGCTCCGCTCTGCGGATGACTGCCGAACGCGGTCTTAGTGTACCAAGAACCGAAGCCTTTTTTCTTCTTCTAGCGACCTTACAAGAAATCAACTCGCTGATCTCCTACCCGAACTGCTGGCCCGCATGGCCTGCCCTTGTTCGTTGTGCACTGCTTGAGCGTTCGCCAACTCTTGGAGGGTGCAAGACCCCAGTGCCTAGGCAAGCACCATGGGGCCACGCTGTGAAGCCTCTGCTGGCAGGAAACTTGACCCAACCCAATCTACAGATACAGATGAGGACATGCGGTTCCTGACACCCAAAGGGATGGCCACAGGGGAGAGGAACTGACAGTACTTGTTGTTAAGAAGGTGTGAGATGCTGGTCGTACCTCGTCTGCCGGTGCAGCAAAGACGAGAGCATTCTTGAACAGGGTAGCATTCATTCAGTTCTAGTTATCCACCTTTCTATTCATGGCGCTCATGGCAGGACGGACTCATCGTGTTCAGAAGTTTAGCTCGTGCTACTCTTTCTTTTTGAACAAAAGGGGGTGCCCCCCCCCCCCCCCCCAATTTTATAGAATGAAGGCAGAAAAGCAACCAGTCACAAGTTTAAACGTAACAGACTACTGCAAAAGCAGCTAACTAATGACTGAGAAACTACAGGTAAGGCTGGTCATAGTGGGAAGTAACTTATAATAGTGTCATGCATATGGCACTAGTCTAAATTACTAGACTTCATAGTGCAAAATAACATAATAGTAGTGTCATAGATTGCTTCATTTATTAGCTCATAGACTCATTTTACCTCGGGAAGCGCTATGTTACCACAAGCACCTCTTTCCTTATTAAATACTTGCCACCTAAGTAAAATTGTCTCGGGATGTGTTAAATTATTACCTAAGTTACCCCCACTATAGCTAGCCTAACAGACCAGAAGTTCAAGATGGCTCGTGCTACTTTGTTAGCTACTGAGCATATGTTCCCAATGCGTCTCATTTCTACTACAGTACAGGTGCCACCAACATCCTCCACCTCACGAAGTTAGGCAACACTTCCTCCTTTCATGTAACCAAGCAGTAACAACAATATATAGCTGAGATGACCGACTTTCCGATTGTAATTTCAAGTGCTGATCTGACATATGCGGGCTACTGTGTAGGTGCAAAGAGTGACTCAAACTTCAAAAGTTATGCCATCATAAACCTACTTCTTCCGTTCGGAATTACTTATCGCAAAAATGGGTGTATCTAGACGTAGTTTAGTTCTAGATACATCCATATCCGAAACAAGTAATTCCGAACGGAGGGAGTAGTATTTACCACGCGGCTATGACTTGTACTGTGGCACGTAATAAAAATACCTACTTTATTCCTTTAAGAATGAGTAGTACTCTGACTTGATAAAATTACTTTGGCCAGACCAAAAGCGTGCAGGAACTTAGATCAAACATTTGCTTGAAAGAAAAAAGGAAGATATGTTAGCCAAGGCCGGAGGGATTCGTATGTCCCCGTCCAGATTAGTCACAGCACTATGTGTTCATGGCTAGTGTAGCTGCGATCGATCACCTAATTGCAGACTACATAGATGCCTCTTTAAACTAATTGCATATGATCACGTGACAAGATTAATGGAACATCTTGTGCTAATATTTTTGTATGCATATGTTTAGAAATGAGGTGATTTTTCAAGATAAATTCAATTAAAACCGTACTTTAGATTTATAATTTTTCATCGCGTGGTGTCATGTTTGGCGCGGGCCCTGAAAAGATGGTACCACTTGCCGCTTGGTAGGCCCTCTCGCCGTCAACGTTATCTTTCCCTAATTTAATAATAAACCAGCTATTGCTTCTGGTCCTACGTCGTCGCTAATTTTGCAGAAAAGTCCTTGTGGTTTTCGGTGTTAAACCCGCGGTCCTTTTTAAAGCGAGAAAACGTTTCAAGCCCAGATCCGGCCCGTCCAGGCCCGAGTGCCACGGCCGCCACCACCAGCGCCCGCGGAGCGCCCGACCCCGAGCTCCTTCTCCCGTGCGGTTCCTCCCCGGCCTCCCTCGCGCCGCCCCAACCTCCACCAGCCGCGCCTCCCATCACATCCCGCCGGCAGCCCAGAAACGCCGCGCCGCCTGCCGCCCCTACCTAGCAGCGCAACCCCGACCCCTTCCACCACCCGCGCTGTTGCGCTCCTCCCGCGTATGGCCACCAGCGCCGGATCCGGCCACCGCGGAGCCCTGCGCCGCCAACCACCGTCTACAGCGCTGGATCCGGTCGTCCCCGGCCATCTACCACCTTCTCCTACCTTGAGCGGTAGGAGAGATCCCCCTCTCTCTGCAGTTCGGCGTTGGAAGCCAGGCTCATGGACCACGCCGCCGTGACCGGATGGGCCGTTCCCCTCCTCCCTTCTTCCTCACATGCGAGCATGCACAACTCACATGTCGCTCACTTCTTTGTTGAGGAGGTGAGCAGGTGCTCCACCGCCTTCCTCCGGCTGTCACCTCCACGACACCCACCCACACGGTGGACCGCAGTGAAGACGTCGGCCATCTCACGTTGAAAATCCCAGCTGGCGGACTTGCAATTTGTTCCGTGTGCCTGCAATACTCCAGGTGCAGTGCATCGGCCACGCTGCTTGCGTCCAGGCATCACGGGAGTTGCAGTTCGGTGCCCAGTCCCACAAGGAGCAGTGGCAAAAGTTTGATTTGTGCAATTTAAGGTTCAGTTTTCAGTTCAGCTCCCTATTTCACGGGATATGTGTAGTTCATTACTGCGTGCTAGCAGATTCAGTGTTGTTGTGTGTGTGCAGTGCAGTTCATTGGTGGGGCAGTCTGGCTGGCAACCATGTGTTGTTCTTGCTCCTACCTCGGATCCAATTCTCCACAACATCCAGGTCTGCGAGTGTGGTTTGGGCAGCACATGTAGCTGATAGCGCGGTGTTGGTTCAGCTCGTTGGCATGCGGTTCTATACCGCGGGCGTGCAGCTCACCAGTGTCAGGCTTGTAGTTCCTTGGCGTTGGCAACCAATTGTTGTTGGCGTGCCTCTCTAGGCTCCTACCATAGACCTGGATATGTGGATAGATTTCATTTATTCAATGGTTCATTGATGCACGAGTAAACTTGCAAAGCGGCATCCTGCTTATGTAGCTTTCTGTCCATTGACTAGCCGGCTATCCATGCAACTGGTAATGACTGTGTAGCAGCCAAACTCAAATAAAAATCATACATTCGACCTCTAATCCCTTGCAATTGATTATATATTTTAACAAACACGAGATGACGAAACATCATTTAATTTTAAGAGAATCAATAAATTATAGAAACTGAAGTGGCATATATATGATGGTTTGATCTGTAAGGCCTTTTATGTTCTTTTTTCAAAAGCGGAGAAGGCAGAAGAATCTCATCTCCAAAGTGTCCAGTGCAGAGAAGATGAACCATGCAAAAAACTCAGGGTGGACCATGGTGGCTTCACTGCTGGCGGAACGGCAGAGGGCTTGGCTGCTACCAGGGTGATTCAAAGGGAGTATATAGGTAGAGTTTTTGCAGCCTCTTGCACGAACATGATTAATGATAGCTTCTATTCCATGACATGATTTTGCAGCTGTAATGATATGTTTCATGCGAGAGGACATAAATTTGCATCATATTTTTCTGTCCAGTTAGTTCCAAATTACAATGTTTGTGCTATCAGTGACAATTCGGTGGAATAAGATGAGTCATATATACACCCAATGTAAGCTTTCACATCAGCCTTTGCTCTTGATTGTCTTTGCAAGTCCATAGATATAATTTTTAGGATTTTCCTTTACTCATAGTAGGTGCTGAATATTTTGTCCTTCAACCCTTTAGGTGTAAGTACCTGTGATGTGGCTAGCAAAGTTGGTTTCACGCACAGTATAACCATTATGATCTGCACAGGGATATCACCTAGGTGCATAAATCATAATCATTCAGTTTTTATTTGGCAAGCTGGAGCTACCCAGAACTTCCGATTTGGTGCCAAGATGGATGGATTCAACTGAGTGACCCACTGTCAGGTATTGTTGTTCAGTTATCCTGAGGGTAACGTGGATATGTTCTGTTTGAGATCAAAGCTTGGTATTGCTAGAAAAATATATATGTGATGTGCACTGAGATTTCAGATATATAACAGCCGTGATACAACACACTGTTCCCCTTGATATTGATGACCACTTGAATTAGCATACCTTATAATAATATTTCTATCTTGACACTATGAGTGTTGTTCAGTGGCAATATTCGCTATGCCGAAGGTAATAGTGATGCACCTCTGCCAAGAAGGCTCTTTCCTGTTCAATGCAATGACAGAACGCTGAAACATCATGGTGTCCATGCTAAAAGATAATGATTCACCCCCTGGCTTCTTATTGCTGTATCCACTTGGGGAATAGCTTTTGGAGACCATGCTGTTTATGTGATAGATGCTTAATATAAGTGGCCAGATTAATGGGTAGAGCAATCAAAGAACCATAATTTATATCCCTTTAAATAAAGATAAGTATTCACTCATTGTTTATTGGTTATATTTTCAGGTCATAAATCATTTCTTTTGTTGAAGGAAGAGACTCCATTTTCTGTCGAGGACCGAATCGCACTAACCAATCGGCTTCCTTGGTTAGAAGAAATTGAGAAAGGGGGCATCTTACACCTAATAGGAAGCGGTGGTCTATTCATAATCTCACCCAATAGACGTACATTACTACAAAACTTTCTTGCATACCGCCACCTATATTTTTTCATTACTAACATAACCTTTTTAGATCACCCGCAAAAAAAAACCTTTTTAGATCAAGCGTGTCTTGCATTACATTTGGTCAACTATACTGCAACTTCAAACCACAATGCCCCTGTATGTTGGCTGTATTTTTTGGAATTGAATTATGTATTCAAAGCTATTGTTCATCATAGACACCGTTTAAAAATCATACAAGGGGCACACAAAATGTACATGTACTCTTCTGTTTGAATATATGTCTATAAATGGATTAACTGAGCCAAAGGCAGTGCCTTTTTCATACGAATACATGTGTACCACATCTTTCAGATAATCATATATGTTTGCCAGCAGATTATATATGCATTAAACTACAAATATAGTTATTTGTGCGACTTGATACCGGATATATACAGATTGCATGTCTCTTAGGGCATCTTCAATGCTAGGCGCCGGTGATGGACACTAGGATTTATTTCCCGATAGATCGCCAGCTACGTTAGTTGTTCCCAGCGCCTGATGCCGCATTGATGCCAATAGATGCATCGAGCGCTTGCTTTTTTCCTGGACATGCGAGTAAAGAAACCGGGAGTCGGCCCTACTTATTTAGAGCCTGTGATAAGCGCCTAACATTGGAGAAGAAGGCACTTACTTTTTCTTAATTTTTTTGATGTTTTTTTACTCTAGGCGTCTGCACAAGAGTAGCATTGTAGATGCCCTTGAACTATAGGCTATCATAGTTGTTTTACCAATCACAAATAAGCAACCAATGAAGAAATAGTACAAATTTAGAGCACAATACATCATGATCTATTGGAAATTACATGTTCTCTATTTAACATATCAACCAGTCAAAGTGGCCATCTTGCATTGACCTTGAAAGTGTGATTTTTGGCCAGGCCACCGAACGAGGCAAGCAGGTTGAACTCAAATTTAAGCATATAGTTAATCCAGCATGATCCACTAAAAAATAAGTTAATCGAGCACTAAACAGTACATTTGAGTCCGAGCTTTGTTGACAGCCCTACCGGCTGGAGGTAAACACATACTTTTTCCTTTTTTATATAAAATAAAATACTTGTACTAACGATTATTCCATGCATTTTCATACATTATTCAACATTTTTTTGAATTATTCAATGAAGTCATTCTTTTAATTCACATTATTAAGGTAAGGCAGGAATAAAAAAAAGATTTTTTTCTTCCGTTGCAACGTAGTAAATATTTTCTCCCGTTGCAACGCACGGGTCTTTTGCTAGTTGATACTTAAAATGTAAATGCTATCTTGACAAAACAGAGCTTTGAAGCTGAAACATGTACTAGCTTTCTCATTTTACTCCAAGAACCAATGTGCTCTGTTCTGTCCGTCTATTTGTCGTAAAATCAAATTTTATTTCAGGCAAGAAGGTCGTAAGAATCTACTTTTACTCACTCTTGGTTGGTCCTACATACTTGTTGGAACTGAGCCCCTTTTGAATCTTGTCCGAGATTCCTGATTCGGCTGGATGCCATGGCTGTCAATACTTGCTGCTAGTAAGAGCTTCTCCAGCCGTGCCCCCAACAGGTCCCCAGGCCATTTTTTCAGAAAAAAGACCGAACCGGCGCTTTTCGTCGTCCTGGGGGCGCAACTGGGCCATTTTTTCGGCGCCGGCGCCAAAAAAATGCCCCAGTTGCGCCTCCAGGACTACGAAAAGCGCCGGTTCGGTCTTTTTTCCGTCCGGCGGTCGCAGGCCGAACCCGACACACTGGGGGGCGATCGGGGGCTTCGGCGCAAGGGTAAAGTGCGGCTGACCCACACCGTCGGGTGAAAAGTCAAGATTTTCTTCCCCGACTCGTCTCCCCCCCCCCCCCCCCCCTCACCCCGCGCCCTCGGCCGCCACTAGCTATATCCCGGCGCTGCCCGCCGCCCTTCACCGCTAGATAGCCATTCCCCGCCGGAAAAATAGTAGAAGTTCGCCGCGGCAGCCCCTCCAACAGCAGCTGGGCGTTTCCGGCCGCGAAGGGGCAGTCTGGCGGCGGGTGCACGCCCACCAGGCGCAAGGTGTTCGGCGATTTGCATGCCTCGGCGATGGACTCGGATGACGAGGAAGCGCTCACCGCGCTGCTGGAGGAGGAAGCCGAGGCCGACGTTCAGAAAGAAGAGTATCTCATGGTGCCCGTCGCCCTCGCCCAGCTGCTGGCGAGCAATGAAAAGCCGTGGCGAGGTGGCTCGGCGCCGGGGCGGGTGAAAGCAAAGAACCGACATCGTCTCGGAGGCTACTGCATGCTCTACTCCGACTACTTCGTCGATGCTCCACTTCACGGCGACAAAACATTTCGGCGTCGTTATCGGATGAGTCGAAAGCTCTTCCTCGGGATTGTGAATTCCATCCGGGAGTTCAACAACTACTTCAAGTGCAAGATGGATTGCACCGGCAAACTTGGATTCACCTCGATCCAGAAGTGCGCGACAGCGATGAGGATGCTTGCATATGAAGCTCCCGGTGATTCACTCGACGACTATGGGCGAATGGCCGAGTCCACCAGCATAGAGTGTTTCTACAAGTTCTGTCGGGAAGTGATGGCAGTGTTTGGACTGCAATACTTGAGAACCCCAATGCGGAAGACACTGCTCGGATCCTAGCATAGAATGCAGCAAGAGGATTTCCTGGGATGCTTGGAAGCATCGACTGCATGCATTGAAAATGGAAGAATTTCCCATTTGCTTGGCAGGGGATGTACAAAGGCGCCAAAGGCGGTTGCAGTGTGGTACTTGAGGCGGTGGCCACACAGGACCTCTGGATTTGGCACTCCTTCTCTGGTATGCCAGGAAGTCACAATGACATCAACATGCTGCAGTGCTCTCCTGTCTTTGCCAAGCTTGTGGAAGGTCATTCTCCTCCGATGAACTTCGAGATCAATGGGCGGCACTACAACAAGGGATACTATCTAGCTGATGGCATCTATCCGAGATGGTCGACATTTGTGAAGACCATCTCAAACCTTGTGCCAGGAGGCAAGAACATCTGGTTTGCGAAGATTCAGGAGGCTTGCAGGAAGGATGTCGAGCGGGCATTTGGTGCTCCAATCTCGATTTGCTGTTGTCCGGTACCCCGCTCAGACCTGGTCGAAAGATAAAATGTGAGAGATCATGACTTGTTGTGTCATCTTGCACCACATGATCATCGAGAGCGAGCAAGAAGACCCAGTGTTGGACACTGAAACATACTACAGGCAGGGTCCTTTAGCCGAAGTTGATCACCAGCTACCGGCAACCTGGACTTCCTACCTGAGTATGCGTCAGGAGATCCGAGACTCACAGGTGCATCATAGGCTGCAGCATGATCTGGTGGAGCACCTATGAAGGCTCAAGGGCGACGCCGGGCGCGACGTGTTATGAAATATGAGTTTTTATTTGTTGAACTATATAATTTGTATTGAATTATTTGTTGTTGTACTATTTTGTTGAACTATTTGATTTTTCTGTCATGAAATATGTGATAAAAAATATGTATGTTCATAAATCAACGACGAACCACGCCGAATATGGGCCTATTCTCGCCCATATAGGCCTTTTATTCGCCGAAAGGGGGCTGAAAAGTAGGCCAATATCGACGCCTGGGGGCGACGACTGGGCGCAAAACCGCCCCCAGCGCTGGTTGTATCGCCGGCTCGCCCCCAGGGGCGATTTTTATGCGTCTTGAGGGGGGGGGCAATGGCTGGAGATGCTCTAAGGTGTTCCTCTTCTGTCCAAGGATGAAGAGAACTGTCAGATGAACAACCAGTTCATCTATTTCTTTTATGTATCCGTTACCCTGGGATTTATGTGCAGTCTTCTTAGAAGTTTTAGTTCCAATACATACATGTCACAATATGTGGTGCTTCGATCCATTCACAAGTCGCATGGCTCTTTTTTTAAGAAAAGGAGGATGTACTCCCAGCCTCTGCATCTGGACGATGCATGCAGTTATATTATTAATTATTCACAAAGAACATATAAGGTGATACATCAATAAGTCTGAAGCCACCATCTTGGCAACACCGTTACTACTCATATCCCCATGATGAAGGCGTGCCGAACGTCCGGGCCTAATACCAAACAAACATCGCACCAAAGCCTAACATCTAAAGCCGGGTGTCCCATCCAAGCCACTACCTGGATTGGGTCCCATACCGGTCTAGCACACTCCCAGTGAGCATCGCACGCTGCAAGGGCCGTCACCTCCATCTTCCCTCGATCCATCCTCAGAGCATAACTGATGCACCAACCTTGCCAGACCTCTCTGCCATCAACGCCACCATGACGCCAGACAGCTTCCTCCTCCTGCATGAGTCCATCTCCTCGACTCCACAGCTCCACGCCGCTGAGAACCGCCACCATCAATGTGGAAGATGAAGCATCGCTCCACCAAAGACGCCGTCCTCCAGTCCCTCGAGCCCGTGTGCACCTCCAAGAAAGACGTCCCCAAGGGGGAAACGACACCAGAGAGCCGCCGTCATCCGATCTACTGATCTAGGGTTTCCACCGGAGGTAGCAGAGAGTGGCCTTGACCTTCTCCATGGTGATCCCTTCAGGAAGGGAACGACGCAGACAGCGTCGCCATCGACGGCCTTGGCAATAGCCAATAGCAGGTTTTCACCCAGATCTGATCAAAGACCTCCATATCTCGTGCACGGGCCGCCGCCATCCCTACCGGGATCTCAATGAAGACTCCAAGGAGTGGATCGGCGCCACGGAGTCATTGTCGCTGTGGCCGCCGTCGCCGGCCAAGGGTTTCCCCCGATCCCAAGAGCCCCACCATCCAATCACCGCCCACCACCCAGATCCGGCGAGCAAGGCCACACCAAAGCCCAGATGAAAGTGTGTTATATCGACTAGAGGAGGGTGAATAGGCGATTTTCATGAAATTCTTCACTGAGGAATTTGTCGATGAGGAAATGCCTTAGCGAAGAACTACTAGCAGCGGAATAAGTACTCAAAAATAAACATAACAGAATACAAGCATAGTCATCATGACGAAATGAAGACAGGCACAGAGTACAGGAAGCGTAATCACAGGATAACACAGGATGAAGACAAACAGACTGAAGAAATTGAACTGAGGAAATTGAGAAAGTCTTCAGTCAAAGTCTTCAAACACAGATATGAACAAACACACAACACAGTTATGAGGAAATGAAAGACTTGAGAGAATAGAACCAGTAAGCTTGGTGAAGACAATGATTTGGTAGACCAGTTCCAACTGATGTCTCAGTTGTACATCTGGTTGGAGCGGCTGAGTATTTAAACTCGAGGACACACAGTCCCGAACACCTAGTCCTGAACATGCAGCTCAGGACACCCAGTCATCATCGTATTCTCCTTGAACTAAGGTCACACAGACCTCGTCCAATCACTCGTGGTAAGTCTTCAGGCGACTTCCAAACCTTCACAAACTTGGTCACTCGGTGATCCACAATTCCTCTTGGATGCTCTAGACCATGACGCCTAACCGTATGGAAGAAGCACAGTCTTCAAAGGTAACAAGCGTCGGATCAACTCAGGATCAATCTCTTCAGTGATGCTCAATCACTTGGGGTTTGTAGGTGTTTGGGTTTTGGGTTTTTGGTTTTTCCTCACTTGATGATTTTCGCTCAAAGTCCTCAGATGATGGGTTGCTCTCAAATGACAAGTGTCAGTTTCTCTCGGAGCAGCCAACTAGCTAGTGGTTGTAGGGGCGGCTATTTATAGCCTAGGGAGCAGCCCGACATGATAAGACATAAATGCCCTTCAATGATATGACCGTTAGGTGGATAGATATTTTGGGACAGCTGGCGCATAGCACAGCAACGGTCGGAATTTTGAGTAGTAAAATCCTCAGGGCTATCATGTTCCTCATTGTGTAGGAAATCCGCACTGGCGAATTCCTAACTCCTCAGTCAGGACAAATTCCTCAGAGACCAGAAGAACTTCATCTCTGTCACTGAAGAAATTGACTGAACTTTATGAGATTTCCAATGGCTTCACTCGAAGGGATTGGTAGGTGTTGGATTTTGAGTTGAGCATCACATGGAAATTTTTCCTTAGTATGTCCTCGACCCCCTTTAACAGTACGGTGTTTCCTATGACTTAAGAAAGAGAAAAATAAAACTATGAGAACGAAAGTCTTCAAGCTTCATATTCCTCGCATGAATATCAAGTCTTCACGGACACACCAATTTCTTCACTTTCAAAGTCTTCATGAAAGTCTTCAGAAATACCAAAATCTCCAGTCGAAGATATTCATTTTTAGGGGTCGACTTTTCCTGTAAATATCAAACTCCTCATAGACTTATAGACCTGTGTACACTCACAAACGCATTAGTCCCTTAACCTATAAGTCTTCAATACACCAAAATCACTAAGGGGCACTAGATGCACATACAATCTCCCCCTTTTGGTGATTGATGACAATATAGGTTAAGTTTTCAACAGGGATAAACATATGAAGTGTAACTACTGATATTGAGGAATTTGATTGCAAGATATAGAAGAACTCCCCCTGAAGATGTGCATAGTGAGGAATTTGCCTTTGAAGCAATGCACACTTGAAGAGTTGAATTATGGAGATCTCCCCCCTATATCTTGTAATTCATACACGCATTTAACATATAATATGAAGAATTTGAAATGCATGATGAAATATGGTGCCTGGTGAAATTCAGCATGCGTGCAATAATATTAACAAGAAATAAGCATGCAGAATAGTGCATCAAAAGTATTAGAGCACAGTGCATCAAAAGTATCAGAGCACAGTGCATTAAAAGT
Source organism: Triticum aestivum (assembly GCF_018294505.1). Lineage (NCBI taxonomy): Eukaryota > Viridiplantae > Streptophyta > Magnoliopsida > Poales > Poaceae > Triticum > Triticum aestivum. The sequence goes on from NC_057806.1 coordinate 570,027,174, forward strand.
ATCAGAGCACCATCGGATTTAAGATTACAACTCAATCCAATAAAGTTTCAGAAGAACGAGAGTTGTAACTTAGCAAAAAAATGAACGCCCATATAGTAGACCCGCTTGAAGACTAACTCATATTTCTCCCCCTTTGTCATCGAATGACCAAAAGGATCGAAAATGAGGACTAACGCCCTTGAAGATAATCATGTTGAAGAAGGAGCGCCAGCGTTGTTGGGGTCGTTTGTTGATGTAGGGCCTGCCGCAGTGTCGTCCAAATCTTCATGTTTATCAGTGTCGCGCGATGAAGAATATGAACTGGCCACCAGAGAAGGAACCTGGACCTTCTTGAATTTCTTTGGTGGAGGTGCAGACTGGTCAAAATTTTCTTTGAGACCCATGTTCTTCAGATCTTCTTCACCATACAGATGTGACAGGATTGCCCAGGTGCGACCGAAGACTTGATGGAGGTAGTAGTGGTTTTTCTTCACTGCATTGTGTGTGGCAGTCATATTGTGAAAAAGTAAACCAAACTGACGCTTAACCCATTTGTGATTTCGATCCACCTTCTGGTGAAGACTAAGCAGAAGTTCACGGTCAGTCATCACGCGTGGAGCAGTGGCTTGAGGAGTGGACTTAGGTGCATTGGCAGAGTCATGTGTGGCAGAGTCATCATTGGTGGAATAAGATGCAGCTTTGCGAAACTGACCATCCAATGGACGAATGCCTTCATCTATTACAGCTGGTGCTTTGCCCTTTCCATCAACTAAGGAATATGTCTGCTTGAGGACTTCAATTAGGGGCAAGTAGCTGAGGTGATTCTGGAAATCAGCTTTGTAGTTGAGTGAAGACCTTGTTCTGAGGAATCTCATAATCCAAGGTGCATAAGGCTTCAGCTCAAACGGAGACAGTGCAACATTTGCCATAGTCCTCATGAAGAAATCGTGATAATTGACAGGAATGCCATAAACGATGTTGAATACCAGATTCTTCATGATGCCAACAATTTCTCATCAGATGAGTCGTGGCCTTTGATGGGACTGATTGTCCTCATAAGAATGCGATAAACAGTTTTGGGCATATACAACAATTCCTTCACGAGGAATTTGGTTCTTGGTGCTTGACCTGGCTTCAAAGGTTTCATCAGCACCTGCATGTAATGATGTGTGAGCTCAGGTTCACTGTAGATGCAGCGAGCTTCTTCAAGGGGAGGACTGAGCGGTAGAGCACGAAGCAATTCAGAGGCTGGTGCAGTGTAGTGAGTGTTTTCAGACATTCAGTCCAGCACCCATGAATTCACATCTTCAGCATCTCCGGTGATGTGCAGCGTTGCATAGAATTGAAGAATCAGTTCTTCATTCCAATCGCAGATGTCAGAGCAAAAGTTTAGTAGTCCAGCATCGTGAAGAACACTGAGGACTGGTGCGAAGCACGGCAGAGATTCCATATCCACGTGAGGAATATGCTCATGGTAGAAAATCTTCTCCTTGTTGAACAGCACTGAGGAATAGAAATTGGCTTGACTAGCAGTCCAGAAACGCCTCTTCCTAATGCGAGCAGAGTCATATGGGTTGTAATCTTCGAAGAATACGTGCTCACCGAAGAAATCATCAGCCTTGAACTTTTGCTTGCGTGAGAATGGATCCTTTGGCTTTGGCAGAGGAGTGTCAGTGAGTTGCATCATGACCTCAGGAATCTCAATCGCAGGTTCTTCAGGCTAAGGAATTTCTGGTTCCTCCTCAGTGGCAGTCTGCGTCGTTGGTTGTTCAGCAGCAGTAGTTTCTTCAGCGCTAGTGGCTGGAATTTCCTCATGGACAGATGCAGTGGGATGAGTTTCTTCAGAGCCCGTGTGAACAGTTTGTGTGGGGGACTGAGGAATTTGCTGTAGAGGGGTGAACATTGGAGAGTTTGGATGCTGACTTTCCCAGAATTCATCACTGATTACGGGTGTGGAGCAGCCAATGTCCACATCTTCATTTTCCATTTCTTCAACGCCAGCCTCTTCAGCTGTGAACTGAGGCATAGGCGAGGAGATGATAGGTGTTGAAGGGATCGCATCCACTTCAATTTCTTCATCCAACGGTTCAGACGAAGCAGCAGAAGGAGTTTCTTCATCAGATCCGCTGGGGATCACATATTCTCCATCAAAAGGAACAAGGTCCTTTGATGGCCTGGTTGAGATGGGAACAGCATCGATCGGATTTGCAAATGAGCTTGTCATAGGCTTCATTTTCTTCGGAGCTGAAGAATCTGAAGTAGCTGATGCTTCCCTTTTCTTTACTGCAGCACGCTCTGCAGCCTTGGTCTTCTTCACATCTGATGCAGATGGAAGGATTGGAGTTGAAGTTGGTGCAGGAGCAGCTGAGGAATCTAGTTGATTTTCTTCAAGCACAACTGATGCAGTTGCCCTGAGTTCTTCAGTGTCTCCAGGCACACCACTAGTGGGTGCCCTGGAAATTTCTTCAGCGGCTGGAATATAGTCATCGGCCCTGAAACTCACATTATCTTCAGCAGCCTGATTGTCATCAGCGGTGCTGGCATTTTCTTCAATGGGCTGAGTAGATGCTTCAGCCTGAGGAATTTCCTGTTGCGTTGGGGCTGCAACATTGGAAGTGAAGTTATCCGCAAGTTTCACAAAATGAACCTTGGCTCCAAGCCAATCAGCACGATATGCTTCAAAGTCATCACTGAGTTTCTTAATCTCAGTCTGAATAGTGACGAGTTCTTCAGTTGTCATAGAGACAACGTTTTTCTTCAGATAGCGCTCTTTCTTGTACTGTGCTTTCTTGATCTGCCCGGCCTTCTCAAATTTCCACTTTTCTTCTTGAATGAAGTGGGTCAGCATGTGACTCTGGCCAGGAGTTAGCTTGAAGTCAGGCAAGGGAGTGTTAGGGTCCTTGTGCCAATCATCAATGTAGTCGAGGATCAGCTTAGGATCCAAAAGCAGTGGCACCTCTGATCCTTTGGCTCTAGCGGCCATGACTTGCCTGTCTCTGATGATTTCTGCAAGTTCATCATCATCAGCTTCGTCTTCATCAGACGGCATTTGGAAAGCGACTTGCTTCTTTTGAGGACTTGGGCGAGGACCTCGTCCAGCAGTGGCCTTTGTCTTCAGCAGTGAGGGGCCAGCTGAGGAACTAGCTAAGACACCTGAGGCAATGGAGATGCCGGCAGTCCTCTGGCACGAGGCGAGATGCACAGATGCTGAGGATTTAGGCGGAACAGCTGAAGGCTTTGGCGAAGGAGCTGAGGACTTGGGAGGAACAGGAGCAGCATGAGGAATTGGTCGTGAGGGCTTTGATGATTCTGGCCGTGAGGGAATTGTTGAGGAACTTGGCCTGCGCGCAGGCTTCTTAGACATAGCATTCTTTGGCTTGACAGCAGAGGCCTCAGCAGAGGCAGCAGCAGCAGAGTCTTCATTGAATTTCCTCACTGCTTCTCTAGCTTCCTTAGCCAGCTTGGCTTGGCGCTTGGCCCATTTATCAGGATAGTCCTCACCGCGCTTGAGGCTGGTGGAATCTGCTATTTGGCCAGGTGCCAATGGAGCTCTTGGGCATGGAGGATTGAGTGCGAATTTTTTCATTTACTTAGGAGTGACATATCTGTACTCCCTCCATTCTTGTGCCCATCTCCTCTCTATCCTCTGTTTGCGCACTTTGCGCTCATTCTTGGTTTCCTCAGTAGGTGTGCAGTACCCAGTATATATGTCATCAGGGATCTCAAACGTTGTGTTTACCTCAGGCCTCTTTCCTCCTTTGTGTGGCCTTTTAGCATCAGCCATTTTCTTCAGTTGAGGAATTTGAACAATCGAATTATCTGAAGAAGTATGCAACTTTTCTTCGAGGAACATTGCAAATGAGTTAAGTTGATGAGAACCTAGTGATTCAGCAGCTGACATGTGTACCTGTGAACAGAGTATAGTTGCGAGGAATTTGGAGAGGTCATATGCGTTCTCAGAAGGTTTTTTTAAAAAGAACAAGTTTGAGGAATTTGACCAGATGAGTCTTGAAGATTTTCACTAAGCGTTCTTTGTCTTAGGTTCCAGAGTTGTATAGATCGAAGATCCACACAATTGAGGAATCTTGAAGAAAAATGATGCTTAGAGAAACGAATCAAGAACAGATGACTTGTGAGGTGTTCAGTGTGTGAAGATATGAAGAAAAACGCTTTTGAAGATTTTGTAGATAATCATTTGAATCAACGAGGGCAGTAAAAGTAACTTTTAATTACCCTGGACGAAGAACACGACGAACTGGAGTGAGGAGATGTGAAGTTCGTCTGTGCAGATCTTCCACGCCCTAACTCGGCGGAGGAAGACGGCTACGGCGGCGGCGGAGTGAAGATTTCCGCGGTCGGCGCGAGTACGTCGGCGACGAGGTTGAGGCAGTGAAGCTCTTCCTCACCGGCGGCGATGAAGTAGCGGCGGCCCTAGGGTTTGAGAAGCTCGATCTGGAGAGAGAGGTCGAGCGGAGTAAAAGAAGTGAGGAAGGGAAGGAGGGGTATTTATAGCCACGGTGAAAAACTGCTCCTGACCCTTCTCATTCGCATGACATGTGTCATCCACGTAGTGAGAGGTGGAGATCGTGTTAGATCGTGGGTGAGTGGATAAGTGTATCATGGGATGCGGAACAGTTTGAGCGGCAAAGCCAAAAATTTTGATAAGATAGGTTTTAAAGTTCTGTTCGCAATTTCTTCAGCTGACAAGGACATAGTGAAGATTTTGAACGAGTTTCAAATAAAACGCACATGAAGAATTTATGAATAGATTGGGTTGAGTATAGCATAGAGGGGAAGGGTCTGATCACATTCACTTAGCAGAAAACCAACTTGAAGAAATAGCAATAAGTGAATGTTGTAGAGGACATAAACTCATATATATATAGCCAATGAAGAAAAACGACGGAACCAGTGAAGACTATGCAAAATTGAAGAATATGAATAATTTGAGGAATTTCAACTTTTGGTGGTGGCGTGACCCACCGTATAAGAATGGTGATTTCAGACATCGCGTACAATTATCGTAGGATTCTGAGTATCAAATTCTTCATTAATTTCTTCACACTAAGAGTGTTATTCTTTATTGATTGAAGAAAAACGTTTCTTCATGTGTTGCACATCTAAATCATCAATTTTGCATAAGTGTTAGGATGAGTGTCCTTTTTAAAGAACATTTGAAGATTCTAGTATATTTAGCTCACACCGCAACTTGCTAAATCTCTTCTCATCCAAGGGCTTTGTGAAGATATCGGCTAGCTGTTCTTCAGTCTTCACATGCTCAATAGAAATGTCGCCCTTCAACACATGATCACGAAGAAAATGATGACGAATCTGAATGTGCTTTGTCTTCGAGTGCTGAACTGGGTTGTGAGCAATCTTGATGGCACTCTCATTGTCACAGAAGAGAGGCACATTCTTCATGTTGACGCCGTAGTCCTTGAGAGTTTGCTTCATCCATAGCAATTGGGCACAGCAAGAACCAGCGGCAATGTACTCAGCTTCAGCAGTAGATAGTGATACGCAGTTCTGTTTCTTCGAGGACCAACAGACCAAAGATCGTCCGAGGAAATGACATGTACCAGATGTTGACTTGCGATCCACACGATCACCAGCATAGTCAGAGTCAGAATATCCAACAAGATCAAAAGCCGAGCCCTTGGGGTACCATAATCCAAGTGTTGGTGTGTGAGCTAGATATCGAAGAATATGCTTCACAGCCTTATGGTGTGATTCCTTCGGTGCAGCTTGAAATCGGGCACACATGCAAACACTAAGCATTATATCTGGCCTAGATGCACATAAGTACAATAAGGAACCTATCATGGAGCGGTATACCTTATGATCGAAGTCAATACCATTTTCATCAGTGCACAGATGGCCATTTGTGGGCATAGGAATTTTGACGCCTTTGCAATCTTGCATGCCGAATTTCCTCAGTACATCCTTGAGGTATTTGTCCTGAGATATGAATATGCCATTGTGTTGTTGACGAATTTGAAGACCTAAGAAGAATTTCAACTCTCCCATCCTAGACATTTGATATTCTTCACTCACCATATAGGAAAATTCATCACTATAACGATGGTCAGTACAGCCAAAGATAATATCATCAACATATATTTGGCACACAAACAATTCACCATCATAAGATTTAGTGAAAAGAGTAGGGTCGAGTGAACCGGGTTTGAAGCCTTTCTTCATGAGGAGTTCCTTCAAGGTATCATACCAAGCCCGTGGGGCCTGCTTGAGGCCATAGAGGGCGTTGTTGAGTCTGAAGACTTTGTCAGGATTCTTTGGATCTTCAAAACCTGGGGGTTGAGCAACATATACTTCTTCCTCAAGCTTACCATTGAGGAATGCACTTTTCACATCCATTTGATATAAAGTGATATCATGATGGTTAGCATAAGCAAGTAATATGCGAATAGCCTCAAGTCTAGCAACAGGTGCAAAAGTTTCATCGAAATCAATTCCTTCCACCTGTGTGTAGCCTTGAGCTACAAGCCATGCCTTATTCCTCACCACAAGGCCATTTTCATCTTGCTTGTTGCGGTAGATCCACTTTGTGCCGATGATATTGTGCTTGCGAGGATCTGGACGTTTGACCAGTTCCCAGACATTGTTGAGCTCGAACTGATGTAATTCTTCTTGCATGGCCTGAATCCACTCAGGCTCCAGAAATGCTTCATCTACCTTAGTGGGCTCTGTAATAGAGACAAAAGCATACTGCCCACAAAAGTTAGACAAATGTGAAGCTTTTGAGCGTGTGAGAGGACCTGGCGCTTTGATGTCATTGATGATCTTTTCAACTTGCACTTCTTTTGGAATGCGAGGATGAGCTGGTTGTCGTTGAAGAGTTTGATCAGCGTTTTCTTCCGCACCATTTTCTTCAGCATTTTCTTCAGGTGCATTAGCTCGACGTTCTTCATGTTCTGGAATGAATTCTTCAGCAGATTCTTCAGTAGGAATGACATCCTCAGTAGCCTTGAACTTGATAGTTTCCTCAGGTGCTGGTTCATCTATCACAGTAGGTAGGTGCTCTCTTTGCGAGCCATTAGTTTCATCGAACCGCACATCTACAGTTTCAACAACTTTGTGAAGAACGTTGTTGAAGACTCTGTAGGTGTGCGAGTCCTTTCCGTAACCAAGCATAAAACCTTCATGTGCTTTCGGTGCAAATTTTGAGTTGTGATGAGGATCTCTAATCCAACATTTAGCACCGAAGACTTTGAAATAACTTACATTGGGTTTCTTATCAGTGAGGAGTTCATAGGCAGTCTTTTTGAAGAATTTGTGAAGATATACTCTGTTGATGATGTGGCACGCAGTATCAATTGCCTCAGTCCAGAAACGACGAGGCGTTTTGTATTCATCAAGCATAGTGCGAGCCATCTCAGCAAGAGTCCTGTTCTTGCGCTCCACGACGCCATTCTGCTGAGGAGTGTAGGGAGCAGATAACTCATGAGTAATACCAAGTTCATCAAGATAGTCATCGAGACCAGAATTCTTGAACTCAGTGCCATTGTCACTTCTGATGTGCTTGATCTTCACACCAAAGTTGGTTGAAGCCCTCGAGGAAAATCGTTTGAAGACTTCCTGCACTTCATGTTTGTAAGTAACAAGGTGTACCCATGTGTAGCGAGAATAATCATCATCAATAACAAAGCCATATTGAGATGCTTCATTTGAAATAGCAGAATAATGATTAGGACCAAAGAGATCCATGTGAAGCAATTCAAACGGGCGAGTGGTGGTCATGATAGTCTTTGCTGGATGCTTGGCCTTCGTCATCTTCCCAGCTTCACAGGCTCCGCATAGGTGATCCTTGAGGAATTTGACATTCTCGATGCCAATGACATGCTTCTTCTTCGCAAGCGTGTGCAAATTCCTCATGCCTGCATGACCAAGTCGTCGATGCCAGAGCCAGCCTTCTGAAGCTTTTGCAAGTAAGCACATGGCTGGTTGTGGTCCTGTAGAGAAATCAACAATATACAGGTCTCCTCTCCTAAAGCCTTCGAAGACTTTGGAATTGTCAGCTTCCATAACCACAACACAACGGTACTTGCCAAAGACAACAACCATATCAAGATCACAAAGCATTGAGACAGACATAAGGTTGTATCCTAAGGACTCAACAAGCATGACTTTGTCCATGTGTCGATCCTTTGTAATCGCAACCTTACCTAGACCCAATACCTGACTTTTGCCTTTGTCAGCAAAGATGATATGCTTCAGATGCAACGGAGATAATGGAGCATCCATCAATAGATTCTTGTCACCAGTTATGTGGTTTGTACATCCACTATCGAGGACCCACTCAGTGGCTTTAGGTTGATCATCCTGCAGACGAATTAGTGCAACTTACAAACTCATATACTTCATCAGTGAAGAATATGAGATCAATTCATCAGATCAATTTCATTAAGTAAAAGAATTGATAAAGCAGTATGAGGACGTGAGAAATGAAAGTTCATTTCTTCATGATTAGCATGGGTCCTATCAGGCATGCTCAGGTCTCCAGCAAATTCTTCAGACGATTACGTGCGTATGGAGACCTGACCCTGCAGAAGAGATTAGTTCTTTTTCTTCACCACCCACATCTGAAGGGGTGGCAAAGAGTTCATCATTCTGCGAGCTCCATACGAGAAGGATGGCGTAGAAGCCAGTCCATTTCGTTTCACATAAGATGGGTTAGAGTAAGCATAAGAGTAAGCAGAGAAATTCTTAGAGGACTTATGGACATGATGATTTGAAGAATAATGCACATATCCATAATTCTTAGATCTTCCCTGCAAAACAGACGGGTTAGCACGATGATGTTCATATGAGGACTTTGATCCATATGAGGAATATGATCCATGTGAGGAGTTTGGTCCGTATGAGGACTTGAATCCATATGAAGAATTTGGTCCATATGAAGAATTTAATCTGGGGTTCCTATTCTTCACAGGTAGCGTCATGATGACATTTACCTGAAGATTTTCAAGGCATCTTTTGGGAACCCAGATTTTCTTCATAGGGGAGCCGTTCCTGTAGTTAGTGCCAATATATCTAGCAAATACTTTACCATTCTAATTTTTGAACAGTTTATAGTTGGAGTCAATTGACTAATCATCAGAATGAGGATATTCACATGCAAATCCAGATAAGTTAGATGGATCAACTGGAGGTCCCTTTGCAGCAACCCATGTAGTTTTTGGGTACTGCTCAGGCTTCCAATATGTACCATCAGCATTGAGTTTCCTCTCAAAGGCGGTACCCTCTTTCCTAGGGTTCCTGTTTAGGATCTGCTTTTTAAGCACATCACAAAGAGCCTGATGCCCTTTGAGGCTTTTGTACATGCCTGTGGTGTACAATTCCTTCAGCCCTGCATCGTCAGTGATATTAGCAATGTCCTCAGATGAGGAATTAGTGATAGCAGAGGCATGTGAAGAATTTAAAACTTTAGCAGCATTTGAACATTCACGTGAAAAATTAGCAGATTCACGTTCAATGCACTTCAATCATGAAGGAACAAGTTCTTCCTGAGAAGCGTTGATTTGTTGAGCAAGTAATGAATCGCGCTCCTTCTGAAGATCTTCATAACTCACTCTTAGCTTTTCAAAATCTTGCTTTCTTTGAAGAAATTCATAAGAAAGCTTCTCATGATCCGATAAGAGAGTGTTATGATGACTTTGAAGTTTGTCAAGCTTGGACTGAAGTCTCTGAAGATTTTCAGTCAAAGTTTCAGTGCGATCCATTTCTTCACCCAACATATCATCACTTTTATTTAGCATGTTTTGAACATTTTCTAAAGCCCTTTGTTGTTTTATAGCAATCTTAGCAAGTTTAGAATAGTTGGGCTTAAGGTTTTCATCAGATTCATTCTCACTTGATTCAGAGGAGGTATATTTGAGTATCTTGGCACCCTTTGCCATGAAGCAATAGGTGGGAGCGTAGTCATTATCACCTTCATCAGCCTTGTTGGTGAGGTCATTTTCTTCAGTGTTGAAGATAGACTTGCTAACGAATGCAGTAGCGAGAGCTAGCCTTTCCACTCCGGGTTCAGACTCCTTAGATGTCTCCTCTTCCTCATTTTCTTCAGATTCAGCCTCAGAGTCCATTTCCTTGCCAATGAATGCCCTAGTCTTCTTGGAACTGCTCTTCTTGTGATATGAAGACTTTGAGGATTTTGATGATGAAGATTTTGTGGATTTGTTCTTTTTCTTCGCATCATCAGAACTGTAATCCTTGTATTTCTTCTTCTTTGATTCCTTTTCCCACTGAGGACAATCTTGAATGAAATGTCCAGGTTTCTTGCACTTGTGACAGAGCCTCTTCTTGTAGTCACTGGGTGAGGAATCATTGCTCCTTGAGGATCTTCCAAGGCGACCACGTCTTGAGAACTTTTGAAACTTCTTCACGAGCAGAGCTAGATCATGGCTCAGTTCTTCAGGATCACCAAGGCTGCTACCAGAGTCTTCATCTTCAGACTCAGATACTACCTTGGCCTTCAGTGCACGTGTTCTGCCATAACTTGAACCATAGAGATCTCTCTTTTCAGCAAGTTGGAACTCATGAGTATTTAGGCTCTCGAGAATATCAGTGGGATTAAGTGACTTGTAATCAGCACATTCTTGTATCATCAATGCCAGAGTGTCAAATGAGGAATCAAGCGATCTCAACAATTTCTTCACCACCTCATGGTCGGTGGTGTTAGTGGCACCAAGTGCTTGAAGCTCATTTGAGATGTCAGTGAGGCGATCGAAGGTTTGTTGAACATTTTCATTGTCGAGTCTTTTGAAGCGGTTGAAGAGATTGCGAAGAACATCAACTCGAGAGTCACGCTGAGTTGAGACTCCTTCATTCACTTTGGACAATCTGTCCCAGATAAGCTTTGCTGTCTCCAAAGCACTCACTCTGACATACTGTCCTTTGCTCAGATGGCCACATATGATATTCTTCGCTTGAGAGTCGAGTTGCTTGAATCTCTTCACATCAGCAATATTCAAAGAAGGTGTGACTGAAGGAACACCATTTTCCACAACATACCAGAGATCGTTATCAATTGCTTCAAGATGCATTCGCATCTTATTCTTCCAGTAGGGGTAGTCCGTCTCATCGAAGGTAGGACACCCAGCAGAGACCTTGATCATACCTGCGCTCGACATAACTAAAACTCTAGGCGGTTAAACCAAAATCACACAGAACAAGGGAGTACCTTGCTCTGATACCAATTGAAAGTGCGTTATATCGACTAGAGGGGGGTGAATAGGCGATTTTCATGAAATTCTTCACTGAGGAATTTGTCGGTGCGGAAATTCCTTAGCGAAGAACTACTAGCAGCGGAATAAGTACTCAAAAGTAAACATAACAGAATACAAGCATAGTCATCATGATGAAATGAAGACAGGCATAGAGTACAGGAAGCGTAATCACAGGATAACACAGGATGAAGACAAACCGACTAAAGAAATTGAACTGAGGAAATTGAGAAAGTCTTCAGTCAAAGTCTTCAAACACATATATGAACAAACACACAACACAGTTATGAAGAAATAAAAGAGTTGAGGGAATAGAACCAGTAAGCTTGGTGAAGACAATGATTTGGTAGACCAGTTCCAACTGCTATCTCAGTTGTACGTCTGGTTGGAGCGGCTGAGTATTTAAACTCGAGGACACACAGTCCCGGATACCAAGTCCTGAACACGCAGCTCAGGACACCCAGTCCTCACCGTATTCTCCTTAAACTAAGGTCACACAGACCTCGTCCAATCGCTCGTGGTAAGTCTTCAGGCGACTTCCAAACCTTCACAAACTTGGTCACTCGGTGATCCACAATTCCTCTTGGATTCTCTAGACCATGACGCCTAACCGTCTGGAAGAAGCACAATCTTCAAAGGTAACAAGCGTCGGATCCACTCAGGATCAATCTCTTCAGTGATGCTCAATCACTTGGGGTTTGTAGGTGTTTGGGTTTTGGGTTTTTGGTTTTTCCTCACTTGATGATTTTCGCTCAAAGTCCTTAAAGGATGGGTTGCTCTCAAATGACAAGTGTCAATTTCTCTCGGAGCAGCCAACCAGCTAGTGGTTGTAGGGGCGGCTATGTATAGCCTAGGGAGCAGCCCAACATGATAAGACATAAATGCCCTTCAATGATATGACCGTTAGGTGGATAGATATTTTGGGACAGCTGGCGCATAGCACAGGAACGGTCGGAATTTTGAGTAGTAAAATCCTCAGGGCTATCATGTTCCTCACTGTGTAGGCAATACGCACTGGCGAATTCCTAACTCCTCAGTCAGGACAAATTCCTCAGAGACCAGAAGAACTTCGTCTCTGTCATTGAAGAAATTGACTGAACTGTATGAGATTTCTAATGACTTCACTCAAAGGGATTGGTAGGTGTAGGATTTTGAGTTGAGCATCACATGGAAAATTTTCCTTAGTATTTCCTCGACCCCCTTTAACAGTACGGTGTTTCCTATGACTTAAGAAAGAGAAAAACAAAACTATGAGAACGAAAGTCTTCAAGCTTCATATTCCTCGCATGAATATCAAGTCTTCACGGACACACCAATTTCTTCACTTTCAAAGTCTTCATGAAAGTCTTCAGAAATACCAAAATCTTCAGTCGAAGATATTCATTTTTAGGGGTCGACTTTTCCTGTAAATATCAAACTCCTCATAGACTTATAGACCTGTGTACACTCACAAACGCATTAGTCCCTTAACCTATAAGTCTTCAATACACCAAAATCACTAAAGGGCACTAGATGCACTTACACCAGATCGAGCGGGATAAGGTGAAGAAGATGAAGCTGGCACAGGTCGATCCAGATATGGCGGCCGGCCGACGGAATCACGGCTGCCATGAGATCCCACCACCGGGTCCTCGCCGCCCACGCAAGCCGAGGAAGACCGGCCACACACCCGCAGCCACCCTCCGTCAGGGAAGGCTCCGCCCACCTTGACCGGGGCCGCCAGCCTGGCACACCAAGCTCTCCGCGCAAGGAGCAGCCAGCCCCGCTGTCACCTTCCTCGACGCCGTGCAGGCTTGCCGGCGGCTATCTCTGGTCGCGGCGAGATCTGGAGGGAGGGGAAAGGGGGCTGGCGGCGCTAGGGTTGGGACCGCCCGAGTCGCCCCAGTCAAGTCGCATGGCTCTACCTGAACATGAACCTATTTTCCCTAGATGATTCCAAGAAATTTGTTATAGTCGTATCTTAACCTTAACAAAAGCAGTGCTGATGGTACCATAATTTTCAGACTTTACCAGCAGAGCTGGGATGCAGAGAGAAGTCATCTGATGCGCTCTTTCTTGTACTCCCTCCGGAAGGAGTACAACACAAAGCCCTTGTATTTTTTTGCACCGATTGAGTATGTACCCGAGTTTGTGAAGCAACAGTATGCATATGTAGAACGAGCTCTTTTACAGTGATTGGAGAGTTACGAAATGTAATTTCTTGTAACTCCTCCTTTGATTATTTCTGACCGTTGATTTTAACATGTCAATTAAAATATTTAATTTAATCAAAAAGGGTATTATGGTCCGTGGTTTTTCTTGGAAACATTGTGCCTCTCTCGGTCAATCCCACGTAACTGTCGCATATCTCCGATCCCATCTCACGAGTGCGTAGACGGCGGCGACGGCGTGTGGACCTAGAGGCGACGCCGCCAACATGAGGACCTGGACAACGCCGCCGGCGCGAGGACCTGGGGCGACGACGCCATCTTGCGAACAGGAGTCGAGGGTCGCCTTCTCGACGCGCCTCCCGAGCCGTTCCTTAGATCGAGCGCCGCGGCGGCTCTCCCGGGCCGCACCATCATCGAATTCGCAGCCGCTGTGCCGAAGTCGATGGAGACCTGCTCCTACAGCAGCCCTAAACCTTTGTCTTCTTTTGGTAAGATTAGAGAAAGTTAGCTATAGCTTGCGTAGTGCAAAGTAATTGTTTAATTGCAGTCTAATAAAATGGCTCTGGGACAATGTTAACCGGTGAGAGGAGATACATTGAGTTTTAAATATATATCCATGTGCTATCTTGTACAATATTCTGAGTGTGGGTTAATATACAGGTTTGATAACTTCGTGTGTGAAGGGTGCTTTTTCAGACAACATTCAGTATCGAGGCAAGTTCATGACGGACCTCTTTCATTGTATGCATGGTTGTCTTGTTGCCTGTGCTTCAGTATACTTTGTTCTTCAAATTTGGTGTTTCAACATGATACTTCCTGTTTCAGTCAATCTACATGCAATTTGATAGTTATTATTACTTTATAGTTCAACAATTTTCTCTACCATGCAGCTGTTGATACCTCACGGTTTGATAAGCTCAATAGTGTCTCTTCCGGTAGTGGTGTAGCTTGAGGAAGCAATGCCTTATGGACACAGGGCAAAAGGAAGTACGTAAAATTCCGTGGCCTGCTCGGATTTGAGGATGATGTGTGAGCTCCATGCGTGAGCCTTTTATTCTATACTGTGCCCAAAGCTATGTGTGAGATTTATTTGTGAGACCTAAGCTATGTGTCAAAATGTTGCAATGTCTGAGACCTTAGTTCTTGAATTATGCTCCATTTTCACATATTTTGGTCGTTTGAACATATGAAATGCCCACGATGGACTAATGCTAGCTAAACGCTTCCAATCTTTTTAGCAAAAAATGGAAGTGCGTGGAAATTTTTGAAAAAAATTGTCAAAAATGAAAAATACATTTTTTTCGAGTTAGAAAAAGTGGATGGTTCACATCATTCCTGAACCTTTTTTTTTGCTCTCTTAACCCCTTACTATATCCAATACCGTTGGGGCCCCTTGTCAGGTGACCCTTCAACTTACAGGCACGCCATTCCCGCCGCCACTCCCCTACCCAAGCTCGTCTCCCCCTGCACTCCACTTCGCCGCGATGCCACCACTATGCCACCCGCTGGAGTCACCTCGAATATCCTCGCCACCAAACCATGCTCTACCACTGAAGAGTGGCACCGACTACGTCGCGGCCATCATGGCCCCAACATTGTGCCTCCCAGCTCGGTGGACGTTAGCGAGGCCTCATGGAGGATCAAGGCAACGTCTTTAGGTCGATGGTTTGCAACTTTGTCTTCGGCGGCGCTCGGAGAGCGGCCGCCGACAATGATCCGCGTGTCCGGTCATGCCACCGCCTATGTTGCGTTTTGTTTCCGTGCCCAACAATCTTCCTTTGCCTAACCACCTTGATAGCTTCGCGTCACTCCTCTGAACCTCCCAGTTGAAGGAATTGGACTGGTTGCCAGGAATCAACGACACGATCACGTTCTTCCCCACTTTAGATCGATCTCCGTCGTGCTATCGATCTCCTTTAGCAGTGAGTCCCCTACCCCTCCTTGGCTTTCTTTCTTCTCCTTCGCACACCTGAATCTATTGCAACCTTCACGAACATCCAGAAGTCCTACATCATCCTCATGGCCAGTTACGGCTCTATTACCCGCCGCCGCCGATGAAGTCCCCGCTGCCGAGCAACACCTCAGGCCAAGCAACCCTGCCATTTGGCTCCGCCTCAATGAGATGAACTACCGGGCCGAAGGAATTGTCCTTGGGGGCCCTCCGCAGCACGACGGCGAGCGAGCCAAGCCTTGCGCACTTCTTCAACATGAACTGAGCCGACCCGTGATGACAAAGTTGAGCAGCCGCTTAGAGCGCTTCCCAAAAACCTAACTCGTGCTCTCCGGTTGCAGAATCGCATGGACGAACGGTTTCGGATCTTCTCTCCCGCACACCGATGCATGCTGGCGTTCAAGATAGAGTAGACCATGGTGGCAGAGCAAGTTGCGAGATGAGGCAAAATCCTAAGTGTTTTCAGTGTATCTTTGGCCGAGGCTGGTAAGCAGTATATAAAGGTGAACCATATGCGGTATTGTGTTGCGACCACAATCTCAAATCGACTTGGTTTCCAAGCCAAACTTACCGAACAAGTAAACAATGAACTTGACCGTCAAGACACCAAAAAATTAAAACGGCAAAAGAAAGTTCCGTCCCTGCAAGACAATGGACCGGATTTTGGTGGGCCATTTATGTGTAAGTCATCAGGTCTATTGTGGCGTCTTGTCTAATTGTTGGTGTTCACACAAAACTTACCGAGGTACCTTTTCTAACTTTTGGTGTTCTCGTCGGATTTTTGCTTGCGGCATGTTAGCAATTAGGCATGACCACTTTAAGTACTAGAGGTTTTTCAGGGATAGCTTTATGTAGTAGAGTTATTAAAGGTTCAGTCCTCAAATGACAAAATGAAATGAGTAGCAGTGGCTTTCATAGTTGACTCAAATGTATGTATCTGCTTGCTGACAGCCTTTCCAGCTTGAAGACCACTGAAGTTGTTTATCATTCTGTAGATATCAGATATTATAAATGAAGTGGTGGAGGCTCATAACCAATGCTGGACATAGTGGTATGTTGTATGGACGGGAACTTGGTGCTCTCGGGTTCTGGCGCACCCTATATGTGCCAAAACATTTAGTAATTCAAAAAAGTTTTAAAAATTATAAATCTTCTTTGAAATCAAATATGATCAGGTATTCTACTAGTATAAAAAAGTTTGGACAAGAAATGATTCATTTTTACTTTAGGGTGAAAAAAAAAGTTTATGGTAACAATATAGCATGTATAGTAGTTGTATATAGCGTTTTTTGCGAAATCTTCAACCCAGGATGCAACACAAGTCATTCTCCGATGAATCTTTTTATACGACTACAATACTTGATCATTTTTTATACCAAAAAAGATTTAGAATTTTTTAACTTTTTTGAATTACTTTTTTTTTGCATATAGGGTGCGCGGGTACCCAGGTTCTCCTCCGCATTTTCCTATGTTGTATCTACTACTTTAACCTTATCTTCTCCCAAAGATCTGAATGTACTGCTGCTGCTATCCTAAGAACACATGCCTTATTCAGGGGAATGACAGATTCATCAAGGGGGTTTCTCTCTGGAGTCTGGAACTGTGGATAAATGCAAGATGGTAAGCGGCCGGATTAAATAACTCGCCATGCATCTTCTGCTCGTATTCTCCCGAGACTGATTCATGTTTCCATGACTGTAGGTGTTCAAGACCAAATCGAGCAGAGGATGGGAACCCTGGTGGCCTGGCGTCGTTCCTCGGCTCTTCATACTAGTGTACTACGTGACCAGGTAGAAGGATCCTTGGGTTGGGCGTGCTTGCGGGGCGCGGCCCCGACTCAGCGTCCGTCCACCGCGCCAGGTAACCTGACCTAACCCGGCCGGGGAGGCGTGGGCGTTGCTGCGGCGCGCGAGGTCAAGTCCGGTGTGCCAGCGGCCGACGGAGACAACGCGCAAGTTCGGCTGCTGGCTGTTGCTGGCCTCGCTGCCGGCGGAGGTGCTCGACGCGGGGCGCAACGTGGTCATCGTCGACGGGCCAAGCAGGGCCGTGCCAGCGACCAGGGAAGATGGGCGCCAACAAAAAAACATCCAAGCGACGAGCGAGGCTGGATAGGAAACGAGCCACGATTGATTCGTTCGGCAGTTTTGCAAAAAAAAAAAAAAGAAAAAAAAAACTCTGGTGTGGGAGTTACATATTCCCTTGACGAATCTACCCTTTGAAAAAAACTGGTCCCACACAAAATATGTAACGGTCCCATCGTTATTTGTAATTTCCCGTAATTTTAATCTTGTAACTTCTCGTAACTTTTATTTTTCGACCGTCAGATTGAGGTGGATGAACGGCTCCTAAATTCGCCAATCACTGTAACAGTTGTAATGTAGAACTAGCTGATTCATACTCTCAATACTTGTTCATGTAGCAAAATACTATCTGTATCAATTATCTACAACTATATTTTAAAACTAGATATGCTTGATTTCTCTATCATGTGTATTCACCGCGACCTACTTGGCGAGTAGCTACATAGCAGCCATACTGATCTTCTGATTGGGGCAGCATTTATGTTTTTTTTTGAAAAAGAGGATGACCTCCGGCCTCAACATCTAGAAGATTCATGCGGCCATTTTATTGATTATTCTCGAGAACCATACAAAGTAGAACAACAATATGCCTGAATCCAGCATCTTGGCAACATATGCCGCTACTCCTATCCAAATAATGACGGGATGCAAGCTGGGCCACATACCCAGACCTCTCACCTAAGCCTAACATCTAAAGCCGGAGGCCCCGACCGAGCCATCTGCCGGGTCTGGAGCTCAAACTGGTCCGACGCACTCACATGTGTCGTCGTCGCCATCTTTCACTGGTCCATCTTCAAAGGAGATTAAGGTGACAACCTTGGCAGCTCCTCTGCTATCGATGCCACCATGACGCCAGCCGACGACCTCCACCTACGCGAGTCCATCTCCAAGCAACAGACGTAAATCCATGCTAGGATAGGGCCGCACCACCGCCGTCGCCCACCACCCACAAGCGCCACCCAACCCCAAGGTTCCCAAAGCGACGCCTTCAAGAAGGGAACGGCGCCGTGAGCGCTGCCGCTACCCAACAAAGTTAGGGCTTTCGCCCGGGAGACCTAGGGGAAGATGAAGTGAGGAGATCAATCCATACCGACGCCTCCGAGGATGGGAACGGCGCCCTTAGGCGTCGCCGTTGGCGCGTCCGGTCATGGCCGGCCAGGGATTTTGCCCGAACTAGATCCCCGCCACCAACAGCGCCTCCTATACAGAACCGGCGACCAAGAGGAAGCGCCGCCCGACCAGGCTAGCACCCACTCCGAACAGGGGAGGAGGGGAGGCGCCAGATCGCGCGCACCGACCATCGCAGAATGCCGCCGCCGGCCGCCAACGACCATCGAATCCTGCTGCCCGCGCGGCAGGGACACCAGATCCACCGCCCGCATGGCTGCTTGCCGGCCGTGCCTTGCCAGTGGAGCCGCCGCTCCAGATCCGGGGTTTCCCACGCAGAAGCAGGGAAACGAGCCGTGGCGGAGCCAGAAAAAATCGATCGAGGGCGCCAAGTGATGGTGAATCAGATTGGGGAGGGCCAAATCATTGAAAGAGAGGCATTTAGCAGCAACTAATGACTAATTTTACACTGTTCACAAGCAAATTATCAACAAATCTTGGATGTTAGGGGGGCCAGGGCCCCTGCTGGCACCCCCCTATCTCCGCCACTGAAACTGAGGCCCCGCCGCCATCATCCTTGACGCCCCGGGCTTGCCCGGCGGCTGCCTCAGGTGGCGGCGAGGAAGGGAAGAGGAGAGGGGGGTGAGGAGGAGGGGCGGCTAGGGTTGGGAGGAGGGGCCTCGCCTAGCGGTCAGGGGCAGCATTTACGTTCCAGGAGATACAGTAGCATAGAGTAGCTGAAGATTTTTTTTTTTTGAGAAGCAATGGCCTCGGTAGAGCTTTCGTTCTTCAGGACTTGTTGCCATAAGAAAAAGGAGGTCTCGATCGATTAGCAGCATCTTTGTGAAGCATGCATATTTTTCACGCGGTTTGCAAAAGGCTTCCAATGGAAGCGCTTCGTTTATGCATGACCTTGGGCCGAAGCGCACATGGAGGAGATGCTCAGATCACTCCGTCATCCGGCTTTCGTGCAGCCTATTTGCCAATGATCGTATGCTCTGCACCATCTCAGCAAGATTCAGAGGACAAGGCGCCAAAGCCGGAGGTAGCCACGTAATGTTCATGCTTGCCCACGGCTGAGCACAAAAGGTCACCCTGTCACCCTCGTTAGGTCACTGATTGGTCACATGATTTGATCTTTGTTCCTACTGTCCTCACATCTATTTTTGTCACTGATTGCATACCTGTTCAATGGAATGCCGCAGCCATGGGCTGCCGATTCTTTCACTGGCTGTAGAACCAAGAATTCCTACCATGCACAGACTACGGCTTATATATGATTGATGAGGCTAGTTTTTATTGAGCCTTGACACTACCTGTTTGCGGGCTGTAGCTCGAAAGCTTTGATCCCCCAGCATTGTGTAGTGGCCGTTCTGCCTGGTAGGGGAGCGACTCTTATTACTTGAGCATATTGAGAACTTGGTTCGCCCAGTAAGCCACCTTGTTCATGTACATCAACCCTAACTAGGATATCCCAGACGCTCCTTCCCTCATGGAAATCACGTCTTGCCACCAAAACATTCCTGGGACCTACCTTCCTGTTGTTTCACTTTTGCAAGTACTTTATCTCAAGTTCAAATGGTATTTCTGGTGCATCCCACTTCTACGCTCATAGTACAAATGCTAAATCTCTTCATGGGCAACAATAGTTCTTTTCTTGCGGTTCTGTGTTAATTTGCCCTAGAGTCACGGAAAGATGAATGCCAAGCTAGGCATGAACATAGTGGATGAAGGATGTAGAAGACACACACACATATATGGAGAGGCTCCTATAATGTAAGGACTCAATAACCTACTGCGGTAACATTTATCATGTGAAGATCCTCCTAAATGCAATGACCTGCAAATTATATCAACTTACTTTCATTTCCATGTTTAAAACAACAACAAAGTGGGTGTATAATAAAAGATGTTGGCCACCCACTGATATTTAAGATGACCTCCGAGACTTCGAGACATAAATATTTCAACATTTTATATGTAGCTATTTTTTCAGCAAACTACACAAAACAAGAAAAGTACAATCTATGTCTCTTATCAAGTACAGTACATCCAGCTTTCTCCATCCTC
Source organism: Triticum aestivum (assembly GCF_018294505.1). Classification (NCBI taxonomy): domain Eukaryota; kingdom Viridiplantae; phylum Streptophyta; class Magnoliopsida; order Poales; family Poaceae; genus Triticum; species Triticum aestivum. Next base: position 570,047,755 of record NC_057806.1, read on the forward strand.
AAAGGATCAGCTTCGAAATTTCAATGTACACATATATTGTCTTTATTTGTTTATCAAACATTGATACTTGGTAAAAGAATGAACTTCAACTCATCCTTGTATTGTGATGAAAACAATACAACAGACTTATAGTCCCTCCAGTTTCAGTCCAACATGTGTTAACTAATCTGTGATGTTTGCTAATTCTGATGTAGCCATCTTAAGAACCACAACCATATTTGATCCCCACACGGAATCATCTATATTGATTGCTGAGCTCAATAGACATCATGGATGCAAAGAAAAACTTCAAACGCAATTACACATCTAACAACAAACGTGACAAGGGATCGAACAAGGAGATCCATTTGACACTTGAATGAATCCTTGGGAAAACTAATCCCAAACCCAACATTGACAACAAGGTATGATGAGCTGCAGTTGTACTTCCTCTCTCCTTCACCTCGCAATTTGATGCTTCTATCGTGTTTAGTTCACTACAAAGAATGCTCTAGGATAGATGTCAGACTAGAAGTTTGGCTCTTTTTCCCCCGCCTCCACATCATCTCCTCTAAGAGCAAGTACAATAGGATGACGTAGGCGCGCTGTAAGACTTAATTAAAATAGTAGTATGTTTGCTGGGTTAAAAGAGAGAGAAGAGAAGCACGGCTACAAACTAACAACCAGCTCTAGCACGTGCTCCTAGACACTTTGTGAGAGAGGAAGGTGGGCCAGGTACCAATAAAGTAGTACTTATTTACATCTAACTATTATAATTGTCGGCTATAACTTGGCCTTAAATGACGTGTCAATATCATATAGCTAGCAACTGGTTGTACTATTAACCATGCTCTAAGGCGACTCTGGGTGTAATCCTAGCAGCTTCCACTGCTCTTCTCCCTCCCCCTTTGCCCCCTCCACTGCCGCCAGAGGTGTGCTCTCGCACACACACTTGACTTCAATAAATGTGTCGACGGGGATATGGCGGCTCCACGGCGTGTGGAGGGCCTTGGCCACCAGGGTGGCGGTCCCAGGCGGAGAGTGCGAGATAGACCTTGCTGCGGGTCACTCCTGGTGGTGTTGGTGAGGTTCTTGGTCTCACGTGCGACGAGGAGAAAACTTCCCTCGATCGCCTGTGTGCAACCCTCCTTGCAGGTGCGCCACCGCAAGATCAATCCCTCCCTTCCAGCCCGATCAGCTCCTTCCCTTGTCGGGTCCAAGTCATAGTGGCTTAGGGCGATGTTTCCGGGCGCCAACTACACGAATCTCGTTGGGTGGGGTTGGATCCAGCGGAAACCCTTTGGCTGGTGTGACGCCCACACAAAAGTCGACTCTTTGGTCGACTGGTCCGGACCTTTGCCTCAGGGGCGAAATTAAACATGGTGGTTTCGGGAAGGGGGGAGGCTATATCAGGGACGGGTACGCCGTCGTGTGCCCCGGTCCGGCACATGGGTGCTTGTCTTGGCCTTATGCCACTCCTCCACCTCACCCTTCCCCGGGCCAGTGTCCGGTCGCGGTTCTTCCTAAGGCAAGGTGCCCGCCGGCTGTTTCAGAGGCGGTTGGGGGCGTGGATCTGGTTCAAGTCGTGCCCTTTGGGGGCTCTCGTGGTGGTCTGGTGGCAGGGCGGCATTCCTGGCGGTGGGAGACGCATTAGACGTGGGCAGACTGCGTGGCTTGGATGCGGCCGGGCAACCATGGCCGCTCGGCTGCCATGGCTGCAGGTGATTGGCGGACTGGGGAGGCGACGGAAGGGTGGAAGCACTGGAGTACATTACTTGCCCAGTCCACGCACTGGCCGACAGTGACAACGTCCACGGGCATCGTGTTCCTCCCTGCATGCTCGGTCTTGGTGCACCCTCTCCTTCCGTCTAGCTTCGGGTGAAGATTTGATGTTCGATCAAACGGGACATTCCATGGCCGTTCCCCTCTTGGAGGCATCGTCTTGGATTCATCGGTCCGACATGGTCCGGCGCACATCTTTCCGAACGATCGCTTCTCTTGTAGGTGCTTGGTAGTCATTGGGGGTTGTGTGTCGATTCCCGACATCCTTGTGTCTCGTTTTAGGTATGTGTGATATGCGTTTGTATCGGTGGCTTGGATATAGTGACGGTTGCTTTTTCATCTAATGTCCCAGATTCATCTTGGACCACAATCGAACCCGTCGGCGGCCGCATACGCTGCCGTCGTCTCCTTCCTTTGAGCCGCGTGTGGGGTTCACCTGAGAGTCTACCTACATGCCGATGTGCGTGAGCTACGGAGCAGCTGCTCGGCATCCATATCTGTGCATGGAGCTAGCAAGCTCATGAGCATACCATTGTTAGAAATAAGACACGGAGGTCCTGGTGACCAGTGTGGGAATGTGTGCTGGTCATGCTGGTCGTCCTGGCCTGCGTGCGTGCGTTTCATTGCGTCTTGCGTCTGCTCATTCATTGGTACGTGCCCTGCTCGCGTAGTTAGTTGGCGTTAGTTAGCAGCAGCCGCGGCGCACGCGTCCGAACGCGTCGTGGGAGTAGGGGAGGAGGGCTGCATCGATCGTGTGCGTGCACTGGCCCATGTATAAATCCTTTCGATCTGAGTTGTTGTGGTGTGCTGGTGAGTTCAGAAAAGATAAAACAGTTGGGCGTTCGGCGTCCGTTGCTTACATCGCACAAAAGGGATCGGGTCCCCATGTCCATACCCATAAAGTGACTTATCAAGCTTACACACATAATGAGGCAATTTCTTATCTGCATACCCAAGTGGTTGTTTCATGTAAACCTCCTCTTTCAGAACACCATGCAAGAACGCGTTCTGAACATCTAGCTATCTCAAATTTCATCACCTAGACACTGCACTAGATAGCACAAGTCTAATAGTTGCAGCTTTAACAACATGACTGGAAGTACCTTCATAATCGAGACCATAACGTTGTTTAAAACCTTTTGCAACTAGACGTGGTTTATACCTGTCAATTGAACCATCTGGCTTTTTCTTGATTCTGTAAACCCATTTACAATCAATGATATTTTTATCTCTTTGCTCAAGCACAAGATGCAAAGTTTTGTTTCTCATGAGTGCCTAGTACTCTTCATCCATTGCATTTTTGCACTTTGGATCTCCAAGTGCACCTTCTAGTTTCATCGGTTCCCCTGTAACACACAACATGCCATATCCTATGGTGCCATCAGTTCTAATTTTCGGATTTCTTATACCTTTTTGTAGCCAAGTTGTGACATGTGGAATAAGTTATGGCTGAACCACATGGCGTGTAGTATTGTGCATTGGAGGTGGTGTAGATGAGTCTGTTGCAGAAGATCCTGGCGACATCTTGGAACCACTTTGCACAGCGGATCCTGGGTCAGACTCAGAGGCGTACGGTGTGGCCGAAGATGTGGCTGCGCCCGACTCGGCAGCCGCAGAAGATCCCATGTTGCCGTCCTGTGCATGCATGTGGGGAGGAGATCCCGAGTCAGGCGACACGGTTTCTGCAGCTGTCGCTGGCCCACGTGTGGGGCACGAGGCGGATCCCGCACGTAGCGACGTGGTGACGCCTGAGTGGTGCGGGCGAACTCTATCTAGCACGCGACATAGCACTAGTAAAAAAAGGGTCAAATGTGAAGCACATTAGTGCCGGTTTGAATTTGAGCCGGCTCTAATATGACCATTAGTGCCGGTTCCAACGGCTAGGCGGGCGGGCATCATTAGTACCGGTTCGTGGGCAACCTTTAGTACCGGTTCATGCCACGAACCGGTACTAATGAGGCTGTGTCAGGCTATGGTCAGGCTGGGGCCCCCACGAAGACCTTTAGTACCGGTTCATGCCCTGAACCGGTACTAGAGTTTCTTAATAAGCTAATTTTTAGTCCCACCTCGCCAAGAGAGAGGCAGTATGAGCGGTTTATAAGCCGTGAGTGCACAGACAATGACGAAGAGTTGCAATGCTCACCTGCATGTTGATTAGCTTCAAGCCTTGCGGAATAGCATAGATTGCATTGAGCTATGTGTAGTGCAGTCTACACTATACCGAATGGCTTGAAGCAAATTAACCAGCATTGCACCTCTTTTTTATTTTTAGTAACTTATTTGAACTCCGGACTTCTTTTGTGTTCAGTATGCAGCATTTAAAGCGACGTCATCAATTTTCAACATGTTCCGACATCTTTTGTTGTTTTTCGGTCATTTACCTAATTGTTTAGAGAGCTAAATGACCGTGAAATTGAAAATCACTACAAAATAAATTCTGAAAATGTTGAAACTTGGCATGGTATCATCATTTCACCCGCATAGAATGTGCGAAAGAGTAGAGAGGGTCACGGCAAAAAATGGACACACTTCGTGTACAAACTGGACAAACTCTTTCGGAGTATCAGGGTTTCGGACGAGAACTCATCTGTTACACGGGCACTTCGATGCTTTTTAAACTTATTTGAACTCCGGACTTCTTTTGTGTTCAGTATGCAGCATTCAATGCAACGTCATCAATTTCCAACATGTTCTGACATCATTTGTTGTTTTTCGGTCATTTACCTAATTGTTTAGAGAGCTAAATGACCGTGAAATTAAAAATCACTACAAAATGACTTCTGAAAATGTTGAAACTTGGCATGGTATTATCATTTCACCCGCATAGCATGTGCGAAAGAGTAGAGAGGGTCACGGCAAAAACTGAACGCACTTCGTGTACAAACTGGACAAACACTTTCGGAGTATCAGGGTTTCCGACGAGAACTCATCTGTTACACGGGCACTTCAATGTTTTTTAAACTTATTTGAACTCCGGACTTCTTTTGTGTTCAGTATGCAGCATTCAAAGCGACATCATCAATTTCCAACATGTTCTGACATCATTTGTTGTTTTTCGGTCATTTACCTAATTGTTTAGAGAGCTAAATGACCGTGAAATTGAAAATCACTACAAAATGAATTCTAAAAATGTTGAAACTTGGCATGGTATCATCATTTCACCCGCATAGCATGTGCGAAAGAGTAAAAGGGTCACGGCAAAAACTGGACGCACTTCGTGTACAAACTGGACAAACTCTTTCGGAGTATCAGAGTTTCGGACGAGAACTCATCTGTTACACGGGCACTTCAATGCTTTTTAAACTTATTTGAACTCCGGACTTCTTTTGTGTTCAGTATGCAGCACTCAAAGCGACGTCATCAATTTCCAACATGTTCTGACATCATTTGATGTTTTTCGGTCATTTACCTAATTGTTTAGAGAGCTAAATGACCGTGAAATTGAAAATCACTACAAAATGACTTCTGAAAATGTTGAAACTTGGCATGGTATTATCATTTTACCCGCATAGCATGTGCGAAGGAGTAGAGAGGGTCACGACAAAAACTGGACGCACTTCGTGTACAAACTGGACAAACTCTTTCGGAGTATGAGGGTTTCGGACGAGAACTCATCTGTTACACGGGCACTTCAATGTTTTTAAACTTATTTGAACTCCGGACTTCTTTTGTGTTCAGTATGCAGCATTCAAAGCGACGTCATCAATTTCCAACATGTTCTGACATCATTTGTTGGTTTTCGGTCATTTACCTAATTGTTTAGAGAGCTAAATGACCGTGAAATTGAAAATCACTACAAAATGAATTCTGGAAATGTTGAAACTTGACATGATATCATCATTTCACCCGCATAGCATGTGCGAAAGAGTAGAGAGGGTCACGGCAAAAACTAGACGCACTTCGTGTACAAACTGGAAATAGAAGAAAAAAATAATGCAGAAAAGAAAAAACCTATACAAAAAAATTACTCAAAAATAAATAAAAGAAAATAAATAATGCAGAAAAGAAAAAAACTATATAAAAAATTACTCAAAAATAAATAGAAGAAAATAAATAATGCATAAAAGAAAAAACTATATAAAAAATTTGTTGGCGCGCTGTCCAGTGGGCCTGCCAGACCTAGGGTGTGCAAATGCAGGCCCAGAAGGGCCAGCAGACTCACAAGGCAGCGCGCCCTAATTAGGCCCAGAAGCCTGCTATATAGAGAAGCTCGAAGGAGCAGCCGCGGCTGGGTTTATAAACCAGTGCGGCTGCCCTTCGCTCGGCGAGGTGGGACTAAACATTTGTGCACCGCCGGTGGCAGCGCACAACCATTAGTACCGGTTGGTGGCTCCAATCAGTACTAAAGGGGAGGGGGGTCTTTAGTACCGGTTCATGGCACGAACTGGTACTAAAGGGGTCGTTTCCCGCCCCTTGGCCTGCCGAAAATTGGCCTTTAGTACCGGTTAGTGGCTCCAACCAGTACTAAAGACCCCTCCTATATATATGGCACTTACAAAAAAATCAGTTTCATCGACCACCAGCACTTCTTCTCGATTCAACTTCTTCGCCGCGCCCGTCGCCCATTGCGCGCCGCCCTCGCCGCCCCCGCCGCCCGTCGTCGCCATCACCGCCGTCGCCCACGCAACCCGTCGTCGCCGTCACCGCCATCGCCCCCGCCACCCGTCGCCCCCGCGCGCCGCGCCCGTCGCGCCGCCGCCTCTCGCCGCCGCCGCCGCCCGTACGCCGCCGCCCCCCGCTCGTACACACACACACACACCACACACACACATACACACACACACATTGTTTTTACTTATTTTCTATTTTCTGTTGGTTAGATTAGTGTTAGATAAATTACGTAGATAATAATGTTAAATGTTAATGTTAGATGAATTATATGGAAAAGATGTTAAATATTAATGTCAAATATATTTTACATGAATCAGAACAAGTTGAACTAGTTGAATTAGTATAGCTAGATATTAATTAGGTATATATATGAGATTTGAACTAGTTGAATTAATATAATTAGTTTATTTTTAGTATGAAAATTAATAGAACAAGTTTATTTTTAGTAAGAAAATTTAGGTATATGAGATTTGATGATCTAATCAAAATATTACTATATAGAACTACCTACTTTATTTTAGTAAAAAATTAATAGAACTAGTTTATTTTTAGTAAATGCTTAGTTGAATTAATAGAACTAGTTTATTTAGTTGAATGAATAGAACTAGTAAGTGTTTAATGTTTCACCTATATATGAACATATGTTAGATATTAGATATAAATTATATGGTAGATATATATTTAATTTAGTTATATGAGATTTCATTATCTAATTAACATTTTATTATATAGAACTAGCTACCTTATTTTTAGTAAGAAAATTAATAGAACTAGTTTAGTTGAATTAATTAGTTGAACTAGTTAGTTGAATTAGTTCAATTAATTAGGTATATTCTTCGTAAGTGCTTAGTTGAATTAGTTCAATTAATTAGTTGAACTAGTTGAATTAACAGAATTAGTTGAATTAATAGAACTAATAAGTATTTAATGTTTCACCTATGAACATAGGAATGTCGTCTGACGACGAACACGATTTCATTATGTGCGAATACTGCGAAGACCAGCGCGGCCTGTGCGGCAGAAAATTTCTAGTTGATGATAGACGCTTCAGCATCAATCTGGATGAGAACTTCGAAGTGGATACAGTAAATCACAACGACAAGTCTTTTTTCGTAATTAAGCATGACTTATGCTTCATTTGCTTCACCTTTTAATTTTAATTTTTCACTATTCTACTAGCGTATCCCCTGCTATGCAAGAATTTTTGTCTTGGATAAGATAGGTTTCAGTCCTAACAAAACTATGGAGGTAAAAAGAGTTACTTGAAGACCGAGCATGGTTATACCTTCAACGTCAAATTATACAATGCAGGCACATACACCTATTTTGAATGCAAAACTTGGCAAGCACTATGCAAGGCTTATGCATTTGAGCCTGATATGGTTATCACCTTTGATATTCGTCAGGAAGATGATATTGAAGGTAATAGAGACATCTGGGTCGATGTGCAGACGCCTCCAGTTCTACCATTATATGAGTTTCTCAACCATATTTATGTCTTCGATATGACATTATTTGAACTAGTTAAATAATTAATAGATCTCAATTTATATTGACAGCTTACTTCCAATCAAGCAAACATGTCCGGCGCTTGGTAGACAGGACCGTCCACTGTCCCGGGGCTGAACTAAACTGCGAGGAGACAAGTCATTATGTTTCATGGCTTGAGGATCTTGATGCTATCAAGACAAATTTCTTTCCTGCACTTAGAAATGATAGTACTCAAAACGTGCGACCAATAGTGTTCGTACTGAACTACGGTCACATATATTTAGGAAAGATGGTAAGATTTCTACTATTTCTCCTCAATGCATCTTTTGCATACATTATTTTTTTAAGCTAAACTTCATTTTTAAGTATGTTACTATACGATGTTCTTCAACAGGGACTCCCGATGAATGTTGTGCCTGATTGGATCGAGACTAAATGTACCATGAATATTGTTAGCTTACGGCCAAGATATCCTACAATGCACTTTAGTGCATTCAAGATTTCTAATAGCGAGGAATGCTTAATAGTAAAAGACTGGAGCAAAATTGTGAACGATCACAGAGAAATACTAGGGGGCAGCAATCAGAAGTGCAACCCACGATTAGGAGACAGGTTCATCTGCATGCTCCAATATGATGAATCAGGAAAGCTATACATGTTCTATGTTATTTTACCGGAGAGAGAGCAGCATGAGTAATTAATTAGCTAGTTCATGCTCTTAGTACTTGTCCTCTCATGTCCGTGTTCTTCGTCCTGAACTTAATCTCAAAGAGTGATTTGCTTTTGTAGTGTTATGAACGCTTATAATATCATTACCATGTTGAACTCGATGATATCTTTGCTATGAAAACCTTGGTGATGATATATATGATGCAAGAGTTTTTATATTAATTAATATGATGATGATGATGATGAGTTATTATATCATTTATGAAAGAAATTGCATATTAATTTCAACTGGATGGATTCTAGCTAAGTGATCAAGTATAGGCCATATCCATATTACCTCGATCACTTAAGTAGGTGATCAAGTATATATAATATGAGTATGACATATACTTGATGACTTAGCTAGGATCCACACGCATCTAGTCAAACTAATCACCTAATGATTTAACAAATCATTATAATGTAAAACAATCACTAAATTAAATTGAAAACGCAAAATTAAAGTAAAAATAAAAAATAAAACCAAAACACACCCAAATATTTAGTACCGGTTGGTGTTACCAACCGGTACTAATGTCCTACGCGCCCACGGAGCTGGCTCGTGCCACGTGGTTTCCCTTTAGCACCGGTTCGTGTTGAACCGGTACTAAAGGGGGGGGCCTTTAGTGCCTACAATTTAGTGCCGGTTACCGAACCGGCACTAAAGGCCCTTACGAACCGGTGCTATTGCCCGGTTCTGCACTAGTGTAGCACTGATCTGTGCGCCCGATCCGAGGAACCATGACGCATAGGAGTTCCAGGTGACACCGGATCTCCCTCGTGTTCAGTGCCAGCTTTGTCTTCTTCTAACACATGAAATACTGGTTCATTTTCACCAAAATTTGGATCATTTTCCGCACCAATTTCTACCGCATTTTCTGCAAGGTCCTGCACAGGAGGAGATACAACACCAGTACTAGTAGGATCATCAGTTGGATTAGTACAATTGTCGCCCCCTTGATCTATGTTTTGGAGATTTGGTGGAAGGAGAAGAAATTATTTCCTAAGAAGTTCTCCAGCATTCGGATGAAGAGACTCAAAACGATAGACTGATTCATCAAACACAACTTCTTGAGAAATATATATCGTGCCGGTGGAAATATCTAGGCATTTGACTGCTTTGTGAATAGGACTATACCCAAGAAAGCCACATTTCTTTGACCGAAATGCAAATTATATGGCCGAAGGTTGGGCCAGCAAGCACAACCAAATACACAAAGTGATTTATAATCAGGAGTAATGCCAAAAAGATGTGTGATAGGAGTCTCAAATTTGATGACTTTGCTAGGAAGTAAATATATGAGATATGTGGCAGTCAAAGAATGCTTCATCCCAGAACTTCAATGGCATTGATGCATTTGCTAGTAGGGGCTAACCCTATTTCAACAAAATGACGATGTTTCCTTTCGGCGGAACCATTTTGTTGATGTGCATGGGACACGAAACATGATGTGAGATGCCAAGTTCCTAAAAAAAGATTGAGATTCTTATACTCACTTCCCCAATCAGTTTGCATATCAATGATCTTAGTATTTAGTTTCGTTCAACAAGGTTTTGAAAATTCTTGAAAACTTGAAACACTTCAGATCGTTTCTTAGAAAGATAGATCCAAGTAAATTTGCTATAGTCATCAATGAAGATTACAAAGTATGAGTGTCCACCAACAGAAGTAGGAGCTGGCCCCCATACATATGAGAATACAAGTTGTAAGGGTGTAGTGGAAATGCTGATAGAAATGTGGTATGGTAAATGATGACTTTTAGCTTGCTGACATGGATCACAAACAGACTCAATGCTAGACTCCTGACTGTTGGGAAGATTATTCTTACTAAGAACAAGCATAACAATAACTGATGAAGGATGGCCTAATCTACTGTGCCACTATGATGAAGAAGGTTTGACAGCAACAAAAGCTTGTTTATTTGATGACGTTGATGAAGATATGATTGGATAGAGACCTCCCACACACTTGCCTCTAAGGAGTACCCTCCTCGTGTCCAAGTACTTAACCAAGAAAAAGTAAGGATAGAATTCAATGAGAACACGATTATCAAGGGTAAATCTATGAATAGAAAGAAGATTTTTTGATGTTTCAGGCACATATAGAATTCTGTTTAGATGAAACTTTTTCATGGGGGTTTTAACAATTGAACTACAAACATGAGTAATATCCATACCAGAACCATTTGCGGTGTGCCCTTGGTCATGTCCATGGTACTTATCTCTGATTTTCAGCTTGTCAGCTCCCTTGTGATGTGATTTGTAGCACCGGTATCTGCATGCCAGTTCGTGTTGATGTCGTAGGAGTCGGTGACAATGTTTGCCTCCCTCTCCTCGTACTCATCCTCCTCATAACGGACCCAGCATTCACGAGTGCCTCCTCGGTGATGCTTGACACAGATCTGGCACTCGGGGTAGTCTCGGTGCTGTGGACGTTGCTGCTGCTGTTGTTCGGGACGGCCGCCTCGAGCGCCCCTGTTGCTGCTGCTTGGAGTAGAGGGGGAGCACCTCCCACGGTGGCGCCCCCTGGCCCCACGCACGCGCGCCCTGGACCTATACTGGATGCGGCCTCTGTACGACAGGTTCGCTGAAGTGTTGAAGCCGCCTTCTCCTCCATCGCCCAGCATCTCCATGCGCTGGTCGAACGCCACGATCTGAGCAAAGAGCTCGTCGACGTTAATGGAGGTCTTAACAACACCAATGGCCGCCACCACCGGATCATAATCGCGATCCAACCCCGCGAGCATGTAGTCCACCATCTCGGGATCGAAGACCGGGCGCCCTGCTGCCGCGAGTTCGTCCCCGAGGCTCTTCATCTTGGAGATGTACGCAGTGTTGGACATGTTGCCCTTCTTCGTCGTGGTGATGGCGATCCTCAAGTTCCTGATGCGGGATTAGGACTGCGAGGCAAACAGAGTGGTGATGCCGGTCCACAAATCATAGGTATTTTCCTTACCGACGAACTGCGCGAGGACTTCTTTGGAGAGGGAGTTCATCAGGTAGCTGAGGACCTCTTCGGAGAGGGAGTTCATCAGGTAGCTGAGGACCTCTTGATCCTTTGATAGCCATGGCGCATAAAGTGGATTGGGTACCGCTTCCATGGTCTTGTCCGACTTCTTTTGCTCCACCGTGGTCGGGGGCGCTACATCGGTTCCATCCAGGAGCTCCGTGACCTGCGCTTCTCGCAGGCCGGGCATGACCTGGGCCCTCCACAAGAGGTGGTTCCCCTTGGTGAGCTTTTCGGCTGGTGGAGGTCCGAGGTTGAGGATGACCAGTGCCGAGCTGGAAGACATGGCGATGGGGATGGCTTCTGGTAACTAGATCGGGAAGAGAATAGGCTTTGTATATCATGCACGATGGAAGCTTTCCTACTCCCTCGTAAGGGAGCCGCGTTGTTTATATTGATTGAGGATAGGAACCCCCTGTTGTGGCTTACACGTAATCCATCGATCGCAAGAGATATGATGGTTACAGAGAGAGAGATAGTTACGAGAGAGACAGAGATAGAGGTTGAGATTACAAGTTCAAACAATCTATCAACATTCTGGACAACATTGATGTTTTGGATGAATGATTCAATGAAGAGAATAGCCTTCTTCGTATAGATAAACTGAAGTGGGAGAGTGTCGACACACCATTTGCTGAACCGACTTCAGACGATAAAGAAGTCATTGCTATTGAAGATGACGAGGAGCCCCTATGCCAGGATACAACTTCCCACTGGACAATTCCTCTGCCCCTTGTGTTGATAGCAAGGCATGGTTGCTATGATGGTATCATTCCAGTTGCTTGTGAATTACAAAGGGCAGATTTTGTTATGACCGGGTAGACTTATGCCCGTAGGAGGCCCATCGGGCAGGTTTAGTTAGGGGCACAGCCCAAGTTATCTTATTTTTATTTGCATGGTGGTAATATATACAAGTTGTAGGACTCTTTTGAGAATTAATAAGACAAATCCTATTGCCCGGCTCCCAGAGGAGCCGGAACCCTAAACCCTAACCGCGCCTTGCGCCGCCGCCGCCTCGCCTCTAGCACGCCACGGCGCCCCGCCACCGGCAGCCACGCTCAAGCCTCCGTCGACCCTCCTCCTTTCCGTATAACCTACGTCCTAGACCGGGTAGGGTCCTAGCTCCTACTAGATTTGCTGCTAGATGGTATATTGGTGCTGGAATACACATGCATGCAGATAAATTGAGATCCGCCACTGCCTACTCTGACACACGGCAGTGCATATTTACACTTCGTTACAAGACTCACACGTTAGAACACTCACGGTGCTCGAGTACTTTATCATTCTTAGAAACTATTAACTATTCTAGGATACCACAGTACGAGTCGTATGAAAAAAATACGGAGGTGGACCCTAGTTTTTTCAATTTACACTTTTTACATATGGAAAAACATTATACACAAACTATTTAAAGTTTATGGACTCAGACAACAGAACTCACTTTCGATGCAAAAAAAAAAGACAACAGAACTCACTTAGCTCCTCGTCCTTTTTCATCTTTCGTAGGGGCTTTTACTCTCTTAATTAAGGTAGAGTTCACGAGAAAGAAGAGCCCGTCCCGGCGTGCCCTAGTCTCGAGGATCTTAATAGGAAGTTGCAACTATTCTCTTAGTCAATGACGATTGCAATTTTCAGGGGGAAAAATCGAGTGGTAACTAGTATCCCTCCATCCCATGATATACGAATTTTTTTAAACTTAATATAAGACGTTTTTCTAAGCTATGTTAGCATGTAAAACTGTCTTCTGTTGTGGGGCGGAGGGAGTACTACTAGTGTAACTAGATGATTCCCCTCGCGTTGCTGCGGGAATTCAAGCAAAAGAAATTGTTAGATTTTTTTAATATTGCTAGCTTGTTACATGAGAAACACACACATACATAAGGCATTGCCAACTGATTACTTGAACGTGTCTTTAGTTTCCTCCTTTGATGTTGCCTACACTATGTAGTAGTAAATCTTGTCTTGAGTCATTCCTAGTCTCAAAGTAGTATCTCCAGGTAAAATTTACCATCATCCACCACAAACTGAAAAAAAATCAACACATAGATACTGTGGCATGATATAAATTCAGTAGGACAAATTAATATACATGGTGTCCTTGAACAAACTATTTTTATGTCTGACAGAAGACCTTGTTACCCTTAGTTGTGCATAACAGGAATCCCTTGCAAAGATACCACAGAGGCTCCTACCAAGGGTTGAATGACCCCAACATCACCTTCTGATCCTCCACTAAAAAACGTCAGTGTTATGTACAAACAAAATGTTGCCTAGCTTACGGGTGAAGGAAAGAGGAAGTTGGAGTAGGTATACCATGGCCTTCTACATGGAAAAGGCGAGGAGGTCGTCTCGCCTATACCTCCGGCTCTGTCGCGTTATGGCCGGATGACAATCAATCATAGCATGGTGCCGGGCATTTTGTTCCCATGTGCCTCAGGTGGAACAGCTCACCATAGTCGGCATGGTGGAGCTCCCGCTCATTCGCCTCCATGGCCAGCGCCTCGCTTGGTGACGTGATGTTTGAGCGCGTCCGAACGGTGTGGAAGAAGAAAGGTAGATGCATCTGCAGCGGCAAGATGGGGCAGAAGCAAAGCTCGTAGCAGGTGCGCCCATGGCCTCCATGTCGTGGTGACATTGTCCCACCGCCATACTCGTAGTTGCGGCATGTGAAGCGGACGGACCAAAGCATGTTTGTGATAGCACGGCTTCGACCATAGTCCAAGTGGATGCACTCCATGCATTTGATGCGGACGGCTCCATGGCGGCGATGTAGGTCAGGTGCCCATTGTTGTAGTCTGCCAAGAAAAAGTGCAGAATAATTAGGAATCAGGAGTAATGAAGAAAGAGCACATGGACTCTAAAATTCTAGTCCCTGTCGGATCGATTGATCAACCTTGCAAATGGGAGAGGAAAGAAGGACGTCGGAGACAACGCTATTATAAGATGTCGTCGCCGTCTAATGGTGTGCGCCTATGCAGAGATGTGAAACGTTGGGAGGAGGAGAGGTATCGAACGACGATTAATGGAAACCAAAAAATTGTAAGGTAGTGGATGGTGAGATAATGAGGGGATGAATTATGTGGCCGCATGCCTCGACGGAAGAGCTCTCGTCATGAAGGCGGAAGAGATAGCAGTGGAGTTGTCAGTTTTTTTTTCGTTTTTCTTTTTGAGTGGGAGTCAAGTTGTCAGTTGAGAGCGTGACAAAGGAGAAAATGACGGTGCAATTGTTGCGATTGTTTTAGATCGGTATAATTAATCTACACCATGGGTTACAACCCACGTACCAAATACTGGATCCATGTAACTCCAAGGTTAGGCAATAATTAACGACACTATTTAAGTGGCGACAGGCATGCACTTGATGTAATTGGTTGCATGCTCGCTTGGCAGTAATTATCTGCAGCGAGTTGCTGTAACTATTTCGCACACGCATGCATGTCGTCTCTAGCTCGCGCAGATCACGGCTGCGTGCCCACCGCCCCACTGCGTGGCTAATAAGAGAGATAAGTTTAGATTACACACGGAAAATAGAGGTTTGATTCCACACGGTCTAATATCACTGGTCCGCCTGTGCGCCCCTGAGAGCCAAGGAGCCAAGGAAAGCGGAGCCAACTTTTTTTTGAGCGGAGCCAACTAGAAACCATGCAGTACAGGAGATCAGCTTTTGGGATACCCTGTGGCTATCAAACGATAATATGATTTTATGGTGACATGGTGGATTATGATGGTAGAAAAAATGCCATGGTGGATAGTGATGGATTAGCGGAGTGGAGGATTAGTGCTGATGTGGCAAGAGGAGAATGGATGATGATATGGATAGCTTGCATGCTTAGATAAACAAGGTAGTGGGGGTGAACTTCTTATGTATATAGGATAATATATTAAAAGCGATACAGAAGTATAAGCATTCATCTGTGTGATCCCATACTTGTGGGAGTACGTGTTCCCAACAACCAGAAGCAAAACATGAACTTTGGCACGGAGGACAAATCATTCACCAACTTGCAAAATGGGCAAACATGTCTTCATCTTATTTTTTTTTTGAGACAAACATGTCTTCATCTTTGCCTGAACCAAGAATGTGCCACTTTTGGAACGAGGACAAACAGTTAAGCCCAAAAGAGCTGAACGGAATTGTTGTGCTTTCTCCATCGGGCCAGAGACACTGATAGACATATTGGTTGTAGGAAAACAAAAATCAAACATACCAGGAGACCTCTTAGCGTCAAACCGACGAGGGATCTGAATGGGCCATTCGGTGTGTCATAAAAATACCTGAATAAATAAATGTCCCATAAAGGATTTGAACTCACAACCTCATGATCGCGAGTAACTGATCTTTACCACAACAGAAAATTTGTTATTAAATGCCGCACAAACCTTTAAGAACTATAAAGGCAGCGCCAGAAAAAAAAATCACCATTGAACATTTTTCTAATTTAGGATGAATAATTTTTAAATACATTTTGAACATTTTTGTGATATACGCTGAATAGTTCTAAATACACATTGAACATTTTCATTATATACGCTGAACATTTTTAAAATGCGTTGAGCGTTTCCTTAATATATATGGTGAACATTTTTTTAATGTATGATGAACATTTTTGTAATACACAATGAACATTTTCTAATGCATGCTTACTTTTTCATATATACAATGAAGATTTTCTTAATATGCAATGAACATTTTTTTAATACGGGTGAACTTTTTATATAACACACAAAAAGGCAAAGAAGAAAAAAAATATAAAATAAAACAAAGAAAAAGAAAAAAACCAAAGGAAAATGGAAACAAAACAAAAATAGAAGAACAAAACCTCTGAAAACCGAACAAAACATTGAAAAAACGGAAGCAAAAATCCACAGAAGAATTTTTTTTTAAACAGGCAGGAAATGGCGATGGAAGAGACAGCGAACGACAAACACACGAATCCCGTACGTGGGCCGGCCCAACCAGATGTTGGATATATATTAAGAATATTCAAAAGAAAAAGAAAAAGGAAAATATACGAAAAGAAAAAGGGAAATTTGAAAGAAAATGTAGTGACACAGGTACTGTTTGCGTGCATTGACATGGATTTAATTACGCATGGGAGGGAGAGCTGCGAGACAGTGTGTGTGGATGCATAGGAGGTCAACCGACACCATCCCTTCCGACAGAGAAAATAGGCGCGTGATTCATTTTTTATTAGAAGCTATATCTGTTGTATGCTCGTGCCTATACAATTAGAAGGGCCAGAGAGGGTGTAGATCATGCAGTACTTCAACGCTCGCCCAAAAAAATTAAAGGGAAATTGGCGACAAACCGAGGAAAGCTTGGCATGTGCATGCGAAAGGGAACTAAAAAAAAACAAGGTGCTAATCTGTGTGTGCTTTTTGCGAGAAACTTTCAATTTATTCATCTTTAATCATGGCAGTACAAAGAACAATAGAGGTAATAACAATTACAACAATGTCCGTGGACCACCTAGCGACGACTACAAGCACGGTGCTAATAAGTGTGTTTCGGACAACTCCACTCAAAACCAAAGTAATGGTTCACATAGTGTCCACCTGAGTTCTTTTGACGACACCTTGATAATCATAGATATGGGCCAGAATACCAACTAAATCTAACCCTTGAATTAAGACGATATTTTAGAACTTTTGTATTGTTCCATCATGCCCTAATCAAGTGTGCGTGGTCTCACGCAGCAGTGGCTGCCTCATCTTCCGTTGTTGTATGTCTCACCACCTCCTCACCAATCAAACGTTGGCGCCTCGGACCCAGTAAGGCCTCCCCACGCTCTGTTGTATCCCTGTACTCGACCATGCCGTGCAATACGTTCATTTTGCAGTTGTTCAGAACGTTACAATGTTTTCTTGAAACTTTACATTTATTAATTACATGTTCATCAACATTGTGTTTGTTTGACTTTGTGCATCTCCCTTGTGCTTGTTTCATTATGTGGCCGACAATTATTATGTGGTCTTACTATGCATGCCATAATTGATAATTCTTGGCTCACAGATCTCTAGTGGACCGGTTCATGTTGTTTGTTATGACATCATGTAATTAGGGAAATGATAGTACTCCCTCCGTCCAGGTGTATAAGTCATTCGCGTAGTTCTAGGTCATCGATTTGAGAAATTAAATATGTGTTATATGTCATGAAAAGTATACCACTAGATTTCCACACGGATGTAGTTTCTAAATATATATTTTTTGTCACATATAATACATATTTAGATAGTTAAATTATCGACCTAGAACTACGCGAATGACTTATACACCGGGACGGAGGTAGTATCTTTCTATAGTACATATTCCCTAACTTTGGGTGGTGGTTCTCCTAAGCATCTATGTCGGAGTATAACTAATCCCATCTGTTGGATAAGAATAGATGGAGAGGGTCCATATTAGTTTAAGCATACCATAAAATCTCTCGTCGTGTTCCCGGTGGCTAGACTCAAATTCTTTGGTGAATTGTGGTTGAACGCCCAACACCATGAGATGAAGGAAGAAACTATACTATGCAGTCAACCAGGGCCGGCCCTGAGGGGGGGGGGGGGGGGGAGGCAGGTTGGCGGCCGCCCGGGCCCCCAATGTCCAGGGGCCCCCATCTAGGTACGTACGTCGGCCTACGACGAGCGCATGTCGCAGTCAGCTAGCTAGCCCACGCCCGGAGCCGTCGAAGCTACGCTGGGCTGGCAACCACCGTACGCAGCTTGGTAGCCCACGCACGATCGAGCACATCAACTCCGTAGGCGAGGGCCCCTGTAGTCATAGGCTCGTACAAGTTGATTGCGTGACGCCCGTCCAGTTTCCTAATTCCCATCTAAAAAGAAGCTCCGAGATCCGATTGTGAGTTCACGTCTTCGAGTATCCCAGCCACGATCATGATCTCTGGACGCGAAGGCGAGTCGCTGTTTCACGGATGAACTCTGTTCTTCCATCTCTACTCCAGGCCAGCGCCAGATTGCGCCATCACCCAGACATCGCCGAGCGCATGCCGCAGACGCATATACAGATTGCCTCATCGCCAAGCGCCGGATCGGACAATCACCGGCAGCGATTCAACCGATCCAAGGTATTATCGTATTTATGATTTTAAACTGCAGCAGAAACGGCCGCGGTTGCGGCACAATTGCCGCTGAAACATTGCCTGCGATGATTTGCATGCAGGTCAAAATCGCGGGATATCACGGGCGATTGCAGGAGATCATGCTGATTTAGGCTAAATTTTGGTGCAAATTTGCCTGCCGCAATTTCTTTCTCCGGCAATTTTAATAGGTGATCATTATCACTAATTGTTTATTGCTAATTAAGTAATTTATCTTCGTCAACATGATGCATGGCTTTTACTGTTAAACTTTTCATGCAAATTTGTTTATTTTCAGCATTGTTTGTAGAAACTGTATTTCATATCAATATTCCTTTTAAATTTATGATAAAAAATACAGACAGCAATATTACTATAATTGTTATGTTGCTTATATTAAGGCCCTTATATCCCACAAACTATATATACTAAGGGCCCCTGAGCTTTACTTTCGCCCCGGGCCCCTAAAATCTCAGGACCGGCCCTGCAGTCAACGCTCACCCAGAAGAACTAAACAAACAGTTTACAGTTATCTAGTAGATGTAATACCAGAAAAGAAAATTACGAACTCTTCCAACTGAAAAGAAGAGCAATTCCCGCAGAGTAACGTGTGAGCTATTCATTTCTACCAGAAACCGTGTACGTCCTTTTCTAACCTAAATGTATGAGAGAAATAATTAGCCATTCATTATATAACATCTCTTTGTTCGTCACATTTGTTGGGATTTCGCCCACAGGATCGATCACATCAAATCACAGACGAACATGCGCGTAAAAAACTTTTTGCCAAAGGCACATGTCGTGCCTCTCTTCCTCTTTATTTCTTTTCTTGTTTTCTCGCCTCACGGTATTACTAAACTCACGCAGCTGCTTTTACTTATATATTCCAGCAGCCGACCCAAACCTACACGTACAGGGAACTGCTACCTAAACAGACCATGTACATGTCCTAAACCGGACTCCTACTTGACTCGTGGCTTGCAAGCCAACTCCCACGTAGACTCCTAATAAGACTCCAATTTGCATGCACCTGACTACTAGTCCTACGTAACTCAATTACTCAAGATTATTCCTAACAATCTCTCCCTAATCTTGATACTTTGTCTTCTATGCATCTCCAGTCTTGGTTCGTTGTAGATCATCCCTTGTCGACTCATCCGCTCGCACCACTACAAGTTAAACTGATAGACTTCATTGATCGCAACAATCTCTCCCTAATTTTAACTTGGCGAATTTACGGACCACCTCAAATATGCCTTGAACTACCCAGCCTTACTAGTAACCTGTGGAAAACACCACCCGGTGGACTTGACATCCACCCTAGCGAGATACATGCCGACGACTCCTTATGGATCGCACCACCCTGTGGACTACACCGCCCACTCCAGCCTCATGTAGAGACATGTCCTCATTGAAGAGACTCACCTTCACTAGTTTACCGCCCTCACATATTTGAACTTGATCCTCTCGTCGAGACACACAGACGACCTGGGCACGCTTCATCTTCAACGCCTCCTCACAGAGACGAGCACTTGGACATGACGACGACGACAATGACGACGACTCACTGACACGACGATGACCAGTGGCGCAAACTCGCACGACTCCTTGACTCTTAACTCCCGGACAACAATCTTGACGACTTTCCGGCACCGTACCTCGGCATCACCGCTCCCGTCAACGATCTTCTTCCACCGCCTTGCCGACGACATCCCGCTGTCTTCCTCCATGTCGCTCCATCGAACGACGATCTCATTATCCTCCTTGTCGCTGCTGCACCCAGCGACTTCATGGCCTGCTCTTCCTCGTCGCTGCACCACCCAGCGACCATATTGCCCGCCCCGAGGCGCTAGTCGGGTCGCTAACCCGGGGCAAGCACAGCTTCACCTCGACCTTGCTCTGATATCAATTGTTGGAATTTCGCCCACAGGATCGATCACATCAAATCACAGACAAACAACATTAACATTATAAATGGGGCAGTAGGTTGTTTATGCCACACCATTGGATAGCGAACCACTCTTCACACTACCGGTAAAATCACAAACCCCATGGATCTTTAGGAGTGGATCAACACCAAAACTTGTAGCATAAATTGAAGCAATGCTTGGTCTTCTCTCTTGCATAGCTGTTATGGTCAAATTTAGCTGCATAGATGTGAGCGGGCGATGCTAGATTTCATAGAAATGGGATGTGTCAGAAATGGGAGCTTCGCTTTCCACTAACTTCGACCTCCTGGTTTACAACATTGATGCACATCTTCCTTCAACACCGGAAGAAATGTACTACAATACAGTACTTCTTTCTGGTAAGGCAGAGAAAGTTGCAATTTGGGTGTAGTACACACTGCATCTTATTTAGGTAGCACCAAAATTTCTATATACCAATATTTGATCCTCTTAAATCATTTGTACATGTTTGCAACACACATCAAGCCATTTTTAGTAGTCCAGTTAGCAGTAGAAAAAAATCACACAAGTTTTATGAACTTGGCCAGCAAAACAAGTTCAATTCCTGTGCAGAAAAGGGTCTTTAATTCATTCTTACTAGAAGCCCTACTAGCTGTTTTCTACTTAAAGGTCAACTGAAATAACTACACATTTTCATTGCATACCAACTATTTACACATGATACGGCTAACGATATAAATACTGGAACAATACTTTTTTTTTTTTTTTTTGCGGGTAATACTGGAACAATACTTGATCTTTGGTGCCACACCGCCAAAGCGTGAACCCCTCTCTGAACCTACACACCTACCGATACAACCACACGAGGTGTTGCTAGATGATCAACACAAAAAGTTGTAGTTTAAATCAAATTGGAGCTTGCCCATGACTTGTGTAGCTTCTACGGTCTGATGAATGCAGAAGCAAGGTTGACACTAGCTCGTTGGCTCTATGCTAGATTACCTAGAAGTGGAATGCACTAATATTTTGTGCTAATATACTAATTAAGAGTTTGTCTACAATAAGTACACTCAACACGCTGAGTTGTGGTTCAGGTTGAGTTGTCATGGATACCTCAACTGAAGTTTCCAGGTGAAGTAGAGCAGGATGCACTCGTGAGAAGTTGAAGCAAGAAATCATACTATACAGTCGATGTTCACCCAAAAGAGCAATTCTTCCTGAGAGTGGTTTTTCTAACCTACTTGAAGCAGTTGGTTCTGATATGGTCTGCCACTTGCCATAATCCCAAAGGTAAGGAACGACTGAAATAGTGTGTGCGGGTGCATAGGAGTTGAACCGACACCTTCTGTGCACGATTCATCTTTATTAGAAGCCTTATCTGCCCTTTGATCATGCATATATAATCACGAGGGCCACATAGAGAGTGTACACGATGATGCAATACTTCAAGGCTGACCCAATCAAATTAAAGGAAGGGGGGGGAGGGGGGGGGGGCGACGAGTTCGATGCGTGCACCCAAAATAGAACTAACAAAAACCAACCACGATGCTAATCTATGTATTACAAATAACTCAGCGCCATAACAAAGTAATGGTTCACATAGTGTCGTCCCGGGTTCTTTTACGGCACCCCGGTACTTGATACAGATGGGCGGGATTGGGAATACCAAATTAATCTAGCCCTTAAATTAGGATGATACTTAGATTTTTTGTCTTGTTCCATATCCCGATGGCCCAATCAAGTGCGCGTGTTCTCATGCGGCGGTGGCTGCCTCATCTTCCCTTGTTCTATGTGCTGTTAGAGCATCTCCAGCCGTTGCGCCCCCCCCCCCCCCCCCCCCAAGGACGTATAAAAATCGCCCCCTGGGGGCGAGCCGGTGATACAATCGGCGCTGGGGACGATTTTGCGCCCAGTCGTCGTCCCCAGC
Source organism: Triticum aestivum (assembly GCF_018294505.1). Classification (NCBI taxonomy): domain Eukaryota; kingdom Viridiplantae; phylum Streptophyta; class Magnoliopsida; order Poales; family Poaceae; genus Triticum; species Triticum aestivum. The sequence continues at coordinate 570,070,258 of NC_057806.1, forward strand.
TCGCCCCCAGGCGCCGATATTGGTCCACTTTTCAGCCCCATTTTGACGAATAAAGGGCCCATATGGGCGACAATAGGCCCATATTCGGCGTGGTTCGCCCTTGCTCGGCGTTCAATTATCAACATAAATTTTTTGATCACATATTTCATCACAGAAAAATCAAATACTTCAACAAAATAGTACAACAACAAATAGTTCAATATAAATTATATAGTTCAACAAATAAAAGCTCATATTTTATCACACGTTGCGCCCGGCGTCGCCCTTGAGCCTCCATAGGTGCTCTATCAGATCTTGCTGCAGTTGATGATGCACATGTGGGTCTCGGATCTCCTGACGCATACTGAGATAGGCAGTCCAGGTTGCCGGTAGCTGGTGATTAACTTCGGCTAAAGGACCCTGCCTGTAGTATGGTTCAGTGTCAAACACTGGGTCTTCTTTCTCGCTCTCGATGATCATGTTGTGCAAGATGACACAGCAAGTCATAATCTTCCACATTTGATCTTTCGACCAGGTCTGAGCGGGGTACCGGACAACAGCAAATCGAGATTGGAGCACACCAAATGCCCGCTCGACATCATTCCTGCAAGCCTCCTGAACCTTCTCAAACCATGCGTTCTTGCCTCCTGGCACAAGGTTTGAGATCGTCTTCACAAATGTCGACCATCTCGGATAGATGCCATCAGCTAGATAGCACCCCTTGTTGTAGTGCCGCCCATTGATCTCGAAGTTCACCGAAGGAGAATGACCTTCAACAAGCTTGGCAAAGACAGGAGAGCACTGCAGCACGTTGATGTCATTGTGAGTTCCTGGCATACCAAAGAAGGAGTGCTAAATCCAGAGGTCCTGCGTAGCCACCGTCTCAAGTACCACACTGCAACCGCCTTTGGCGCCTTTGTACATCCCCTGCCAAGCAAATGGGCAATTCTTCCATTTCCAATGCATGCAGTCGATGCTTCCAAGCATCCCAGGAAATCCTCTTGCTGCATTCTGTGCTAGGATTCGAGCAGTGTCTTCTGCATTGGGTGTTCTCAAGTATTGCGGTCCAAACACTGCCACCACTACCCGACAGAACTTGTAGAAACACTTCATGCTGGTGGACTCGGCCATGCGCCCATAATCGTCCAGTGAATCACCGGGAGCTCCGTATGCAAGCATCCTCATCGTTGTCGTGCACTTCTTGATCGAGGTGAATCCAAGTTTGCCGTGCAATTCATCTTGCACTTGAAGTAGTTGTCAAACTCCCGAATGGAATTCATAATCATGAGGAAGAGATTTCGGCTCATCCGATAATGGCGCCGAAATGTTTTGTCGCCGTGAAGTGGAGCATCGGTGAAGTAGTCGGAGTAGAGCATGCAGTAGCCTTCGAGACGATGCCGGTTTTTTGCTTTCACCCGCCCCGGTGCCGAGCCACCTCGCCACAGCTTTTCATTGCTCGCCAGCAGCTGGGCGAGGGCGGCGAGCACCATCAGATGCTCTTCTTCCTGGACGTCGGCCTCGGCTTCCTCCTCCAGCAGCGCGGCGAGCGCTTCCTTGTCATCCGAGTCCATCGCCGAGGCAGGCAAATCGCCAAACACCTTGCGCTCGGTGGGCGCGCACCCGCCGAACTGCCCCTCCGCGGCCGGAAACGCCCAGCTGTTGTTGGAGGGGCTGCCGTGGCGAACCTCTGGTATTTGTTCGACGGGGAATGCCTATCTAGCGGTGAAGGGCGGCGGGCGGCGCCGGGATATAGTTAGTGGCGGCCGAGGGCGCGGGGGGTGGAAGACGGGTCGAGGAAGAAAATCTTGACTTCTTGCCTGACTGTGTGGGCCAGCCGCGCTTTTCCCTTGCGCCGGAGCCCCCGATCGCTCCCCAATGCGCCGGGTTCGGCCTGCGGCCGCCGGGCGGAAAAAAGGGCCGAACCGGCGCTTTTCGTCGTTCTGGGGACGTGACTGGGGCGTTTTTTTGGCGCCGGCGCCAAAAAAGTGGCCTGGGGGGAGGGGGGCTGTTTGGGGCGCGGCTAGAGATGCTCTTACCTCCTCACCCATGGTAAGGCCACCCCATCTCCGTAACTCTGTTATATCCCAGCATTCAAACATCCCGTGCAATACGTTCGTTTGCAGTTCTTCAGAATGTTGCAATGCCACACCATTGGATGGTGAACCACTCTTCACGCTACTGGTACAATCACAAGTCGGGCCTTCCGAGCAGATCAACACCAAAACTCGTGGCATACGTTGAAGCGATGCTTGGTCGTCTCTCTTGTCTAGCTGCTACGTACGGCCAAAATTTAGCTGGGTAGATGTAAGCAGTCGATGCGTCCTAGATTCTGGATTTCGTATAAAATGGGAGTTTAGCTTCCCGCCAAGTTGGGACTCCTTGTTAACTACATCAATGTATGTCCTCAAACCCATAGAAAAAAGGCCCCCACGTCGTATTGCTTAGGCGACACGGGCGGCGACTCGGCCCCCCGCCGCCAGCAGCTCCCTCCACCTGCTCCTCCCCCCTTGCCGCCGTCGGTGGCCACCTCCGGGCAAAGCCCGTGTGGTGGTGGCGGTGGCGGGGCCTTCTCCATTGCTCAGCTCTCTTTCGGTGGGAGCTTCGGCTGGCGGCGCGATGCGCAGTGGGGGTCGACAGCTGCCGGCGCGGTGGCTTCGCGCATCTCTGGTAGGGCTGTGACGGCGGTTGCACTGGTGGAAAAAGGGTCTTTGGTCGCGGTTCGCAACTGCCATTAGTCGCGGTTGCGCAACCGCGACCGAACGGGCGCGACTAAAGGCCCCACCCTTTAGTCGCGGTTGCTTAAGAACCGCGACTAAAGGCCCGTCCACGTGGGCGCCAGGTGGCCGTCGGGGCGGAGGACCTTTAGTCGCGGTTCTTCTGGCCAACCGCGACTAAAGGCCGCCGCAGGTTTAGGGTTTTAGCCCCCCCCCCCCTTAAACCTGTTTTCTGTTTAATTTGTATTGTTTTATTTCTTTTGTTCTTTATTTTAATTTTGAAGGAGTTTCACATATTCTATGGTACTACATACATGCATATGAATGTACAATTTCAAACAAATTTGAAATTAGAACCAAAAAGAATTCAAGAGGAATATACAATATATATTCAATATCATCGGATGACCATATACAATTTTGAACAAGTTTCCATACATAATTTAATGCATATAAAGTTCTACGTCCTCGTAATGGTGTTCTCCTTTAGGATGGAGGACTTCCCTCCTGAACCATCCAGCTAGTTCCTCTTGAAGTGGTCGGAAGCGAGCTTCTGGACTAAGCATCATCCGGAGGTTATTCCTCTGAGCATTGGTATCACTCGGAACCCGCTCAGAGGTGTATCTCCGGATCATCTCACAGACATAGTATGCACATAGATTGGTCCCCGCTGGCTGAATATCCTCACCATTCTTAGCCTTTGCCCTTTTGAATTCTAGCTCTTTTTTGAATTCACCGACCTTTGTATCTACGAACCGTCTCCAAACCCTACGAGGCAAAGAAAATTAAATGAACAAGAGAGTTATTAGTTACTTGATATTAGGAAATGAACGAAATAGGCCGATCGATATAGAGCGCAAATGAATGAAAATAATTACTTCTGCAGCATTCTTCTCATGTCGACCCAAAGCTTTGGATCCTTATTCAGAGAGTCGTGGACGAGACATTCTGAGGTGTCAACTTTAATTACTAGCAGAATCCAGTGGAACCTGCGGACACGATACATGCACAGTACGTCATGCATAACTCATCGATTAGCCGGCCACATACCATGCATGGAGTAAACAAAAGAGAATGTGCTCAAGACAGAAACACTCACCCAAAATGGTAAGGAAATAGAATATCACTTTTGAGTTCCTGCTTTGTAAGAAACTGCCACAGGTCTGCCTCCATGTCGGCGGGGTGATGCTCCAACACATATCCATTAACGATGTGTGGGTCAATGAACCCAACATCATGGATGTTCCTTACTCTGCATTCCTTAATCTTCATTCTGCATGTATAATAGCGGACACAACAATATAGTTAGGACATATATATAGTGCAGGCAATATGAACGAGATGGGGTAGAAATAAATCACTTACAGAACGTAGCAACTGATGATAGATTTGTCGAGCTCGCGCAGATTGAAAAGCTGGAACAATTCACTCAGATGAATTTGTACATAGTAATGTTTGAAGTGATGCTCATATCTAACTTCCGCATAAATATATTCTTTGGCGTTTTTATTTTTTATGTAACCCTTGTACCATTTCAGCAGACCTTTCATTTGTGGAGGTAGATCCTGTTCCTGCGCAGGCTCGACGAGAGGCCCATTCTTCACATATGTAATTACTACCTCCTTCACTGGCGCCTCATCAAGGCCTAACAGTTCACGAAGAGTAATACCTAAGTTGGCCGCTTGTTCTCTGGCACTCGTTACAGTCAATCCATGTGCTGCCGCAGCTGCTATGATATCGGGGTCATCCGGACCGGCGGCTTTCACTATAAGCGGGGCAATCGATTGTTTACTTTGTTCCCGAGCTGGGCAACTCGTTTCCCGCTTTTTTTACTTTATAATTCCGTTTTCTCGGCCTCCTCCAAGGCTTTGTTCTCCTGGTTCTCCGCCCGCTCTTTCTTCTCCTTCAACATGAGTGCCTGCCTACGAAGTTCACGTGCATAGTCGTCAGGCAGATTCTTCGCGGCTTGGGACGGTGTGCTCAAAAATGACTTAGCCCACTTCTTTTGCTCATCAGAAAATACTGGCTTGGGCTCGGGCTCTCTTTTCTTCTTGCAGTCCGCCTTCCATTTCTCATGATCAGCAGCCGCGGCCGCGGCAGTTTCCTCGGCACTACGTTCCCAAGGCCTTGTGGGGAGAGGCTTCAATGATGGCTCTGGTACCTTTGTGGTCTTAGGTACATAAGGGTCCGGGTTAATAATCCAGGACTGCTTCTGCTTCTTTGCCGGAGGTGGATTGGGGGGCGGCGTCTGATCACCCGCCGGACGAGGACTGGGGGGCGGCGTCTGATCACCCGCCGGACGTTGTGGACTGGGGGGCGTCGGCTGACGTGACGGAGGTGTAGGTGAACCGCCACCACCGTAGGGGGGTGGACTTGTTGTCCTTGGCGCCTCGCCTGGAAACTTGATAAACTTCTTTTGCCATAGAATGAAATGGCGCTTGACATCTCCAAGTCTTTTCTCCCCTTCAGGTGTAGCAATGTCAATCTCCAGGTCCTCAAACCCTTGGACTATGTCCTCCACCGTGACACGAGCATAGCCATCTTGAATGGGGGTGTTGTGGTGGAGTGCTCCAGGTAAACATGGTAAAGCACTGCCGATGGCTACCTTCACGGACATGTTCCCGATAGGATAATACAGATGACATTCTTTCATCTCCTTTATATCGTCCACGGGGTAGCGAGGAGGCTCCGGTGCAGTAATTTCGACCACCAGAGGCTCCGGTGCAGTAATTTCGACCACCAGAGGCTCCGGTGCAGTAATTTCGATCGTCGGTGCATCTGCACCAGCCGGTGGGGCCTCCGTGGAAGCCACACTGCTTCTCCGCTGCTGGCTTCTGAGATCCGCTGGATGATCTTCATGCTGCGCCCGAGCTGCATCTCGTTCGGCTACTAGTACACTCACGGTTTTCTTCATCACATCCATTTCCGATGCCAACCGCGCCACAACATCTGCTTCCCGATCCATCTTTCTCTTCCGGCTTCTGTAACCGTACGGGTCATCGTTCTGGGGGAACCCTATTTTCCACGGAATGTGCCCCATGCCTCGTACACGTCCTCCGTGTTCAGGATTCCCGAGGGCTTTTGTCAGCGCGTCGTTCTCTCTGTTGAACTTGATCTTCCCCTCTTGAGCATCCCTCATTGCGTCAATAAGGGCTTGGGTGGGTTTAATTATTTTGCCCCGGTAAACACAGTCCCCTGTCTCCGGGTTCAGCGTTCCCCCATGCCCGTACCACCAGCTTTTGGCCCTTGGGTCCCATCCCTCCGTACCTGGACGGATTCCTCGCGCCCTCAGCTCGTTCTCCATCTTCTCCCACCTAGGCTCCCAAAGGCGATACCCTCCTGGCCCCATAATATGATTGTACTCCTTCTTAGCCGCATTTTCCTTATTTTTTTCGATATTTGAATGAACTGCTCCGATTTCTTTTGCTTCACAAATTCTGGCCAATCATGTTTCAGTTTCTCATATTGTCCTTTGAAATCCGGAGTCTTGTTCTGCTTGACAAAGTCATGGGCTAGATTTTGCTTGAATTTCCGGAATGCGTCGGCCATCTTATGAAGAGCGAACTGTTTGACTAGCCTCCTCCTCTCCTTGTTTTCCTCAATCTTGTTACCCTCCTCATCGAATTTGTTGTATTCCGGAGGTAGAACGAAATGTTCCATAAGCTTTTTGAAGCAATCTTTTTTTGTTCTCTTATCGACAAAAGTGAAACCAGCAATTCGTGCCTTCTTTGGCTTATTCCACTCCTGGACGGTGATCGAGACGTTGTCTCTAACAATGGCTCCGCATTGGTTGACAAACTTGGTGGCGTTCTTGCGGGGCTCCAGCGGCCTGCCGGTTGCACTGTCGACAACCTCGATGGTGCATGTTTCTCCTTGTTTCATCGTCTTGGTTGCGCCACGCTTTGACGACGTACTCGATTGTTTCGACGATCCGGCCGAGGGCTAAAATAAGAAAGAGAGTCGCGCGCGTTAGTCCACACATATTTATTCAAATCAGTTAGTTTGTATCACCAGAGGCTCAATGTATATATATATACCTCGGCGCCGGAGGTGGTTGCTACTTCCATTTGAAGATCGTCGTTTATCGACGTTTGTTCGGCATCATCTTGCTGACGGCGCCCTTCATCTTCACCGTCAAGGTTCAGATAAGAAGAGATATCATCTTCTTCTTGTCCGGTCGGCACATATAGAATATCGCCGTTTATGATGCCGAACATATGTGCTTCACCGTCCGGATCATAGTTGTCCATAATCGGGTCAGCTCTATCGTCCGCCATTATGTCAGTCCTGAAAACATGTAGTAAAAACAAATTAATTAAGTGAAGAAGGGGGGCGGTGGCGGTGGCGGTGGCGAAAGGGCGGTGGCAAAAGGAGGGGGCGAGGAAGGGGTGGGAGAGGGTGTCGCGGTAGAGCGCGAGACGGGGCGGCAGACGACGGCGTCACGGAGAGGGAGGTGAGGACAACACACATTTATAACCCTCGCCGTCCCCTCTCGATCCCTAAAAAAACACCGCGCGCATCGCCGCCCCCTCGCCGCCCCCTCTCCGTATATACGTTTTTTTGTTAATTATCAAATTTTATGGTTTTTTTGTTAATTATCAAGTTTTAAGTTATTTTACCGTTTTTGTTAAACTAATTAACTAGTTAAAATTAAAAAGAACAAAAAAAAATTCTCTCTCTCTCTCTCTCTCTCTCTCTCTCCACGATCTCGATCATCGCTCTCTGTAGAGCAGCGTTGAGGGCGGCGAGGCCGGCGGCCCGAGGTGGATTGGGGGGCGGCGTTGAGGGCGGCGAGGCCGGCCGGCGGCGTTGAGGGCAGCGAGGCCGGCCGGCGGCGTTGAGGGCGGGCGAGAGGCGGCGCGGTGGGCGAGGGAGGCCGGCGGGCGGCGTACGAGGGCGAGAGGGGGCGGCGGGCGCCGTACGTGGGCGAGAGGGGGCGGCGGGCGACGGCGGGCGGCGTCGAGGGCGAGGGCGACGGCGGGCGGCGTCGAGGGCGAGGGCGACGGCGGGCGGCGTCGAGGGCGAGGGCGACGGCGGCGGTGTTGATTCGGAGAAGACGAGAAGGGGTTCGGGGCCCTCGTATTTATAGCCCCCCCCCCTTTAGTCGCGGTTGGGGAGGCGACCCGCGACTAAAGGGTACCTTTAGTCGCGGTTGGAGAGGCGACCCGCGACTAAAGGGTAACCTTTAGTCGCGGTTGGGGAGGCGACCCGCGACTAAAGGGCTTTTTCGGCGGGTTTTTGTTCCCGCGCGCAACGACCTTTAGTCGCGGTTGGGCAGGCCAACCGCGACTAAAGGTATTCTTAAAATACTTTTTCTTTTTCAAAATGTTAAGAATACAAATAATATATCGAAAAATTCAGAAAAATAAAACTAATTCAATTCAATATGTTAAAAACACAAATAATATATCAAAAAATTCAGAAAAATAAAACTAATTCAATTCAAAATGTTAAAAATACAAATAATATATCAAAAAATTCAGAAAAATAAAACTAATTCAATTCAATATGTTAAAAACACAAATAATATATCAAAAAATTCAGAAAAATAAAACTAATTCAATTCAATATGTTAAAAACACAAATATTATATCAAAAAATTCAGAAAAATAAAACTAATTCAATTCAAAATGTTAAAAATACAAATAATATATCAAAAAATTCAGAAAAATAAAACTAATTCAATTCAATATGTTAAAAACACAAATAATATATCAAAAAATTCAGAAAAATAAAACTAATTCAATTCAATATGTTAAAAACACAAATATTATATCAAAAAATTCAGAAAAATAAAACTAATTCAATTCAAAATTCTAAAAATACAAATAATATATCAAAAAATTAAGAAAAATAAAACTAGTTCAATTCAAAATGTTAAAAATACAAATAATATATCAAAAAATTCAGAAAAATAAAACTAATTCAATTCAAAATTTTATACGCCTAGGCAGGAGTATGACTAAATCACTCCAAATTTCATGTATCATCAGTGGTATCTCGAATCATTCGAAAATGGACACCAAACACATCACGGGTAATATAATTCACATGATCCATTCAACAAAGTTTGGTACAATAAATTATTACACATCATTTCTTCCCTTGTGTCCCTGCTTGCTTACGATTGTGCCGTATCCATGGAGCATCCTCATCATTTAACTTAATGCTTGGGTCGGTGTTCACTTTGAAGGGCGGAATTTCAGCAAACATATTATAATCTTCTGACATGTCTGTCTTGTCCTCCACTCCCACGATGTTTCTTTTCCCTGAAAGAACAATGTGGCGCTTTGGATCATCGCATGATGTACTGATCGTTTTCTTATCTTTCCGTTTCCTCGGTTTGCTACTCATGTCCTTCACATAGAAAACCTGAGCGACATCTTTCGCTAGGACGAATGGTTCGTCAAGGTAACCAAGATTGTTGAAATCCACCATTGTCATTCCGTATTGCTGGTCCACCTTTACCCCACCTCCTGTTAGCTTGAACCATTTGCACCGGAACAAAGGGACCTTAAAGGAGGGTCCATAGTCAAGTTCCCATATCTCCTCTATGTAACCATAATATGTGACCTTTTGCCCATTCTCGGTTGCTGCATCAAAGCGGACACCACTGTTTTGGTTGGTGCTCTTTTTATCTTGGGCGATCGTGTAAAATGTATTCCCATTTATCTCGTACCCTTGGAAAGTCGTTATAGTCGAAGATGGTGTCTTGGCCAACATGTACAGCTGATCTACAACATCATTGTCATTCATTAAATGTTTTCTCAACCAACTGCCGAAAGTCTCCATGTGGGCCTTCCTAATCCAGGATTCAGGCTTCCCCGGGTTGTCCGAGCGTAAAATATTCTTGTGTTTCTCAAAGTACGGAGCCACCAAGCTGGAATTGGTCAGTACAGTGTGGTGTGCTTCAGTCAGAGAATGGCCGTCCATACATGTCGTTGATTTCCTTCCGATCGTGCCTTTTCCACTTAGTCTCCCCTCGTGCCGCGATCGAGGAAGACCAATCGGCTTAAGGTCAGGAACAAAGTCAACACAAAACTCAATTACCTCCTCATTTCCATAGCCCTTGGCGATGCTTCCTTCTGGCCTAGCACGGTTACGAACATATTTCTTTAATACTCCCATGAACCTCTCGAAGGGGAACATATTGTGTAGAAATACAGGACCGAGAATGAAAATCTCTTCGACTAGGTGAACCAAGAGGTGCGTCATAATATTGAAGAAGGATGGCGGGAACACCAACTCGAAACTGACAAGACATTGGATCACATCGTTCTGTAACCGTGGTAGATCTTCTGGATTGATTACCTTCTGAGAGATTGCATTGAGGAATGCACATAGCTTCACAATGGCTACTCGAACATTTTCCGGCAGGAGCCCCCTCAAAGCAATCGGAAGCAATTGCGTCATAATCACGTGGCAGTCGTGAGACTTCAGGTTTTGGAACTTTTTCTCCGCCATGTTTATTATTCCCTTTATATTGGACGAGAATCCAGACGGGACCTTCATACTGCTCAGGCATTCAAAAAAGATGACCTTCTCTTCTTTGGTCAGAGCGTAGCTGGCACGACCTTGAAACCATTCCGGATGCCGGTCATCAGGGTCTTTCAAACGTTGCTGGTCCTGCCGTGCTTCCTTTGTATCATTTGTCTTCCCATACACGCCCAAGAAGCTTAGGAGGTTCACGCAAATATTCTTCGTAACGTGCATCACGTCGATTGCAGAGCGGACTTCTAGGACTTTCCAATATTCTAGCTCCCAGAATATAGATTTCTTCTTCCACATGGCTGCGTGCCCGTCAGCTCCCTTCGGAACTGATTGTCCGCCAGGACCCTTTCCAAAGATGACTTTCAAATCCTTGACCATATCAAATACCTCAGCACCAGTGCGTTCCGCAGGCTTCGGCCGGTGATCTGCCTTGCCGTTGTAATGCTTGCCTTTCTTTCTTACTGGATGAATTTTCGGAAGAAATCGACGATGCCCAAGGTACACGTTCTTCTTACAATTTGGCAAATGTACACTTTCAGTCTCATGTAAGCAGTGCGTGCATGCATTGTATCCCTTATTTGACAGTCCCGAAAGGTTACTAAGAGCAGGCCAATCGTTGATGGTTACGAAAAGCAACGCTCGTAGGTTAAATTCCTCTTTTTTGTGCTCATCCCACACACGGACACCAGGTCTGCCCCACAGCTGTAAAAGTTCATCAACTAATGGCCTTAGGTACACATCGATGTCGTTGCCGGGTTGCTTCGGACCTTGGATGAGCACTGGCATCATAATGAACTTCCGCTTCATGCACAACCAAGGAGGAAGGTTGTAGATGCATAGAGTCACGGGCCAGGTGCTATGGCTGGAGCTCTGCTCGCCAAAAGGATTCATGCCATCTGTACTTAGACCAAATCTTATGTTCCTTGCGTCAGCTGCAAAATCTTTGAACTCTCTGTCGATCTTTCTCCATTGCGTTCCATCTGCGGTGTGTCTCAACTCCCCGTCCGACTTACGGTCCTCTTTGTGCCATCGCAACAACTTGGCATGCTCTTTGTTCCTGAACAGACGTTTCAACCGTGGTATTATAGGAGCATACCACATCACCTTGGCGGGAACCCTCTTCCTGGGTTTCCCGCCCTCAACATCGTCACCAGGGTCATCGCCTCTGATCTTATAACGCAATGCAGTGCATACCGGGCATTCATTCAAATTCTCGTATTCACCGCGGTAGAGGATGCAGTCGTTGATGCATGCATGTATCTTCAGAACCTCTAAACCTAGAGGGCAGACAACCTTCTTTGCTTCGTACGTACTGGCGGGCAACTCGTTATTCTTTGGAAACATATTCTTCAACATTTTCAGCAAGTTTTCAAATGCCGAGTCAGCTACACCTGCCTGTGCCTTCCATTTCAGCAAATCCAGTGTGCAACCCAGCTTTTTCAGACCATCATCGCATCCAGGGTACAACGACTTTCTGTGATCCTCTAACATGCGATCCAAATTCTCCCTCTCCTTTTCAGTTTCGCAGCGTCTCCGTGCATCAGCAATGGTCCGACCAAGATCATCAACGGTCTCATCACGTGCCTCTTCTTCACCTTCACCTTCACCTTCCCCTTCACCTTCCCCTTCACCTGCCCCTTCACCTTCCCCTTCACCTTCAGCATCCTCCATGAAAGTATCACCGAAATGAGCAAGATAGCTTTCATCGATGAAATCATCCCCTTCTTCATCTTCTTCCATTATAACCCCTCTTTCTCCATGCTTGGTCCAACAATTATAGCTTGGCATGAAACCGTGCCGAAGCAGGTGCAGGTGAACTTCTCTTGAGGAAGAGTAACCCTTCTGATTCTTACAGTCAACACATGGACAGATAACAAAACCCTTCTGCTTGTTCGCATTAGCCACTACGAGGAAATCTTTCAAACCCGTAGTGAACTCGCGGGAGAGTCGGTTACCGTACATCCATTGCCGATTCATCTGCATTATTATAATATAAAATATATAATTAACCATCATGCATTTGTTAAAGTAACTAGCTATAAACAATAGAAATTAAACAATGAACAACACACATGCATATTTTATCAATGACACACATGCATGAAAGGTTCAAGTTGCTAACCGCGATCGAGGAGGAACCTCAAGTGTGGCTCCAACACTTCATATCATGTTTGTTTCACGCTGTTGGGCATTTCATCAAACACCTTGTGTGCATAAGAGGAACCAAAAGCAAACCTACACCCCCTTGTGAAGAGAAGTGGCACCAAATGGCTAAGTGAGTGCGCTGAACTGGTATATATAGGGGAGGAGCTTTAGTCGCGGTTGGCCAGGCCAACCGCGACTAAAGGCCTTTGGGCACCTTTAGTCGCGGTTGGCCTGGCCAACCGCGGCTAAAGCCCCTCACGTGCACCAGCTGGCCACCGAGCGCCCTGGCCCAAGCCTTTGGTCGCGGTTCGTCTGCCGAACCGCGACTAAAGACTTCATTAGTCGCGGTTCCTACAGTTTCGCGACTAATGGGGCTGGACGGAAGCCTCTTTTTCTACCAGTGTTGTAAGGAGGAGGCGGGTGGGGATGGCTGGATTTGGTCGGACTCGGCCGGATCTGGCTTCTCCTGTGTGTCCGGCGGGTGCAGGGCTCCATGGCTGCTGCGGATGGAGTGGAGGACGCCCGGGCGGTGGCCCCAGGCTCGATGTTGCTGGTTCTTGCTAGTAGGGAGCCGTGGTGCGTGGATCTGGCGGGGTTACTACGCGGATCCATGGCCGGTGGTGGTGTTTCGGCCGACGTAGCGAGAGGTGCTGTGGAGGACGTGACGCGAGATGCAGATTGGTGGGCTTCGATCAGGGTGTTTGTGACATGCTGCATGCTCCGGCCATCTTGGCGCTCTGGTGCCCAGATCTGTTTGTGCAACCTCACCATTCTCGGGTTTGTGGATGAGCTCCAGGCGAAAGCCTTGCCCGACCTCGGTTGGTGCCGGCAGCGGTGGCACCTCGGTGCCATTTTCCTCATTGGAGGCATGGTCGTGGAGCCTCTTCCCACCCCATGGCGGATGGGCTCTCCGGGAGAAATCCCTAGCTCTGATCTCTCGGAGCGGGCGACGATGGCAGCTACGTCGCATCCTCCTTGGAGGCGTCATCTTGGAGAGCCAGATGCAGATGTTTGTGTCGTTCTTGTCGTTGAGGTTGGTGGACGTCGGGGCGGCGGCCCCGAATGTTTGATGTTTATGCGCCGAGGTGGCGGCCTCGGGAGCCATGGGTGGAAGCGGCTCCATGAGGAGGGGCAACATCTCAACATGGCTTGGGTGGCAATTCTGTGTCGCTAGTGTGGCGGGCTTGTCGGCTCGGTCGACGCGTCCCAGAGGGGGCGGTCTGACTTTACGTCGGGGCAACGGCACCGGATGAGTTGGTCGTGGTTTGCGGGTGGTTGCCCTGTTCAGCTTGGGCTATGGGTGACTAAGTCGTGCGGCGTTGCAGCTCGAGGGCGAGCGGTGGTATGTCGGGACGGCGGTCCCGGAAGGTAGTATGTTGGTGGAATATGCAGGGCATAACGGAGCAGCGGAGGTCGAGGCGGCAGCCTCGAGAGTTCGACAACATCGATTGTGTTCATCTCGTGTCGCTTGGGCGGCGAGGTTGCTCTCGATTTTGTCGGCGGCGTCTCAAGCTTCACCTTGTGGGAGCGTCCCAAGTCTGCTCCTCTCATAGCAGTCGTGGCTTCTTCTCTCCGGCAACAGTGGTTTCATCTGTGTGTATGGCGTTAGTGTGCTCCAATGATGGTTGTGGCATCGTTGGCAAGTGTGGTGTGGCCTTGTGGTGTGGCGATTCAAGTTGGCTTGGCCATGTGACGAGTGGGGCTTGGCCCTGTTTGTATCGGTTTTCGTCCGGTTTTCCGTAATTAACCGGGCAACCTTCTTCTTAATTAATGAAACGGGCAAAGCTTTTGCCTCGTGTTTCAAAAAAAATGTATGTCCTCTTGCCATGTCGGAAGAGTCTCACTAATATGCAATACTTTTTTTCCCAGAAAACTTCCGAACTATTCATCTTCAATCATAGCAGTAAAACGAACACCCGAAATAACAAAAATCACATCCAGATACGTAGACCATCTACCAACGACTACAAACACTGAAGCGAGCTGAAGGTGCGCTGCTGTCATCGCTCTTCCCTCGCCGGAGTCGGGCACAACTTGTTGTAGTAGACAGCCAAGAAAGTCGTCGCATTAAGGCCCCATAAGACTAGCGCACCAGAACAACAATACTTTTTCGAGTGCGAAAATTGTGATTTGAGAGCACATTACATCAGGTCTTCAGTCTTCACATAATTGTTGCTCCGGCAACCCAGGCGGCAACCTCTCCCAGGATTCGAACCCAGTGACATACACTTACACCTAGCCAAAGCTTGAAACTAGAACATGTTGGCGCGCATTAGCAGCTGTACGGCAGCACATACTGTAACGGATCTCGGCGGAGTAGCTTACAACCAAATCGGATCGGGGAAGAGCTTGGAGACGAAGGCAGGAGAGTAGGTGGGTAAAGGGGAAAGAGGGGGATGCCGTGGAGAGGAGCTCCAGTTATGTTTACAGTAATCTAGCCTGCCTACTCACACACACACGTGCGCCTTAAGTATTGGTGCCGCTCGCGCGGTGCTGATTGGGTCGTCGCCCCTGTTGGTGGACCCGCTTGATCCTCGGGCCCCTCTGTCATTGCCATTGACGTAGAAGTGCTGACATTCTCCCCTTCTTGGCGAATGGCTTGTCGCCAAGCCAGCGAAGAAGAAAACCGTTGCCGAAGCGATCCCGGTTCTTCCTAGGTGGCCATGGATGCCGGGAGCTGGGTCCAGCGCACGAGTACCCGTCTGGCATCGCCTTGAGTTGTCTTGACGACACGCTCCTTCAGTATTTCTGCTGCTACCTATTCCAGACGAAGGATTTCAGGGTCAGGAGGTAGCTCAGTTTCTACCTGAATGTTCGATTCGATTGACTTCTTGAGCTGTGACACGCGCACGACCGGGTGTATCTTGCTCCCGTCAGGTAACTGAAGCTTGTACGCCACTTTCCCCACTCAAGCCACCACGGAATATGGTCGGAAGTACCTGAACGCCAACTTCTGAAATGGTCGTTGGGCAACCGTGGTCAGGATGTAAGGCTGCAGGCGTAAGTATACTGCGTCGCCGACCTAAAACTCCCGGCCAGTCCTGTGTTTGTCCGCCTGCTTCTTCATGCGATCTTGCGCCTGCTTGAGTTGCTGTTGTAACAGTTCACGCATCACCTCCTGTTCCTGTAGCCATGCTTCTAGATCAGGCACCGTAGTGGAGTCCACTTGAGTCACTCCGAATTCCCATGGCAGTGTCCCGTACACGACTTCGTACGGTGTTCTTCCCAGGGCAGAATGGAAGTTGGTGTTGTACTAGTACTCTGCAAGGAAGAGCCACTTGTACCAATTTTTGGGGCAGGCATGCACTGAGCAGCGAAGATACGTTTCGAGGCATTGGTTTACCCTCTCTGTTTGGCCGTCTGTCTGCGGGTGGTAAGATGAGCTCATTCTCAGTTGTGTTTGTGCGAGCTTGAACATTTCTTGCCACAGGTTGCTGGTAAAAACCCTGTCCCGATCTGATATGATCGCCAAGGGCATCCCGTGGAGTTTGAAGATGTTGTGCATGAATGCCATGGCCACTGACAGTGTTGTGTATGGGTGTTTCATTGGTAGGAAGTGTCCATACTTCGAGAACTTGTCCACGATGACCAGAATCACATCGAATCCTCTAGATTTCGGCAGTCCTTCGATGAAGTCAAGTGAGATCACTGCCCATGGTCTCTTTGGTATTGGTAATGGTTGTAGCAGTCCTGCTGGATAGATCCTTTCAGTCTTGGCTTTCTGACACGTCTCACACTGTCGAACAAATTGCTTGACCATGTCCTTGACCCCTTTCCACGCAAACAGTCTGCGCACTCGATTATAGGTGGCATGGAACCCGGAGTGTCCCCCTGCTGCGCTGTCGTGAAGCGCTGCTATGAGGTTCTTTTGAATCTCTGGTTCTATTCCGAGCCATATGCGCCCTTGGTATTTGATCACTCCATCTTGTAATGTGAAGTCTTTCTCGCTTTGTGGATCCAGCGCCAATCTTGCCATGAGTTGTCGTGTACTGTCATCTTGCTAATAGCTGGTCACGATTGTCTCCGGCCACGCTGGTCGAGCCACTGTGATTGCTGCTAGTTCCTGCTGCTCGTTTGGTTCTTTTCGTGAAAGTGCATCTGCCGCTCTGTTTGTTGCTCCTGCTTTGTACTGGATCCTGAACTGGAGCCCCACCAACTTGGTGAATGCTCTTTGTTGTATTGGTGTGTTGAGACGCTAGTCGGTGAGGTTCAAGAGACTTTTTTGGTCGGTACGGATGATAAACTCTGAGTGTTGAAAGTATGGACGCCAATGGTCTATTGCCAATAGGAGTGCGAAGCATTCTTTCTTGTATGCTGACAAACCCAGTTCCTGGGGGCTAAGCTTCTGCTAAGGTATGCCACTGGATGCCCCCTTACATGAGCACCGCCTCAATTCTAGTTCCACTTGCGTCCGTCTCGACCACGAACGGCTTCGAGAAGTCTAGTAGTTCCAGCACTGCTGCTGAGATCAGCGCTTGCTTCAGAGCTTGGAACGCCTCCTGGGCTGTGGGTGTCCACACGAACAGTGTATTTTTCTTGAGCAAATCATTCAATGCCTGCTAATGATGCCAAAGTTGCGCACAAACTTGCGGTAATATCCTGCTAAACCCAAGAAACTTCTTAGCTGTTTGACTGTTGTCATTTGTTCCCACTCCTTCACTGTCTGAATGTGTTCTGTAAGTGTCGACACTCCCTTGTCGCTGATGTGGTGACCCAAATAACTGATGTGTTGTTGAGCGAATGAGCATTTGGACCTCTTTGCCACCAGTTCATACCCTCGAAGGCATTGTAGCACTTGCCGCAGCAACTACAGGTGTTCTTGATATGTCGCTGTATGCACCAGGATGTCGTCCATGAAGGCAAGCACTCCCTTCCGCATCAGTGATCCCAGAACAATGGTCACGGCGGTTTGAAATGTGTTGGGTGCAAATGTCAATCCATAGGGCATCACTCGAAACTGAAAGTGCCCCACATGGGTCCTATAGGTTGTTTTCTCCTCGTCTTCTTCGACCAGTCTAATCTGATGGTATCCCTCTCTCAGGTCCAGCTTCGAGAACCACTTGGAGCCTGCCAATTCATCGAGCAGTTCGTCTATAATTGGCAACGAGCAGTTCCCTTTCATAGTGATGGCGTTCAGGTGTCTGAAATCCACACAAAAGCGCCATGTCTGGTCTTTTTTCTTCACGAGCAGAACTGGGGACGAGAAGGGGCTTACGCTGGGTATGATCAGCACTTGTTGCAACATTTCTTTGATCTGTGCTTCTATCTCATTTTTCTGCTCTGGTGTATATCTGTAGGGACGAATGTTGACTGGTTTTGCACCTGGTAACAACGGGATCCGATGGTCCCAACTCCGATGTTGTGGCAGCGTCTTGGGTTCTGCAAATACTACTTGAAATTCCTCTAGCAATGCCGCAATTTCTGGAAGCTCTTGCGCGTCTTGTGTTGCTGAGGAGACGCTGCACAACACTACCACGTGGGCTATATCATTTTGGTCCTCCCACTCCATCAGTTGTTGTGCAGAAACTTGTGGCACGGCTGTCACCTTGGGTTGAACTCCTGTCAGCAGAATCCATTCGCCTGCGTGCTGGAACTGCAGTGCTTTGTGCTCCCAGTCAACCCACATGGGTCCACATTGCTACAACCAGTCCATGCCGGCGACCATATCGTAGCATCCCAGAGATAGAACTCTCAGGTCTGTCTGGAATGTATGCCCTTGTGTCGACCATGAACAGTTTGGTATCATCCCTTTGCATTGGAGTGTTCCACCGTCAGCTATCTTCACTGATGTGGCGGCAATTGGCTGAACTTTCTCCTGCAGAATCACTGCTATGCCTTCGCTGACGAAACTGTGTGAGCTCCCCGAATCCACCAGTATCAACATCTCTTTTGCATGCCACTGTCCCAACCAGGCGCACGGTATGCGGTGTCGTCTGCCCAATGGTTGCAACCTTGGAAATCGACATCAGCACCTCCCCTTCTTGTTCTTCTACATGTTGGTTCAGATCATCTGCTTGCAGTAATTCGAGCAACTCTTCCACAATGTGAAGTTGCACAGTAGCGGCGCATTGGTTCCCTTGGCCCCATTGTTCTCCGCACTTGAAGCAGAGACCGCGTGCGCGCCTGTAGTTGCGCAGTGCTGCAATGCAATCCTCGCCCGCTCACCCGCGCTCAGGCACGTTCGCGGCGTCGATGTCGCGCCTGTCGTCAGCTGTGACTGGTGCGCCCGTTAGTGGGTTCCGGGGCGCTGGTGCTCCCATTGCTAGCAGTGGTCTTGGTGCTGCCCGCGGTTGTGGCACATCTTGTCGTCTGTACTCTCGCCGCGGCAGGGTGTCCATCAGCTCCTCCTGCATCGAAGCCAAAGAAAACGCAGAGTCCAGGTCCTTGGGTTGATGTAACATTACACCCACTCGGACTTCATGTTTTAATCCCTCTAGAAACTGAGTGGTAAAGAAAACTGGATCAAAAGCTGGATTATGGGCTAAGAGGTGGTGCATGATTTCCTCAAATTGAGACATGTACGCTTGTACAGTGCCTGTCTGATGAAGAGTTCTGAACTGACGCAAGTGTGCTTGATACTGCTCACGGCCAAATTTGCCGCACAGAGCTGCACACAACCCTTCCCATGACATCGACTCACTCTGTGCCTCATGTAGCTGCAGCCATCGCATTGCGTTCCCCGTGAAATGGAGAGTAGCTACATGCACCCACAACTCTGATGCTATACCATACACACTGAAGTATTTCTCACATCGAGTTTCCAAAACTGGGGATTATCGCCGTCAAAAGTGGGGAAATCCAACTTGGGCAGTGACCAACTAAGATGCGAATTGGGTGCTGTGCGTGGATCTAATTCACCCCGATGCGGAACTAGATGCAGATCAGAAGATGGGCTGGTGGTCAGGGGCGTACCCTTGACCGGAGGCGGTATATGGGTGGTGACCACGCCATATGCCTGACCCCGGTGTCGTCGATCTCGTCGTGGCCTCTCGACCCGTGGTGTTCGGGGCCGTCGTGGCTTGTAGTCGACGCTGGCCGCACCATCGTGTCGCTCTCTGGGATCGGATCCGGATGCGCCACCAGCGCATGGTGGAGCGTGATGCGCCCAACCTGTCCGCGTAGATCATCCACCTGCTTCTGGATATGGGAGACGGCGGGGCGCCACAACTCCAAGGAGGTCTGGATCGCATCCATCCTCGCCTCGGTGGCGATGCGCCCTTCGTGACGGCCTTGGCGAGGGCCGCGAGCTGCTCCTCCATCGCCGCCGCCTGCTGGGCTTGTTTCGTCTGGTAACGGGTCTTGGGGTAGGCGGTCTCCAGATCGATGGAGTACTGGACCTCTGATACCAGATTGTAACGGATCTCGGCGGAGTAGCTTACAACCAGATCGGATCGGGGAAGAGCTTGGAGACGAAGGCAGGAGAGTAGGTGGGTAAAGGGGAAAGAGGAGGATGCCGTGGAGAGCAGCTCCAGTTATGTTTACAGTAATCCAGCCTGCCTACTCACACACACACACGTCTTAAGTATTGGTGCCACTCGCGCGGTGCTGATTGGGTCGTCGCCCCTGTTGGTGGACCCGCTTGACTCCCGGGCCCCTTTGTCATTGCCCTTGACGTAGAAGTGCTGACACATACCCTTGGTTACATGGCTCGATGGGCATACAGCGATCTGTCCAGCACCTCCAGCTTGTCGATGACTGGCTCCTTTCTGCTTCTATATTCTCACTCACGTCATTCAGATAAGTCTTGGCACCGGCAGTGTCTCTTGCCCAGTGGAGCCATTGTTGGTGTGTTATGTTTCTCAGTTGCAGGTTCTCCAGTGGTAGTTTGTTCCCTTATATCTGCTCCAAATCCAGTGCCGTAAGTCTTGGTCGGTTGAACCTCAGGCGGCCCCTGCTTATTCTCCCCATGTTCTTTTCCAGTAGGAGTGCTTGCCTCTTTATCCTCACTCACATGAGTTTCAGCTGAAGTCGTCACCGGCGGAGCTGTTGTTGGAGTGTTATCTGTTTCCAGATGATGTGCTAATTATTTCCATATCAATTTCCAGGACTTCTATTTTAGCACTGCATATACACGGTCAAGTTCTATCTGAAGAACAGGCAGCCCCATAATTTGGGGCATCGCATCTCTACTGCCATTCTAGCAGCATACAGCTCAGCCCAGAAGTGGGTCTGGAACCTGATGGGAACTGAAACGTTTTGGCTGCAACGAACACCATGGTACACTCTGATACTGGTGCACCTGAAATGAAAATATATACATGAAAAGGTTAAAAAAATCCTGAAATTTTTTTGGAAACAAATTTGACCTACATTTCTACCCGTATAAAAAGTTTAGCACAGGATAAACTCCTGTCGACTTCTGGCAAAAAAACAAATTTCCTACCACAAACTTCAGGAAAAGTGACTTGGATATAGTTTTGATTTTGTTTTAGTTCAGACAGAATACGCTGGAAGCCATTCCTTCACGAAATTTTGATACCAGTACAACTTTTAGTAATGTATGTTTCCAGAAATTTTCAGGATCTTTTGATATTTTTTCAGTTACTTCTATTTTTGCAATTCGGGTGCACTAGTACCCTAGAGCCACACGTTCTCGTCCGTAATAACATACACCACCTAAATATGTGTATGCAACATAGTGTAATTTATTTAGGTAGCACCATAATTTCTATATACCAATGTTCGGTCCTCTTAATTCATTTATACATGTTTCCAACACATATCAAACAATACTAGTAGTCCAGTTGGCCGTAGATAAAAAATAGTAAATTGTGCAAAACCACCATATTTGTGGCTAGGGTACTCCGAAGCTACCGTATGTGGTGGTTTTGAGCAATTTACTCGATAAAAAACCACACACATTTTATGAATTTGTCCGGCAAATCAAGCACAATTCCTGCACAGAAAACGACCTTTAATTCATTCTTAATGGATGTCCTACATGTGTTTTTTCTAATTAAAGGTTGAAGGAAATAACTACACAGTTTCATTACGTACCAACTCTTTACACATGATATGGCTAACGATATAAATACTAGAACAATAGGGGATGGTTGATGCCACACTACCAACGCGTGAACCCCTCTATGAACATACGCTCCTACCGATACAACCACGTAAGGTGTTCATAGTTCACCCACACAAAAAGTTATAGTTTAAATCAAACTGGATCTTCGCCATTAAGAAACAGTATAACGGGGCGAGCTACGAGCCACCACAGGGCTTTGCTTCGCTAACAGTTGGATCAAGCCTACAAACGTACCAGATCGGCCGGTCACTCGCTGCATCCCCAAGGTCGTTTTCGCTAGCCACTCATGACCGGGCCAACATCTCTGGGCCGCTACTCTCGAGAGCGACCTAGGCTTCCTCTCATCATTCGGGCCGAAAATTGTAATTGGGTCATCAAGTTTGCTGTGATCCAGGTCGACAAACAGAGCGGCTCGACGAGGAAAGTAATAATCGCTCAAAAGAAAAAAGCAGGCTGAGCGGCGGCGTGGGCGAAGGAGATGGTGGAGTCGTCGCTGTTTCTTCCTGCCATTAATGGCATGTGTGTGTTTGGAATCGGGACGACGACATTAATGGCATGTGTGTGTTTGGAATCGGGACGACGACGATATGCTGGAGAGGGTGCATGTCAGCGGCGACGGGGAATGAGGAGTAGGCCATGGCGTCAAACGGCTCTAGGAAACAGAGGAGGGGGACACAACGCGCCACCCCGCCACCCACCCTGACCACGACCGGACTGCAACACATCTCCACTCCCACTATGGCACTGTCTTCTCCCCTCGCTGATGGGTATTTCTGCAGCGATCTGTTCCATTCTGGACTCAAACACATTGGAAGGGACAATAAATCCTCAGGTTACTTGTATACTAGAACTCCTCCCAACCAATTACTTGTGAACTTGGGATCAAAGTCAGTGCTCTTGTTTAGCCGGTGGAGTTCAGATCCTCTATAATTAAATATTTAATATGCTTTTTTTGATAAAGTTTAATTATTTAATATGTTGCGGCAACAAGTATGTTGGAGTTTGTTCTTGATGTGTTGTCAGCAAATATTCAAGCAAATTGCCGCCACTCGCTGATTATGTAAATGAACTATACCTATGGTTACTACTGTTTTATTTATCGATTGATTCATTTAATAATGAGCCGGCGCGGCAACGCACGCCTTTATGGTCTAGTGATTTGTGTAGCTGCTACGGCCCGATGGATGCAAAAGCAAGGTTGACTTTAGCTCGCGTTGGCTCTATGATAAAATTCCTAGAAGGGGGATGCACTAGAATTTCTCCACTCAACATCCTGAGTAGTGGGATGCACATAGAGTCATCCTTAGTTCTCTTCCGACACCTTGGCACTCGATAGACAAGGGTGTGGGAATATTAACTAAGTCTAATCCTTGAATTAAGGCGGGCGATACTTTAGAATTATTGTCTCAACCCCCACCCCACCCCGCCCACCCATGCCCCAATCAACCGTGTGTGATCTTGTGCGGCGGTGGATGCCTCCTCTTCCCTGTTGCGTGTGTTGCCACCTCCTGCGCGAAATATATTTTGACACCTCGACCACTGGTGAACGCTCTCGATCCTCTGTTGTATCCCAGCAATCGAACATCCATACATTGATCTTGCAGCTCTTGATAATCTTGCAATTTTTTTTGAAACATTGCAGTTATAAATTACATGTTCATAGCATTGCCATTGTTTGATTTGTACATCGCTCATGTGTTAGTTTCATCAGGTAGCAAACAATTATGTTGTGGTCTTACTAGGATGCATCCCGTAATTCTTGGCCGACGATCTCCGATCGGCTGGTTTGTGTTGCATTTCGATAACATAATGTAATTAGCGTAATGATAGCGTCCTTATGTAGTATGTACATCCTTAATTGCCACCTAGACTGTAATTTTGCCCTTTAAAACATGGTTCTCCCTAACATTTTGTGGTGGTACTCCTAAGCATGCATCTATACATGTTGAAGTACCAGCTGATCTTATCCATCGGATTGATTAGAAAAAAAATGAAGGACCCATATTGATCTGAGGGCACCGTATCTTCTCCGCGGTGCATGTATACATTTCTACCAGAAGTCATACATGTTATTTTCTAAAAATAGTAAGTGTATAAGGAAAATATCTGTGCATTTCATAACATACGGTCCCTTTGTGTGGTACAATATTCACTTTATAAATAGTGGATTAGACCACTCGCAACCTAGCATAGCCACCACCCAACAACGTCGCAGGCTCACTCCTCTGCCACCACCTTCCTCCCCCGCTCCCCCCCCCCCCCCCCCGCCCCCACCGTGCGCACCTTCCTCCCCTCGCCGCCACCTGAGGCACCCTCCAACAAAGTCTGAACGGAGAAAGGCGGTAGCGGGGCCCTTCTCCAGCTAGTCGTGGGTGTTCGCGATGGTGCGTGGCCTACGGATGTTGACTCGGATGTGGATCTGGTGGCGGCCTACTCGATAGCACGACGAGAGCCTAAGCGGCTTACCAAGGGACAACGCGCATGGGATTCGGGCTCTAGTGTCCGGATCTAACAGTCGCGGCGGCGGTTGCTATTGTTTGGGTGATGACAACGGTGATGGTGGGTGTTCCTCTAACACCCGAAATTACTGCGGTGGCCCTTCTTCTTTGTTGGCGGCGGACTCAGTGGTTACCTGAGTGACTCAGAGATTGGATCTCCAAGTGGGGACGGCCTTTCTGAGGCTGGTGGTGGTATAGGACGGCCCCTCCATCAATAGATCGGGTTCGATGCGGCTTCGCATGTGACACATGCATCTCTTCTGGAGACGTCGAGCAATACCTGTCACCGGTAGGTGAAGCTGCTGGTGGATGTGCCGCCAGTAGATGCTACGCATGATGTCTCATGCGGAGGCGTCAAGTCATGCCTGCTACCGGAAGGTGATGCGCGGTGGCTTTGGCAGAGGTGTCATGTTTAGCCTGTTGCTACTGGATCGAAGGTGGTACGACAGTTGCGGTATGGGACGCCATTGTCTTCCGATGTCTTCTCTAGAGGTATTCGGTTATCGAGTCATTGGTTGCCGAATAAGGGATGATGGTACATACAACTTCAACGACGATTGTATGCACTCCGGTGAAAACACAAGATCTCTGATCATGCTATGCCGAAGCACGCCTGGGTCGTGACTTTGCTGAATATGATGGATTGAAGCATGACTTTGGGGATGAGAATCTAGAGTTCAACCTTGTGTAAGTTGTGTTGGACTCGCCAACAAAGGGGCACATGCATTGCTCTTATTTAAAGGCGTAGCTTAGGAATTATGTATTTTTTGTTTTGATGTTATAAGTTATACCGAGGTTGTATGCCTCGCGACGGTAACTCCACTACATAGCCACAAACCACACATGGCCTTCAAACTCGTGGCATAAGTCAAATCCATGCTTGGCCGGCCGTCTCTCTGGCGTAGCTGTGCGGGGTATTTGTAAGTGGACGATGCTAGATTGCATAGGAGTGAGAAACGTTGGGAATGGAAGTATAGCTTAATTTCTGCTATCCTTGGACGGCTTGCTCAACGCGATGATGTACATTTTCTGACATGTACTGCTTTGTAGTACAGTTTGAAGAGAGGAAGCTGCGACTTGAAATCACATTACATAAAGTCTTCACATGATTTAAAAAATCTAAGAAAAAAAGTTGCTCCGGCAAATAAGGAGGCGAGCTCCCCCAGCATCCCAAGTAACACCGTATTTCTGAAATTGCCATCTATACTATCATTGTAGCAGAACATGATCGAAACTGGAACATTTTGCCGCAGAAAGGCTAAAATATTGGAACATTTTGCCTGAAAAGGATTTAAAAATAGTTGCCCAGGATGCTAATCTTCTAAATTAGGGTGTGTTTCGAATAACTCCGCTCAGCAACCAAGGTAATGTTTCATATAGAGTCGTCTTGAGTTCTTTTACGACACCCTGGTACTCGATAGACAAGGGCGAGAATAACAACTAAATCTAACCCTTGAATTAGGGTGATACTTTAGAATTATTATCTTGTTCTCTCCGGACGCCCCAATCAAGCGTGTGTGATCTTGTGCAACGGTGGCTGCCTCCTATTCCCTGATGCATGTGCAGCCACCTCCCCACCCATGGAATTTTGACACCACGGCTACAGGTCAATCCTCTCGATCCTCTGTTGTATCCCAGTAATCGGACATCCTCGGGCATTACATTGATCTTGCAGCTCTTGATGATCTTGCAATTTTTTCCTGAAACTTCGCAGTTAAGAATTACATGTTGAAAGCATCGGTTGTTCTGCCGTGGTCTTACTACGACACTTCCCATAATTCTTGGCTGGCGGATCTCCGGCCGGCTGGTTCGTGTTGCATGTTGATACTTCCCATAATACTTATAGTACGTAACTCTTTAATTCCCACCTAGATTGCAATTTTGCCCTTTAAAACATGGTTCTCCATAGCATTTAGTGGTGGTACTACTAAGCGTCTATATTGAATTACCAACTGATTTTATCGATTGGATTCATTAGAACAAATAAAGGACCCATATTGATTTAATGGCACCGTAGCTTCTCCCTTGTACCTCAACTCAAATTCTTAGCTGTAGTGAGCCGGAGGCATGAAGGAAGAAATTATACTATATATGCAGTCAATGCTCACTCAAAATAACTAAACATACCTTTTCTAATAGTCAGTTGATGCAATATGAGAGAAAAACAAAACAGTTCCTGCAGAGATAACATGTGCCCGAATTCATTTCTACCAGAAGACGTCCCCGTCCTCATCCAACATAAACGTATAAGAAAAATAACTACGCATTCATAACATATAGTGCCTTCGTATGGCACAGTTACATTATAAACATTGAGGCAGTAGGTGGCCAATGCCAACCATTGTTCACGCCGCAGATACATTCACAAGCCACAAAGGGCCTTCATATCAGATCAACATCATAACTCATAGCATATGTTAAATCGATGCTTGGCTGCAGATCCATACAGTTAATTTTAGCTGGGTATATGTAAGCGACAATGCTAGATTTCACAGAAATGGGATGCGTTGGGAATGGAAATATATCTTTCCTGTAGTCTCGGACGGCTTGCGTACCACGGTGATGTACATCTTTTTGCTCAGCTGAAAGACACATGCTGCAGTGTAGTACTTTATGGACAGAGAGAAGCTGCGACTTGAAAGCATATTGCATCAAGTCTTCACAAAATAGTTGCTCCGGCAACTGAGAAAGCGAGCTCCCGCAAAATCCAAAGTAACACCGCGTTTCTCAAATTGCCACATCCGCTGTCGTTGTAGCAGAACTTAATTGAAACTGGAACATTTTGCTATTCATAAATTTCTTCTTGGTGAGATGTGTCTTGCTGTCGTGACATGATGGTTGATGGTTGTACTTTTTGGTATTGTCCAGTGTGTATCTTTGTTGTAACTTACAATTTTATATGATGAGCACGTGGTTTCTCGAGAAAAAAATTTGGAACATTTTGCCGCAAAAATAAAATAAAAAATCGACCATGTGCCATGATGATTGTACTCTTTTGATATTGCCCGATGGAGTGTGGACCGAGTTTGTTGTAACTTACGGTTTTATATTGATGAACACATGGTTTCTCAAAAAAAAAAAAGCTAAAACATTTTGATGCAGAAATGTAAAAATAGACCAGAAGATCGCCTGTGACTGCACATCCAAGATTCTCTTATCCCAGAAGATCACAGCACCAGCACGGGTTCCCATGGCAGGCAGCACTACACATCCTTCTAATGGAGAGCTGCCAACCTCTCTAACCAAAGCAGGAGACCAGGTTTCAAGCTTTGTTTCTTGCAGACACGGGAGACTAATCTTATACGAGCTAACAACCTCGCTGACAGTCTATTGCTTCACGGGCAAATCGAGTCCTCGAACGTTCCAAGACATGATTGCAGGAATGGTGCTACTCATTTGGTTTTGCTCCGCTTGCTTAACATTGCTACTGAAAGGGAAACAGTACACAGCCAGCATAACATGGGGGCGACCCGGAACACCAATAGACCCAAAACTACGCTGTCGTCGAACTATCCTAGCCACAATCATTACACAGATAATAACAAGCCCTATCTCAAACCAGCCTAGTGTTGATCGCTTGCAGAGACAACCTAACAGAGATGCTAACATAATCAGTGGAGGGCCTCCTCGGCCACAGCATCTGGACCGGCGAGGCCGGCCGCGATCCCGATCAGGATGTCCCAGACGCTCCTTCCCTCTTGGAAATCCTGTCTAGCCACCAAAACATTCCTGTGACCTGCCTTCCTCTAGTTTCACTTTTGCAAGTACTTTCTTTCAAGTTCAACTAGTATTTCTGGTGTATCCCACTTCTACACTCATAGTGCAAATGCTAAATCTCTTCATGGGCGACCATAATTTTTTCTTACGGTTCTCTGTTAATTTTCCCTAGAGTCACGGAATGATAAATACCAAGCTAGCCATGAACAGAGTGAGATGAATGGTGTAGAAGTACACACGCGTGCGCGCACACACACACGGGGAAACCTCCTATAATGTAAGGACTCCATCGCTTATTGAGATGGAGATGAGCCCTTTAAATTGGAAAAACAAAAAAGTTGAAATAAGCCTTATAAACTGAAAAGGGGGAGTATAATGCAAGGACTCCATCGCTTATTGCGGTAACATTTATCATGTGAAAATCCACCTAAATACAACGACCTGCAATTTATATAAACTTGCATTCATTTCTATGTTCAAAACAACAACCAAGTGTGTGCATAATAAAAGGAGTTTGCCACCCACTGATATCTAAGATGATCTCTGAGACTTCGACACATAAATATTTCAACATTTTATATTTAGATGTTTCTTCAGCAAACTGCACAAAACAAGAAAAGTACTCCCTCATTTCTGGTTTATAGGGTTTAAATCTGAAATCTCATCAACCAAGGTAGATGATAAGTGGAGGAATGTATCTCGTAGTTTATAAAATTACTCAAACTTTAATCTGCATTAATTTAAGTGTATGCATGGATGACCACTAAATGAATAGAAATGATTACATGTATTGATTGGTTTCTTTTAATCCTTGCATGCATCAATTTAAGACACCTTGGAATATGAACATGTGATGGAAAGACGTGAAAATGAGACTTGTAATATGGGGAAAAAAAGATGAGCCCAATAAACTGGAAAGGAGGAAGTACAATCTATGTCTTTTGTCAAGTACAGTACATCCAGCTTTCTCCATCCTCAAATGATTATCTTTGAAATTTTAATGTACACATATATTGTCTTTATTTGTTTATCAAGCATTTGTACTTGGTTGAAGAACGAGGTTCAAGTCATCTTTGAATTGTGATTAAAACAATATTACAGACTTATATTCTCTCCATTTTCAGTCCAACATGCGTTAACTAATCTGTGATGTTTGCTAATTCTTCTGTAGCCATCTCAAGAACCACAAACATATTTGATCACCACACAGAATCATGTATATCGATTGATTTTTCTTTTTCAAAAAGGAGGATAACCCCAACCTCTACATCGGTCGATACATACAATCATATATTATTAAGAGTATAAAATCCAACAGCCGAACAACATCGACCCAAAAAAGCATGAAGAAACCCCAAGGCCGCATGACTCGCGATAGTAACTCTACCAAATAGCCGCTGACCCTATGACACAAGATAAAATCAATACGGAAAATACACAAACTCCAAGACTATGACTTTAAGAAGGAATTGCCACACGTGCGTCAATGGTGACGAGCCCAACACAAGGTTAAAGTCCGGATTCTTACCCTCGAAGCCAAACTTCAATTCACCACCTTCAGCAAGGACACGACGCAGGCGCACGTCGACATAGCCTGTCAGAAATCTTGTGTTTCCAGCGGAGTGCATAAAGTCATTGTTGAAGCCGCATGTACCATCAACCCTTATCTTATTACCATCGCCTCAATAACCGGATATCTCTAAAGAAGACACCGAAAGACAGATGTCCCATACCACCAGCCCGTCATTGTCACATCAACTTCGGTCCAGCAATGACATGCTAGACATGAGACGTTCTCCATAGACACCATGCAACCTCGAGATCCAGACTCCGAGTCGCCCACACGACCCCAGAGTCCACCACCGTCAAAGAAGAGGGGCCGGCGCCCCCAATTTCGAGCACAATAGGGAGTAGCCACCGCCGTCCCTTCGTCGGCCGTGCTCGGCCTCCCGTCACACTGTTGAGCAGGCCGCCACCAGGTCCGCTTCCGGGTGAACAGCCGTCCACTGATCCCCTCCCTGGCTGCCCGCACCCAAGGCCGTAGATCGATCAGAGAGAGAGAATCCGGCAGATCCAGCCCCAGGTGCATGAAGCTGTCTTCCAGGCCGAAGTCAGTTCACGCCTATTGATGTATAATGTGCTGCCTAGTCTCTTTCATCAGATCGGTCTTTTAGTTGCATTGATTAGAGCATGCACTTCTACTTGGTATCGGAGCCAAGAGGTCTTGAGTTCAAGACCCGGCTGGCGCAATTAAATTGCAGCCCACTTTCGGTCCACGTTTAGGCCTTAGGGAGCCACACGTGAGGGGGGTGTTGACTTATAATGTGCTGCCTAGTCTTCTTCATCAGATCGGTCTGTTGATTACATTGGCTAGAGCATGCACTTCTACAACGCCGGCGCCAGGGAACAATCGAATCTCATGTCATCTATTACTTCTGAAAATCGGTGCCATATAGTCTTGGAATTAGAAAACAAAACTTGTTGTAAAGAACCATTTGTGTCATATAGTCCCTTGTATCAATCAGTGTAAAATCACGATATGGGCATACCGCTTGTGTTGAGATTTGATTTTAGTACACACCATATAGCATATTAAGGTGCTACAAAAATCTAGTGAAAGAGAAACAACCACCATAAAAATACACAAAATATGCAAGGAAAGAAAAACAAAGCGTGAAAACAAGATTACAAGGCCCGGTTCGAGGCAAGCCTGATTAGCAAAGAAAACGACCTTGAGAAAGAACCATTGCCGCGGAAGCGCGGTGACCATCTTGGCCGATATCTCGCCAAGGAATGCATGTTCACAAATCGCGGCGAGATTTGTCGTTAGGCTGCTTGTAATGGATAGTATCATAAGTTAGTATCATGTATATGATACTAGTGTGTAATACTATCTTCCTAATGTATAGTATCATGTACTAGTATCATAAAAAACTTTATTTATTGACATGCATGACACATAATAGCATTGTATTTATTATGATACAGTATCATGATATGATACTCAACCATCTCTTTCTTCATTTAATGCTATGTCGCATTATCAAAATTGCATACTTGACATGCATGATACTAGCTATGATACTCCCATTACGACCAGCCTTATGGATTCAAAGTCGGGGTAGGAGGCTGCACGCGTTGCCATGGCGCCGATCAACTTTGCGATTGGCTGGATCCCCTCTCGTGCGTCGGCTTGATGGCCTCGCAGACCATCGCCCACGTCGCCCTCAGCAGGCCCCTTGCATACCTCGATCCGTTCATCTTCCATCTCGCGCGCGTCGGCTCGACGGATGATCCATCGCGTCGCACAGATCGACCCACCCTGGCCGATCCACCTCCTATTTGGAGCATAGGTTTATTTTCCGGACACGGGACGCGGCGACGTTAGCTTATGGGCTCAGCTGCTATAAGTGGCCCAGTTTACCAAATGGCTCCGTTTTTTCGTCCGGAACAGCTGCCCTTTTAGGACCGATAATCCTACACCTATACAAAGACTAACGTAAATCTCTTGCGTAACCTTCCATCAATACCCCCTCCCCCCTATTTTAAGTCGGGTGGAGCCGCCTTTTCTCTAACCCCAATCATAACCTGCCAGCTGTCTAATTACGTAAGATTACATTAAACCATTCGTAGGTGTAGCATTACCCTTTTAGGACACTTGGGTCACAAATCTGCACAGTTAGCCCAGACGGAAGTGCACTCAAATATGAGACCTCCTATGTGCCGCTTACTGCGGCAAAATGTTGCAGGTTGGCACAGGAGACGGATCACCTGGGCCGGCCCATTCGCTGCCCTTGCAGAATGAAAAATAGCAAAAAAGGGGCGCGCTATGTAGGAATCAAACTCGCCACCTTCTATAGATGCCCGCGATGCGCAAGCAACTGCGACACGGGCGTTTTGTAAGAATTGCAGCGCGACTCTTCAAGAACTATAAGCAGCTGTGAAAATAAAACAAGTTCGCCTAATTCCATAAAAATGAAATTTGTAGGCAACAAATCGAACTCTTCTCCTCATGTCAGGGAAGCTAGTCCATAGCCACTGTGGTAATTCCCATACATTTTTAAATTTCTGATTTTTTTAAAATGTGAACTTTTTCCGAAAAAAAGAGTTTCTGGTGTGGGAACATAATTTAAAAAGGTGAATATTTTCTGAATTACCGAACATTTTTTGAAATGAGCGAACAAAACTTGAAAACAGGAACATTTTCAGTAAAAATGAACAAAATTTGTAAAAATGAGGAGAAAAATTAACATTCCAAACAAATTTTGAACTCCAAACTTTTGAAAACACGAACAACATGAACAAAATTTGAAAAAATGAGAACAAAAATTAACATTCTGAACAAATCTTCAGAACAAAAATAAGATTCCGAACAATTTTTAAAACACGGACAACAATGAGAACAAAAATTAACATTCCGAACAATTTTTGAACTCCAAACTTTTGAAAACACGAACACCATGAACAAAATTTGAAAAAATGAGAACAAAAATTAACATTCCGAACAAATTTACAGAACAAAAGTAAGATTCCGAACAATTTTTGAAAAAAGAAACAAAATTTGTGACTTAGAATATTTTTTGAAATTTCTGAAAAAAAATTCAAAATGCGAACAATTATTGAGATTCTCATCTTTTTCGAACTTTGTACATTTGAAACAAAATTTGAAAATGGGAAACATTTTCATATATTTTTAACAGAAAATTGAAAAATGTAATAAATTTTGAAATTTCTGGACACTTTTTGAAAAAGGAAAATAAACGTGAAAAAGGAAAGAGAAAGAGAAAGAAACAGAAACAGAAAAAATGAATAAGAAAAATGAAAAAAGTAAAATAAAAAATAATAGAAAGCCGGGAAAACCAGAAAAGAATCAAAACAACAACAAAAAACCGGTTTAGGGGAACCTTCTAGAAGGTTCCCAAAACCATTTGGACGGACTGTGTATATCTGGAAGTGGATCGGCCCATGTTTTGTCGTTGGCTTGGCTGCTCTGCGTGATCGCCCGACACTTGACCGCAGCGAGCGTCCAATAGGATTTTCCCTCAAATATGACGGCCTAGGACGACCAAACCAGGAGATCTAACGGCTAAACAGCACATGCCGTGAGAAGGCCCGGTTTAGGCTCAGTTTTACTGTCCTAAACTACGACTCTAGTTCTCAGGTGAAGTAGAGTTGAATGCACTCGCGAGGATGACGTAGGAGGAAATTGTACTATGAGGTCGATATTGACCCCAAAAAAAAGAGCTAAAGAAACATTTTTTAGTACTTTAGTATATGTCTAGATACATCCATTTTTACGACAAGTAATTTTGAACGGAGGGAGTAGATGCAAGTGACTAAAAAAGAGTGGTCCGTTCCTGAGAGCGGTCTTTGAAGACCCTTAGACCAGTAGGTTCTGATACGGTTTGGCACTGGCTCCAATCTCAAAGGCAAGGAACGGCTGAGTGTGCGAGGGTGCATAGGAGTTCAACCGGCATCTTCCCTCCGACAGAGAAAAGAGGTGCGAGATCATTAAAGGTGACAAACCGAGTACTGCTCGATGTGTGCATCCAAAATAGAACTAACAAAAAAACAACCATGATGCTAATCTAGTCCCTCTGTCCCAAAATTCTTGTCTTATATTTGTCTTCACATTTTAGTATTGACAAGAATTTTGGAACGGAGAAAGTACTTAATTAGGGCATGTTTTGAATAACTCCACTCAACACCAAAGTAATGATTCACATAGACTCATCTTGAGTTCTTTTACGGCACCATGATACTCGATAGACAAGAACGGGAATACCAACTAAATCGAACACATGAATTAGGGTGATGTTTTAGAATTAATGTTTCATTCCCTCCGGATGCCCTAATCAGCCACATCCCCGCCCATGGAATTTTGACACATCGGCTACTGGTCAATCCTCTCGATCCTCTGTTGTATCCCAGTAATCGGACATCCTCGGGAATTACATTGAGTCCTTGATAATATTGCAATTTTGCTTGAAACTTCGCAGCTATTAATTACATGTTCATAGCATTGTGGTTGTTTGATTGGTCCATTCATTTCTCATGTGTTGGTTTCATCAGGTAGCCAACAATTAGGACGTGGTCTTACTACGATGCATCCGGTAATTCTTGACTGTCAGATTTCCAGCCGGCTGGTTTGTGTTGCATGCCGATAACATAATGTAATTTGCGTAATGATAGCACCCTTATGTAGTACGTACGTCTTTATGTAAAATATGGTTCTCCCTAACATTTGGTGGTGGTACTCCTAAGCATTTATGTTGAAGTACCAAATGATCTTATCCATTGGATGAAGTAGAACTAATGAAGGACCCATATGGATATAAGGGCGCCATATCTTCTCCACGGTGCCTCGACTCAAATTCTCAGCTGAAGTGGAGCCAGAGGCATGAATAAAGAATTTATATAGTGCAGTTGATGCTCAGTCAAAATAACAAAACAAGCCAGTTTTGATAGTCTAGTTGTACGATATGAGGAAAAAGAGAGCAAGTCCGTAGAGATAACATGTGCCCGACTTGATTTCTACCAGAAGTGGTACCCTTCCTTTTCTAACATAAATGTATTAGAAAAATAACTACACATTCATAACAAATGGTCCCTTCATATGGCGCACTAACATTATAAATAAATAGTGGGGCAGGTGGTGGCCAATGCCAACCATTGTTCGCATCACAAATACAATCACAAATCACACATGACCTTTGTAGCAGATCAACATAAAAACTCGTAGCATAAGTAAAATTGATGCTTGTCCCGCCGTCTCTCTTGCAAAGTTGCTAAAGTTAACTTTAGCTGGATATATGTAAGCGAACGATGCTAGATTTCATAGAAATGAGATGTGTTGGGAATGGAAGTATATCTTTCCGCAACCCTAGGATGGCTTGCTTACCACCACGGCAATGTACTTCTTTGTCAGCCGGAAGACAAGTACTGCTGTGTACTATCTGTGGAGAACAAGCTGCGATTTGAAAGCATATTGCATCAAGGCTTCACATATTTGTGGCTCCAGCAACTGAGGAGTCGAGCTTCCCCGGCATCCAAAGTAACGATGTTTTTTCTCAAATTGTCATCTCTAAGGCCCCTGTAGGAGAACCTGATCCAAACTGGAACATTTTGTTGTTTATAAATTTAAATGTTTTTGGATCTGTCTTGTTGTCGTCTCATGATGGTTGTACTCTTTGGTATTGTTCAGTGTGGACCGAGTTTGTTGCAACTTACAGTTTTATATGATGACCATCTGGTTTCTCAAAAAAAATGGAACATTTTGCCACAAAATAATAAAAATAAAAAGTCAACTACGGAGTACATGCCATGGTGGTTGTACTCTTAATTTGGTATTGTCCAGCGAGTTTGTTATAACTTACGGTTCTATATGGTGAACACGTGGTTTAAAAGAAGCTGGAACTCTTGACAATTTTGTTTTCTTCGAACTTTGCAGTTATTAAGTACATGTTCATAGCATTGCGGTTGTTTGATTTGTTCATCTCCCTTGTGATGGTTTCATCAGGCATGCAACAATTACATATTCTTTTTTTTTTGCGAGAATGATAGCTGGCTGGTTTGTGTTGCATGTTGATAACATAGTGTAATTATCAGAATGATAGCGCCCTTACGTAGTACGTACCTCGTTAATTGCCGCCTAGAATGCACTATTTTTCTTTAAAACATGGCTCTGCCTAACATTTGGTTTGGTGGTGGTATTCCTAATCATAAACATTGAAGTAGCAACTGATCTTACCCATCAGATTAAATAGAACAAATGAAGGACCCATATATTGATTCAAAGGCACCATAGCTTCTCCCCGGTACCTCGACTCAAATTCTTAGTGGAAGTGGAGCGGGAGGCATTAAGCCAGAAATTATACTATGCTGTCAATGCTCACCAGTTTTTACAATCTAGTTGATGCAGTACGAGAAGAAAAGAAAAAAAGAGCAACTGCCGCAGAGATAACATGTGCCTGAATAGATTTCTAACAGAAGTCATACCCGTCCATCACCAACACTAGATGATACCCCGCACGTTGTTGCGGGAATATTTTATAACATATCTCAATGTGATTCATTGTATAAAACATATATAAATGGATAAAACTGAAACTACATATAATTTATTATGTTTGATCACTATATAGTTGTAATTCTTTTATTAAATATAAATAGAATAATAAAATAGAAATTTGCATGTTGAGATAGGTCTTTTTTCATGCAGGTTTCATGATGAAGTGGCATGCTTGCATGTTGCGAGACATATGATAGTGAGTGTGAGCCTTTTCTCGTGCATGTTGTGCGATGATGTGGCATGCTTGCATGTTGAGGGAAATAGTTAGTGGGGGCTAGCTATTTAGATATAGAAGATAAATGCATAAGAAAGATAGCTTGGTGCATTGATAACATAGGGTCCCATCCCTTTGTATGCACACTGGCATTATAAATAGTGGGGCAGTAGGTGGCCAATGCCACCACTGTTCGCGCCGCGGATACCATCACAAACCACACAGGGCCTTTTCGTAGCAGATCAATATTAAAACTCATAGCATAAGTTAAATCGATGCTTGGCCTGCCGGCATAGGTGCTAAGGTTAACTTTAGCCAGGTATATATGTAAGGGGGACGATGCTAGATTTTCGTAGGGATGAGATGCATTGGGAATGGAAGTATAGCTTTCGGCTATCATCGGACGGCCTGCTCACGTGGGTGATGTACATCGTCTTGGTCGCCCGCAAGACAAGCACCGCCATGTCGTACTCCCTGGTGAGATGAAGGCGCCACTTGAAAGCACATTACATCAAGTCTTCACATCCCGACAGCCATTACAAAGAAATATAGGGAAAAGATGTCAAACAAATCGACCACGCTGTAGGAGAAGAGTGTCGTGCCATGATGGTTGTACTCTTTGGTATTGTCCAGTGTAGACAGTCCAGCGAGTTTGTTATAACTTATGGTTCTATATGGTGAACATGTGGTTTAAAAAAAAGCTGGAACTCATGATAATCTTGTTTTCTTCAAACTTTGCAGTTATTAATTACATGTTCATAGCATTGCGTTTGTTTGATTTGTTCATCTCTCTTGTGATGGTTTCATCAGGTATGCAACAATTACATATTCATTTTTTGCGAGAATGATAGCTGGCTGGTTTGTGTTGCATGTTGATAACAAAGTGTAATTATCAGAATGATAGTGCCCTTACGTAGTACGTACCTCGTTAATTGCCACCTAGAATGCATTATTTTTCTTAAAACATGGCTCTGCCTAACATTTGGTTTAGAGGTGGTATTCCTAATCATAAACAGTGAAGTAGCAACTGATCTTGCCCATCAGATTAAATAGAACAAATGAAGGACCCATATATTGATTCAAAGGCACCATAGCTTCTCCTCGATAGCTCGACTCAAATTCTTAGTGGAAGTGGAGCGGGAGGCATTAAGGGAGAAATTATACTATGCCGTCGATGCTCACCAGTTTTTACACATAGGTCCTTTTCGTAGCAGATCAACATTAAAACTCATAGCATAAGTTAAATCAATGCTTGGTCTGCCGGCATAGGTGCTAAGGTTAACTTTAGCCAGGTATATATGTAAAGGGGGCGATGCTAGTTTTTCGTAGGAATGAGATGCATTGGGATAGCTTTCGGCTGCCATCGGACGGCTTGCTCACGAGGGTGATGTACATCGTCTTGGTCGCCCGCAAGACAAGTACCGCCATGCCATACCTGGTGAGATGAAGGCGCCACTTGAAAGCACACTACATCAAGTCTTCACACCCCGTCAGCCATTATTACAGAGAAAGGGAAAAAATGTCAAAATAATAAACTAGAAAACATATGCTTGGCCTGCCGGCATAGGTGCTAAGGTTAACTTTAGCCAGGTATATATGTAAAGGGGGCGATGCTAGTTTTTCATAGGAATGAGATGCATTGGGATAGCTTTCGGCTGCCATCGGACGGCTTGCTCACGAGGGTGATGTACATCGTCTTGGTCGCCCGCAAGACAAGTACCGCCATGCCATACCTGGTGAGATGAAGGCGCCACTTGAAAGCACACTACATCAAGTCTTCACACCCCGTCAGCCATTATTACAGAGAAAGGGAAAAAATGTCAAAATAATAAACTAGAAAACATATGCTTGGCCTGCCGGCATAGGTGCTAAGGTTAACTTTAGCCAGGTATATATGTAAAAGGGGCGATGCTAGTTTTTCATAGGAATGAGATGCATTGGGATAGCTTTCGGCTGCCATCGGACGGCTTGCTCACGAGGGTGATGTACATCGTCTTGGTCGCCCGCAAGACAAGTACCGCCATGCCATACCTGGTGAGATGAAGGCGCCACTTGAAAGCACACTACATCAAGGCGCCATTATTACAGAGAAAGGGAAAAAATGTCAAAATAATAAACTAGAAAACATATGCTTGGCCTGCCGGCATAGGTGCTAAGGTTAACTTTAGCCAGGTATATATGTAAAAGGGGCGATGCTAGTTTTTCATAGGAATGAGATGCATTGGGATAGCTTTCGGCTGCCATCGGACGGCTTGCTCACGAGGGTGATGTACATCGTCTTGGTCGCCCGCAAGACAAGTACCGCCATGCCATACCTGGTGAGATGAAGGCGCCACTTGAAAGCACACTACATCAAGTCTTCACACCCCGTCAGCCATTATTACAGAGAAAGGGAAAAAATGTCAAAATAATAAACTAGAAAACATATGCTTGGCCTGCCGGCATAGGTGCTAAGGTTAACTTTAGCCAGGTATATATGTAAAGGGGGCGATGCTAGTTTTTCATAGGAATGAGATGCATTGGGATAGCTTTCGGCTGCCATCGGACGGCTTGCTCACGAGGGTGATGTACATCGTCTTGGTCGCCCGCAAGACAAGTACCGCCATGCCATACCTGGTGAGATGAAGGCGCCACTTGAAAGCACACTACATCAAGTCTTCACACCCCGTCAGCCATTATTACAGAGAAAGGGAAAAAATGTCAAAATAATAAACTAGAAAACATATGCTTGGCCTGCCGGCATAGGTGCTAAGGTTAACTTTAGCCAGGTATATATGTAAAAGGGGCGATGCTAGTTTTTCATAGGAATGAGATGCATTGGGATAGCTTTCGGCTGCCATCGGACGGCTTGCTCACGAGGGTGATGTACATCGTCTTGGTCGCCCGCAAGACAAGTACCGCCATGCCATACCTGGTGAGATGAAGGCGCCACTTGAAAGCACACTACATCAAGGCGCCATTATTACAGAGAAAGGGAAAAAATGTCAAAATAATAAACTAGAAAACATATGCTTGGCCTGCCGGCATAGGTGCTAAGGTTAACTTTAGCCAGGTATATATGTAAAAGGGGCGATGCTAGTTTTTCATAGGAATGAGATGCATTGGGATAGCTTTCGGCTGCCATCGGACGGCTTGCTCACGAGGGTGATGTACATCGTCTTGGTCGCCCGCAAGACAAGTACCGCCATGCCATACCTGGTGAGATGAAGGCGCCACTTGAAAGCACACTACATCAAGGCGTCATTATTACAGAGAAAGGGAAAAAATATCAAAATAATAAACTAAAAAACATGCCGACCACGCTGGGACTCGAACCCAGAATCTCCCGCTCCGGAGGCGAGCGCCTTATCCATTAGGCCACGCGGTCATCTTGCTGAGACTTCCCAGCACAGCTTACATGTACCTTGTGAGTACTAATCTTTTTAAACACTAACCTTAAATTAATACCGCCGGAATTACTAGATTTCGACCAGTATTGGTTTGGGTTCTTGGAGTAGTAATAATTCAAGACCATCGATTCAAAGAAAAATCACACAAAGGTAGTACTCCCATTACAACGTTTTTCTATGCCGAAGCAACTGCAAATTAATTCCAGTAAATTTAAATCCCATTACAGTTCGCCAACCATACCTCAAAATTCCAGTGAACAGAAAACTCCTATTGATGAACACCTAAAAAGAGAATTACTCTACTATTGTACGCTTGCTGTTTATATCCTATTAGAAGCAAAGCTACAGCATGCTGCAACTCAGGCAAGATCCATTCCATGCTAAGGCAAGGCAACAGTACAATCATCACTTTATCGGAAAACAGTACAGTCATCAGTTGGCAAAGAAAGTAAACTACGTAGCCACGTGGCTATTCCTTCTTGGCGGCAATCTTGGTCCTGGGCCCCGCCGGCGCCGAGAAGAGTGGGGTGTGACTGTGGTGCCTGATCACCATGATCATCACGAAGGTGTTGGCGGCCAGGAACACGAGGCCCGCGGCCCAGAGCTGCACGAACACGTTCCGCCCCTTGAACTCCAGCAGGTAGGCCCACATCAGCCAATGCAGCTGGGACCCCATCCACACCAGCGTGCAGACCAGGCCCTTCCACTTCAGCTTCATGCCGGTCCAGGGGAGGATGAGGGGCAGCAGGCAGAAGAACCACACGAAGTACTGCGCTGTCATCACCTGCTCGTCGACAGAGTAGCAACTGTTAGTATTTCAGGTTACCGTAGTCGTTTCACACAAACAGAAAAAAGTTTCAGATGCCTCACCTTGTTGAAAGCCACAAATGCGACTGTCTGGAGGAACATGCAAAACGGAAGGTCCCTGGAGAAGCGTATGATGAGCGCCAACTGCACGATCAGCTGCGGCAGGAACGAAGCCAGCCTCTGTATGCTTGAGAACCCTTGCTGATGGTGCAGATATATGTGATAGAAGTAAATCGAGAAATTGTGCCTTGGATCAGTCCGTGTGAGGTGGTAAAGGAGTGCTTCATTTAGAAACTCCCACCCGTATAGATAGAAGAAGATGCCAGTCCAAGCAAAGAACATAGATCCAGACAACAACCCAAACAGGATAGTATCTCTTGTAACAAGGCTACTGAGAAAATTCCATAGAGTCGCCAAGAGTGATGTCGGTTCTTCCAAATTTTCCCTGGCTTTATTGCTTTGTAACTGCTGTTTTGAACTCCACTGTGTAAGGACAGGTCTACCAGCAGGACCGGCATAATTCTTGCCAAGAACAATAACAAAGGGGATTGCATATATAATTGGGTATATTCTGAAGTGCACAATCAGCCCATACCAGAATGCTGCTTGCAGTACTCTACCTGCAGTAGATAATCAAACTGTAAGATAGCCATGCAAAATATTTATGCAATAACTCTATGTTTTTAATCTTCTAACTACATGTGACTGAAAATATTACTAAATTGTCCATACTTATGATCCAAGTAAGCAACAGAATAAATGATCTGCAAGTCATTTGGGAAGTTGCAAGCAAGCGAAGCATTTGCCTGACAACTTTCACTTCACAAACTAGATTATGAAGCTGAATGTCTGTCTAAACGCATTGAGTAAAGCAAGTGAAGAAACAGGACAAAAGAAACGCATTGAGTAAACGCATTAAGACATTAATCAAAAGGAAACCTGAATTCTGAAGCAAAGGTACTTTAGCTGTTGAGCACCAAGTACTAATGACTTTCAAGGAGAAATATCGGACAGGTACAGAGGAGACTAGAACTATGTATAAGAAGCAAATTATTTGGTATACGTGGTTTTGCAAAAGTGATAGAAATCTAGTACGATTTTCTTGGATTATGGGTACACCTTCCTTCTTCTGAGAGGTTAACATCAGTATTTCATTGCATAAGCAACACCCAACTTTGTAAAATATACTCTGCCAAATTTTTGTTTGTAAATCCATTGGTCCAATAGGTTAAACCCCCTTAAATAACAGGTTAAATTCCACTACTTCACAAAAATAAGCTAAACCAACAGAGAGACGATTGATTGGTGAACAAAACATAAGAAAAGACAGAGTAAACATAAACTAAATTTGCAGAACATCATCGCAACTTTCAGACCAATTATATCCCTACTCAAATTCGAAGAGAAATATTCCTAGTTTTGACATGTAAGAATCAGCAGATCAATACAGCTGCAAAATATTCTGAGCTAGTTCATAAAGGTAGCAGCTATCACTGAACAGACATAAAAAAAAAAGGATTCAGAGCTTACACCCTTCATCAAGCAGATGAGGATCCAGAGCATGGCGGCGCAGACGATGGGCTCGCAGTTCCCTCTGGTGCCGATGGTGGAGGTGAAGGGGTTGAACAGCCAGGCCACCACGCACCAGATCCGCGTCTTCGCCTGGACGCCCCGCAGCTC
Organism: Triticum aestivum; assembly: GCF_018294505.1. NCBI lineage: Eukaryota > Viridiplantae > Streptophyta > Magnoliopsida > Poales > Poaceae > Triticum > Triticum aestivum. The sequence continues at coordinate 570,111,991 of NC_057806.1, forward strand.
GAGAATGGTGTCGATGAACAACCCAACGAGCAAATCTGCACCGCAAAAATATCAACATCGCAAGGAATTCGACCGCAACTGCAGGCAGCGTGTGGGCGAGCGGTGGCAGGGGCTACCTGCGGCGGAGAAGAGGAGCTTGCCCCAGGCGGGGTGGAGGAGGGAGTTGGGGAGGAGGAGGAAGGCGAGGAGCGGGGAGTAGCGGTAGGTGGCGCGCGCGAACGGGGAGCCCCCGGCGGCGACGGAGGCCGCCGCGTCGGAGAAGACGAGGTAGTCCACGTCCGTGTAGCGCACCTCGAGGTGCGCGTCCTGCCACTCCCCGTACGCCACCAGCGCCAGCCGCAGCGCCGCCGACGCCGCCAGCACCCGCCACCGCACCGTCGCCATCGCAGATTTCGCGGCCCGGGCAGCTTGGTAATTTGGCATCCTTCGGCCGCGCGTGGAGGAGGATCCCAGCCGTCGGATCGCCAACGGACGGTTGTGATCGCACTTAATGCAGCGGGTGCGGGATGCGGGATGTGGGCCTTGGTCGCGTCACATCCCCAAGCGAGCAGGAGGATTCCACCCACCTTTCTTTTCATCCTCCATTCGCCGCCGAGCGCCACCATGGCGTCGCCGCCGACCGCCGCCGCCGCGCTCCGGCGCCCGGGCGCCCACGTGGGCCGCGTCCCCGTCCCGCGCCACTCCGGCGCCCCCTGCCTCCGCGCCGCCCTCCCGTTCAGGTAATTCCACGGCCTGGATGGCTGGATCTTTCCTCTTCCTCTTTGCGTCTTGTAGTTCTTGGAAGCCTCCGTTCTGCTTTGATGTGGATGGTCGAATTGCGCTCGTGGAGGACCGCCGATCGCGGCTCGTTTTGGTGGAATGGATTGTCGATTCGCCGGCGCCCGGGTGGATTCCTTGCTTGCTTCACTGACTGTATTGTTGACAATTAGTATTAATCAGGGTAACTGTGCACCGACACCTGAAAAAAGGTGAAACCATTTGTAATGCGATTAAGTTAATTGTGCGGCGTAGCCTGCTGTTATGCCTTTCGTTGAATTGAATTTGTTTTTTTATCAAATGAGGTATGGTGGTAATACCTTGCACATGTTCTTGCTTAGGCAGGTTAGGCGTGCTGTCGTCGAGGAAGTGCCGTGCGGTCGTGTCGGCCACAAGGAGACCTGGTTTGGGCAATGCAGGGAACCTGCGCGAGGTGCGGTCTTGCAAGGACGCTGGGATCCTGATGTAGCTTAGTCGAATTGTTGCCATGCCACCACGGAGTTTGCACTGATGAATGGTGTTTTGTTTTCATCGCGCTGCAGGGTTCGAACGTGGCTAAGAACTGGGATTTGGGCAGACAGATTGGCGATGAGCACGGTGTTCTTATAGAATGCAGGGATGTGCACAAGTCCTTTGGGGACAAGCATGTACTGCAAGGCGTCAGCTTCAAGGTGAGTCCTTGTAGGGGCCTGTACATTTTTCGACTCCTTACTGATTGTTTTGGTTCAGTGCTCATTGGGCATTATTTCAAACCAACTATTCGTTGTAGGGTGCTTAGGGCATCTCCAACGCTGTTCCCTAAAACAGACATTGTATTTGTCCGCGGACTGGTCTGGACCAGTTTGCGGACACTGATGCAGGACCCGGCCATCCAATCCTGTCCCCTAAATGTCTGCCTTTGTTTTTCTTTTCTCATAAAATCCGCAACACTCAAAATAATTATAGAAAATAGCATAATTCATCCATGAATAACATGCGAATATCCCTAGGACAACAATAGTTCAAATGGAAATATTACATCCGAGATAATTGGATGTTTAACAAGTTTTTTTGGATTCAACGATACTTGAGTGTCGAGTCAGAATCGACATAGGTCGTCCTACACATACTGCCCCTTGAGCTTCATCCAACAATGTATGTGCGTGAATGGCCTGCCCTCGGTCCTGTAGTACAAGATGGCAGCACTATACAACTTGTAGAGCAACATTGAGTAAATGAATGAATTAGCCAACATGAAGAACAACAAGAAGCAAAACTTACAATCTCGATGGTTGACGAGCCCAATGGCCACATTGTCTCCACTTGGTGAACCACAACACAAAACTTCATGACGGAGCTGCAGATGGTGTACCGTCGATGCGATAGCGACTTCACATTGTGTTCATGGATGATGTGCATGTCATAGGGCTCGAAGTTCTTTTTTCCTCATGAAATGAAGCATGCACCCGCTGCCAAAAGGTCTAACCCCTTTGCCTCATGCCTACAAAGTCTGCACATACGACCAACCAGGCATCACACAACAATCCCCCCTCGATCACCGAGTACCCCACCATCGAATTACTCTAGAAAACAACAAAATGTTCAAAAAGAAAAAAAGCTCAGTGGCATTTGACCGAACACCTGCTAGGCGTGATGTCCGCCATGGACGGCATCAGCAAGGGGGCGGAGGGTACCTGGCTGCGGAGGGATCCTGGTTTGCATTTACAAGAACAGAGCTAATGAGACATGCAGTACATAGATGTTTTGCGACAAACTGAACCACAAAACAAGGAATGCATTAATCAATAGATATTGATTGAAAACACAGAACATAGGTTGAGGTATCAGAAGTAACTACATCATAACAGGATAAGAAATTCAGATAAGAAACATAACTGTAACAAAACAGAGCCAGAGCAGATTCATTCTTGCACCACTTGTCGGAATGCATTGGCAAGTGTATGCATCATACTGTAATTTACCCATCCCTATGTATGGCTAGTGCACCACAAATTAAGGCTCAAGCAATGGTAGGTAGAAAACACATCTATAGCCAGCATTGATCACCAGTGGAATCCAAAAGATTAGATAAGATAATAGAGCCAGAGACAGCAACAAAGTGGGAAACAATAGTTATCGATCTTTGCATAGTAATGTGATTTAGCTACAGTGGTAGATAGAAAAACAATTCATCCTCACATAGCTACAATTTACTGGCGCAATAGTAGTAAACCTAATAAGATTAGATGCTCCCAGGTTATTCATATACAGTAAAGCACATCAGACCACAAGAACATGGATCGCAAATTAACCCTAACCTATAAGGAAATTATGTATGGCCGGCCGCTGTGTGCAATCATGTAACCCCCCCCCCCCCCCCCCCCCCAGTTTGCTTCTGGTTTGTGGGAAAACAGACAGCCGGACGCGTCGGCGAACCGATGGGGTACTGCGTTGGATGGCAAATTACGCGTTTGAGATGCCCTTAGATGTTTTTCAAATCCATCTTATGATGCAATGCAGGCTTCGTACTGTAACTTGTCAATACATATAGAACTGTGAATCATGTTGTATTTCTGTTACCTTGGGCAGTCTAGTCACTAGTTCTCTTACGTTGCTCGTACTATCCACAAAGCAGTCACGCTGCATCTTAATTAGTATGGGTTTAAGTTATATTATGAGAGTTCTTGGGCTGCGTTAGCATTTACTCAGCAATTTCACTTATGATCCAAAATGATACTTACATTATTATGTAGATTAGACATGGTGAAGCTGTTGGAATAATCGGTCCTTCGGGAACTGGCAAATCAACTATTTTGAAGGTTATGGCGGGCCTTCTAGCCCCTGATAAGGTTGTCCCATTTTCCCAATTTATCTCTGTTACTAGTATGGTTTTGGGGAGGTACACTTTTGATGAGATACTGATTGTCATTCATTATTCATGGCTGTTTTGCAACATATGAGCAGGGCGAGGTATTCATATGCGGAAAGAAAAGACAGGGCTTAGTTAGTGATGAGGATATATCAGGTCTCCGGATTGGCTTGGTATACTTCCTAATTGTATCCATGCATTTGTGGAATGGAACGGCATGATTATCTTCTCATCCAGATTTTCATGATAAATTTGTGTGAAATTCCTTATGCAGGTATTTCAAAGTGCGGCATTGTTTGATTCTCTCAATGTTCGTGAAAACGTTGGATTTCTTTTGTAAGGAACTTCCTTTCCAGTTTCCTTGAGCGTACTTAGTTTTCAAGATTGATCTGATCTATTTCCTCTGGTCTTTGCTTTTAGATATGAAAACTCCAAGTTGTCTGAGGAGCGAATAGGTGCACTAGTGACGGAAACATTGGCTGCAGTAGGCCTAAAAGTAAGTTAAGCTTTTATCTTACTTAAGTTAACCTTTTACTGGAGTGACAGGCATTGCAGTTGGAAACATATTTCCACGGAATATTGCTTAATATTTGTATATGATATCTCTGTTTTCTGTGTATTTCAGAGAAAACATAGTTGAAGTATTCTAGATTATTGTTATTAGCTTTGATAGGTCCAGAAGAGCATTAGTTTCCTGCTAGTACTTGATTGTAATGCAGATTATCATGTAATGTGTGCAGGGTGTCGAGGAGCGAATGCCATCTGAATTATCCGGAGGCATGAAAAAGCGTGTAGCCCTTGCTCGTTCAATAATAAATGATGACACAAAAGAAACAATAGAGCCAGAGGTATGCCCTTATCAGTTGTAAGTTACCGAATCATCGGAAGCATTTCTGAAATACCAGGAGATCAGACAGCTTAGCTTGCTTTTTAGTTGTCTTTGTGAACTTATAGTCAATTTTCTTCTGTCAGGTTCTTTTATACGATGAACCTACAGCTGGGCTTGACCCTATAGCATCCACTGTCGTTGAAGACCTTATACGTTCCATGCACGTGACAGGGAAAGATGCTATGGGTAAGCCAGGAAAGATAGCATCGTATGCGGTTGTCACTCATCAGCATAGCACAATAAGAAGAGCTGTTGATAGGTATTGGCTGGAACTGTTTTGTTCCTCTGTGCTTTGGAACTTTCTGTTGGTTAATTGTTAGGCTGAGGACCATGTTTTTAAATGTTCAGGTTGTTGTTTCTCCATGAGGGAAAGATAGTTTGGGAAGGGATGACAGAAGAATTCATGACATCAACAAATCCCATTGTACAGCAGGTAATCCAGTTCATGCCTCAATTTGCTGGAACCTTGTTTCGGAGGTATTCGTTCTCAGTAGGTTTTGTCTTACCGTGTGGTTATTTTGATATCTGCAGTTTGCCTCTGGCAGCCTGGATGGTCCAATTCGATACTTCTGAGGATTTATCCAACTGCTCTGTCGAATATTCGACACATTCCTACACAATGCCTCGTCTTAGAGAGGCATCTACAATACTTCAGCCAAGAAATATGAGCGGTGCCTTTGGTCCCATCTGGCGATAGATGGTGTTATTCAGCAACTAATAGATGCGTTCGACACACAATGATGTAACTCTCTATTTATTGGACCTTATAGGTGAATAAACAGCAAAACCAGCTTATTGATTTAGATGCTCCGTTGGTGAGTTTGGGGTCGATGTAAATGTCATTCTCACCCGGAGCAGCTCCTTGAATCCTTCATTTCTTTGTAATCTTTCATGGACAATGATTTGTGATATGATATTGATTTGTAATGTGCTCAAATATTGTCAAAACAATTGAGCAATGCCACCTGCTAAGCAAAACCCAGCAACGATTTTTTTTTTCATTTTGAGGAACCTATTTAACTTTTTTGAGGAACCAAATAAACTAGACAAGTAGGGGAGAAGCCCCTACTGACTTTTTTTTTAATAAAGACCCGTGTTAGAACCAACATTCGAACCCATGCCGGCTAGGCTGAGAGCTCATCCACAAACCAGTAAGGAAATCACAGCTGTATTCTCATGTGGGCATTAACATCTTGTGGTCTTTAAGAAAGGAGTTGCAATGCCATTACAAAAACCAGAATGCACAAGCGTATTAGAACATCTTGTTTAAGTTCACATGATCCTGCCATGTGCTGTTGGCATGGAGTATGCACAAGATCAAGGAAACCACCCCAGAAATATAAGTCACATCTTAACATTCCACTCTTAACAGTCACCAGGCAAATGAGATACAAATAAACTTCAGGTAATGCTATCTGAAATGCTAAATTTGAAAGCCAGGTATGGTTTGCAAAAGGGGTCGACCGCTGGTAACTATTCGTGAACCAGCCAATGAAGCAAAACTGGGAATATAGCATACACAAATTCAGGGCAACTCATGAACTATTTAAGACAAAGTTCTTCTGGCACGAGTATACTGAGGTTATAGCATTGATCTGGGGAAAGAACAGTACAAATGAGTTAGACCGGCATTTGAAGCTTTATTTGCCTGCCAGAAATCCAGACATGAAACAGCCCGTTCCTGGCTCCTTGTCATTACAGTGTTTGTAGGTACGTGCCCAGTCGCAGCAATTGCGTTGTTGGTACCAGAACTGCTACTCCTATAACCAAACCAAAATAACTGGAAGAAACCATCAGCTTGAAACCGGTGTGGCAGCGGCACCGGAGGACCTCCTTGCAATCACAATCCTCAAGCCTAGTCAAGTAAAACAAAAGTATCCATTAGTTTGTGAAACAGTATAGGTCCTACATGCTCAGATCAAACTACTCGTACGACATTATGGTATGCAGGCAACTAAATCCCTTAGGGCCTACTGGGAACGCATGATTCTACAATGGACACTAAATATTTCTGTGCCTATGTATATCTAGAAATAAGGTTTATGGTTGACATATCAGAAGTTCGATACGCAAGTAACCCATGGGTACAAGCAACTTTGTACTGTCAAAATGGCATGACTTTGATCCAAGTGATTGGCATGAGATCAGAAACCCCACTGGTACAAACATTGTGCTGTTAAAATCATGGCTGACACCACTGATTATAGATATGGAAACTCTAGCCCACCAATAGGGCAGAGCATGACTCCATTTGTTTTCCATGGTTCAGTGGGTAATAGTACTGATCAAAGTGGGCAACTGGACAAGGTATACATGAAGAAAGTGTGAATAGTTTGTCCGTGCGTGCGTGTGTGCATGTGTGCATGTGTGCGCCACTTTGTGTTACCGTTTACTGTAAGATAGCAACTTCTACATGTGTTGCTGTTCCCTGAGGTGCAAAGACTAATTCACACAGCCGCAAGGATCCATGTGTAGAACTGCATCTTTGGACTAGAGAGGCAGATGTTTAATCTGGTTTCAGCATGCAACTATCAATGGCAGCATCTATCTATCTACATATCTCCTATAGCGCCACGTAACAGTATTGAAAACAAGGTCACACATACTAACAGTAACAGAGCAGTTGTCAAATATGAAAAATGCAGGCATCTAGACTAAGACCTCAATATAGGGATGGGTACAGCATCGCCATCTATTAATAACAGTACTCTGGATGCGCAACAATCTCTTACCTCGCCGAAGCGGGGCCGTGTCAAGATCGCCTAAACATGTGAAATGTGCTACAAACAGTGATTATGGATCAGGCATTACACGGAGCATTTTTCACTTCACGTCATTCCCCCTCCCCCACTTTATGTATGGAGGATATGAAATCAACTAAAATTCAAAATGCTGAAACTAAGTGCGCGGGGCGTCGGGTGTTCACCGGGATCCATGAGCTCAGGTCTGGCGGCGGAGGCGCTTCCGGAGCTTGCGGAGCTTGTGCTTGTTCATCTTGCGCTTCCGCTTCTTCTTGACGCTGTCCGCCCACACCTCCGCCTCCTTGGCCCCCCCTCCGTCCTCGCGCGCGTCAAGGTCGCCCAGCCCTCCTCTCGGGACGTCGACGAGGGACGGGTATACGTGCACGGCGGGGTGGAAGGCGAAGAGGAGGTCCCGGAGCTTCGGGTCCGGGGCCGGGGCGCCCGGGAGCGTTGGCTGCGGTGGCGGTGGTGGGTGGAGGTGCGGCGTCAGGTGGGAGAGGAGCGGGACGGGGGACGGCGCTGGGTTGCAGAGGGGGAGTGGGAGACGCAGGCGCAGGAGGAGCCTGCGGGCCGGGGCGGCGGCGGCCATGGATGGATGGGAGATCCGCGGGGAGGTGGAGGCGGAGGCGGAGGCGGAGGCGGAGGCGGCTTGGATGCGAGGGTTTGGAATGGTCGGTCGCTTTGGGCCGGAGCCGGTCCGGCTAAGCCGAGCTTCCCACTGGGACCGAACCCGAGCTCAGTCTTTCGGCCGTCAACTCAACGGGCCAGCCCAGGTTTTTTTAAACAAAAATAAAATAACACAATACAATACAATACAATACATGCACGCACGTACAACCATTCCTATGAACATACACGCACATTTTATCGTTACGAGCACTGCCAAGATACTAAACCGGAACAGCCTCTTGATATTGACCCAGTCACCACATACGTCTCATAGTCGACCGAGATGTCTCTTGCTATTGAACCAACCTCGCCGGAAAATGCTAAAATAAACTAAAACGAATTCCAGCGGCAATGTCTAGAACTTGAACCACAGTGGGCTGATTTCACCAAAGAAAAAACTAAACGATTTAAGTTATGCTCGGTTCGCGGGCCAGACAAGCTAGCGTGTTCTGGCTTGGGTAATCATGTTAAACATAATGGGTTCATTTCGAATCAAAAGTTCGTTCTTGCGTTTGGTCCACCTAACCTAAGGAACAAGGACCAACTCGTTATCTGAAAATGGCATACTCGTGGGATATGCGAAGCGAAGTCATGTCTCTAAATCGGCAAAACGACTCACCCTCACCCTCGAACCCTTTCCTTCTTTGCACCGTGACCCATCGTCTTTGTTCCACCGTGACCCACCGTCCATGGCAACGCTGACGGGGTAACCAAGGAACAAGACAACCATCAATTTCCAGCAGAAAGAGTCTAAAGAGTTAATTAACGCTGCACGTCTAGGGTTTCTCGGCAGCGCCGCTGATCTGACACATCTCCTGTGGCCTTAGGGCCATGGGTGCATGGTGGATTTCGGCCCTTGCCGGCGGGAGGGTTCCATTTTCAGGTGCTTCTTTAAGTCTTGTTAGGGATTGTGTCCCGCTCACAAACGAGGCGAATGCGGCTTCTTGAAGATGAAATAAGGTTCTTCCCGCCTTGGCCCTGTCCTGGTGGTGCATCTAGCATCTTCGGAGGGCATGTGGAGGTATGTTTTCGGTGGATCTTGCGGGATTAGGCCAGTGGTTGTCTTGGTGGATGTAACACCCTCGATGCGACTATAGCTCTCACGTGTCGAGGCACGACTTAGAGACATAATCGCATTGAAGTCATGTGTCGCAAGTTAGGCAATCTTCACAACATCCCATGTAATATGAATAATAAAGGGGAGAACATAGTTGGCTTACACTCGCCACGTCACATCAGAGTACATAAATAACATCCATCATACAAACACTCATGGCCCGAGTACGGCGCCAAAATAGAAGAAAACCCAACCTGCGACAAGGCCCCGAATCAAACCCCAACTAGGCACCACTACTGATCCTCAGGAAAAGACACGTAATAACGCTGAGAGTCCTCGTCGAACTCCCACTTGAGCTCGTACTCGTCACCTGGAGCGGAATCACCTGGACCTGCATCTGGAGTTATAGTATCTGTGAGCCACAGGGACTCAGCAATCTCGCACCCTCGCGATCAAGACTATTTAAGCTAATAGGAAGGAGTGAGGCAAATATATGTGGAGCTGCAGCAAGTGACTAGCATATGTGGTGGCTAACTTATACGCAAAAGAGAGCGAGAAGAGGAGGCAAAGCACGAGCGAGAAACTAGAGAGCAACCTGCGCAAACATTACTCCAACACTGTGTCCACTTCCCGGACTCCGCCGAGAAGAGGCCATCACGGTAACACACTCAGTTGATTCATTTTAATTAAATAAGGTTCAAGTTATCTACAACCGGACATTAACAAATTCCCATCTGCCCATAACCGCGGGCACGGCTTTCGAAAGTTCAATCCCTGCAGGGGAGTCCCAACTTAGCCCATGACAAGCTCTCACGGTCGACGAAGGAATAGACCTCCTCCCAAGACGTTCCGATCAGACTCGGTATCTCGGTAGCTCAAGACACTTCGACAGGTTAAAACAAGACCAGCAACACCGCCCGAATGTGCCGACAAATCCCGATAGGAGCTGCACATATCTCTTTCTCAGGGCACACTCAGATTGTCCTAGGTACGGGTAGGCCAGCCCAGAGTTGCCCCTGGTGGCCACCGGTAGCTGACAGGTGGACCAACACTCAGAGGAGCACTGGCCCGGGGGGGGGGGGGTAAAATAAGATGACCCTTGAGTCTGCAGAACCCAAGGGAAAGAAAAGGCTAGGTGGCAAATGGTAAAACCAAGGTTGGGCATTGCTGGACAAGCTTTAATCAAGGCGAAATATCAAGGGGTTCCCATTATAACCCAACTGCGTAAGGAAAGCAAAAATCCGGGAACATAACATCGATATGACGGAAACTAGGGCGGCAAGAGTGGAACAAAACACTAGGCGAGAGGCCGAGCCTTCCACCCTTTACCAAGTATATAGATGCATTAAGATAACATAGCAATATAATAATATCCCAACAAGTAAATAAAAGATGTTCCAACAAGGAACGGCCTCCAATCTTCACCTGCAACTAGCAACGCTATAAGAGGGGCTGAGCAAAGCGGTAACATAGCCAATCAACGGTTTGCTAGGACAATGGTGGGTTAGAGGTTCAACATGGCAATTGGGAGGCTGACAAGCAAAAGGTAGGCATCGTAGCATTGGCATAGCAAGAGCGAGCAAACTAGCATAGCAAAGATAGTAGTGATTCCGAGGGTATGATCATCTTGCCTGCAAAGTTGTCAGAGTTGACTGGATCCTCACAAGCAAACTCAACGGGCCAAATTGGAGGGGTGTTGGGCTGCAACACACACGAGGCCTTTTCAGTCCCTCGGTTAACCGTTGGAGTACCAAACGAAGTCCAAATGGTACGAAACTTGACAGGCGGTCTACCGGTAGTAAACCAAGGCCACTTGGCAAGTCTCGGTCCAATCCGGAAATGTTTAATCCCCACACATGAAAGAAAGCTAGAAATGACCACCGGAGGAGAACGAAGCGCCGGAATGCAAAACGGACAACGGGGAAAATGTTCGGATGCATGAGACGAACACGTATGCAAATGCAATGCACATGATGACATGATATGAGATGCATGACAATGAAAACAACACACGGAGACAAAAGACCCGAACCCGAGAAATAAATATAACTTAACGCCGGAAACGGCAAGAGTTGGAGTACAAATTGGGAAAGTTACATCCGGGGTGTTACAACACTCCACCACTACGAAAAGATCTCGTCCTGAGATCTAGGACTAAAAGAACTCCGGGTACTCAGAACGGAGGTGATCCTCGCGTTCCCAGGTAGCTTCACGGTCGGAATGGTGTGACCATTTGACTTTGAGAAATTTGATTGACTTGTTGCGAGTCTTGCGTTCAGTCTCTTCAAGAATAGCAACTGGGTGCTCACGATAAGAGAGATCTTCTTGGAGCTCAATGTCCTCGAAGTTGACGGTGCGGTCAGGAGTCTTGAAGCACTTTCGAAGCTGAGAGACATGGAACACGTCATGAACATTTGCAAAGTTTGAAGGAAGCTCGAGTTGATAGGCGAGGTCGCCTCTCTTGCTGACAATCTTGAAAGGTCCCACGTATCTAGGGGCAAGCTTCCCTTTGATACCGAAGCGACGAGTACCTTTCATAGGAGAGACACGGAGGTAAACATGATCTCCGATCTCGAAAGCCAAATCACGGTGCTTACTATCATAGTAGCTCTTCTGGCGGGATTGGGCTGCTTTGAGCTTATCACGAATGACTTTGCACATTTCTTCTGCTTCTGTGATTAAGCCATTACCCAAAAGCTGACGTTCACCGGTTTCGGACCAGTTGAGAGGGGTACGACACTTCCTGCCATACAGAATTTCAAAAGGGGCCTTGCCTGAACTTGCTTGAAAACTGTTGTTGTATGAGAATTCAGCACAAGGAAGACAATCCTCCCACTTCATGCCGAAGGAGATCACACAAGCCCTGAGCATATCTTCAAGAATCTGGTTGACACGCTCGACTTGACCACTTGTTTGAGGATGGAAAGCAGTGCTGAAGCGGATGTTAGTGCTCATGGCCTTCTGGAAAGAATCCCAAAACTTGGAGGTAAAGATGCTGCCACGGTCTGAAGATATCACTTGAGGAATACCGTGCAGAGAGACAATTCGAGAGGTATAGAGTTCCGCCAATTGAGCTGCAGTGATCGACTCTTTGATAGGTAGAAAGTGAGCCACTTTGGTGAGTTTGTCGATGACGACGAATATAGCATCATTGCCACGCTTGGACTTTGGAAACCCAGTCACGAAGTCCATTTCAATGTGGTCAAACTTCCATTCTGGATTGGCAAGAGGTTGTAGGAGACCTGCTGGCCTTTGGTGTTCTGCCTTCACTCTTCTGCAGACATCACATTCATTCACGAATTGTGCGATCTCGCGCTTCATTCGAGTCCACCAATAAGCTTGCTTGAGGTCCTGATACATCTTCGTGCTCCCAGGGTGGATGGAGAGAAGAGAATTGTGAGCCTCGTTCATGATCACTTGACGGAGGTCATCTTTGGGCACAACAATACGATCCTCGAAGAAGAGAGTGTCCTTGTCATCAAGGCGGTAGCACTTGTACTTGGACTGACTCTTGGCAATCCCAAACTTCACCTTTTTCACCATAGCATCAAGAAGCTGGGCTTGGCGAATCTGGTCTTCTAAGGTAGGAGAGACTTGAAGGTTGGCGAGGAAACCTTGAGGAACAACTTGCAGATTAAGTTTGCGGAAAGCTTCACAAAGCTCGGGTTGATAAGGCTTGAGAATCAGACTGCTGCAGTAGGCCTTTCTGCTCAAAGCGTCAGCGATCACATTGGCCTTGCCTGGAGTATACTCAATACTCGGATTATACTCTTGAATCATTACGACCCATCGAGCTTGCCTGAGGTTGAGATTAGGCTGAGTGAAGATGTACTTGAGACTCTTGTGATCAGTGAAAATGTCCACTTTTCTTCCCAATAGAAGATGTCTCCAAGTCAACAAAGCATGCACAACTGCCGCCAACTCGAGATCATGAGTGGGGTATTTCTTCTCATTAGGCTTCAACTGGCGAGATGTATAAGCAATAACTTTCTTCTCTTGCATCAATACTGTGCCAAGACCTTGGAGAGAAGCATCACAAAAGACCTCGTACGGCTTGGATTCATCAGGCGGAGTCAGAACTGGAGCAGTGATCAACTTCTCTTTCAAGGTGTTGAAAGCAATATCACACTCCGGAGACCAAACGTACTTGACGTGCTTCTGAAGAAGATTTGAGAGAGGCTTCGCGATCTTAGAAAAGTTTTCAACGAATCTTCGGCAATAGCTTGCGAGACCGAGAAAACTGCGGAGTTGCTTCATGTTCTGAGGAGGTTCCCAATTCACAATTGCAGACACCTTCTCAGGATTCACAGCAATGCCCTTGGCAGAGATGATATGACCAAGATAAAGAACCTCATCGAGCCAAAATTCACACTTGGAGAACTTGGCGTAGAACTGATGTTCCCTGAGCTTATCAAGAACCAAACGCAAGTGCTTGGCATGATCTTCCTTGTTCTTGGAGAAAACCAGAATGTCGTCAAGATAGACCAAAACGAAGTCATTGGTGTAGGCGTTGAAGATGAAGTTCATCATGCGAGAGAACGTCGGAGGAGCGTTGGCGAGGCCAAAAGACATGACAGTGTATTCGTATGAACCAAAGCTTGTTCTGAATGCTGTCTTGGGAATATCTTCTTCACGAATGCGAATCTGGTGATAACCCATACGGAGATCAAGCTTGGAGAATACTTGGGCACCTTTGAGTTGTTCGAACAGCTCATTGATGTTGGGAAGTGGGTATTTGTTCTTGATGGTCTTCTTATTCACTGGACGGTAATCAACACAAAGTCGGTCCGTTCCATCCTTCTTCTTCACAAAAAGAACACCACAACCCCACGGAGAAGAACTAGGCCGGATGAGACCCATTCTTTCTTGCTCATCGAGTTGCTTCTTCAGCTCCTTCAACTCTTCAGGTCCGAGCTTGTAAGGACGTTTGCACACAGGTACCATACCAGGCTCAAGATCAATAACGAATTCAACTGGCCGGTGCGGAGGCATTCCTGGAAGCTCTTCTGGAAAGACGTCTTGATATTCGCGAACGACTGGAATTTGCGAGATGGCATCCAATTCACCCTTCTCATTGAGAGAAAACAGACGGATGGTATCCTCACGAGCGGCAAAGACAATTACATCCTCAGACGAATGAGTCAATTGAATCTGCCTGGCTGCACAATCAAGCTGAGCCTTGTGCTTAGAAAGCCAATCCATTCCGAGAATAAGATCAATATCCGAGTCACCGAGAACCGTTGGAGAAGATAGAAACTTGTAGTCACCCAAAGTGATAGAAACATCCGGAACGATGGAGTTAGCCTGCATGCGCTTACCGGGAGAGACAACTGCTAAAGGACTAGGCAAAACTTGTGAAACCAATTCATGCCTATTTGTAAACGGTCTCGAGATGAAGCAATGCGATGCACCAGTGTCCAAAAGAACTTTTGCAGGAATATCATTAACAGGAAGGTTACCCATGATCACATCTGACGAGTCCTCTGCCTGAGCTGCATTCATCAAATTCACCTTGGCATGCTTGGGGTTATGCTTGACCACAGCTGTACTTGCCGATCTAACAGGAGGAGGAGGAAGACGCCTCTGGTTGAAACACTTGTTGGCATAGTGACCCTTCTGTTGGCACTTGTTGCACGTGACCTCTGAAAGCGGACAGTGATACGGAGCACTCGATCTTGGAGGTTGAGACAAAGTCTTGTTCTGAAAGCCAGGGTTGGGTGGGTGGGAAGAACCACTGCCACCTTTGCTCTTCTACTGATATGGCTGACGGAACGGAGGAGGAGGAAGCCAAAACTTCTGCTGCTTGGCCACTTGAGTAGAGGAGAAGGAGTAACATCTCTGACTCACTTCCTGGAAGCATCACACCTCAACTGAGCAGCCTCTTGCTTCAGTGCCATGTTGTAGAACTCATCGTATCTCAAGGGCTCGAAGAGAACAAGAGCGAGCTGAATATCTTCTCTGAGACCACCCCTGAACTGATATATCATGCTCTTCTCATCAGGCACGTCCTGCTTGGCAAAGCGGGCAAGCTTCTGGAACAATTTGTTGTAGTCATAGACAGACAAAGAGCCTTGCTTCAGATTGCGGAATTCCTCACGCTTGCTTTCAACCATGCTCTGCGGAATATGATGAGCTCGGAAATCTCGACGGAAATCATCCCAAGTGATAACACGTCCACCTCTGGAATCCTTGTACTGCTGGAACCATTCTGCAGCTTGATCTTTGAGTTGGAAGGAAGCGAACTTCACAAAGTCCTCAAGCCTGACGTTACTGCACTCGAAATGCTTACACAGATCCACAAGCCAATCGTCAGCATCGGTTGCCTCAACACAATTGCTGAAAGTCTTTGGCCCGTTAGCAAGGAACTGGTTGAGTGTAGCAAAGCGACTCTGATTGCTGCCTTGATTCCCTTGGCTGCCTTGATTGCGCTCTTGAAGAATTTGTATGATCAGCTGAGTGTTTGCATTAGTTGCGGCCATCACAGCTTGCCATGCCTCTGGAGGAGGTGGAGGCGGTGGCGGATCAGGATTCGGAGTCGTGCGCGTTGGAGGAGCCATCCTGAAGAGGTTGACCACCATTAGAACATTGACAGATAAATATTGAAGCTGAATCCAATGGAATGAAAATTGCAACATATAGTCTTCACATCCGAACAAAATGAACGAATGCATTCCTCTTGAAATGGTCACATATCCATAAATTGAGAAGCCACGTAGAATTAAGGTAGAGAAATAAATCAACAACGTACGGATCAAGAACGAATAATCGGTAAGAAATCCCAATCTCAAACCAATATCCGTGGCAGAAAAACTAGAGCTACTAGAATTCCCACCTATGAAACTCCCGAACCTTTGCGGTTATGCAATCAGGTGTTGGGGATATAGGGGAAGCATAATATCTCACCCAAACTAGCAAATCCTACATCCAGCTGTATCCATCCTTCAACACATAACCAAGAAAACTTCGGAAACCATCTACCTCAACCTTCGAAAAGCATCCGTTATACAAGTTATGGCGATACTCTCGAACTCCCGCCCGAGTACTGGGTGGCGTCGAGGTTATCTCACCAATGAACTACATAAAAGAGATTTTCGATGTCGGCGAACATATCTCAAGTATTCCAGAATTGCAATGATAAAATTATGATGACAACACCTCAGAGCTCAACTCCCCGGGACACTTCCACTAAACCCCTGATAGGAGGCACCAAGACAATGTTCTCATCATAAGCCATCGGAACAATTCCAAGATACTCGCGTGATCCTAAAATTTTTTTAGTGAAATTTGAGAAGAGAAGAGTCAAAACTCTATGTCAGGATGCCTTACCAGAGCGATGAGGAAACTGGGAAGTAAAAAGAATTCCTAAACTCTCCGATATATAATTCCTAAAGACTCAAAACATTTTTTCTAGACACAACTCGGCTGAAAAACGATCAAGCAATGGGGTTCCTAAGGTCGGGGAAGGCTCTGATACCAAATTGTAACACCCTAGATGCGACTATAGCTCCCACGTGTCGAGGCACGACTTAGAGACATAATCGCATTGAAGGCATGTGTCGCAAGTTAGGCAATCTTCACAACATCCCATGTAATATGAATAATAAAGGGGAGAACATAGTTGGCTTACACTCGCCACGTCACATCAGAGTACATAAATAACATCCATCAAACAAACACTCATGGCCCGACTACGGCGCCAAAATAGAAGAAAACCCGACCTGCGACAAGGCCCCGAATCAAACCCCAACTAGGCACCACTACTGATCCTCAGGAAAAGACATGTAATAACGCTGAGAGTCCTCGTCGAACTCCCACTTGAGCTCGTACTCGTCACCTGGAGCGGAATCACCTGGACCTGCATCTGGAGTTATAGTATCTGTGAGCCACAGGGACTCAGCAATCTCGCACCCTCGCGATCAAGACTATTTAAGCTTATAGGAAGGGGTGAGGCAAATATATGTGGAGCTGCAGCAAGCGACTAGCATATGTGGTGGCTAACTTATACGCAAAAGAGAGTGAGAAGAGGAGGCAAAGCACGAGCGAGAAACTAGAGAGCAACCTGCGCAAACATTACTCCAACACCGTGTCCACTTCCCGGACTCCGCCGAGAAGAGGCCATCACGGTAACACACTCAGTTGATTCATTTTAATTAATAAGGTTCAAGTTATCTACAACCGGACATTAACAAATTCCCAATCTGCCCATAACCGCGGGCACGGCTTTGAAAGTTCAATCCCTGCAGGGGAGTCCCAACTTAGCCCATGACAAGCTCTCACGGTCGACGAAGGAATAGACCTCCTCCCAAGACGTTCCGATCAGACTCGGTATCTCGGTAGCTCAAGACACTTCGACAGGTTAAAACAAGACCAGCAACACCGCCCGAATGTGCCGACAAATCCCGATAGGAGCTGCACATATCTCTTTCTCAGGGCACACTCAGATTGTCCTAGGTACGGGTAGGCCAGCCCAGAGTTGCCCCTGGTGGCCACCGGTAGCTGACAGGTGGACCAACACTCAGAGGAGCACTGGCCGGGGGGGGTAAAATAAGATGATCCTTGAGTCTGCAGAACCCAAGGAAAAGAAAAGGCTAGGTGGCAAATGATAAAATCAAGGTTGGGCATTGCTGGACAAGCTTTAATCAAGGCGAAATATCAAGGGGTTCCCATTATAACCCAACCGCGTAAGGAACGCAAAAATCCGGGAACATAACACCGATATGACGGAAACTAGGGCGGCAAGAGTGGAACAAAACACTAGGCGAGAGGCCGAGCCTTCCACCCTTTACCAAGTATATAGATGCATTAAGATAACATAGCAATATAATGATATCCCAACAAGTAAATAAAAGATGTTCCAACAAGGAACGGCCTCCAATCTTCACCTGCAACTAGCAACGCTATAAGAGGGGCTGAGCAAAGCGGTAACATAGCCAATCAACGATTTGCTAGGACAATGGTGGGTTAGAGGTTCAACATGGCAATCGGGAGGTTGACAAGCAAAAGGTAGGCATCATAGCATTGGCATAGCAAGAGCGAGCAAACTAGCATAGCAAAGATAGTAGTGATTCCGAGGGTATGATCATCTTGCCTGCAAAGTTGTCAGAGTTGACTGGATCCTCACAAGCAAACTCAACGGGCTCCTCGGTAGCGAAATCGTCTCCCGGCTCTACCCAAACAAGACAAACAAGCAACAAGGATACAATCAACCACGTGCAAACTCAAACAACACGATGCAAAGATGATATGCTAAGCAGGATGCGATGCGGGATGCAAAATGCAAGATATGACAGGAAATGCATGAACCTGGACTCAACTTGGAATTCCAAGTGTGCCACTGGAAAGATGAGATGAAATCGCTTGAAAACGATATAAAGATCATCGGAATCGGAGTTACGGTTTGGAAATGGCAAGCGTTTTAAGAATGACGTCGGTCTGCGATTTACAGCAAGTAGGCATCTAAATGCAATGAAATGAGCATGCTACAGCCATCAAACATGACAACAAATACATGGAAGGGATGCACACAAGATGCTTAACAAAAGACTAGCACTAAGCTATGGCCAATTCATCCATTATGAGATTCAAACAAGCATGGCAAAAACGCAAATGCAAAACAGATTCCAGACTTAGTGGAATTAACACTTGTCTGAAATTTCAGATCACGAAGCCCTCTTCAGAGCAGCAAAACAACATGATACATGACCTGATTAAGACAAGTAAGAACATGGCATGGAGCTACTCAACAAGTTTAACAAAAGTCCCAAAGTGACCTGGGGTCAAAAGGGATCACAAAATATACTAACGGGCACACGAACATAGCAAAAATATAGTCAGTTTTTAGACTTAGTGAAAACTGAGACATGCTGAAATATAGCTCACGAAGGCATGTAAACGAGCTCGATGCACTCACTACGGTGCAAGTCATGGCAAGGAAAGCATACATCCATTAAGAAGGCACAAAATAAAAGCTAGACATGGCAAGAACAATGGCATAGCATGCACGGACCAACTACAACAACGCCGGCAAAATCGCAAACGAGTTGACGATCTGCCCAGATTCACAACGAAGCAAAAGTAGATCTCGATTGACTCAAGCTAGGGTGCTCCATAATTGCAAACAAAGACATGGATGGATATAGCATAACATGTTTAACAAAACTCCCTTACTGATCATCCTCAGAAGAGGCATGGATCACTAGGAAACAAGCTGAACATATGGCATCATGAACTAAATAATCCCAGACTTAGTGAAAACAACTAAGTCTCTGAAAACAGATTTACCGGGTGCCTCACTTTGCAAGCTTGCACAAGTCACCACACACATACTAAAAATTCATGGGTTGCACCTCTGGAAAGAAGACAAAAGCCTTAACAAAACATATGAAGGACTCACAGGCATCTCATGCACACAATAATCATGGCAAAAATGACAAAAGTCTAAGATGAACTAGCAGATCTGACAATTAACTCATGAAGCCTCCTTCTAACAGCATTTTGGGCATCAAGATGAACTCAAATGAAAATGATGCAATGTAATGAAATTATGTACTCGTCGAGGCGAACATTTTGATATATTATATGCCCAAATCGGAGCTACGGATCGGGAGATACGGTCGGTCAAAGTATGCATAAAAAATTAGGGGGGAGAGGGGAAAAGTCAACCCTAGGTATTTTGGATCTGGATCTGGCACTGTTCACGGCGCGATTCCCGAGGTCTCCGGCGAGGCCGCTCGTCGGTGGGGAGGAGAAGGGGGCCGGGGCCGGCCGGAGTAGGAGGGAGAGGAGGCCGCCCGGAGTCGGGCGCGGCCACCGGAGCGTCGGAGGCGGCGGCGGCGGGGCCGACCGGCGAGGGCGGCGCGGCGGCAGGGGCGACCGGGCGGCGCCGGGCTCTGCCGGAGAAGAAGCCGGCCGACGAGGTGGCGGCGACCGGCGGGCGGCGGCGCGGGCGAACGAGGCGGCGGGGACGGCGCATTGCGACGGTGGCGGCTGACGGCGGCTCGGGCCGCGCGGGGGCCGGCCACGGGCCGAGCGGGCTCGAGCGGTGGGTGGCGGCGGGAGGCCCACGTGGCAGCCTCTCAGTGGCTGCGGGCGTCGGCGGCGGTGCGTCCGGCCGCGCGCGGAGGATTTTTAGGGTTTTCGGGGGAGAGAGATCCGAATCTCGGGGGGGGGGGGTCTTTATATAGGCATAGAGGGAGTTAGGAGAGTCCAAATGAGGTGCGGTTTTCAGCCACGCGATCGTGATCGAATGCTCTAGGACATGGAGCAGAGTTTGGTGGGTTTTGGGCCAAATTGGAGGGGTGTTGGGCTGCAACACACACGAGGCCTTTTCGGTCCCTCGGTTAACCGTTGGAGTACCAAACGAAGTCCAAATGGTACGAAACTTGACAGGCGGTCTACCGGTAGTAAACCAAGGCTGCTTGGCAAGTATCGGTCCAATCCGGAAATGTTTAATCCCCACACACGAAAGAAAGCTAGAAATGACCACCGGAGGAGAACAAAGTGCCGGAATGCAAAACGGACAACGGGGAAAATGCTCGGATGCATGAGACGAACACGTATGCAAATGCAATGCACATGATGACATGATGTGAGATGCATGACAGTGAAAACAACACACAGAGACAAAGACCCGAACCCGAGAAATAAATATAACTTAACGCCGGAAACGGCAAGAGTTGGAGTACAAATTGGGAAAGTTACATCCGGGGTGTTATAGTGGATCTGCTCAAATTTGGTTTTTGTTCGTCTTTGTGGCAAAATTTCATGTTTTGACCCTTCTCGCATACAAATTCAGGATCTGACCCCGGTTGGGAAAAATTCGGGATTTGACCCTTTCGCTACTGCGAGGGGTTCTGGTGGTAGGGTTAGCCAGGCTACCGCCAGGGGCCCTGGCGGTACGGTGCGATGGAGGGGGGCGGCGACCGTTTACCCGAGCTGACGTGGATAAGTACCCTACCGCTAGAGCCCCTGGCGGTAGGCTGTCTGACCCTACCGCCAGAACCCTTGGCAGTAGGGTGTGGCTGGTTTTTGCCTCGCAAAGTTTCTGTAACGAAATATCAAAGTGCCCTGGTGGTAGGTTCACCCTACCGCCAGGGGGGTTGACGGTAGGCTGTGAGACCCTACCGTCAGGGTCCGTGGCAGTAGGGTCCTGTGTTTTATGGTTTCAAGTTTAATTGATTGCTTCTTTTCAAAATCAATATCATAGCAATATCACAGATCTTAAACAATTAAACTTGGGCATCACATACACATTAACAAAACTTGAAGTACATAGACACATGGTTCCACAAATAGCAAAAAGAGTTCAACTAATTAGTAAATGGAGTTCCACATAGTTTCACAAATAGCAAACACATAGTTCCACAAATAGCAAACACATAGTTTCACGTAGTTTCACAACCACTAGACAACCCAACTACAAGAGCCAACTATCCAAGAGCAGAATTACTTGCTCCTTCCCCTCTTGGAGGTACGGTCCTCGTTACTCTTTGAACGAGTCTCTTCAGTCTTCTTCTTGGGCCGTCGAGTAACCGGTCTCTAGAAAGGGTCCGGACTCAGCAAATCCTTCTTATTCGGATTCCTCTTCGACAACTTAGATGGTTGATACGTCTTCAACGTATCTATAATTTTTGATTGTTTTCATGCTATTATATTATCTGTTTTGGATGTTTAATGGGCTTTAATATGCTCTTTTATACTCCCTCCATTCCTAAATATAGGGTGTATAGTTTTTGGCACGGAAATTAAAGAACGCACGTGGAGGGAAAATTTCACATGTTTTGGGCGAGATTACACCTAACTAATTGACATGAGAAAATAGAGGAGCATGCCTAATATATGGAAATGTAATCAAATCCCTAAAAAAATTATCCAAATGAGTGGTGCAACGCAATACACCTTATATTTTGGATTTTTTCTCAAAAATCTATACACCTTATATCAAGGAACGGAGGGAGTATTATTTTTGGGACTAACCTATTAACCGGAGGCCTAGTGCCAGTTTATGTTTTTTTTGCCTATTTTAGAGTTTTGCAGAAAAAGAATACCAAACGGAATGAAACCTTCGCGATGATCTTTCTTGGACCGAAAGCAAACATGGAGACTTGGAGTTGAAGTCTGGAACGCCAAGAGGCGGCCACGAGGCAGGAGGGCGTGCCCAGGGGGGTAGGCGCGCCCCCACCCTCGTGGGCCCCTTGTAGCTCCATCGACATACTTCTTTCGCCTATATATACTCTTATACCCCAGATCGACCCCAGAGAGCCACGAAACCACTTTTCCACCACCGCAACCTTCTATACCCATGAGATCCCATCTTGGGGCCTCTTCCGGCGGTCTACCCGAGGGGGAATCGATCACGGAGGGCTTCTACATCAACACCATAGCCTCTTCGATGAAGCGTGAGTAGTTTACCATAGACCTTTCGGATCCATAGTTATTATCTAGATGGCTTCTTCTCTCTCTTTAGTTCTCAATACAAAGTTCTCCTCGATGTTCTTGGAGATCTATTCGATGTAATACTCTTTTGCGGTGTGTTTGTCGAGATCCGATGAATTGTGGGTTTATGAACAAGATTATCTATGAATATTATTTGGTTCTTCTCTGAATTCTTATATGAATGATTTGTTATCTTTGCAAGTCTCTTCGAATTATCAGTTTAGTTTGGCCTACTAGATTGATCTTTCTTGCAATGGGAGAAGTGCTTAGCTTTGGGTTCAATCTTGCGGTGTCCTTTCCCAGTGACAGTAGGGGCAGCAAGGCACGCATTGTATTGTTGCCATCGAGGATAAAAAGATGGGGTTTATATCATATTGCTTGAGTTTATCCCTCCACATCATGTCATCTTGCTTTAAAAATCTTAGGGAAAAGGAACCCATAGTTAATGAGAAGATAGATCAAGATTCCACTAGAATTGATAAACTCGAAGATGTTATTACCAACTTGGGGACCGCTTTTTGTGCCGTTAAAAATATCTCAAATCCTCCTCCTACCTAATTTGCCAAGTTTATCTATGTTCCTGAAAATAAGGGTGAATCTTATAGTAAGGAAAATGAAGACCTCAAATCAATAAGTGTTCACCCCAATTTTTCGATATCATTAAGGAACCTTTTGCTACAAATGAATTTCTTGATTTCTTGCCTAGGAGTTTGATCATTAACAAAAACAAGGAACCTCCTAGGGGTTATGTGTGTTCAATTGAAGAATTTCATACCGAAGATGGCAATACCTAGATCTATTCTTGTTTTTATACCTAGCCAAGGGCATAAAACTATAGCGCTTGTTGGGAGGCAACCCAATTTTATTTATGTTCTTTGCTTTTTGCTCCTATTTAGTAATAAATAATTCATCTAGATTCTATTATGATTGTGTTTTTATGTTTTAATTAGGGTTTGTGCCAAGTAAATCCATTAGGATCTTGTTGGGTGATTGTTGTTTGATCTTGCTGATAAAAACAGAAAGTATGCGCTCACAAAAATAATTATCATTTTTTACCAGAGAGCGATAAAATACCAATTCCAACTGCAGTAGATCAATATAGTTTTTATCCTGGTCTTACTAATTTTTCAGAATGTTTGGAGTTACAGAAGTATTCGAAACCTCCAGATTGCTACGGACTGTTCTGTTTTTGACAAATTCTGTTTTTTGCGTGTTCTTTGCTTATTTTGATACATCTATGGCTAGTATCGGGGGGTATGAACCATAGAGAATTTGGAACACATTAGGTTTAACACCAATATAAATAAAGAATGATTTCATTACAATACCTTAAAGTGGTGGTTTATTTTATTATACTAACGGAGCTCATGGGATTTTCTGTTGAAGTTTTGTGTTGTGAAGTTTTCAAGTTTTTGGGTAAAGATTTGATGGATTTTGGAACAAGGAGTGGCAAGAGCCTAAGCTTGGGGATGATCAATGCACCCCAATGCAAAATTCAAGGACAACCAAAAGCCTAAGGTTGGGGATGCCCCGGAAGGCATCCCCTCTTTCGTCTTCATCTTTCCGTAACTTTACTTGAGGCTATATTTTTATTCACCACATGACATGTGTTTTGCTTGAAGCGTCTTGTATGATTTGAGTCTTTGCTTTTTAGTTTACCACAATCATCCTTACTGTACACACCTTTTGGGAGATACACGCATGAATCGGAATTTATTAGAATACTCTATGTGCTTCACATATATATTTTGAGCTAGATAATTTTGCTCTAGTGCTTCACTTATATATTTTAGAGCACGGTCGTGGTTTTACTTTATAGAAATTATTGATCTCTCATGCTTCACTTATATTATTTTGAGAGTCGTTTAGAATAGCATGGTAATTTTCTTTGGCTATAAAACTAGTCCTTATATGATGGGCATCCAAGATGGGTATAATAAAAACTTCCATATAAAGTGCGTTGAATACTATGAGAAGTTTGATACTTGATGATTGTT
Source organism: Triticum aestivum (assembly GCF_018294505.1). Classification (NCBI taxonomy): domain Eukaryota; kingdom Viridiplantae; phylum Streptophyta; class Magnoliopsida; order Poales; family Poaceae; genus Triticum; species Triticum aestivum. The sequence continues at coordinate 570,136,382 of NC_057806.1, forward strand.
TTGAGACATGAGGATGGTGATATTAGAGTCATGCTAGTTGAGTAGTTTTGAATTTGAGAAATACTTGTGTTGAGGTTTGCATGTCCTGTAGCATGCATGTATGGTAACCGTTGTGTAACAAATTTGAAACATGAGGTGTTTCTTTGATTGTCTTCCTTATGAGTGGCGGTCGGGGACGAGCGATGGTATTTTCCTACCAATCTATCCCCCTAGGAGCATGCGCGTAGTGCTTGGTTTTGATGACTTGTAGATTTTTGCAATAAGTATGTGAGTTCTTTATGACTAATGTTAAGTCCATGGATTATATGCACTCTCACCCTTCCACCGTTGCTAGCCTCTCTAGTACCGCGCATCTTTCGCCGGTACCATAAACCCACCATTTACCTTCCTCAAAACAGCCACCATACCTACCTATTATGGCATTTCCATAGCCATTCCGAGATATATTGCCATGCAACTTTCCACCGTTTCATTTATTATGACACGCTTCATCATTGTCATATTGCTTTGCATGATCATGTAGTTGACATCGTATTTGTGGCAAAGACACCATTCATTATTTTTTCATACATGTCACTCTTGATTCATTGCACATCCCGGTACACCGCCGGAGGCATTCATATAGAGTCATATTTTGTTCTAAGTATCGAGTTGTAATTCTTGAGTTGTAAGTAAATAAAAGTGTGATGATCATCATTATTAGAGCATTGTCCCACGTGAGGAAAAAAAGAGAAAGGCCAAAGAAAAAAGAGAAGGCCCAAAAAAAGAGAAAAAAGAGAAGGGACAATGCTACTATCCTTTTTTCACACTTGTGCTTCAAAGTAACACCATGATCTTCATGATAGAGAGTCTCTTATTATGTCACTTTCATATACTAGTGGGAATTTTCGTTATATAACTTGGCTTATATATTCCAACAATGGGCTTCCTCAAAATGCCCTAGGTCTTCGTGAGCAAGCAAGTTGGATGCACACCCACTTAGTTTCTTTTGTTGAGCTTTCATACATTTATAGCTCTAATGCATCCGTTGCATGGAAATCCCTACTCACTCACATTGATATCTATTGATGGGCATCTCCATAGCCTATTAATACGCCTAGTTGATGTGAGACCATCTTCCTCCTTTTTGTCTTCTCCACAACCACCATTCATCCCACCTATAAGTGCTATGTCCATGGCTCACGCTCATGTATTACGTGAAAGTTGAAAAAGTTTGAGAATACTAAAGTATGAAACAATTGCTTGGCTTGTCATCGGGGTTGTGCATGATTTGAATATTTTGTGTGACGAAGATGGATCATAGCCAAACTATATAATTTTGTAGGGATGAACTTTCTTTGGCCATGTTATTTTGAGAAGACATGATTACTTTGTTAGTATGCTTGAAGTATTATTATTTTTATGCCAAATTTAACTTTTGTCTTGAATCTTTTGGATCTGAACATTCATGCCACAATAAAGAAAATTACATTGATAATTATGTTAGGTAGCATTCCACATCAAAAATTCTATTTTTATCATTTACCTACTCGAGGACGAGCAGGAATTAAGCTTGGGGATGCTTGATACGTCTCCAACGTATCTATAATTTTTGATTGTTTCATGCTATTATATTATATGTTTTGGATGTTTAATGGGCTTTAATATGCTCTTTTATATTATTTTTGGGACCAACCTATTAACCGGAGGCCTAGTGCGAGTTTTTGTTTTTTTTGCCTATTTTAGAGTTTCACACAAAAAGAATTCCAAACGGAGTGAAACGTTCGTGATGATCTTTCTTGGACCGAAAGCAAAATAGGAGACTTGGAGTTGAAGTCTGGAACGCCACGAGGCGGTCATGAGGCAGGAGGGCGTGCCCAGGGGGGTAGGCGCGCCCCCACCCTCGTGGGCCCCTCATAGCTCCACCGACGTAGTTCTTTCGCCTATATATATACTCTTATACCCTAGATCGATCCCAGAGAGCCACGAAACCACTTCTCCACCGCCGCAACCTTCTGTACCCGTGAGATCCCATCTTGGGGCCTCTTCCGGCGATTTGTGGGAGGGGGAATCGATCATGGAGGGCTTCTACATCAACACCATAGCCTCTCCGATGAAGCGTGAGTAGTTTACCACAGACCTTCGGGTCCATAGTTATTAGCTAGATGGCTTCTTCTCTCTCTTTGATTCTCAATACAAAGTTCTCCTCGATGTTCTTGGAGAACTATTCAATGTAATACTGTTTTGCGGTGTGTTTGCCGAGATCCAATGAATTGTGGGTTTATGAACAAGATTATCTATGAATATTATTTGGTTCTTCTCTGAATTCTTATATGCATGATTTGTTATCTTTGCAAGTTTCTTTGAATTATCGGTTTAGTTTGGCCTACTAGACTGATCTTTCTTGCAATGGGAGATGTTCTTAGCTTTAGGTTCAATCTTGCGGTGTCCTTTCCCAGTGACAGTAGGGGCAGCAAGGCACGTATTGTATTGTTGCCATCGAGGATATAAAGATGTGGTTTATATCATATTGCTTGAGTTTATCCCTCTACATCTTGTCATCTTGCTTGAATCGTTACTCTGTTCTTATGAACTTAATACTCTAGATGCATACTGGATAGCGGTCAATGTGTGGAGTAATAGTAGTAGATGCAGAATCGTTTCGATCTACTTGACATGGACGTGATGCCTATATTCATGATCATTGCCTTATATATTCTCATAACTATTCGCTTTTCTATTAATTGCTCGGCATTAATTTGTTCACCCACCGTAATACTTGCTATCTTGAAAGAAGCCACTAGTGAAACCTATGGCCCCCGGGTCTCTTTCATATTATATTGCATCTCTTTTATTTAGATCGCATCTCGTTTACTATTTTGCAATCTTCACTTTCCAATCTATGCAACTGAAATACCAAAAATATTTATCTTACTATCTTTATTAGATCTCACTTTCGTGAGTCACCGTGAAGGGATTGACAACCTCTTTATCACGTTGTTTGCAAGGTTCTTGATTGTTTGTGTAGGTACTAGGTGACTTGTGCGTTGTCTCTTACTGGATTGATACCTTGGTTCTCAAAACTGAGGGAAATACTTACGCTACTTTGCTGCATCACCCTTTCCTCTTCAAGGGAAAACCAACGCATGCTCAAGAGGTAGCGAGAAGGATTTCTGGCGCCGTTGCCGGGGAGATCTATGCCAAGTCAAGACACACCAAGTACCCATCATAAAACCTTCTCCCTCGCATTACATTATTTGCCATTCGCTTCTCGTTTTCCTCTCCCCCACTTCTAAAACGATTTTCGAAAGCCTTTGCCTTTTCTTTGCCCCTCTTCCGTTCGTCTCTTTTTGCTTGCTTCTTGTGCGTCCGTGTGTTAGATCGTTTGTTTCACCTTCATGGCTAGTCCTCCTATCATTGTTAATACTCCCGATAATGAAGTTCTTAATTTTGAACAAAGGGAGGGAGAAAACCTAAAAGATGCCTGGTATAGAATTTCCAATGCTTAAAATAGATTTACTAGAAAGCAATCTACTTCCGTTCTTCTTCGCAATTTTTAGGTAGGCATCACTCCTTGGAATAGATATGTTCTTGACACCATTACCGGAGGGAATTTCTTGGGAAGCCATACTTTTGATTCTTATAATGCTATGATAGATTTGTTAGGCCCACCACCTCTTTTGGTCAATGGAACTATTTTAACTTTGGAACATGTGATGCAAAGGCTTGATATTATTGAAAATAAAATTGCCACTATAGAGTTGATAAAAGATTTGGATAAAAATATCCACAACAAAATTACCCATTATGGATCTAAAGTAGGAGTTACTCTGAAAAATCTTAGGGAAAAGGAACCCATAGTTAATGAGAAGATAGATCAAGATTCCACTAGAATTGATAAACTCGAAGATATTATTACCAACTTGGGGACCGCTTTTTGTGCCGTTAAAAATATCTCAAATCCTCCTCCTACCAAATTTGCCAAGTTTATCTATGTTCCTGAAAATAAGGGTGAATCTTATAGCAAGGAAATGAAGACCTCAAATCAATAAGTGTTCACCCCAACTTTTTCGATATCATTAAGGTACCTTTTGCTACAAATGAATTTCTTGATTTCTTGCCTAGGAGTTTGATCATTAACAAAAAAAGAACCTCCTAGGGGTTATGTGTGTTCAATTGAAGTATTGCATACCGAAGATGGCAATACCTAGATCTATTCTTGTTTTTATGCCTAGCCAAGGGCGTAAAACTATAGACTTGTTGGGAGGCAACCCAATTTTATTTTTTTTCTTTGCTTTTTGCTCCTATTTAGTAATAAATAAGTCATCTAGCTTTTGTTATGATTGTGTTTTTTATGTTTTAATTAGTGTTTGTGCCAAGTAAAGCCTTTAGGATCTTCTTGGGTGATTATTGTTTGATCTTGCTGATAAAAACAGAAAGTATGCACTCACAAAAATAATTATCATTTTTTACCAGAGAGAGATAAAATACCAATTCCAACTGAAGTAGATCAATATACTTTTTATCCTAATCTTACTAATTTTTCAGAATTTTTGGAGTTACATAAGTATTCGAAACCTCCAGATTGCTACAGACTGTTTTGTTTTTCACAGATTCTGTTTTTCGCGTGTTGTTTGCTTATTTTGATGCATCTATGGCTAGTATCGGGGGTATGAACCATAGAGAAGTTGGAATAAATTAGGTTTAACACCAATATAAATAAAGAACGAGTTCATTACATTACCTTAAAGTGGTGGTTTATTTTCTTATACTAATGGAGCTCATGCGATTTTCTGTTGAAGTTTTGTGTTGTGAAGTTTTCAAGTTTTTGGGTAAATATTTGATGGATTTTGGAACAAGGAGTGGCAAGAGCATAAGCTTGGGGATTCTCAAGGTACCCCAAGGTAAAATTCAAGGACAACCAAAAGCCTAAGGTTGGGGATGCCCCGGAAGGCATCCCCTCTTTCGTCTTCGTCTATCGGTAACTTTACTTGAGGCTATATTTTTATTCACCACATGATATGTGTTTTGCTTGGTGCTACCTCTTGAGCACTTGCGTTGGTTTTCCCTTGAAGAGGAAAGGGTGGTGCAGCAAAGTAGCGTAAGTATTTCCCTCAGTTTTTGAGAACCAAGGTATCAATCCAGTAGGAGGCTACGCGCGAGTCCCTCGCACCTACACAAAACAAATAAATCCTCGCAACGAACGCGATAATGGGTTGTCAATCCCTACATGGTCACTTACGAGAGTGAGATCTGATAGATATGATAAGATAATATTTTTGGTATTTTTATGATAAAGATGCAAAGTAAAGTAAAAGCAATGAAAATAACTAAGTATTGGAAGATTAATATGATGAAGATAGACCCGGGGGGCATAGGTTTCACTAGTGGCTTCTCTCAAGAGCATAGATATTTTACGGTGGGTGAATGAATTACTGTTGAGCAATTGACAGAATTAAGCATAGTTATGAGAATATCTAGGTATGATCATGTATATAGGCATCACGTCCAAGATAAGTAGACCGACTCCTGCCTGCATCTACTACTATTACTCCACACATTGACCGCTATCCAGCATGCATCTAGAGTATTAAGTTCATAAGAACAGAGTAACGCCTTAAGCAAGATGACATGATGTAGAGGGATAAATTCATGCAATATGATAAAAAAAATCATCTTGTTATCCTCTATGGCAACAATACAATATGTGCCTTGCTGCCCCTACTGTCACTGGGAAAGGACACCGCAAGATTGAACCCAAAGCTAAGCACTTCTCCCATTGCAAGAAATATCAATCTAGTTGGCCAAACCAAACTGATAATTCGAAGAGACTTGCAAAGATAACCAATCATACATAAAAGAATTCAGAGACGATTCAAATATTGTTCATAGATAAACTTGATCATAAACCCACAATTCATCGGTATCAACAAACACAGCGCAAAAAAAGATTACATCGAATAGATCTCCACAAGAGAGGGGGAGAACTTTGTATTGAGATCCAAAAAGAGAGAATAATCCATCTAGCTAATAACTATGGACCCGAAGGTCTGAAGTAAACTACTCACACTTTATCGGAGAGGCTATGGTGTTGATGTAGAAGCCCTCCGTGATCGATGCCCCCTCCGGCGGAGCTCCGGAACAGGCCCAAAGATGGGATCTCGTGGATACAGAAAGTTACGGCGGTGGAATTATCGTTTTGGCTCCATATCTGATCGTTTTGGGGTACGTAGGTATATATAGGAGGAAGAAGTACATCGATGGAGCAACAGGGGGCCCACGAGGGTGGAGGGCGCGCCTGGGGGGTGGGGTAGGCGCGTCCCTACCTCGTGGCTTCCCTGTTGGTTGCTTGACGTAGGGTCCAAGTCTCCTGGATCATGTTCGGTGAGAAAATCACGTTCCCGAAGGTTTCATTCCGTTTGGACTCCGTTTGATATTCCTTTTCTTCGAAACCCTAAAATAGGCAAAAAAACAACAATTCTAGGCTGGGCCTCCGGTTAGTAGGTTAGTCCCAAAAATAATATAAAAGTGTATAATAAAGCCCAATAATGTCCAAAAGAGTAGATAATATAGCATGGAGCAATCAAAAATTATAGAGTTGGAGACGTATCAAGCATCCCCAAGCTTAATTCCTGCTCGTCCTCGAGTAGGTAAATGAAAAAAATAGAATTTTTGATGTGGAATGCTACTTGGCATATTTTCAATTTAATTCTTCTTAATTGTGGTATGAATATTCAGATCCGAAAGATTCAAGACAAAACTTCAATATTGACATAGAAATAATAATACTTCAAGCATACTAACTAAGCAATTATGTTTTCTCAAAATAACATGGCCTAAGAAAGTTATCCCTACAAAATCATATAGTCTGGCTATGCTCTATCTTCACCACACAAAGTATTTAAATCATGCACAACCCCGATGACAAGCCAAGCAATTGTTTCATACTTTTGACATTCTCAAAACCTTTTCAATCTTCACGCAATACGTGAGCGTGAGCCATGGACATAGCACTTTAGGTGGAATAGAATGGTGGTTGTGGAGGAGACAAAAAGGGAGAAGATAGTCTCACATCAACTAGGCGTATCAACGGGTTATGGAGATGCCCATCAGTAGATATCAATGTGAGTGAGTAGGGATTGCCATGCAATGGATGCAGTAGAGCTATAAATGTATGAAAGCTCAACAAAAGAAACTAAGTGGGTGTGCATCCAACTCGCTTGCTCACGAAGACCTAGCTCATTTTGAGGAAGCCCATCATTGGAATATACAAGCCAAGTTCTATAATGAAAGATTCCCACTAGTATATGAAAGTGACAACATAGGAGACTCTCTATCATGAAGATCATGGTGCTACTTTGAAGCACAAGTGTGGTAAAAGGATAGTAGCATTGTCCCTTCTCTCTTTCTCTCATTTTTTTATTTGGGCCTTTTCTCTTCTTTTTTATGGCCTCCTTTTTTTATTTTTTATTTTTTTTATTTTTTCGTCCGGAGTCTCATCCCGACTTGTGGGGGAATCATAGTCTCCATCATCCTTTCCTCACTTGGGACAATGCTCTAACAATGATGATCATCACACTTTTATTTTCTTACAACTCAAAAATTACAACTCGATTCTTAGAACAAGATATGACTCTATATGAATGCCTCTGGCGGTGTACCGGGATATGCAATGACTCATGAGTGACATGTATGAAAGAATTATGAACGGTGGCTTTGCCACAAATACGATGTCAACTACATGATCATGCAAAGCAATATGACAATGATGGAGTGTGTCATAATAAACGGAACGGTGGAAAGTTGCATGGCAATATATCTCGGAATGGCTATGGAAATGCCATGATAGGTATGTATGGTGGCTGTTTTGAGGAAGGTATATGGTGGGTGTATGATACTGGCGAAAGAGGCGTGGTATTAGAGAGGCTAGCAATGAGGGAAGGGTGAGAGTGTGTATGATCCATGGACTCAACATTAGTCATAAAGAACTCACATACTTATTACAAAAATCTACAAGTTATCAAAGCAAAGTATTACACGCATGCTCCTAGGGGGATAGATTGGTAGGAAAAGACCATCGCTCATCCCCAAGTGCCACTCATAAGGAAGACAATCAATAAATAAATCATGCTCCGACTTCATCACATAGCGGTTCACCATACGCGCATGCTACGGGAATCACAAACTTCAACACAAGTATTTCTCAAATTGACAACTAATCAACTATCATGACTCTAATACCACCATCTCCATATCCCAAGACAATTATCAAGCATCAAACTTCTCTTAATATTCAACACACTCATACGAGAATTTTATTATTAATCTCGTATACCTAGCATATAAGGATTATTTAAACAAAATACCATGCTATTTAAGACTCTCAAAATAATCTAAGTGAAGCATGAGAGATCAATAGTTTCTATAAAACAAATCCACCATCGTGCTCTAAAAGATATAAGTGAAGTACTAGAGCAAAACTATATAACTCAAAAGATATAAGTGAAGCACATAGAGTATTCCAATAATTTCCGAATCATGTGTCTCTCTCTCAAAAGGTGTGTACAGAAAAGATGATTGTGGTAAACTAACAAATAAATACTCAAATCATACAAGACGCTCCAAGCAAAACACATATCATGTGGTGAATAAAAATATAGCTCCAAGTAAAGTTACCGATAGAAGTAGACGAAAGAGGGGATGCCTTCCGGGGCATCATAAAGCTTTGGATTTTAGGTGTCCTTAGATTATCTTGGGGGTGCCATGGGAATCCCCAAGCTTAGGCTCTTGCCACTCCTTGTTCCATAATCCATCAAATTTTTACCCAAAACTTGAAAACTTCACAACACAAAACTTAAAGTAGAAAATCTCGTGAGCTCCGTTAGCGAAAGAAAACAAAAGATCACTTCAAGGTACTGTAATTAACTCATTCTTTATTTATATTGGTGTTAAACCTACTGTATTACAACTTCTCTATGGTTTATAAACTATTTTACTAGCCATAGATTCATCAGAATAAGCAAACAACACACGAAAAACAGAATCTGTCAAAAACAGAATAGTCTGTAGTAATCTGTAGCTAGCGCAAGATCTGGAACCCCAAAAATAAAAAAATAAATTGCTGGACGTGAGGGATTTATCTATTAATCATCTTCAAAAACAATTAACTAAATATCACTTTCCAAATAAAAATGGCAGCAGTTCTCGTGAGCGCTAAAGTTTCTGTTTTCTACAACAAGATTAACAAGACTTTCCCCAAGTCTTCCCAACGGTTCTACTTGGTACAAACACTAATTAAACACAAAAAACACAACCAAAACAGAGGCTAGATAAATTATTTATTACTAAACAGGAGCAAAAAGCAAGGAATAAAAATAAAATTGGGTTGCCTCCCAACAAGCGCTATCGTTTAACGCCCCTAGCTAGGCATAAAAAGCAAGGATAGATCTAGGTATTGCCATCTTTGGTAGGAAATCCATAAGTGGCTCTCATAATAGATTCATAAGGTAATTTAATTTTCTTTCTAGGGAATTGTTCCATGCCTTTCCTTAATGGAAATTGGAATCTAATATTTCCTTCCTTCATATCAATAATTGCACCAATCGTTCTAAGGAAAGGTCTACCAAGAATAATAGGACATGAACGATTGCAATCTATATCAAGAACGATAAAATCTATGGGCACATAATTCCTATTTGCAACAATAAGAACATCAATAATTATTCCCATAGGTTTCTTAATAGTGGAATCCACAAGGTGCAAGTTTAGAGAGCAATCATCAAAATCACAGAAACCTAGCAAATCACATAAAGTCTTTGGAATCGTGGAAACACTAGCACCCAAATCACACAAAGCATAGCATTCACGATCTTTAATTTTAATTTTAATAGTAGGTTCCCACTCATCATAAAGTTTTCTAGGGATAGAAACTTCCGACTCAAGTTTTTCTTCATAAGATTGCATGAAAGCATCAACGATATGTTTGGTAAAAGCTTTATTTTGGCTATAAGCATGAGGAGAATTTAGCACGGATTGCAACAAGGAAATACAATCTATCAAAGAGCAATTATCATATAAATTCCTTGAAGTCCAAAATAGTGGGTTCATCAATATTTAAAGTTTTGATTTCTTCAATCCCACTTTTATCAATTTTAGCATTAAGATCTAAAGACTCCGAATTCTTGGAACGCCTTCTAGGTAAAGGTGGATCATATTCAGTCCCATCATTATTAAGATTAATATTGCAAAACAAAGATTTAATAGGGGACACATCAATAACTTTTAGATCTTCATCTTTATTATCATGGAAACTGGAAGAACACGCTCTTATAAAGGAATCTTTCTTAGCACGCATCCTAGCGGTTCTTTCTTTACACTCATCAATGGAAATTCTCATGGCTTTGATAGACTCATTGATATCATGCTTAGGTGGAATAGATCTAAGTTTCAAAGAATCAACATCAAGAGAAATTCTATCAACGTTCCTAGCCAACTCATCAATCTTAAGCAATTTCTCTTCAATCAAAGCATTGTAATTCTTTTGCGAAGTAATAAATTATTTAATATTAGATTCAAAATCAGAGGGCATCTTATTATAACTTCCATAAGAATTGTTGTATGAATTACCATAATTATTAGAGGGATTACTAGGATAAGGCCTAGGATTAAAGTTTCCTCTATACGCGTTGTTACCAAAATTGTTCCTACCAACAAAATTCACATCCAAAGATTCATTATTATTCTCAATAAAAGTAGACAAAGGCATATCACTAGGATCAGAAGAAACACTTTTATTAGCTAATAATTTCATAAGTTCATCCATCTTTCCACTCAAAACATTAATTTCTTCTATCGCATGCACTTTCTTATTAGTAGATCTTTCAGTGTGCCATTGAGAATAATTAACCATAATATTATCTAGGAGTTTAGTAGCTTCTCCTAAGTGATTTCCATAAAAGTGCCTCCCGCGGCCGAATCTAAAAGATTTCTAGAAGCAAAATTCAATCCGGCATATTTTTTTGTATAATCATCCATAATTTTAAACCATGCGTAGGGCAATTACGTATCATTAATTTCATCCTCTCCCAAGCTTGTGCAACATGTTCATGATCAAGTTGCTTAAAATTCATAATATCGTTTCTAAGAGATATGGTCTTAGCGGGAGGAAAATACTTAGAGATAAAAGCATCTTTGCACATATTCCATGAACCAATACTATTTTTAGGCAAAGAGAAAACCAAGCTTTAGCACGGTCTCTAAGTGAAAAAGGAAATAGCTTCAATTTAACAATATAATTATCCACATCTTTCTTCTTTTGCATATTACACAAATCAACGAAGCTATTTAGATGGGTAGCGGCATCTTCACTAGGAAGGCCGGAAAACGGATCTTTCATGACAAGATTCAGCAAAGCAGCATTAATTTCACAAGATTCAACATCGGTAAGAGGAGCAATTAGAGTGCTAATAAAATCATTGCTGTTGGTGTTGGTAAAGTCACACAATTTAGTATTATCTTGAGCCATCGTGACAAGTAAGCAATCCAACACACAAGCAAATGAGGAACGGGCAAAAAGAGGCAAATAGAGAAAGAGAGGGAGGATAGAGAGAGAGAGGGCGAATAAAACGGCAAAGGTGAAGTGGGGGAGAGGAAAACGAGAGACAAATGGCAAATAATGTAATGCGGGAGATAAGGGTATGTGACGAGTACTTGGTATGTTGACTTATGCGTAGACCTCCCCGACAACGGTGCCATAAATCCTTCTTGCTACCTCTTGAGCACTTGCATTGGTTTTCCCTTGAAGAGGAAAGGGTGGTGCAGCAAAGTAGCGTAAGTATTTCCCTCAGTTTTTGAGAACCAAGGTATCAATCCAGTAGGAGGCTACGCGTGAGTCCCTCTCACCTACACAAAACAAATAAATCCTCGCAACCAACGCGATAAGGGGTTGTCAATCCCTACATGGTCACTTACGAGACTGAGATCTGATAGATATGATAAGATAATATTTTTGGTATTTTTATGATAAAGATGCAAAGTAAAATAAAAGCAATGAAAATAACTAAGTATTGGAAGATTAATATGATGAAGATAGACCCGGGGGGCATAGGTTTCACTAGTGGCTTCTCTCAAGAGCATAGATATTTTATGGTGGGTGAACGAATTACTGTTGAGCAATTGACAGAATTGAGCATAGTTATGAGAATATCTAGGTATGATCATGTATATAGGCATCACGTCCAAGACAAGTAGACCGACTCCTGCCTGCATCTACTACTATTACTCCACACATCGACCGCTATCCAGCATGCATCTAGAGTATTAAGTTCATAAGAATAGAGTAACGCTTTAAGTAAGATGACATGATGTAGAGGGATAAATTCATGCAATATGATAAAAACCCCATCTTGTTATCCTCGATGGCAACAATACAATACGTGCCTTGCTGCCCCTACTGTCACTGGGAAAGGACACCGCAAGATTGAACCCAAAGCTAAGCACTTCTCCCATTGCAAGAAATATCAATCTAGTAGGCCAAACCAAACTGATAATTCGAAGAGACTTGCAAAGATAACCAATCATACATAAAAGAATTCAGAGACGATTCAAATATTGTTCATAGATAAACTTGATCATAAACCCACAATTCATCGGTCTCAACAAACACACCACAAAAGAAGATTACATCGAATAGATCTCCACAAGAGAGGGGGAGAACTTTGTATTGAGATCCAAAAAGAGAGAAGAAGCCATCTAGCTAATAACTATGGACCTGAAGGTCTTAAGTAAACTACTCACACTTCATCGGAGAGGCTATGGTGTTGATGTAGAGGCCCTCCGTGATCGATGCCCCCTCCGGCAGAGCTCCGGAACAGGCCCCAAGATGGGATCTCGTGGATACAGAAAGTTACGACGGTGGAATTAGGGTTTTGGCTCCATATCTGATCGTTTCGGGGTACATAGGTACATATAGGAGGAAGAAGTACGTCGGTGGAGCAACAGGGGGCCCACGAGGATGGAGGGCGCGCCTGGGGGTGGGGGTAGGCGCGCCCCCTACCTCGTGGCTTCCCTGTTGGTTGCTTGACGTAGGGTCCAAGTCTCCTGGATCATGTTCGGTGAGAAAATCACGTTCCCGAAGGTTTCATTCCGTTTGGACTCCGTTAGATATTCCTTTTCTTCGAAACCCTAAAATAGGCAAAAAAACAGCAATTCTGGGCTGGGCCTCCGGTTAGTAGGTTAGTCCCGAAAATAATATAGAAGTGTATAATAAAGCCCAATAATGTCCAAAACAGTAGATAATATAGCATGGAGCAATCAAAAATTATAGATACGTTGGAGACGTATCACTTGGAGCATCTTGTATGATTTGAGTCTTTGCCTTTTAGTTTACCACAATCATCCTTGTTGTACACTCCTTTTGGGAGAGACACGCATGAATCAGAATTTATTAGAATACTCTATGTGCTTCACTTATATCTTTTGAGCTAGATAATTTTTCTCTAGTGCTTCGCTTATATCTTTTAGAGCACGGTGGTGGTTTTATTTTATAGAAATTATTGATCTCTCATGCTTCACTTATATTATTTTGAGAGTCTTTTAGAACAACATGGTAATTTTCTTTGGCTATAAAACTAGTCCTAATATGATGGGCATCCAAGATGGGTATAATAAAAAAATTCATATAAAGTGCGTTGAGTACTATGAGAAGTTTGATACTTGATGATTGTTTTGAGACATGAGGATGGTGATATTAGAGTCATGCTAGTTGAGTAGTTGGGAATTTGAGAAATACTTGTGTTGAGGTTTGCAAGTCTCGTAGCATGCACATATGGTAACCGTTGTGTAACAAATTTGAAACATGAGGTATTTCTTTGATTGGATTCCTTATGAGTGGCGGTCGGGATGAGCGATGGTCTTTTCCTACCAATCTATCCCCCTAGGAGCATGCACATAGTGCTTGGTTTTGATGACTTGTAGATTTTTGCAATAAGTATGTGAGTTCTTTATGACTAATGTTAACACTACTAGGAAAATGATTTTTAACGACGGGGTATGTGGTTGTTAAAAGTTAGAATGTGGTCGTTGAAAGTCATTAACGACCACAAAATTGTGGTCGTAATAGGCTCCGTCGTTAAAAGTATAACGACCATATACTTTTTCCCATTGTTATTTTGTAACAACAAGAGAGTGTGTCGTCGTTAATTTTGAGAGAATAACGACCATAGTTTGTGTATTAGCGACCACTTTTCTCATTGCTAAAATTGTTTTGATTGATGCTAAATGTTACTCCCTCTGTCCCAAAATGTAAGACGTTTTTTTACCACTTTAGCTTTTCTCTCAACTTTTAAAGATTAGCGACCACACCAATTAGGTAATTAAAGAATCTGAACAACCAAAGTATTGTAGCCCTGATTTTATTGATCAAAACCATATATATTGAACATGATCCTCACATACATTTCTGGAGATAAAATACCATTCAGAAATTATGAACCCCAAAACTCTCTAGACAACCATTGTAGTTGTTCATCTCTAACAAGAAATCATGCAACAACTAGAAAAGAGATTTTCTTTTCATAATCTTCGGCCATGACACACCATCATCAGTCCTTGTACTTAAGTGCATATCATTCTTCACCAATTACTATAGCACCTCTTGATGCTTGTATTACGGTGGACCATCAGTTCTACAAAAACATAATTGATTTGTAAGTCAGATATATTTACCTCTTAGGGATTCTTCCAAATTAAATCAAAAGAGGAAATTGTACACAAAAGTGTGTTAGTTATAAGTAGTATATATTATGTACACCTAATATATTTTCAGAGATTGATGCTCAATAATCAAGCGATGCTTACATCGACCCATCTCCAGAAATTGGAGTCAATAGGCCATCCATGGAAGAGGTCATTCTGCAATCATCAGACACATTAAATATTCTTTTTAGTTGAGAAGACAAGACACAATTTTCAATCGTGTACACGATAAGAAGAACTTAGGTAGCCAAACCCACGGTCCTTCCTTCAAGATCTTTCAAGTAGAGAGAATGTAAATATGTGTTGATCACAAGTGTAGGCACTTACCTGGATCATGTGCAACACCCATCTCCAAGAATCCCTTGAGAAGACTGGTATCATCTATCACCTGTACGACCCTGCATCCATGTTTGCATCTACACTTTCAAAATGAAAAAATGCAAACAAAAATGGTGCAGTGAAGAATACAATTAGTTAATCACATGTTGCACGGCTGCTTGTGGACGTCCCAGCAATGCTCACGCCTAGATCTGTTCTGTTCATGGCATGACAAAGACGACCATTCAAATTCAGAATCTGCTATAACATGTTGTACTGTGCATCATCATCGACATCATGCTTACCTGTGCATCTCGCCGCCATTTTTCCTAGAGGTGACGTTGACATCGGCGCAGGCCCTTTGGTCGTGTAAAGCGCGGCTACGAGATCTCCAAACTGTGCCTCCTCATGGTGTCCGCGGCCGCCACCACCGAGATAGCATCGCGTGGCCCGCTCCCATGAGGAACGCTGGGGAGGATGTCCACGGGAACTGGAATCTGGCCGACATCCCCTGCAGCCCGCCCGAAATCCGGCGCTGCACGCAAGATCTGGAGGGAGGTGGGAGAGCGGAAAGGAGAGGAGGACGAGGCGGCGGCTGGAAGAAAGAGAGGCGGCAGGGAGAGCTCTCGAGGGAAATCAGCGCATGCGAAGGGTATCTAGATTTGATTGGTAATTATCTTCCTCTTTTATCGTTTGTTTTATCAGATAAGGACATAAATTACTCTAAGCATAACAAAACTAACGACGGGCAGACCTACTCTTGTTAGGGAGGTTTCGTAGAGTTAGTTTGGAGGAATTCCTAGTTTGGACGTGGGACTAGCACACCGTACTAATAACAACCGAGGATTGTTAGCTGTTGGTCGTTATTGGCCTAATATCTACTAGTGTAAGTCAATCGATTATACGCACTCTCACCCTTCCACCGTTCCTAGCCTCTGTAGTACCGCATAACTTTCGCCGGTACCATAAACCCACCATTTACCTTCCTCAAAAAACCACCATACCTACATATTATGGCATTTTCATAGCCATTCTGAGATATATTGCCATGCAACTTTCCACCGTTTTGTTTATTATGACACGCTTCATCATTGTCATATTGCTTTGCACGATCATGTAGTTGACATCGTATTTGTGGCAAAGCCACCATTCATAATTTTTTCATACATGTCACTCCTGATTCATTGCACATTCCAGTACACCGCCGGAGGCATTCATATAGAGTCATATTTTGTTCTAAGTATCGAGTTGTAATTCTTGAGTTGTAAGTAAATAAAAGTGTGATGATCATCATTATTAGAGCATTGTCCCATGTGAAGAAAAAAAGATTAAGGCCAAAGAAAAAAGATAAGGCCCAAAAAAAGAGAGAGAAAAGAGAAGGGACAATGCTATTATCCTTTTTCCACAGTTGTGCTTCAAAGTAGCACCATGATCTTCATGATAGAGAGTCTCTTATTTTGTCACTTTCATATACTAGTTGGAATTTTTGTTATATAACTTGGCTTGTATATTTCAACAATGGGCTTCCTCAAAATGCCCTAGGTCTTCATGAGCAAGCAAGTTGGATGCACACTCACTTAGTTTCTTTTGTTGAGCTTTCATACATTTATAGCTCTAATGCATCCGTTGCATGGCAATCCCTACTCACTCACATTGATATCTATTGATGGGCATCTCCATAGCTCATTAATACGCCTAGTTGATGTGAGACCATCTCCCTCCTTTTTGTCTTCTCCACAACCACCATTCTATTCCACCTATAAGTGCTATGTCCATGGCTCACGCTCATGTATTGCCTGAATGTTGAAAAAGTTTGAAAATACTAAAGTATGAAACAATTGCTTGGCTTGTCATCGGGGTTGTGCATGATTTGAATATTTTGTGTAACGAAGATGGAGCATAGCCAAACTATATGATTTTGTAGGGATGAACTTTCTTTGGCCATGTTATTTTGAGAAGACATGATTACTTTGTTAGTATGCTTGAAGTATTATTATTTTTATGTCAACATTAAACTTTTGCTTGAATCTTTCGGATCTAAACATTCATGCCACAATAAAGAAAATTACATTGATAATTATGTTAGGTAGCATTCCACATAAAAAATTCAGTTTTTATCTTTTACCTACTCCAGGACGAGCAGGAATTAAGCTTGGGGATGCTTGATACCTCTCCAACGTATCTATATTTTTTTATTGTTTCATGCTATTATATTATTCATTTTTGATGTTTAATGGGCTTTAATATGCTCTTTTATATTATTTTTGGGACTAACCTATTAACCGGAGGACCAGTGCCAGTTTCTGTTTTTTTGCCTATTTTAGAGTTTCACAGAAAACAAATACCAAATGAAATGAAACCTTCGCGATGATCTTTCTTGGACCGAAAGCAAACCAGGTGACTTGGAGTTGAAGTCTGGAACACAACGAGGCACTCACGAGGCAGGAGGGCGCGCCCAGGGGATAGGCGTGCCCCCCACCCTCGTGGGCCCCTCGTAGCTCCACCAACGTACTTCTTTCGCCTATATATACTCTTATGCCCTAGATCGATCCCAGAGAGCCACGGAACCACTTTTCCATCGCCGCAACCTTCTGTACCTGTGAGATCCCATCTTGGGGCCTCTTCCGGTGATCTGCCGGAGGGGGAATCGATCACGGAGGGCTTCTACATCAACACCATAGCCTCTCCGATGAAGCATGAGTAGTTTACCACAGACCTTTGGGTCCATAGTTATTAGCTAGATGTCTTCTTATCTCTCTTTGATTCTCAATACAAAGTTCTCCTTGATGTTCTTGGAGATCTATTCGATGTAATACTCTTTTGCGGTGTGTTTGCCGAGATCCGATGAATTGTGGGTTTATGAACAAGATTATCTATAAATATTATTTGGTTCTTCTCTGAATTCTTATATGCATGATTTGTTATCTTTTCAAGTCTCTTCGAATTATCGGTTTAGTTTGGCCTACTAGATTGATCTTTCTTGCAATTGGAGAAGTGCTTAGCTTTGGGTTCAATCTTGCGGTGTCCTTTCCCAGTGATAGTAGGGGCAGCTAGGCATGTATTGTATTGTTGCCATCGAGGATAAAAAGATGGGGTTTATATCATATTGCTTGAGTTTATCCCTCTACATCATGTCATCTTGCTTAAAGCGTTACTCTGTTCTTATGAACTTAATACTCTAGATGCATGCTGGATGGCGGTCGATGTGCGGAGTAATAGTAGTAGATGAAGAATCGTTTTGATCTACTTGACACGGACGTGATGCCTATATTCATGATCATTGCCTTAGATATTCTCATAACTATGTGCTTTTCTATCAATTGCTCGGCAGTAATTTGTTCACCCACCGTAATACTTGCTATCTTGAGAGAAGCCACTAGTGAAACCTATGCCCTCGGGTCTCTTTCTTATTATATTGGATCTCATTTATTTACATCGCATCTCATTTACTATTTTGCAATCTTTACTTTCCAATCTATACAACAAAAATACCAAAAATATTTATCTTACTATCTTTATTAGATCTCACTTTTGCGAGTGACCGTGAAGGGATTGACAACCCATTTATTGCTTTGGTTGCAAGGTTCTTGATTGTTTGTGCAGTTACTAGGTGACTTGTGCATTGTCTCCTACTGGATTGATACCTTGGTTCTGAAAACTGAGGGAAATACTTACGCTACTTTGCTGCATTACCCTTTCCTCTTCAAGGAAAAACCAACGCATGCTCAAGAGGTAGCAATGGTTGAGATGATTGAGTTGGTGGAGGTCCATAATCTTCATCGTACCCCTCCTTCCCATTGCTCTCATCCTCCTCCTCCCCTTCTTCATGTGTGACCTCCTCATCCTCCTCCTCCTCCTCCTCAACCAACCTAGACGACGAGGGAACATGGCTCAATGAGCCGATGTGACCCTGTGTGGCTACAAGCTGATAAGCTTCAACCGACCCAGCTCCAGCACACCCAAGCAGCCCTACCACCTTGCCACAATGCTTCACGCACTTCTGCACTCACAATGAAACAAGGGCATAATAAGTATCAAATTTATGATTGCAAGTGAGCAAGATGCATCTGTTCCGAGGAGGCTGAAGTTGTACCTTCATCATCTCCCTCACTCTGTTCTCAGATTGTACGCTCCCGGGGGCATCAGCTAGTGCATCTGAGGCTTCAAAGATGCATATGTTCAGCTCACCGGACTGTAACAACATAAGTCAGTCATGATGACGAATAAAATAATTTAAATACAACCGGTGGTTCAAACTTACCACTCTGTTGATGAGGGGTACAAACTCCCTAAATCCACTATGCATGTCTCTGATGCCAGTCTGGTAGGCCTCTTCCTCGGGGTCATCCCTCTCTAGCTCCGCGATGTCTTCTGCCGTCCACCGAGGCCTAAGACGAAGATGGTGCTTCTGGCCATCATTGTACCACCTCATGTGTCGGTCCAGGTAAGCATCCCAGTCAGTCACTTTCCTCTCCCCATCTTTACGGTACCTCCGTCGGTTCCACTCTGTCACATGAGTTTTATGCTCCTCTCCTCAGTCTGTGATCGAATGATTCTTCTATCGGCTCATGCTGCAAGGCACAGGCCACAAGAAACATCATAATAAAGTCAAACGCAATGAAATCATGGGTGCGAGGAATAAGCGTGCTCACATGTGGAGCGCGTGGCCGCCGATATCGGTTAGCAGGCCCGGTGGGGTGTGCTAATACATCCCAAACTACGTGGCCACGCGGTGTGGCAAGTGCCACTCAACGGCGTACACACAGATCATGGGCACGATGCACCGCCAAAGACCATTGTCCGCATTACACATCACGTTCAGATCGAAGTCCAACTCTCGGTCATGATACAACCACTAGTTTACCTATTACATATACATTGATAAGTTCCCACTCTCGATCAAAAGTAGAATCAAAGAGAAAGGTGGTGAACGAGTTCATATACCCGCGTATGCGTCAAAGCGTCCAACTCGTTGGTGTAGGTCTTGTACGGAGTCTTATTTAGGGCCGTGTAGAGTTTGCCAACGTCCCACTCATAAGCTATGGTGGGGTGTCGAGTCTCGTCGCCGTCTTCGCTATAGGCACCCCATGGACGTCTTGGCATCTACTCCGGACGCCCCACCGACAGCCGCTCCCACATCCGAATAGAGAGGGCCCAGACAAAGCCACCCATATTGGACTTGTCTCCCGTCCTCTGGGTTGCGTCGTCAAGCTGCAAAACATCAAGTGAGGATCAAATATAACAAAATGTCATGGACATACTTTCATACCGAACGGTATAGGTAGGCAATTAGATACTCTCTTACCTAACAGTATAGGTAGGCGAGAGATGCGGTCCCCAACTGTACCCTGCATCCCAGTCAGCTAGGAAGAACAGATACGACCAGTTGGCAGAGTTCCCGGACCTGTCTGGAAACACGACCTCCGTGAGAAGATACCACAGGTAGGCCCTCGCATACCACTCCACAGTCGCCTCATCGGCGTCTTCGGGGCATGTCTTCCGGTGCTCCGAGAGCCAGGGCAACGGTACACCAGATGTACGGTTACCCTTAGCACCGGGGCATTCGCCAATGAGGGTGGTAACCCTCTGCTGCCAGTTGGTCCTCTCCACTCGCCCGGTGAGTGCATGACCCTCGATCGGCATGGCAGTAATCATCGACCAATCCTCAAGGGTCACCATCATCTCCCCGCATGGCAGATGGAAAGAATGGGTCTCCGGTCGCCAGCGGACAATCAAAGCTGTCAGAGCTGTGTGGACAAGCGTCGGCGGCCGACGCTTGAACTGCAACATGAAACCCAACAGTCGGGCTCTCTTGAAGTACGACGCGTAGCCGCTCGTCGTAGTCCATATTCCCATGAACCCCGTGACCCCTCATGCGTAGTGGCTGGAGCATCTGCCAAAAAGTGGACGACAAAAGTTAGGAACTTATTTTCATCAATTTGAAAACTTTGATCAATATTTCCTTCATATTACTTACCACCCCATTCTCTATGAAACGAGCACGATGACCCTTGTTGAATGCATAGTCAAGCATGGAGTACCGTGGGCCGATGTTGTCCGCAAGAGGTGCCCGCCTTAATAAAATTTCATAAACAAAAGCATCATAAGCATAAGCATACATAAACAAAAAATGAAATTTCTTGGTTACATGAACTAGGGTTCATCTTAAGCATATTCCTCCAACAACATCTACTACACATGATGGATCAAATCATATCAACATGCATCGTATCAAAATAAAATCCTCCAACATGCATCATATCATCATTTTTTAAATAATTTATTTAAATAGAGTTCATCTTGAATGTATTTTCTCCAAACAACATCTTCATATCATCATATCAACATGCATCATAAAACTACAATCCAAGTCCTCCCACATGCATTACATCATAATGTTTTTAACAAAAAAAATTATGAACTAGGGTTCATCTTAACACTAACATATGAACTATTGATTAGAGTTCATATTCAATACCACTAGTTACTAAAGAAGTAAGAACTAGAACTGCAATCAAGCCAAAACAATCCTAGGTGAAAAAAAAATCCAATCTAAGTTCAAAAATATGAGGGATTTCAAGCAAATAATGCGTCGAATCGGAAGCAAGTTTGCAAAAACTACTTGGAGGGATCGGAGGAGCTTACGTTTCTCTCTTCGGGGCCATCTCGATCCGCGAAAACTATGAAGAAATGGTGAAGATCCAAGGGGGAGAGTGGAGGAGATGAGAGAGGGAGAGAGGGGCGAGTGGGGAGAAAGAAAGAAACTGTCGATGGGGGGAGGGGGAGGGGTGGGGAGATGGGCAGCGGCACGGTGTATCGGGCGAAATAACTGCTCGCACCCTACCGCCAGGGGCGCTGGCGGTAGGGTGCGACGGAGGGGGACGACGGTCATCTCCGCATGCTGACGTGGATTAGTACCCTACCGCCAGGAACCCTGGCGGTAGGCTGTCTAACCCTACCGCCAGGGCCCCTGGCGGTAAGAAAAAGGGTCAAGTCCCAAAAAATTTCCCAACTGGGGTCAGATCCTGAATTTTTATGCCAGAAGGGTCAAAACACGAAATTTTGCCTCCTGCCGCTCTCCCTGCCGCTGCTCTGACCCAGGTATCTCTCTCTGCTATCTCTCCCTTTCATATCTTGTAATATGATTTGATCGTTGTTATCTTTGTTTTCTTAGTCCGCTTAATAATTAATAAAAAATGATTAAGTGCATTGCAATGATGCAGATGTCAGGGGTTTAGCCACCTTTTCAAAAAATGGGTTTGTCCTAAGTCAAGTCTTTTTTAATTTAATTAAATATGTGGAGAAAAGTATCAACATCTATGATGCCTTGTCAACATCATCATATCTAACATGAGGTATATTTTTGTTTTGTATTGAAGCCTTTAACATTAATATTTTTCTAAACAAATTTGATCAAACTTCAAAAGAATCTAACTTAAGACGATTAGAGAGGAGGCGTACCTCATCCCTGCCGATGATAAAGAAGAACCCATCTTCCTCATCGCTTGTCACCTTCGTCAGTGCCGAACAACAAAATGGCGCAATGAGTCCTAGTGACAACAGAGTTCTCCTCAATGAAGAAGGGTCCAAGGCTAAGCTAGGAAACGTTCGCTATGTAAATGATGAGTTGTGGTACCTCAACACGGGAGCATCAATCACATGATTGGGAACAATGACGCTTTCACCGAGCTCGACAACGGCATCACTGGCCGGGTTCCAAGAGAACCCCTTTCTTTCATGAGGGGTAGGAAACACCGGTTCCTTAAAAAATCTCAAAATCCTATGGATATTCTATCTAAATTTATATAAATAAATTTTGAATTTAATTTTCGGTTTGATTCCTATCCCTACTCCTAAGCCTTTTTTGAAATTTTTATGAGGAAGAGCATGCGGCACATGTGACGACACCTAAACAATGAAAACCTAAAACCCTAAACTCGAGAAGACTCGATCCCGTGCCTCATGGACAAACTGAAGGAAATATGCGCCAGAGGCAATAATAAAGTTATTATTTATTTCCTTATATCATGATAAATGTTTATTATTCATGCTAGAATTGTATTAACCGGAAACATAATACATGTGTGAATACATAGACAAACAGAGTGTCACTAGTATGCCTCTACTTGACTAGCTCGTTGATCAAAGATGGTTATGTTTCCTAACCATAGACATGAGTTGTCATTTGATTAACAGGATCACATCATTAGGAGAATGATGTGATTGACTTAACCCATTCCGTTAGCATATCACTTGATCGTTTAGTTTGTTGCTATTGCTTTCTTCATAACTTATACATGTTCCTATGACTATGAGATTATGCAACTCCCGTTTACCGAGGGAACACTTTGTGTGCTACCAAACGTCACAACGTAACTGGGTGATTATAAAGGTGCTCTACAGGTGTCTCCAAAGGTACTTGTTGGGTTGGCGTATTTCGAGATTAGGATTTGTCACTCCAATTGTCGGAGAGGTATCTCTGGGCCCACTCGGTAATGCACATCACTATAAGCCTTGCAAGCATTGCAACTAATGAGTTAGTTGCAGGATGATGTGTTACGGAACGAGTAAAGAGACTTGCCGGTAACGAGATTGAACTAGGTATTGAGATACCGACGATCAAATCTCGGGCAAGTAACATACCGATGACAAAGGGAACAACGTATGTTGTTATGCGGTCTGACCGATAAAGATCTTCATAGAATATGTGGGAGCCAATATGAGCATCCAGGTTCCGCTATTGGTTATTGACCGGAGACGTGTCTCGGTCATGTCTACATAGTTCTCGAACCCGTAGAGTCCGCACGCTTAAAGTTCGATGACAGTTATATTATGAGTTTATGTGTTTTGATTTACGGAAGGAGTTCTGAGTCCCGGATGAGATCCGGGACATGACGAGGAGTCTCGAAATGGTCGAGACGTAAAGATCGATATATTGGACGACTATATTCGGACATCAGAAAGGTTTCGAGTGATTTGGGTATTTTCGGGAGTACCGGGGAGTTACGGGAATTCGTATTAGGCCTTTGTTGGGTTTCGTAGTAATTTCAAAAAATTTCCTACGCACACGCAAGATCATGTGATGCATAACAACGAGAGGGGAGAGTGTTGTCTACGTACCCACGCAGACCGACTGCGGAAGCGTTGACGCAACGTAGAGGAAGTAGTCGTACGTCTTCACGATCCAACCGATCAAGCACCGAAACTACGGCACCTCCGAGTTCGAGCACATGTTCAGCTCGATGACGATCCCCGGACTCCGATACAGCAAAGTGTCGGGGAAGAGTTCCGTCAGCACGACGGCGTGGTGACGATCTTGATGCACTACAGCAGCAGGGCTTCGCCTAAACTCCGCTACAGTATTATCGAGGAATATGGTGGCTGGGGCACCGCACACGGCTAAGGAATAGATCACGTGGATCAACTTGTGTGTTCTAGGGTGCCTCTACCTCAGTATATAAAGGACCAAAGGGGGGGAGGCTGGCCGGCCACAAGGGGTGCGCCAGGAGAGTCCTACTCCCTATGGGAGTAGGATTCCCCCACCCCTAATCCTAGTTGGAATAGGATTCGCGGAGGGGGAAAAGAGAAGGAGGGGGCCGGCCACCTCTCCTAGTACTAATAGGACTAGGGGAAGGGGGAGGCACGCAGCCCATGTAGGGCTGCCTCTTCTCTTTTCCACTAAGGCCCATCATGGCCCATTTAGCTCCCTGGGGGTTCTGGTAACCTTCCCGGTACTCCGGTAAAATCCCGATTTCATCCGGAACACTTCCGATATCCAAACATAGGCTTCCAATATATCAATCTTTATGTCTCGACCATTTCGAGACTCCTTGTCATGTCCGTGATCACATCCGGGACTCTGAACAACCTTCGGTACATCAAAATGCATAAACTCATAATATAACTGTCATCGTAACCTTAAGCGTGCGGACCCTACGGGTTCGAGAACAATGTAGACATGACCGAGATACGTCTCCTGTCAATAACCAATAGCGGGACCTGGATGCCCATATTGGCTCCTACATAATCTACGAAGATCTTTATCGGTCAGACCGCATAACAACATACGTTGTTCCCTTTGTCATCGGTATGTTACTTGCCCGAGATTCGATCGTCGGTATTCCTATACCTAGTTCAATCTCGTTACCGGCAAGTCTCTTTACTCGTTCTGTAATACATCATCCCGCAACTAACTCATTTAGTTGCAATGCTTGCAAGGCTTAAGTGATGTGCATTACCGAGAGGGCCCAGAGATACCTCTCCGACAATCGGAGTGACAAAACCTAATCTTGAAATACGCCAACCCAACATGTACCTTTGGAGACACCTGTAGTACTCCTTTATAATCACCCAGTTACGTTGTGACGTTTGGTAGTACCCAAAGTGTTCCTCCGGTAAACGAGAGTTGCATAATCTCATAGTTATAGGAACATGTATAAGTCATGAAGAAAGCAATAGCAACATACTAAACGATCGGGTGCTAAGCTAATGGTATGGGTCATGTTAATCAGATCATTCTCTTAATGATGTGATCCCGTTAATCAAATAACAACTCTTTGTTCATGGTTAGGAAACATAACCATCTTTGATTAACGAGCTAGTCAAGTAGAGGCATACTAGTGACACTTTGTTTGTCTATGTATTCACACATGTATTATGTTTCCGGTTAATACAATTCTAGCATGAATAATAAACATTTATCATGATTATAAGGAAATAAATAATAACTTTATTATTGCCTCTAGGGCATATTTCCTTCAGTCTCCCACTTGCACTAGAGTCAATAATCTAGATTACACAGTAATGATTCTAACACCCATGGAGCCTTGGTGCTGATCATGTTTTGCTCGTGGAAGAGGCTTAGTCAACGGGTCTGCAACATTCAGATCCGTATGTATCTTGCAAATCTCTATGTCTCCCACCTGGACTAGATCCCGGATATAATTGAAGCGTCTCTTGATGTGTTTGGTTCTCTTGTGAAATCTGGATTCCTTTGCCAAGGCAATTGCACCAGTATTGTCACAAAAGATTTTCATTGGACCCGATGCACTAGGTATGACACCTAGATCGGATATGAACTCCTTCATCCAGACTCCTTCGTTCGCTGCTTCCGAAGCAGCTATGTACTCCGCTTCACATGTAGATCCCGCTACGACGCTTTGTTTAGAACTGCACCAACTGACAGCTCCCCCGTTTAATGTAAACACGTATCCGGTTTGCGATTTAGAATCGTCCGGATCAGTGTCAAAGCTTGCATCAACGTAACCTTTTACGGTGAGCTCTTTGTCACCTCCATATACGAGAAACATATCCTTAGTCCTTTTCAGGTATTTCAGGATGTTCTTCACCGCTGTCCAGTGATCCACTCCTGGATTACTTTGGTACCTTCCTGCTAAACTTATAGCAAGGCACACATCAGGTCTGGTACACAGCATTGCATACATGATAGATCCTATCGCTGATGCATAGGGAATATCTTTCATATTCTCTCTATCTTCTGCAGTGGTCGGGCATTGAGTCTTACTCAATTTCACACCTTGTAACACAGGCAAGAATCCTTTCTTTGCTTGATCCATTTTGAACTTCTTCAAAATTTTGTCAAGGTATGTTGTTTGTGAAAGTCCAATTAAGTGTCTTGATCTATCTCTATAGATCTTAATGCCTAATATGTAAGCAGCTTCACCGAGGTCTTTCATTGAAAAACTATTATTCAAGTATCCCTTTATGCTATCCAGAAATTCTATATTATTTCCAATCAATAATATGTCATCCACATATAATATCAGAAATGCTACAGAGCTCCCACTCACTTTCTTGTAAATACAGGCTTCTCCAAAAGTCTGTATAAAACCAAATGCTTTGATCACACTATCAAAACGTTAATTCCAACTCCGAGAGGCTTGCACCAGTCCATAAATGGATCGCTGGAGCTTGCACACTTTGTTAGCTCCCTTTGGATCGACAAAACCTTCTGGTTGCATCATATACAACTCTTCTTCCAGAAATCCATTCAGGAATGCAGTTTTGACATCCATCTGCCAAATTTCATAATCATAAAATGCGGCAATTGCTAACATGATTTGGACAGACTTAAGCATCGCTACGGGTGAGAAGGTCTCATCGTAGTCAATCCCTTGAACTTGCCAAAAACCTTTTGCGACAAGTCGAGCTTTGTAGACAGTAATATTACCGTCAGCGTCAGTCTTCTTCTTGAAGATCCATTTATTCTCAATTGGTTGCCGATGATCGGGCAAGTCAACCAAAGTCCATACTTTGTTCTCATACATGGATCCCATCTCAGATTTCATGGCTTCAAGCCACTTTGCGGAATCTGGGCTCACCATTGCTTCTTCATAGTTCATAGGTTCATCATGATCAAGCATCATGACTTCCAGAACGGGATTACCGTACCACTCTGGCGTGGATCTTACTCTGGTTGATCTACGAGGTTCAGTAGTATCTTGTTCTGAAGTTTCATGATCATTATCATTATCTTCCTCACTAACTGGTGTAGGTGTCACAGGAACAGTTTTCTGTGATGTACTACTTTCCAATAAGGGAGCAGGTACAGTTACCTCGTCAAGTTCTACTTTCCTCCCACTCACTTCTTTCGAGAGAAACTCCTTCTCTAGAAAGTTTCTGAATTTAGCAACAAAAGTCTTGCCTTCGGATCTTTGATAGAAGGTGTATCCAATAGTTTCCTTTGGATATCCTATGAAGACACATTTCTCCGATTTAGGTTCGAGCTTATCAGGTTGAAGCTTTTTCGCATAAGCATCGCAGCCCCAAACTTTTAGAAACGACAACTTTGGTTTCTTGCCAAACGACAGTTCATAAGGTGTCGTCTCAACGGATTTTGATGGTGCCCTATTTAACGTGAATGCGGCCGTCTCTAGAGCGTATCCCCAAAACGATAGCGGTAAATCAGTAAGAGACATCATAGATCGCACCATATCCAGTAAAGTACGATTACGACGTTCGGACACACCATTACGCTGAGGTGTTCCGGGTGGCGTGAGTTGTGAAACTATTCCACAATTTTTCAAATGTACACCAAACTCGTAACTCAAATATTCTCCTCCATGATCAGATCGTAGAAACTTTATTTTTTTGTTACGATGATTTTCAACTTCACTCTGAAATTCCTTGAACTTTTCAAATGTTTCAGACTTATGTTTCATTAAGTAGATATACCCATATCTGCTTAAATCATCTGTGAAGGTGAGAAAATAACGATATCCGCCACGAGCCTCAATATTCATCGGACCACATACATCTGTATGTATGATTTCCAACAAATCTGTTGCTCTCTCCATAGTACCGGAGAACGGTGTTTTGGTCATCTTGCCCATGAGGCACGATTCGCAAGTACCAAGTGATTCATAATCAAGTGGTTCCAAAAGTCCATCAGTATGGAGTTTCTTCATGCGCTTTACACTGATATGACCTAAACGGCAGTGCCATAAATAAGTTGCACTATCATTATCAACTCTGCATCTTTTGGCTTCAACATTATGAATATGTGTATTACTACTATCAAGATTCAATAAGAATAGACCACTCTTCAAGGGTGCATGACCATAAAAGATATTACTCATATAAATAGAACAACCATTATTCTCTGATTTAAATGAATAACCGTCTCGCATTAAACAAGATCCAGATATAATGTTCATGCTCAACATTGGCACCAAATAACAATTATTTAGGTCTAATACTAATCCCGAAGGTAGATGTAGAGGTAGCGTGCCGACCATGATCACATCGACTTTGGAACCGTTTCCCACGCGTATCGTCACCTCGTCCTTAACCAATCTTCGCTTAATCCGTAGTCCCTGTTTCGAGTTGCAAATATTAGCAACAGAACCAGTATCAAATACCCAGGTGCTACTGCAAGCATTAGTAAGGTACACATCAATAACATGTATATCACATATACCTTTGTTCACCTTGCCATCCTTCTTATCCGCCAAATACTTGGGGCAGTTCCGCTTCCAGTGACCAGTCTGCTTGCAATAGAAGCACTCAGTTTCAGGCTTAGGTCCAGGTTTGGGTTTCTTGTCTTGAGTAGCAACTTGCGTGCCGTTCTTTTTGAAGTTCCCTTTCTTCTTCCCTTTGCCCTTTTTCTTGAAACTAGTGGTCTTGTTGACCATCAACACTTGATCCTCCTTCTTGATTTCTACCTCCGCAGCTTTCAACATCGCGAAGAGCTCGGGAATAGTCTTGTTCATCCCTTGCATATTATAGTTCATCACGAAGCTCTTGTAGATTGGTGGCAGTGATTGAAGAATTCTATCAATGACGCAATCATCTGGAAGATTAACTCCCAATTGAATCAAGTGATTATTATACCCAGACATTTTGAGTATATGCTCACTGACAGAACTGTTCTCCTCCATCTTGCAGCTATAGAACTTATTGGAGACTTCATATCTCTCAATCCGGGCATTTGCTTGAAATATTAACTTCAACTCCTAGAACATCTCATATGCTCCATGACGTTCAAAACGTCGTTGAAGTCCCGATTCTAAGCCGTAAAGCATGGCACACTGAACTATCGAGTAGTCATCAGCTTTGCTCTGCCAGACGTTCATAACATCCGGCGTTGCTCCTGCAGCAGGCCTGGCACCCAGCGGTGCTTCCAGGACGTAATTCTTCTGTGCAGCAATGAGGATAATCCTCAAGTTACGGACCCAGTCCGTGTAATTGCTACCATCATCTTTCAACTTTGCTTTCTCAAGGACCGCATTAAAATTCAACGGAACAACAGCACGAGCCATCTATCTACAACCAGACATAAATAAGCAAGATACTAATCAGGTACTAAGTTTCATGATAAATTTAAGTTCAGTTAATCAAATTAATTAAAGAACTCCCACTTAGATAGACATCCCTCTAATCCTCTAAGTGATTACGTGATCCAAATCAACTAAACCATAACTGATCATCACGTGATATGGAGTAGTTTTCAATGGTGAACATCGTTATGTTGATCATATCTACTATATGATTCACGCTCGACCTTTCGGTCTCCGTGTTCCGAGGCCATATCTGTATATGCTTGGCTCGTCAAGTATAACCTGAGTATTCCGCGTGTGCAACTGTTTTGCACCCGTTGTATTTGAACGTAGAACCTATCACACCCGATCATCACGTGGTGTCTCAGCACGAAGAACTTTCGCAACAGTGCATACTCAGGGAGAACACTTCTTGATAATTTAGTGAGAGATCATCTTATAATGCTACCGTCAATCAAAGCAAGATAAGATGCATAAAAGGATAAACATCACATGCAATCAATATAAGTGATATGATATGGCCATCATCATCTTGTGCTTGTGATCTCCATCTCCGAAGCACCGTCGTGATCACCATCGTCACCGGCGTGACACCTTGATCTCCATCGTAGCATCATTGTCGTCTCTCCAAGTTTATGCTTCTACGACTATCGCTACCACTTAGTGATAAAAGTAAAGCATTACATCACGATTGCATTGCATACAATAAAACGACAACCATATGGCTCCTGCCAGTTGCCGATAACTCGGTTACAAAACATGATCATCTCATACAATAAAATTCAGCATCATGCCTCGACCATATCACATCACAACAAGCCCTGCAAAAACAAGTTAGACGTCCTCTACTTTGTTGTTGCAAGTTTTACGTGGCTGCTACGGGCTTAAGCAAGAACCAATCTCACCTACGCATCAAAACCACAACGATAGTTTGTCAAATAGACTCTGTTTTAACCTTCACAAGGACCGGGCGTAGCCACACTTGGTTCAACTAAAGTTGGAGAGACTGTCGCCCGCAAGCCACCTATGTGCAAAGCACGTCGGGGGAACCGGTCTCACGTAAGCGTACGCGTAATGTTGGTCCGGGTCGTCTCGTCCAACAATGCCGCCGAACCAAAGTATGACATGCTGGTAGGCAGTATGACTTATATCGCCCACAACTCACTTGTGTTCTACTCATGCATATAACATCAACATAAATAACCTAGGCTCGGATGCCACTGTTGGGTTTCGTAGTAATTTCAAAAAATTTCCTACGCACACGCAAGATCATGTGATGCACAACAACGAGAGGGGAGAGTGTTGTCTATGTACCCACGCAGACCGACTGCGGAAGCATTGACGCAACATAGAAGAAGTAGTCATACGTCTTCACGATCCAACCGATCAAGCACCGAAACTACGGCACCTCCGAGTTCGAGCACACGTTCAGCTCGATGACGATCCCCGGACTCCGATCCAGCAAAGTGTCGGGGAAGAGTTCCGTCAGCACGACGGCGTGGTGACGATCTTGATGCACTACAGCAGCAGGGCTTCGCCTAAACTCCGCTACAGTATTATCGAGGAATATGGTGGCTGGGGCACCGCACACGGCTAAGGAATAGATCACGTGGATCAACTTGTGTGTTCTAGGGTGCCTCTACCTCAGTATATAAAGGACCAAAGGGGGAGGCTGGCCGGCCACAAGGGGTGCGCCAGGAGAGTCCTACTCCCTATGGGAGTCGGATTCCCCCCCCCCCCCATTCCTAGTTGGAATAGGATTCGCGGAGGGGGAAAAGAGAAGGAGGGGGCCGGCCACCTCTTCTAGTACTAATAGGACTAGGGGAAGGGGGAGGCGTGCAGCCCATGTAGGGCTGCCTCTTCTCTTTTCCACTAAGGCCCATCATGGCCCATTTAGCTCCCGGGGGGTTCCGGTAACCTTCCCGGTACTCCGGTAAAATCCCGATTTCACCCGGAACACTCCCGCTATCCAAACATAGGCTTCCAATATATCAATCTTTATGTCTCGACCATTTCGAGACTCCTCGTCATGTCCGCGATCACATCCGGGACTCCGAACAACCTTCGGTACATCAAAATGCATAAACTCATAATATAACTGTCATCGTAACCTTAAGCGTGCGGACCCTACGGGTTCGAGAACAATGTAGACATGACCGAGATACGTCTCCGGTCAATAACCAATAGCGGTACCTGGATGCCCATATTGGCTCCTACATATTCTACGAAGATCTTTATCGGTCAGACCGCATAACAACATATGTTGTTCCCTTTGTCATCGGTATGTTACTTGCCCGAGATTCGATCGTCGGTATTCCTATACCTAGTTCAATATCGTTACCGGCAAGTCTCTTTACTCGTTCTATAATACATCATCCCGCAACTAACTCATTTAGTTGCAATGCTTGCAAGGCTTAAGTGATGTGCATTACCGAGAGGGCCCAGAGATACCTCTCCGACAATCGGAGTGACAAAACGTAATCTCGAAATACGCCAACCCAACATGTACCTTTGGAGACACCTGTAGTACTCCTTTATAATCACCCAGTTACGTTGTGACGTTTGGTAGTACCCAAAATGTTCCTCCGGTAAACGGGAGTTGCATAATCTCATAGTTATAGGAACATGTATAAGTCATGAAGAAAGCAATAGCAACATACTAAATGATCGGGTGCTAAGCTAATGGTATGGGTCATGTCAATCAGATCACTCTCTTAATGATGTGATCCCGTTAATCAAATAACAACTCTTTGTTCATGGTTAGGAAACATAACCATCTTTGATTAACGATCTAGTCAAGTAGAGGCATACTAGTGACACTTTGTTTGTCTATGTATTCACACATGTATTATGTTTCCGGTTAATACAATTCTAGCATGAATAATAAACATTTATCATGATTATAAGGAAATAAATAATAATTTATTGTTGCCTCTAGGGCATATTTCCTTTAGCCTTAATGGGCCATACGGGAAAGGAGAGAAAGGCCTCAAAGGGTGGCCGCACCCCTCCCCATGGGCTGGTCCGAATTGGACTAGGGAGGGGGGGCGCCCCCTTCCTTCCTTCTCCTTTTCCCTTCCCTTTCCTTCTCTCCTACTCCTACTACTTGGAAGGGATCCTAGTTCTACTAGGAAAAGGGGAATCTTACTCCCGGTGGGAGTAGGACTCCCCTCGGGCGCGCCATAGAGAGGGCCGACCCCTCCCCTCCTCCACTCCTTTATATACGTGGCCAGGGGGCACCCCATAGACACAAGTTGATCAGTTGATCTCTCCCAGCCGTGTGCGGTGCCCCCCTCCACCATATTCTACCTCGGTCATATCGTAGCGGGGCTTAGCAAAGCCCTGCGTCGGTAGCAACATCATCACGGTCACCACGCCGTCGTGCTTACGGAACTCTCCCGTGAAGCTCTGCTGGATCGGAGTTCGCGGGACATCATCGAGTTGAACGTGTGCTGAACTCGGAGGTGTTGTGTGTTCGGTACTTGGATCGGTCGGATCGTGAAGACGTACGACTACATCAACCGCGTTGTGCTAACGCTTCCGCTTTCGGTCTACGAGGGTACGTGGACAACACTCTCCCCTCTCGTTGCTATGCATCACCATGATCTTGCGTGTGCGTAGGAATTTTTTTGAAATTACTACGTTCCCCAACAGTGGCATCCGAGCCAGGTTTTATACGTAGATGTCATATGCACGAGTAGAACACAAGTGAGTTGTGGGCGATATAAGTCATACTGCTTACCAGCATGTCATACTTTGGTTCGGCGGTATTGTTGGATGAAGCGGTCCGGACCGACATTACGCGTACGCTTACGCGAGACTGGTTCTACCGACGTGCTTTGCACACAGGTGGCTGGCGGGTATCAGTTTCTCCAACTTTAGTTGAACCAAGTGTGGCTACGCCCGGTCCTTGCGAAGGTTAAAACAACACCAACTTGACAAACTATCGTTGTGGTTTTGATGTGTAGGTAAGAACTGAAGGAAATATGTCCTAGAGGCAATAATAAAGTTATTATTTATTTCCTTATATCTTGATAAATGTTTATTATTCATTCTATAATTGTATTAACCGGAAACGTAATACATATGTGAATACATAGACAAAAACAGAGAGTCACTAGTATGCCTCTACTTGACTAGCTCGTTAATCAAAGATGGTTATGTTTCCTAACCATAGATATGAGTTGTCATTTCATTAACGGGATCACATCATTAGGAGAATGATGTGATTGACTTGACCCATTCCGTTAGCTTAGCACTTGATCGTTTAGTTTGTTGCTATTGCTTTCTTCATAACTTATACATGTTCCTATGACTATGAGATTATGCAACTCCCGTTTACCGGAGGAACACTTTGTGTGCTACCAAACGTCACAACGTAACTGGGTGATTATAAAGGTGCTCTACAGGTGTCTCCGAAGGTACTTGTTGGGTTGGCGTATTTCGAGATTAGGATTTGTCACTCCAATTGTCGGAGAGGTATCTCTAGGCCCTCTCGGTAATGCACATCACTCAAGCCTTGCAAGCATTGCAACTAATAAGATTAGTTGCAGGATGATGTATTACGGAACGAGTAAAGAGACTTGCCGGTAACGAGATTGAACTAGGTATTGAGATACCGACGATCGAATCTCGGGCAAGTAACATACCGATGACAAAGGGAACAACATATGTTGTTATGCGGTCTGACCGATAAAGATCTTCGTAGAATATGTAGGAACCAATATGAGCATCCAGGTTCTGCTATTGGTTATTGACCAGAGACATGTCTCGGTCGTGTCTACATAGTTCTCGAACCCGTAGGGTCCACACGCTTAAAGTTCGGTGACGATCGTAATTAGGGTTTTTGTGTTTTGATGTACTGAAGGTTGTTCGGAGTCCCGGATGTGATCACGGACATGACGAGGAGTCTCGAAATGGTTGAGACATAAAGATTGATATATTGGAAGCCTATATTTGGATATCGGAAATGTTCCGGGTGAAATCGGGATTTTACCGGAGTACCGGAGGGTTACCGGAACCCCCCCCCCTCCCGGGGTTATTGGGCCTACATGGTCCATAAGGGAGAAGAGGAGGGCCGGCCAGGGCAAGCCGCGCACCCCCTCCCCCCTAGTCCGAATAGGACAAGGAAGGGGGTGGGCGGCGCCCCCCTTTCCTCTTTCTCCCTTCCTCCTTCCTTTTCCAACAAGGCAAGAGGGGGGAGTCCTACTCCCGGTTGGAGTAGGACTCCTCCAGGCGCACCCATAGGGCCGGCCGCACCTCCCCCTCTCCCTCCTTTATATACTGAGGCAAGGGGCACCCCATGACACACAAGTTGATCCTCGTGATCGTTCCTTAGCCGTGTGCGGTGCCCCCTTCCACCATATTCCACCTCGGTCATATCGTAGCGGTGCTTAGGCGAAGCCCTGCGTCGGTAGAACATCATCACTGTCATCACGCCATCATGCTGACGAAACTCTCCCTCAACATTTTGCTGGATCGGAACTCGAGGGACGTCACCGAGTTGAACGTGTGCAGAACTCGGAGGTGCCATACGTTCGGTACTTGGATCGGTCGGATCGGGAAGACGTACGACTACTTCCTCTACGTTGTGTCAACACTTCTGTTGCCGGTCTACGAGGGTACATAGACAACACTCTCCCCTCTCATTGCTAGGCATCACCATGATCTTGCGTGTGCGTAGGAATTTTTTTTGAAACTACTACGTTCCCCAACAAGAACGGTTCTTGCTTAAGCCCGTAGCAGCCATGTAAAACTTGCAACAACAAAGTAGAGGACGTCTAACTTGTTTTTGCAGGGCATGTTGTGAT
Organism: Triticum aestivum; assembly: GCF_018294505.1. Classification (NCBI taxonomy): domain Eukaryota; kingdom Viridiplantae; phylum Streptophyta; class Magnoliopsida; order Poales; family Poaceae; genus Triticum; species Triticum aestivum. Next base: position 570,172,041 of record NC_057806.1, read on the forward strand.
GTGATATGGTCAAGACGTGATGAGATATAAGTTGTTGTATAAGATGATCATGTTTTGTTGAAGTTATCGGCAACTGCAGAAGCCTTATGGTTGTCTCTTTATTGCATAAGATGCAAGCGCCAAATAATTGCTTTACAATTATCGCTATGCGATAGCAATAGTTGCAAGAGAAATAGTTGGCGAGACGACCATGTGACGACACATTGATATAGATCAAGATGATGGAGATCATGGTGTCATGCTGGTGACGATGGAAATCATGACGATGTTTTGGAGATGGAGATCAAAGGCACAAGATGATGATGGCCATATCATGTCACATATTTTGATTGCATGTGATGTTTATCTTTTATGCATCTTATCTTGCTTTGATTGACGGTAGCATTATAAGATGATCTCTCACTAAATTTCAAGATAAAAGTGTTCTCCCTGAGTATGCACCGTTGCCAAAGTTCGTCGTGCCCAGACACCACGTGATGATCGGGTGTGATAAGCTCTACGTCCATCTACAACGGGTGCAAGCCAGTTTTGCACACGCAAAATACTCAGGTTAAACTTGACGAGCCTAGCATATGCAGATATGGCCTCGGAACACTAAGACCTAAAGGTCGAGCGTGAATCATATAGTAGATATGATCAACATAATGATGTTCACCATTGAAAGCTACTCCATTTCACGTGATGATCGGTTATGGTTTAGTTGATTTGGATCACGTGATCACTTAGATGATTAGAGGGATGTCAATCTAAGTGGGAGTTCTTAAGTAATATGATTTATTAAACTTTAATTTATCATGAACTTAGTCCTGGTAGTATTAGCATATCTATGTTATAGATCAATAGCTCACGATGTTGCTCCCCGTTTAATTTTATATGTTCCTAGAGAAAACTAAGTTGAAAGATGTTAGTAGCAATGATGCGGATTGGATCCGTGATCTGAGGTTTATCCTCATTGCTGCACAGAAGAATTATGTCCTTGATGCACCGCTAGGTGACAGACCTATTGCAGAAGCAGATACAGATGTTATGAACATTTGGCTAGCTCAATATGATGACTACTTGATAGTTTAGTGCACCATGTTTAACAGCTTAGAATCGGGACCTCAAAGACGTTTTGAACGTCATGGACCATATGAGATGTTCCAGGAGTTGAAGTTAATATTTTAAGTAAAAACCCAAGTTGAGAGATATGAAGTCTCCAACAAGTTCTATAGCTAAAAGATGGAGGAGAATAGCTCAAGCAGTGAGCATGTGCTCAGATTGTCTGGGTACTACAATCACTTGAATGAAGTGGGAGTTAATCTTCCAGATAAAATAGTGATTGACAGAATTCTCTAGTCACCATCACCAAGTTAGTAGAACTTCATGATGAACTATAATATGCAAGGGATAACAGAAACGATTCCCAAGCTCTTCGTGATTCAAAAATCGGTGAAGGTAGAAAAACATCAAGTGTTGATGGTTGACAAGACCACTAGTTTCAAGAGAAAGGGCAAAGGGAAGAAGGGGAACTTCAAGAAGAACGACAAACAAGTTGCTGCTCAAGTGAAGAAACCCAAGTCTGGATCTAAGCTTGAGACTAAGTGCTTCTACTGCAAAGGAACTAGTCACTAGAAGCGGAACTACCACAAGTATTTGGTGGATAAGAAGGATGGCAAAATGAACAGAGCTATATTTGATATACATGTTATTGATGTGTACTTTACTAGTGTTTATAGAAACCCCTCGGTATTTGATACTGGTTCAGTTGCTAAGAGTAGTAACTCGAAATGGGAGTTGCAAAATAAACAGAGACTAGTTAAGGGTGAAGTGACGATGTGTGTTGGAAGTGGTTCCAAGATTGATATGATCATCATCGCACACTCCCTATACTTTCGGGATTAGTGTTGAACCTAAATAAATGTTATTTGGTGTTTGTGTTGAGCATAAATATGATTGGATCATGTTTATTGCAATACGGTTATTCATGTAAATTAGAGAATAATTCTTGTTCTGTTTACATGAATAAAACCTTCTATGGTCATACACCCAATGAAAATGGTTTGTTGGATCTCGATCATGGTGATACACATTTTCATAATATTGAAGCCAAAAGATGCAAAGTTAATAATGATAGTGCAACTTATTTGTGGCACTACCGTTTAGGTCGTATTGGTGTAAAGCGCATGAAGAAAATCCATGTTGATGGGCTTTTGGAATCACTTGATTATGAATCAGTTGATGCTTGCGAACCATGGCTCATGGGCAAGATGACTAAGACTCCATTCTCCGGAACAATGGAGCGAGCAACAAACTTGATTGGAAATAATACATACTGATGTATGCAGTCCAATGAGTGTTGAGGCTCGCGGCGGGTATCGTTATTTTCTGACCTTCACAGATGATTTGAGCAGATATGGGTATATCTACTTGATAAAACACAAGTCTGAAACATTTGAAAAGTTCAAAGAATTTCAGAGTGAAGTGGAGAATCATCGTAACAAAAATAAAAGTTTCTACGATATGATCGCAGAAGTAAAATATTTGAGTTATGAGTTTGGGCTTTAGTTAAAACAATGTGAAATAGTTTCACTACTCACGCCACCTGGAACACCACAGTGTAGTGGTGTGTCCGAACGTCGTAACCGTACTTTATTAGATATGGTGCGATCTATGATGTCTCTTACCGATTTACCACTATCGTTTTGGGGTTATGCATTAGAGACAGCTACATTCACATTAAATAGGGCACCATCTAAATCCGTCGAGACGACGCCGTATGAACTATGGTTTGGCAAGAAACCTAAGCTGTCGTTTCTTAAAGTTTGAGGTTGCAATGCTTATGTGCAAAAGTTTCAACCTGATAAGCTCAAACCCAAATCGGAGAAGTGCGTCTTCATAGGATACCCAAAAGAAAATGTTGGGTACACCTCCTATCACAGATCCGAAGGCAAGATATTCGTTGCTGAGAATGGATCCTTTCTAGAGAAGGAGTTTCTCTCGAAAGAAGTGAGTGGGAGGAAAGTAGAACTTGATGAGGTAACTATACCTGCTCCCGTATTGGAAAGTAGTTCATCACAGAAATCTGTTTCTGTGACTACTACACCAATTAGTGAGGAAGCTAATGATGATGATCATGTAACTTCAGATCAAGTTACTACCAAACCTCGTAGGTAAACCAGAGTGATATCCGCACCAGAGTGGTACGGTAATCCTGTTCTAGAGGTCATGTTACTTGACCATGACGAGCCTACGAACTATGAGGAAGCAATGATGAGCCCAGATTCCGCGAAATGGCGTGAGGCCATGAAATCTGAGATGAGATCCATGTATGAGAACAAAGTATGGACTTTGATTGACTTGCCCATTGATTGGCGAGCCATTGAGATTAAATAGATCTTCAAGAGGAAAACGGACGCTGATAGTAGTGTTACTATCTACAAAGCTAGAATTGTCGCAAAAAGGTTTTCGACAAGTTCAAGGTGTTGACCACGATGAGAATTTCTCACTTGTATCTATGCTTAAGTCTGTCCGAATCATGTTAGCTATTGCCGCATTTTATGGAATCTGGCAAATGGATAAACAAAACTGCATTCCTTAATAGGATTTATTAAAGAAGAGTTGTATATGATGCAACTAGAAGGTTTTGTCGATCCTAAAGGTACTAACAAAATATGCAAGCTCCAGCGATCCATCTATGGACTGGTGCAAGCATCTCGGAGTTGGAATATACGCTTTGATAAGTTTTTCAATGAGTACATACCTTGACAAGATTTTGAAGTAGTTCAAAATGGAACAGTCAAAGAAGGAGTTCTTGCCTATGTTACAAAGGTGTGAAGTTGCGTAAGACTCAAAACCCGACCATGGCAGAAGATAGAGAGAGAATGAAAGTCATTCCCTATGCCTCAGCCATAGGTTCTATAAAGTATGCCATGCTGTGTACCATACCTATTGTATACCCTGCCCTGAGTTTGGCAAGGGAGTACAATAGTGATCTAGGAGTAGATCACTGGACATTGGTCAAAATTATCCTTAGTGGAATAAGGATATGTTTCTCGATTATGGAGGTGACAAAAGGTTCATCGTAAAGGGTTACGTCGATGCAAGTTTTGACATAGATCCAGATGACTCTAAGTCTCAATCTGGATACATAATGAAAGTGGGAGCAATTAGCTATAGTAGCTCCGTGCAAAGCATTGTTGACATAGAAATTTGCAAAATACGTACGGATCTGAATGTGGCAGACCCGTTAACTAAACTTCTCTCACAAGCAAAACATGATCACACCTCAGTACTCTTTGGGTGTTAATCACATAGAAATGTGAACTAGATTATTGACTCTAGTAAACCCTTTGGGTGTTGGTCACATGTCGATGTGAACTATGGGTGTTAATCACATGGTGATGTGAACTATTGGTATTAAATCACATCGCGATGTGAACTAGATTACTGACTCTAGTGCAAGTGGGAGACTGAAGGAAATATGCCCTAGAGGCAATAATAAAGTTATTATTTATTTCCTTATATCATGATAAATGTTTATTATTCATGCTAGAATTGTATTAACCGGAAACATAATACATGTGTGAATACATAGACAAACAGAGTGTTACTAGTATGTCTCTACTTGACTAGCTCGTTGATCAAAGATGGTTATGTTTCCTAACCATAGACATGAGTTGTCATTTGATTAACGGGATCACATCATTAGGAGAATGATGTGATTGACTTGACCCATTCCGTTAGCATAACAATTGATCATTTAGTTTGTTGCTATTGCTTTCTTCATAACTTATACATGTTCCTATGACTATGAGATTATGCAACTCCCGTTTACCGGAGGAACACTTTGTGTGCTACCAAACGTCACAACGTAACTGGGTGATTATAAAGGTGCTCTACAGGTGTCTCCAAAGGTACTTGTTGGGTTGGCGTATTTCGAGATTAGGATTTGTCACTCCGATTGTCGGAGAGGTATCTCTGGGCCCACTCGGTAATGCACATCACTATAAGCCTTGCAAGCATTGCAACTAATGAGTTAGTTGCGGGATGATGTGTTACGGAACGAGTAAAGAGACTTGCCGGTAACGAGATTGAACTAGGTATTGAGATACCGACAATCAAATCTCGGGCAAGTAACATACCGATGACAAAGGGAACAACGTATGTTGTTATGCGGTCTGACCGATAAAGATCTTCATAGAATATGTGGGAGCCAATATGAGCATCCAGGTTCCGCTATTGGTTATTGACCGGAGACGTGTCTCGGTCATGTCTACATAGTTCTCGAACGCGTAGGGTCCGCACGCTTAAAGTTCGATGACGGTTATATTTTGACTTTATGTGTTTTGATGTACCGAAGGAGTTCGGAGTCCCGGATGAGATCGGGAACATGACGAGGAGTCTCGAAATGGTCGAGACGTAAAGATCGATATATTGGATGACTATATTCGGACATCGTAAAGGTTCCGAGTAATTCGGGTATTTTCGGGAGTACCGGGGAGTTACGGGAATTCGTATTGGGCCTTAATGGGCCATACAGGAAAGGAGGGAAAGGCCTCAAAGGGTGGCCGCACCCCTCCCCATGGGCTGGTCCGAATTGGACTAGGGAGGGGGGCGCCCCCTTCCTTCCTTCTCCTTTTCCCTTCCTTTTCCTTCTCTCCTACTCTTACTACTAGGAAGGGATCCTAGTTCTACTAGGAAAAGGGGCTAGGGCGCGCCATAAAGAGGGCCGACCCTCCCCTCCTCCACTCTTTTATATACGTGGCTAGGGGGCACCCCATAGACACAAGTTGATCAGTTGATCTCTCCAAACCGTGTGCGGTGCCCCCCTCCATCATATTCCACCTCGGTCATATCGTAGCGGTGCTTAGGCGAAGCCCTGCGTCGGTAGCAACATCATCACCGTCACCACGCCGTCGTGCTGAGGAACTCTCCCGTGAAGCTCTGCTGGATCGGAGTTCGCGGGACGTCATCGAGTTGAACGTGTGCTGAACTTGGAGGTGCCGTGTGTTCGGTACTTGGATCGGTCGGATCGTGAAGACGTACGACTACATCAACCGCGTTGTGCTAACGCTTCCGCTTTCGGTGTACGAGGGTACGTGGACAACACTCTCCCCTCTCGTTGCTATGCATCACCATGATCTTGCGTGTGCGTAGGAAATTTTTTAGAATTACCACGTTCCCCAACACGAACACCATGAGCTTAACCGCCATCCTATCATTGCGCTGTGGTGAAAAATGTGTGTGAAACCTATTTGAAATATACCTTCACATTTTAATTCAAATTGAACCGCTCAGATGGCTTGGTTCCTTGTGCGAGAACCTGTCCACCCAGTTTCAAGTTCTAGACTTTGCATGTGTGGTCGTTTGTTCCTGTATTTATTCTAGGCTTTCCGGTGATACTCTTTCAGCAGTATGACATGCTCGTCAACTACAAGGCACCTGGACTAACTTCCTCAATAGCAAGAACTGTTGGCTCAGTCACTCAGAGGTGCTCACAGAGGTAGGATGTCTTAAAAAACACAATTATCATCTACAATGTCCAACTTCCCAATTTCTATTATGTAAACAATTGGTAATTAGCTTTGACTAACTTTGGCGCAAAACTACATCCAAGCTATGCTATAGAAGAATTTCCACCATGGATGCATTGTCAAGTAAAAAAATGGAACTTCTGCTTCTTCTTGTTTCGGTTCACGAGCTTCCTAATATTTTGGGAAGTCGCATCCACGTGGTGTTCAAGCATATCAGACAGGTGGTGTCACCTTAACAGGTTGATGCAAAAACAATAACGTCGGCTTGGATCAAATTCGGCAGCGTAAGCCAAGTGGGAGGGATGGGATTGTTAGAGGCAAGCTTGGTGGCGGCGATTCAGCTCCAGTCCCACCACGGAGATTGCGATAATATATAGTGTTGGCTAGAGACACGGGTGTGGGTAGAAGGGTGAAAATAGTGTGGGGGAGAGGAGGACCGCTGGCCAAACAAGCTTGCATACCATATTTGACCTCTATTTGTGGTGGGTGATTGTTTCTAGTGAAATCTGGTTTCTATTAACGGAAATCAGAGAGGGAGGCTCCTCTTTTATCAAGAATTTCCTTTGTGGTAGGTAATGAAAGGAGTGGTAAAAAGGGCAATAATAATGCTTTGAAGGGCAACCATGGCGCTTCTGCTGTAGTCTTTACCTTCCTCTCAAGTGTCCATCACCTTATCACGATTAGGGCTGCTAATCGTGTCCATCAACTTTAGAACATTCTCATGTTCATATTATATGCTAGATAAATTAGTGCTAAAAAGACCACACAATATTAGAGCATCTCTAGCCGATCTAACTCTTTAAAAGCCTGGTCAAGCTTAACTTCTTAAACTTTGATGAGTTAAATAGTGACCGGGCCTAACCACCCGTATTTAAAGTTTTGGTGACTAATTATTCTATGGGAAAAGATTCCCGTCACCCGGCCGATTAGAGCTCACCCGTCCGCCACCTCATACGCGCGCCGCGCGTCCCAGTGGGCTTTCTATCACCTCTCATCCTTTTTCTTGTCTCCACAGCTAACGAGGGAGAGCCACTCATTCCTTTCTTTACTCATTCATCTTCTACACACCTAACTTGCATGCTGATACACATGTGTCTCTCCATCCAAACATTGACCTCGTCCATGACGACGAGCACGCCATGGCCGATGGCCGGTGCAGCGGCCTGCGAGTAGGCGTAGATGCTGGAAGCCGCCCCATGCGGTGATGTGAATCGGCCTCGCGTGCGCTCGCATATGTGAGGCACGCCGCCGCTGAAGCCGCGCCTGCCGTCATTCGTCGTTCCATGCCGCCGCCGACCTAGAGGAGCACCGGCGTCCATGGTTGCCGCATTCCCAAGCTGAGACGCAACAACAGATCCTGCAACACGATTTTTGATAAAAAAATTATTCTGCAACATGACCTTTGCTGCCAGAAATTCTACATATGTTCCTGCAACATGGTCCTTGTTGCAAAAAAAAAATATCTGCAACATGGTCTTTGTTGCAAAAAATATATCCGCAACATGCTCTCTGTTGCAAAAAATATCTACAACATATCCTCTATCACAAAGGTTTCTGCAACATTATCTATTACAACGAGCCCTCTGTTGCAGAAAAACTCGTTAAAATGATTCTATAACAAGACCTTTGTTGGAATTTTTTTTACAATGAGACCTATGTTGCAGAAAAACTCATAAAAATGATTTGCAACAAGACCTTTGTTGCGAAAAAATTCTGCAACAAAACCTCTGTTGCAAAAAAAATTGTAACAAGATCTCATCTGCAGAAAATACCGCAACAACACAATTGTTGCAAAGATGACTTGTCACGTAGGTAGATCGGACGCCATCCGCAGCTCCATCCAATGGTCATGCAGGCGGCGGATCTTTTTATATTATCCGCCGGCGGACGCGTAGCGGCACATATATTTCAAAGAATTGCGCACAGTATTTCATCAATCATTTGAATGATTCAAATTCAACATATGCAACAAATCAACCATAAACATGCATGTAATTCATCCAATCAAACAATTCAAATTAAACATGCATATAGTTCATTCAAAAACCACCACATCGGTCAAGTTTGATCCAAAAAATCAAATAAGGGATTGGCTAGGTTCGGTTAAATCCATAAAACATAATTTTTTAAGGAGTTAACTGATTACAAGGGATCGCTAGAGGTTCTCTTAGATGCTATATTTAAGTACATCAAATTTTGCTTCGGTGACAAAAATATGTTCTACTTAAAAATAATATCACTTCAAAACGGCATCCAACTGAATGTATTCTAAAGTTTACACGTGAATCCGGTGAGGGACTACATTAAACTTCTTGCTTCACCTTATTTTAATTCTAGGCGTGCTATACAGCTACCATGTTATCTAGAACAGTACAGGCATCTCCAATGCTAACCCTAAACCGGACACCGCAAATGTCCTTTTTCACGTCCGGACGTGATTTATGGATATGCTGCGGGAGGGAGCCATCCAACCACTATTAGGAAAAAGGCTACTAGCAGCACGGGTACCCGCGCTACTAGTATCGCGCTACAGCTAATAGTTAGTAATAGCGTGTGCCACCCATGCTACTGCTATTACAGACCTGCGCTACTACTAATGAAGTAGTAGTAGCGTGCCTATAATACCAGCGCTACTAGTATCCTAAATACTAGTAGGGCACTTTTTTCCCAACGCTACTAGTAACAAATTAGGAATTAAAAAAATAAAAATAGATGCAGTATTCATGAATGGAGATCAGAGACACGTCCAGTGCAAAATAAATTTCAGAGAACCATTTTAACACTTGCAGTGTTCATGGATGCAACATTGAACATCTCAACTCGAAGAGATCACGAGGACGCACGCAACCATCATCAAAAGGTTGGTACCTTCCCTAGCATTTCACCACCAACCTAACCAGACCACTTCTCTAGATGTATCTACAAAGCGTCGAGGTCCTACACCTTGAGGAACTACGGACGGTGGTGTCGTCCTCCACCTCGTGACCTCCGGACGGTGGCATCGAGGTCCTCCACCCCGGGGACCTCCTGTGCCGCAATCACCTGGACGATAATCTATAGGACGCGGTCGTGGGGCTTCACGGTGAAGTCTGCCTCCGAGTAGTTGAAGAGCACGACTCCCATCGGGCTGCAATAGTCCTCGTCGATCACCCTGCACCCAGTCGAGAAAGTGAAAACTTGTTAGTTCGCGCCCTCATGCAGATCCAGTAGGGTATTTTCTTCAATTATCTGTCTTTTTTAGTCTATTATGAATCTTCAAAACGGAAAACACCTACTAAATGCATACCCTAGCTATACGTGTTCATGCTATCTTCTTGTTTTGGTTTATTCAAGAAATACTAGTGTATTTGAGCTACATATGCTTGAAATATTTGACAGTTAACATCTGTTCAAAATTTATCATTTCATGGATAGGGAAATCGCCAACAAAGGACATCAGAAAATTGATTCCCAGTGCTCTTCAAAACAGGGAATAGGCGAAGTCTATTTTTAATTTTGATATTCCATGCCGACTTCAAGTATATATGCTAGCATGTAATCTTTGAACGTGGATCAAACTGAGATTTCAGGCTTTGTCGGCCTTACCATGATCAGTACTAAATTCTCTAGGCTGCTCAAACTTTCCCTGTAGGGACTAGGGAGCATTTCTTTCACCGGGTATCTCATTCTTAAGTTTGGGAAGAAACTTGCATCCCTTCAGATAGTCATCCATATCCTGAAGAAAAAACAGTATACATTTACAGTGACTCACAATATATCATCAAATACTGCTCAGGTTTACTTCTAAGAATAATTGTTAAAGATCATCCATTGTTTTCTTACGATCTTCGACTCTGTGAAGTAGAAGCAAAAACTGAAAGCTAAACGCACACTAAAATTACCTTCAGAAAATTCTTCAGATAGCGAATGAGCGATAGACAAAAAAATACATACTTCAGATAGCAAAGAGCAGGCCAACAGGCAACAACATAAGTTTTTTAGCAGCGGCGACAAGTAACTACGGAGACATTGCAGGTGAAGAGATGAAATATGGATACCCTTCGTCCCCGACGAGCAGACTTTGTTGACAGTGGTGCAGGGTACGGTGCTGGGCAGGCGACGCGGAGAGAGGCCTGCCTGGCCGGGGCCTAGCCGAGCTTTGCGCTGAGGACGTTGCCCATGGACGCCTCCTGCACCAGCGCCGGGGTCGACGTTGGCTCTCCAGAGAGCACCATTTTAAATCGGGCGGCAGAGCATCACTGACTGGGTGCTCGGATCCAACTACCATCTACTTTGACCATCCGAACCACATGTGACAACAAGACTCATCCGATCTCTTGTCCTCTACTCAATGTCATGAGATATTAAGATCCAATGTTATTTCTCCAGGTCTGCTACCATCTACTTATACTAATCAAAAGGCAAACCAATCCACTTACGCCCAGTCTGTCAGGACTAAACTTGTACTCCTAACAGTGGGGCTGTAATATTTCCACAAGCGTAGATGCACGACGCACAAACAATAAAAATATACTTGAGAAGCCAAAATCATAAGAGGCATGGTTTAATGCATATATTAAGAAATAAAAGGTAAAAAGGATAAATTTGCCCCTAGAGTTTGTTCGTTCATGGTGGATAAACATCCATAAATGAATCTACACAATCCAATTCAACAACACAGTTCAGTGGTATGACGATAAGAGCAATGGCATGCTAGACTTAGTTTATTGATGCTGCTCCCACCCACATTCAGTTTGGCGAGCAATGGCATGTTAGACGAGCGTAAACAAAACACACTGGATGTTATATCGATGACGAGGGCAAAGGATAGATGGTCAACCAGGTCAAGAAGGCACTGAATAGTTCCATTAAGATGATAGTATGTGCATTTTGAATTGGCTGCAATTTTTATGGGCAAATAAAAAACAGAGGAATCATAATTTCTGAATTCTGAATTGAAGGAGGAGGTGTGAATCTGAAGTGGCCTTACATCTGCGTAGGGACTGTCTAGTTCCCTGCTTTCATTTGTTCTTCCTTTTATTTTTAGTAGATTTTCCCCTAGGATTAAAGCCTAGCTTTGACCAAATTCTAAATCTTAAACTCGGTCATCTGAAAATTCACTGTAAACTAATCCGGCAGAAAACTTCTCCTGTATCTGTTGCTACATACAGACAGAGGTCAGTACCCAACCCAATCATCCAGGACCTAATCAACGCAGCACCTGAAACAAATCCAACTAGGCTCAGGGGGAGGCCGTTAAGCCACGCGACCTGAACACCAGGAACTAGATATCTACTAGGCCATATCAAGAACAGGGGGTCTGGCCATGTCCGAGCATGAATCCCGGACGGATCACGGACGATTGAGGTGAGGGGGTCGAGCACGTACGCATGTAGGAGGCGGGGAGTGAGCTCCGGACGGATCACGGACGATCCCCGCTCGCAGGAAAGAAAGCCAGCGGCGGCGGCAGAGGAGAGGGGAGGAGGAAAGCCAACGGCGGCGACGGATCACTGACCAAGCACCGCCCTACCCCTCATCCGCCGCTCCGGTGCCACGGCCACGCGCACGCGGCTACGGCGGGAGCTGCGGGGGAGCAGCGAGGAGGCGAGGGTCCGCGCGAGGGAGGCGGCGGCGGTGGCTTCCATGGGGATCGGAGCGGAGGAAGGCGGGAGCTTGGGGGAGTGTTGCGCGCGGCCGGTGCTCGCCGGAACCGGCCGGCGTGGGTGGTGGCGGCGGCGAGGAGATCGTGGGGAGAGGAGCCGAGCCGGTGTGGGGTGGACGGAGGTGAGTTCGTGAGAGAGTTTTTTTAGGGATGAGAGAGAGAGAGAGTGGTGGGGGTGGGAGTGGACCGGGCCTGGGTGGACGCGCTTAGTAGTAGCGTGGGAGTCTACCTGCGCTACTATTACTTACTTAGTAGTAGCAACGGTTTTACACCCCTCGCTACTACTATGATTTATTCCAGGGGCATTGTTCGAGACAACTTAGTAGCAGCGCGGGTTTATACCCCTCGCTACTATTATCAACTTAGTAGTAGCGCGGTTTTTATATCCCTCGCTACTACTAATTAGCAGTAGCGCCCACTTTTAAACTGCGCTACTAATAAACTTCTGTGTATAAGGTTTTTTCTAGTAGTGAACACTTATTCACAAATTTATACTTTTTTGTCCTGTTGGTGGAGAGAGGGGGGGGGGGGGGTCATTCATGTGGTGTGGAGTCCAGTTAGAAGGAAAGAGGGAAGAGGACCACCATGCATGTGGAGAGAGATAAGAGAGAGGAGGAGCACATGGTTGTTTTTTGTTGGTCAAGCAGATGTCCGAACACTCCCAAACCAGCCACAAGTTTGCTTCCGGTTTGCGGGAAAAAAGAGGTTTAAACCGTTTCACGGACAGGTAGGGGTATCCATTGTATAATAAAAGTGATCCGAACACCACTATCCAGACGAGAGCTTTGAGAGTCTCCTTTGGGGGGGGGGGGGGGGGGGGGGGGGCAATATAATCTCCACAGATATCAGCAAACTATAACAGCCAATCTATAAGTAACCAGTTTTGTATCTATAATCATCACCAGTACTTTTTGCAACCTCCACTCTATCCTTTTTTTCTTATTTACTAGAAAATATGGTTGTGCATTGTGACGAGTGAAAAAAAAATATCACATCGCTCAAGACGCCTCAGGTCCTCGAGCTATCATCCGCCGTGCAAGAGAGATGGATTCCTCGAGCTAGTGATGGGAGCACGCAGAGGAGGCCCCTTTTTTTATATTAGCGGTAGCTGGAAGTGTGAAGAGATGACGAACTATGAAATGATCCTAACTTAACAATTTTAAAATTTCAGGGGAGACTGCATTTGCATACGAGCACACAAAGAGGTGGGTTTTTGCATGAGAGTCAACTTCCATCAGTTTTTCATGTCCCTCGTTTTCATAGGCCAAATGCCACGTTGGACCCCTTATTATAATTCCCCTAAGTGTCCAGTTTGTCTCTACCATGAATTTCACGTCTTCTAACCGTAATTCTATACTCAAAGTTATGAAATTAAACTGCAAAGGAAATAATGTTTATTGTTTCGATGATATCAAAATCAGGTGAAACTCTGCAAACAATTTGTGAGACAAAACTTCATCATGTACTACGAAAATCCCAAAAACCACTTATGAACCCACTGAATTGCACACATTTTTCCTGTTTGGCCTTCTTTTCTTTCTGGCTGGATCCTAATTCTTTTTTGAATTTCTTCGATCGGAACAATCACAGATTATGGTTGGAGCCACAGGTGTGCATCACGGGAAATCCACCTGGGACGTGGCAACTCGACGACCTTAGTTTCGCCGGTGATGAAGTTGTACTTTAACAAGCAATGTAAGAATACAAAGCAGGCACACCCACCGTCCATGTCTAGCTGGGTGGAGTCTGCAGTGAAGCTCATGGGGAACCCAAAGAACATGACATGATCACCCAAACTCCGGCCATCTCTCTCCACCCATTTGCATCTTGATCTTGCCACCGCCCACTTCTTCTTCCACTGCATGCACCATCACTGCTAGCGCCGGTACCACGGGGTCATTGGTGTCCATGTTTTTATCGTACCATTCATGCTCGAGTAAACGGACCTCCACAATAGCTTGCCGCGGGACTTGAAGATGTAGTTGTAATAGCGCATGTAACGTTTGTGCTCGGGTCTATCCTCCGTGTCTCGAGCCTGATGCTGTCTATGTCACCTGCTACATTCTGTGTCATGAAGGAGTAGAAATGTTTGCGCATCCAATCGTGATATGCGGCACAGTTGTTATTGTATGTCGCCGACCCATACAGCCTCTTTTCCATGGTCATCCATGCCGTGTCACCTCGACACAGGATGGCTGCCGTGAAGCTGTACAAAAAACAGTGCCATCGCCATGCGTGACATCATGGGGTTTCCCCCTCCGCTCGATCCCGTCCGCGAAGGGAGGCAATGGGGTGACAGCTCCGGTGACTATGTGGGTGGCCGATTTTTCTTTTTCCAACAAATGTGTGCCTGCGGCGAGCTCAAGAGGTCATGGGGCGTTGAGACGTGCAGAAGCGTAATTAATTAACGGTTCATCTCCCCCGCAAAAAGTAAATAAAAATTAACGGTTCATCAAAGGCGGTCCGTCCCGAGTGAGGGGAGTGCGTGTGCGTGCGTGCAATTCCAATCCGGATGCATGCATGCAGTTTCCGACATCCGTACGTATTTTAATTAGCCAATAATTGATTTTATCTGCATAGGGAAAACAAAGAGAAAAATAGATGGGAGGTATCGATCCCCCGACCTCTATGCCTTCGGCGTATAGTGCTCTACCATCTGAGCCACATTCCCATTATTATTCATCATGTTAATGGAATCAATTCATCTTAATTAATATCGATTTGTTAATCGTCAAACCCATAATTCTTTTATGGATAGCACCCGCACGTACATCTTCATGTACGCCCTCACTCCCACAGATCATATTTGTATGGATTAGGGTGTTATATTATGTTCACTCGTCAAGGTCCCTCGCTTCCTCTGTTCGTTTCGATTTGCCCGCTCCCTGACTCACGCACGCGTGCAGGTGCACCAACTTGTATTAATTAATCTGGATCAAGAAGATATAGTCCACACAGTTTTACAACCCTTTTAGGACCCGTCCATCCTAATTTCACCCCTCCTAATCTGAGCTAGTTCATGGCTTACACGATTACACTCCCTCCTAATAGTGTGGATTTAATCTCTCTGTCCCCTCTCATCAAAACCAATGAAAAAGAATAGCATGGTATGACAAAATAGTGTCGCTCTAAAAATATGCTATTAGCGTGCTATATCGCGCTATAGCGTGCTATTAACGAGACATTGTACATAGATTTTTTTAGCGAGACATTTCTCAAAACACTATAGCGTGCTATTTTTTTCACTGATCAAAACTGATGCTATTTTTTTCACTGATCAAAACTGAGATTTCCTGGGCAAGGGCAGCATGTTGTGACCTGTCACAGAGGTGCTGGAGATCATTGCAGCAGCTTCAGCACTATCTGTTTCGATGATGAACGGAAGTGACCTCCATTCCAGTGCCAACGCAATTCCCTCCTTGCGTGCTTTAAGTTCAGCAGAATGTGCATTATCACATGTGAATAGATGACGACACGAGGTGAAAATGCCAGTGCCTCCACTACCTGCGTGCCCCAAATAGGCTCCGTCTACGTTTAATTTAAGCCACCTGGCAACTGGCGCGCACCAGCCTATCCTCATGCGT
This sequence comes from Triticum aestivum, assembly GCF_018294505.1. Classification (NCBI taxonomy): domain Eukaryota; kingdom Viridiplantae; phylum Streptophyta; class Magnoliopsida; order Poales; family Poaceae; genus Triticum; species Triticum aestivum. The sequence goes on from NC_057806.1 coordinate 570,187,781, forward strand.
ATGCGTGGTGTAGTATGCATTGCACCACTACTGTAGCTGTCTCCTTGCACGTGCATGGTGTTGCTGCTGCTGGCTCCTAGCATACTGCTGCTGTTTGTACTTCGCGCGGCCGTGCTGCTGCTGGCTACGAGTGTTTATTGTGCATGGCGTTGCTGCTGCTGATTACTCGGCGTGGCTTGCAGACGGCGAGCAAGCGGACGAAGGCAATAAGTGCAAATCCCCCTTCTCCCTCCCGCTCCGTCGCCCCGCGCGGGCGACCGAGAGGTCCCAACCCTCCGCCGCCGGCCCCCTCCTTCTTCCTGCTCTCCCCTTTGTCGCCGTCGTTGGTCGGCGCCGGGCTAACCCCGTGTGTGCGACGGCGGCGGAGGCATCGCCCTCTCACTCCAGGCTAGGGATGCGTGGGATCCCTGATCTTAAGGATGAGGCCCTGATCTATGGCAGCCGCGCTGATCTGGCCCACGGCGGTCTCCATGAGTGCGGTAGCGTGGTGGCCGGACGGTTCCTAGGTGCGGCCCTGGCGGCAGTTTGGCGATGCTCTGCCTGATCTGGGGCGGAGGCCGCTGGATCCGGGCGGCGGCCCCTAGGCCGGCCTCCTCGTCCGGGCGCGACAGGGATCGGATCGGGCAGCCGGTGATCCTCCGGTGGTCGCGACGTCAGATCTGCTGGTTCCCCTCCCTCCTGCTACCTCTCTCGTCATCCCGGTGGTTTGCGGCTGCAGGCTTTGATGATAGTGAGCCCTGGTGGTGTACCTTGGGTCCGGTGGAAATCTTGGCCGGTCTGACCGGCCCAGCGGAGGCCACGTCCATGGGCGCCGCTTTCCATCATGAAGGTGCATCTGAGGGCCCAATCTACCCACACTGATCTTATGTCGGGTGAAACCCTACAATCCTCTTCGGATTTGGCAGCAGCAGTGCTTCACGTCGTCCCCTTCCTAGAGGTGGTGTCAGGGGTCTTGGGGCTCGGTTGGGAGTGCAGAGGAACAGCAAGTGGAGGGGATGGGACCAATGGCGGCAGGTGGTGTTTGCGAAGGAGGTGTGGCGTTGCATTTGACACGTCGACAATGGCGGTTCCCAGCGGCATGGAGCAGAAGGGCACTAGTAGAAAAAGGGCCTGTTGTCCCGGTTCGTAAGGGCCTTTTGTCCTGGTTCCTGAACCGGGACTAAAGGATCGGTACTAATGCCCTGTCCCTTTAGTCCCGGTTCAATCCAGAACCGGGACAGATGGGCCTCCACGTGGCCTGTGCGCGGAGCCCAGGCAGGAGGGCCTTTGGTCCCGGTTGGTGGCACCAACCGGGACCAATCGACATCCACGCGTCAGCATTTCTGTGGCTGGGATTTTTGTTTTTTTTTAAAAGGGGGGGGGGGGGGTGGGGGTTTTGGGGGGTTAATTTAGGTGTTTCATATATTGTGTTAGCTAGCTATAATTAATAGAGAGAAGTGTCCTCTTTTATGTCCGTGCTTGGTCGACGTTACGTACTATACATACGTATAGAGAGGACTAGACACGCTAGCTAGCTAGTAAGCAAACGAAGGAAACAGAGGATCCTCATGAACATATATGCATACAGAGAGAAGTGATATCGACCACCTCTCCTTCTCTGAGAGATTGGTCGAACAACAAGTTCTCGTATATCTATCCAACACTACCGGCTACATATATTCAATAATTATCTCTTACAAATATAATCTCCTAACATACGGACTCATGGTCCACATAGTATTATCCGTCTTCAGCGATCACATGGTCAAGAAAGAATGCCGCCGATTCCTCTTGAATTGCTCGCATGCGAGCTGGTGCTAGGAGTTCATCCCGCTTCCGAAACATCTAATTTGAAGAAGGGGGTCAATACATATATATATATATATATATATATATATATATATATATATATATATATATATATATATATATATATATATATATATATATATAATGTTACTATTCATCACCCAGGCTGCAGAATAAGTTATTCTTCATCTGAGGTAATCTTACGATCATTTCATAATTAAATTACATTTCGAATTCAAATAGTTACATTCATATTGATTCACTACGTAAAATTTGACATAAGAAAATAAAAATATAGGTCATAAGACAAGAAAATTTACAGTTTATGTGTATTTTAGTCTATGTTTTTATGTTTATAATTTTACATAATATAAAATATTTTTTACGGTGATTATATATTTTCTTACGGTCCCTTTTTGCGTCGGAAATAAGACAACTTACGGAACGTAAAATTACGGGGCATTGATGGTAAAATAGAAGGGGGGTGAAGAATAACTATTCCTCACCCAGGGTGACGAATAGCGCGACCCTATATATATATATATATATATATATATATATATATATATATGAATGAATGAATGAAACTCAACACAAATGATGGTAATAAAATAAAATTGTGAATATTGTTATTTACGCACTTCATATTGTTCGTCAGAGTAGCCCCGCTCACAGGTCGTGTGGCGGATGGACTCGCAAACGTAGTATCCACAGAAATCATTCTCTTGTTCCTGCCACAACCACTTTACAAGAAATAGAGGTCAATTAAACTGATAAGCAAGAATGTCAAATGGTATTGATGAAACTAGCGCTTGAATCAATAGGAGATGCGCGGAACATGCTACTATAGTACTTACTTTCGGGTGTCTAAATTGCAGCTTCTTCGGAAGTCCCGGAGCTTTTTTGGTGAATTTTTCCAAACTCTGGCAGACAAAGAAAACTACTTGATATATCAGGAAATGAACAAAGTTGCTGATATGGTGGATAATGATCGATTTAACTTACTTCTCGGGCATTTGAGTCATGTCCGCATAGTCTTGGGAATCTTTTCGTCTTGAGTCTAAGACGGTTACTAGCCCCTGCTCAAGCTTAATCTCTAGGAGAATATAGTGGAAACTACACACGCATGCATAACTCATCAATTACATTACTATAACCTTGACTAATATATAAGGGAAACGGAATACGCACAAGACAGTAACACTCACTTGAAGTTGTAAGGAAATAGTATTATATCTTTGTTTTCATTTATTACCAACGATCGTAGCAAGTTGGCCTCGGTATCTGCGGCATGAAATTTAACCTGAGTTGCATCTATGATATTTGTGTTAATGAACCCAATATCACCGATTTGTCGTTTCTTCAATTCGACGATCTTCAATCTGCATAATATAGTGAGGATAATTATAAATACATGCAATGAAAGAGCTGAGCTATATAGAGAGACTTAATGACAGAAGTAGTACTACTTACAGACAGTAGCAGGTGACCGTTGCTTTACCGAGGGCCAATTGATTGAAAAACTGAAAGAACTCCTCAAATGGAACAGGCAATAGATCAATTCCAACGAGGTCATGCTCCTTTTTAACTCTCACATACAAAGTACTCCTCCCCCCAGACTCTCTGCAGATTTTCAAGTACCAATCATGCAATCTTCGCACCATCGTTGATAGAGATCTTTCATCTTTGACGAGAGGCTTCCCGTACTCGTATCTTTGTATCTGCACCTCCATGAAATTATAATGTACATCGTCGGGCAGGTAATCTCCAAGATTGCTATAACCGGGCACCATCCTCGGATCATTAGCGACGATGTCGCTAGGCACCTTGAGCGGGGGGCACGATTGCTTCGCTTGTTCGCCGAGCTGTGCAATTTGTTTCCCAGCTCGTCGTTCTTTCAGCCTTTGATCACTGACAGTACTTCTCGACCGCTCCGCTTCGGCAAATTCCTTTCCAATAATGCGCTCATAGTTTCCTTTCGGCGGAGACTTGGGTGGTTTTGTCAGGGCAGCCAGAGTGCGCTTCGCTTTCACCGGATCTACCTTCTCCTCCGAAGGTGGATGTTTCTTTGCTTTCACCCCTTCAAAGAAGTTCCTCACTTCTTTTCGCGCGATCTCGGCATTCTCCTCCGGGGTCCTCTCGTATGGTAACTTCTCTGGAGTCTTCAGAGAAGGACAGAATCTGTATGTCCTCCCGCTTCTGGCTGTACTGCTAGACGCCGGCAGAGCAGACGAAGCGGTTGTCTTCTTTACTTGCTTACGAGGCGGAGGATAAGGACTAAGACGCGCCGGAGCAGCTGGAGCAGCGGCAGGTCTCTTCCGCCCTTGCTGACGAGGCGGAGAAGGAGGAGGCTGGCTGCTCGGGCGCGCGGGCGCAGGCGGAGTGCCACCACGCGCCGGAGAAGGAGCCGGCCGAGTGCCCTGATCGTCACGCGCCGGAGGAGGAGGCGGTGGAGGAGGCGGTGGAGGAGGCGGAGTGCCCTGACTCGCCGCAGGAGGAGGAGGAGGCGGAGGCGTCCAGTTCGGAAGGTTGATGAGCTCCTTCCGCCATAGGCATGGAGTCTTCAGAGCAGAACCCAGCCGAGTCTCCCCTTCACTGGTAGGATGGTCAAGCTGGAGGTCCTAAAATCCCTCTGTTATTTCATCCACCATCACCCTAGCATATTCTTCTGGAATCGGCCGGCAGTGAAAAGTTGCGCCGGCACTAGTGCAGAACCGGGCAATAGCACCGGTTCATAAGGCCCTTTAGTGCCGGTTCCATAACCGGCACTAAAGTGTGGTCACTAAAGGCCCCCCCTTTTTTAGTACCGGTTCAGCACGAACCGGTGCTAAAGGGCAACCACGTGGCACGTGCCAGCTCCGGGGGCCAGGAGCCCTTTAGTACCGGTTGGTAACACCAACCGGTACTAACATGTTTGGGGTTTTTTTGGTTTTATGATTTCTTTTTCATTTATTTTGTGTTTTCCATTTTAATTCTTTTTCGTTTGCTGGTATTTTACGATACTACACATTGTACACGTTATGCATATATATATATATATATATATATATATATAGAATTTCTAGTAGAACCAATCATATATATATCATCAATGTCTCACAAACCACCATATTAATTCACACATACACACATGTATAGCTATATACAATTTCTCCTACATATGCATGTTGCCTTTGGAGCCAGTGGCATTAGCCTAATTGGTGCCTTCGGAGCACGATGACAATTGGAAGTGGTTCATGACCTGGTCGATGGGGGCGGTAGCGGGTAATAGTATTCTCCATTCGGATTTATGACCTGGTCGAGCAAAAATCCCGCTATTTCCTCTTGAAGTGCTTCTACGCGCTCCGTTTTTAGGAGCTTGTCCCGCACCTCTTTGAACTGTTAAGAAGGAGATCAATATGCATGTGTATTAGTTGTGTGACTAGATATCGATAATGGTGTAAAAATTGTGAATAGTGTTCTGACAAGCGTACTCATTCCTGTCTTTGAGATCTGCTCCTTTCGGACGCCATTATGCGAATGTTCTCGCAAACGCAAAATGCACACAGATAGTTTCCTTCGCCTGCTTCAGGGCCTTTATTACAAGAATGGAATTTAATTTGATCAGATAATAATTAATCAAACATGATAATTAAAGAGATGGCAGCTAGCTAGCTAGCTAGTACTACTTAATTACTTACCTTGGGTCGAAACCATTTCAGCTGTCGTTTCCATTCGCCTTCCGTGACGCTGATGAACCTTGCCCAAGCCCTGCCCGCCGACAAAGAAAATGAATAAAGGGGTTATTAAATACTTCATAGCATGAAATGACGAACTAAATAGGCCGAGATATATAGTTAATAATGATTGAAATTACCTGTTGACTATCCCAAACAAGATGTTATAGTCACTATTTGCTTTGAGTAGTGAGTCCAGTATTTGAACTGTTCCGGCGTCAACTTTAATGATACACAAGATCCAGTGAAATCTGCATGCACACACGTTTGCATGTCTTAATTAAGCGGGCATATGTAAGCAAAAACATGTAGCTAGCTAGTAGGCAAAAACAGAGAATTTGTAGTACAAGAAAGTGTGACTCACTGGAAGTTGTAAGGAAGTAGTATATCTTCATTGTATTTGAGGCGCTTCAAGAACTCTAGCATGCTGTCCTCTACCTGCTTTTCATAATGCTTGTTTATTTTCCATGTGTATTCATTAACGGTGTTTGGGTCAATGAACCCAATGCCATAGCGTCCACCTTTTCTCATTTCATACATCTTCATCCTGCATAATACCACAGAAAAGAATATAGTGAGGATAATTACAGGTAATGATTGATCAAAAGGATCACTACAGCTAGCTTGAGACTTAAATTACAGAAAGAAATCACTTACAGACAATAGCAACTGACGATAGATTTGTCGAGTGCGTCTTGATTGTATAACTGAAACAGTTCAGAATACTCAACGGTCACAGCATTCTCATGGTAGTAATGATCCTTCTTGACTTGCGCCTTGAGGGACTCCCGATCGAATCTCTTGGTAATGTCCATGTACCATTGATGCAATTCATACATTCTCGTTGGGAGCTTCTTGACCTCTTCTAGCTTGACCAAAGGTTGGCCCCGGGCATATTTTTGTTTTATTTCCTCCTCTATAAGCACAGGCATGTCCTCGATCTCGAGGAGTTATCCAACAATGATTTTGAGAGTTTCAGCCTGCATTATATGCTCCTGGGTTGTTACCACATCGCCCACCTTGGGAACGTAAACTGTTTGCCCACAATAATATTGGGCGCGCGTACTGTCACGTGTTGTTCGCGGCACAAAAAGTGGGGGGATCGATTGCGCCGCCTGTTCTCCTAGCTGGGCAACGGTTTTCTCGCATTTTTTGATAGCTGCTTGTTGTTTGCTCGAGCTCGAGCTCGCCTTCTTCTGTAGACGTTGTCGATGTAACTTCCTGATGTGGCGCTCATAGTCTGTGTCAACAGGCTTAGGAGCTGGTGGTTGAGCCATACGAATGAAGTGGTCAACTACTTCCACAGGCACTTTCTCCCTTGGCGGCGGTGGCGGTTTCGGTCCAAAATGGGCGTCGACTTCTGCTCACACTATGGCATTGGTTTGCTCCTCGGTCCTGTCGTAAGCCCTCTCAGGAAGAGGAGTAGTGAGGTTTGGACCATATTTATATCGCTTGCCTCCGCCTGTACTTCCTGTACTATGACCTCGACTCATACCGCTACGCACCATAGCTGCGGGGTGTCTCTTCTGCGATTGCTGAGGCGGCGGAGACGGCTGACGGGGCTGAGTTGGACGAGGAGGAGTGGCCTAAAGCTGTGCCGGACTTGCAGTGGCCTGAGGTTGTGCCGGACTTGGAGGAGGAGTGGACGTCTGACGCTGTGTCGGACTTGGAGGAGGAGTGGCCTGACACTTTGCCGGACTTGGAGGAGGAGGAGTGGCCTCACGCGTTGGTGGACTTGGAGGAGCGGGAGTCTGCTGACTCGGTGGCGGACTTCGACGAGGAGTCGGGTGACACGGTGTCGGTGGCCTTCGAAAGATGATGCAATCCTTTCTCCATAGGATGATACGATGTTTGGCATCTCCGAGTGTGTGCTCCTCGTCACCTCCAGGAATGTCAAGCTCTAGCCCCGAATATTGGTCCACCACCTCATCAACCACAACACGAGCATAGCCTGCTGGAATCGGGTTGCAATGGAAGGTTGCATCGGGGGAATTTGTATAAGCAACGCCGTCCGCCACCTTCAAGGATATGTTCTTAATTTTGAAGTGTAGCTCGCAGTTAGTGTTCTCCGCGATATCATCCACGGGGTATCTATCCAGCATTGCGTCAAACGAGGCGGAACCCACACTGCTTCTCGGCATGGATGGGGCGGTGGTATCCAATGCTGGATCATTCGCTAACTGCTGCAGCTGCTGAGACCCCATTTGCTGGCTAAGTGAGTCGATCTGCTCCTGCTGCCGCTGGAATTTGATTGCCAAGTCCGCGTGCGCTGATTCTAGGCCTTGAAGGCATTCATACTCGAGCTTCCTCTGCTCCTCCTCCATCTTCCTCTTCTTCTTCTCCACAATCTTCTTACTCGCACGGGTTCTGTAGTCGGTGTTCCAGTCCGAAAACCCCTCATACCACGGAATAGCGCCCATGCCTCGTGTTCTTCCCGGGTGTTCAGGATTTCCCAGGGCACGCGTAAGCTCGTCGTTCTCTCTGTTGGGCTCGAACAACCCGGATCGAGCCTATTCTATTGCAACAAGTAGCTTATCTTCGGCTCCGTCCAGACATGCCTTCTTAGAAACTTTGCCTGTCTTCGGTTCCAACTCCCCCCCATGCGCATAGAACCAAGTCCTGCACCTGGGGGGCCAGCTCAATGTTTCTGGAGTGACACTTGCATCCAACATCTCTTTCTTAGACTTATCCCACTTAGGCATTCCCACCGCATAGCCACCTGGCCCCAGCTTATGGAACTTATCCTTTTTTGCGGCATTGGCCTTGTTTATTCTTGACCGTTCCTTAGATAATTCTGAATCCTTGAATTTCACGAAATCGTCCCAATGAGCACTTTGATTCTCTAGTGTTCCCTCGAATACTGGAGTCTTCCTTCCTCCCTTGACGTACTTGTCCCATTCACGATTCTTGTGGTTCTTGAATGCAACCGCCATCTTCCTAAGAGCAGCGTCCTTGACTTTCTGCACATCTGCTTCTGTGAAATGATCTGGTAGGGTGAAATGTTCCATGAGAGTATCCCAAAGCAGACTTTTTTGTCTGTCGTCGACAAAAGTAAGATCTGGACGTGGCTTTACTGGCTTTCTCCATTCTTGAAGGGAGATCGGGAGTTGGTCCTTCACAAGAACTGCGCACTAACGAACGAACTTGTCCGCAATCTTCTTAGGCGCTAATGGTTCGCCATTAGGTTTGATTGCCTCGATATTATACTTTACGCCCTCCTTCAACTTTTTGTTCGGGCCTCATTTCGTCCTGTTGCCTAAAGATTTGCTCGATCCGGATGGCTGAAAGAAGAAAGATCGATTCGTTAATATATCTTCAACTCATTTAAAACATGTGATGATCACCAGATGCCTGCTTATATAAATATATATACCTCTCCGGTGTTGTCATAATCGTAGTTCATGACTTCATCAATTCGGTCGTCGCAATCGAATATCATACCACCCTCTCCAGTGTTGTTTAGAAATTCGGAGCCGTCATAATCTTCTTCATTCTGATCATCATCTGGCCCACGTATTATATCGAACATGATCTGTTCTCCCTCTCTGTTGGTATTGTCCGCCATAGCTTTTATTTAACTATGCCAAAAGAAATATAAAACAATTTAGTATTCAAATTACATCGTCTCGAATAATAGATATAATCTCGAATACATCATCTCGAATAATAAATATAATCTCGAATACATCGTCTCGAATAATAGATATAATCTCGAATACATCATCTCGAATAATAGATATAATCTCGAATACATCGTCTCGAATAATATATAATCTCGAATACATCATCTTGAATATTATATATCGAGTACATCACTGGCTAGGTAGCTAATAAAGATCGAATACTACAGAAGAATCTAGGACACTCGCGGTTCCTGCGGCGCGGGCGGTGGACACCCAAAGAGAAGGAACCCTCACAGGATCATAGCTGAAGTGAGATCCCTGAAGAAACTGCCAGGTATTGGAGAAGCTGCCGCCCTCTAACGCAACCATGTAGCGATGGACGTGCTCGTCCTCCTCCCTGACACGGCGATGTACCACCTCCGGCGGGGCCGGCTCCCTCCGCACCGAAACTGGCCCACACGAACGCCACCAAATGAGATCAGGGTCGACGACGGGACCCGGGGTCGGGTTCCTCATCAAGCGGCGCGCCCCTCCAGGCAGCACCTCCCAGTGCCAGCCCGGCGGAGCCCAGTCCCGGACATGGGTCAGTCGGACGTCGTCGCGGACGGGTCGACGGCGAGGATGCGGGCCGGGGCATCATCGAGAACAAATACTAGCTATATGCCCGCAAAAAGTAACATTTTTTTAATGATTGGATTTTGATAACTAAAATTTCTAACATTTCTATATAACTAACATTTCTATAACATTTCTAATATTTCTAGAACTAAAAAAAGAAAAAATTCTAACTTTTTTATAACTATTTCTATAACTAAAAAACAGAAAAATTTCTAACAATTCTAACATTTCTAACTATTCTAACAATTCTAACATTTCTAACTATTTCTAAAAAAACAGAAAAATTTCTAACAATTTTTAAAAAACAGAAAAATTTCTAACAATTCTAACTTTTTTTATAACTATTTCTATAACTAAAAAACAGAAAAATTTCTAACAATTCTAACATTTCTAACTATTCTAACAATTCTAACATTTCTAACTATTTCTAAAAAACAGAAAAATTTCTAACAATTTCTAAAAAACAGAAAAATTTCTAACAGTTCTAACTTTTTTATAACTAAAAAACAGAAAAATTTCTAACAATTCTAACATTTCTAACTATTCTAACAATTCTAACATTTCAAACTATTCTAACAATTCTAACATTTCTAACTATTTCTAAAAAACAGAAAAATTTCTAACAATTTCTAAAAAACAGAAAAATTTCTAACTATTTGTATAACTAAAAAACAAAAAATGTATGTGTGTGTGCGCGCGCGCTCACCGGCGAGGCGAGAGGCGACGGGGGGCGGCGACGGGGACGGCGACGGGCGCGGCGACAACGGGGACGAGGACGTACGGGCCGGGGCGGCGACGACGACGGGGACGTACGGGGCGGCGACGACGGGGACGGGGACGACGCGGGATGGGCCAGGACGGGGCGGCGGTGACGACGGGGACGGGGACGACGGGGCGGCAATGATGGGGACGGGGCGGCGACGGGGGCGGCGACGAGGGATGGAGACGTACGGGGGGGGGGGGGGGGGGGGGGGGGGGCGGCGGGCGACGGTGCAGAGGAGAAGAGGCAGATGAGAAACTGAAATTTTCGTAAGTGTTGTTTATATAGGAGGGGCCTTTAGTACCGGTTGGAGCCACCAACCGGTACTAAAGGCCTGTTTTCGCCAGGCCAAGCGGCGGGAAGCGACCCCCTTTAGTACCGGGTGGTGGCTCCAACCGGTACTAAAGGCCCCCCCTTTAGTACCGGTTGGTGCCACGACCCGGTACTAAAGGGGGTGCGCTGGCGCAGGTGCGGTGCGGCAAGTTTAGTCCGACCTCGCTAGCCGAGGGGCGACCGCACTGGTTTATAAACCCCCGTGCGGTAGCTCTCTCGAGCTCCTCTACAAAGCAGGTCTACTGGGCCTACATGTTCTGTGCTGCCCTGTTGGCCTACTGGGCCTTTGCGGGCCTGCATCCTGGCCCAACAACAGGTTGGGTTTCTAGTCGTATGCCGGCCGCTTTGGCCTAGTAGGCGGGCTTATTTATTTTTTTGCTTCATTTATTTTTGAGTTGTTTTTTTTTGTGTATTTAGAGTTTCTTTGTGAATATTTTTGCTTTAGGTACAAAAAATTACAAACTTTCTGTTAGTGTCCGTAGTTTTCAAATTTGAATAGTTCAAATTTTGAATTATTTGAAATTAGTGTGAATCACTAGTTTGTGAATAACTTAACTTTAAAAATCAGTAAAGGCATGAAAGAATTTGTTTGCACATGAAATTTCTTCGCGTTTCAAATGCCAAAACACAAAATTAACTACCCTAACTATTACAGAGATTCCCTTCTGGGTGTGAAACACAGAAGAAAGTGATGATAGTGAAGCCGATCACATCCCAGATCTTTGGGTGTGAAACTTTTTCTTCGCGTGTGTCCCTTTGCGCCGTAAGCATGGAAAATCTTCATCATTTAACGGGATGCTCGGGTCAATATTCACTGTGAATGGAGCAATTTCATCAAACTTTTCATAATCTCCTGACTTGTCTGTCTTGTCATCCACTCCCACGATGTTTCTCTTCCCAGAAAGAACTATGTGCCGCTTTGGCTCATCGTACGATGCATTCGCTTCCTTATCTTTTCTTTTTCTTGGCTTGGTAGACATGTCCTTCACATAGAAAACCTGTGCCACATCATTGGCTAGGACGAATGGTTCGTCTGCATACGCAAGATTGTTGATCCACTGTTGTCATTCCGTACTACGGGTCTTCCGTTACCCCGCCTCGTGTCATATTGACCCATTTGCACCAAAACAAAGGGACCTTCAAACCACGTCGATAGTCAAGTTCCCATATGTCCTGTATATAACCATAATATGTTTCCTTTCCCGTCTTGGTTTCTGCATCAAAGCGGACACCACTGTTTTGGTTGGTGCTCTTCTTATCTTGGGCGATCGTGTAAAATGTATTACCATTTATCTCGTACCCTTTGAAAGTCATTATATTCGAAGATGGTAACTGGGACAGCAAGTACAGGTCATCTTCAATAGAGGTGTCATGCATGGTACGTGTCTGCAACCAGCTGGCGAAACTCCTGGTTTGTTCACGTGTAATCCAGTCATCAGACCGCTCTGGGTGTTTGGAGCGTAGCAAATTCTTGTGTTCATCCATATACGGAGCCACCAAGGCGGAATTCTGTAGAACTGTGTAGTGTGCTTTAGTGAGAGAATGTCCGTCCATACATATTATTTGTTCCCCTCCTAGCGTGCCTTTTCCATCCAGTCTGCCTTTATGCCGCGATTCAGGAACACCAATCGGCTTAAGGTCAGGAATAAAGTCAATACAAAACTCAATGACCTCCTCATTTTGACGGCCCTTGAAGATGCTTCCTTCTAGCCTAGCACGGTTATGAACATATTTCTTTAAGACTCCCATGAACCTCTCAAAGGGGAACATATTGTGTAGAAATACAGGACCCAAAATGTTAATCTCTTCGCATAGGTGAACTAGGACGTGCGTCATGATGTTGAAGAAGGATGGTGGGAACACCAACTCGAAACTGAAAAGACATTGCACCAAATCATTCTCTAACCTTGGTATGATTTCTGGATCGATTACCTTCTGAGAGATTGCATTAAGAAATGCACATAGCTTCAGAATGGCTAATCGAACATTTTCCGGTAGAAGCCCCCTCAATGCAACCGGAAGCAGTTGCGTCATAATCACGTGGCAGTCATGAGACTTTAGGTTCTGGAATTTTTTCTCTGCCATGTTTATTATTCCCTTTATATTCGACGAGAAGCCAGACGGTACCTTAATACTAAGCAGGCATTCAAAGAAGATTTCCTTCTCTTCTTTGGTAAGAGCGTAGCTTGCATGACCCTGATGTATGTCGTCTTTTCCGTGCATACGTTGCTGGTCCTCTCGTGCCTCAGGTGTATCTTTTGTCTTCCCATACACGCCCAAGAAGCCAAGCAGGGTCACACAAAGATTCTTCGTCACGTGCATCACGTCGATTGCGGAGCGGACCTCTAGGTCTTTCCAATAGGGCAGGTCCCAAAATATAGACTTCTTCTTCCACATGGGTGCGTGTCCGTCAGCGTCATTCGGAACAGGTTGTCCACCAGGACCCTTTCCAAAGACCACCTTCAAATCCTTGACTATATCATGTACATCAGCACCAGTACGGTGGCGAGGCTTTGTCCGGTGATCCGCCTCACCTTTGAAATGCTTGCCTTTCTTTCTTACGGGATGCCTGCTCGGAAGAAATCGACGATGTCCCAGGTACACATTCTTCTTACAATTAGCCAAATATATACTGTCGGTATCGTCCAAACAGTGTGTGCATGCGCGGTATCCCTTGTTTGTCTATCCTGAAAGGTTACTGACAGCAGGCCAATTATTGATGGTCACGAACAGCAACGCCTTTAGGTCAAATTCTTCCCCCATGTGCTCATCCCACGCACGTACACCTGTTCCATTCCACAGTTGTAAGAGTTCTTCAACTAATGGCCTTAGGTACACATCAATGTCGTTGCCGGGTTGCTTAGGGCCTTGGATGAGCACTGGCATCATAATGAACTTCCGCTTCATGCACAACCAAGGAGGAAGGTTATACAAACATAGAGTCAGAGGCCAGGTGTTATGGTTGCTGCTCTGCTCCCCAAAAGGATTAATGCCATCTGCGCTTAGACCAAACCATACGCTCCTTGCGTCATCTGCAAACTCCTTCCCGTACTTTCTTTCGATTTTTCTCCACTGCGACCCGTCAGCGGGTACTCTCAACTTTCCGTCTTTCTTACGGTCTTCTCTGTGCCATTGCATCGCCTTGGCATGCTCTTTGTTTTGGAACAAACGTTTCAACCGTGGTATTATAGGAGCATACCACATCACCTTGGCAGGAATCTTCTTCCTGGGGCGCTCGCCCTCGACATCACCAGGGTCATCGCGGCTGATCTTATAGTGCAATGCACCACATACCGGGCAAGCGTTCAAATCCTCGTACTCACCGCGGTAGAGGATGCAATCATTAGGGCATGCATGTATCTTCTGCACCTCTAACCCTAGAGGGCAGACAGCCTTCTTTGCTTCGTACGTACTCTCGAGCAATTCGTTGTCCTTTGGAAGCATATCCTTTATCATTACCAGCAACTTTCCAAATCCCTTGTCAGATACACCATTCTCTGCCTTCTATTGCAGCAATTCCAGTGTGGTGCCCAGCTTTTTCTTGTAACCTACGCAATTCGGGTACAACAATTTTTTGTGATCCTCTAACATGCGCTGCAACTTCTTCTTCTCCAAATCACTTGCGCAGTTTCTCTTTGCATCGGCAATGGCCCGACCTAGATCATCAACGGGCTCATTTGATGCCTCTTCTTCAGCTTCTTCTTGCATTGCCGGCTCAGCTTCTTCCCGCATTACCGACTCAGCTTCTTCCCCCATTGTTGTATCATCATATTCAGGGAACCCATGGCCAGGATAGCTGTCGTCGTCCTCTTCTTCTTCATTGTCTTCCATCATAACCCCTCTTTCTCCGTGCTTGGTCCAAACATTATAGTGGGGCATGAAACCGGACTTAAACAGGTGGACGTGAATGGTTCTTGACGTAGAGTAATTGTGACCATTATTACAGCGAGCACATGGACAAGGCATAAAACCATCCGCCCGCTTGTTTGCCTCAGCCGCAAGCAGAAAAGTATGCATGCCCTCAACAAACTGGGGAGAGCATCGGTCATCGTACATCCATTGCTGGCTCATCTTCATTATACAACACCGAATAGACCAAATTAATACAAGTTCATACATAAAGTTCATACAACACTTAAATGCAACAAACAAATAACTCTCTAGCTAAAGCATTTAAATGCAACAACAAATACGATCAAGATCGCAACTAAGGTAACAATGGATCCAACAGCATAATGATACCAAGCCTCACTATCGATGGCATATTTTCTAATCTTTCTAATCTTCAAGCGCATTTTCTCCATCTTGATCTTGTGATCATCGACGACATCGGCAACATGCAACTCCAATTCCATCTTCTCCCCCTCAATTCTTTTCAATTTTTCTTTCAAGTACTCGTTTTCTCTTTCAACTAAATTTAACCTCTCGACAATAGGGTCGGTTGGAATATCCGGTTCACATACCTCCTAGAAAAATTTTCTATGTCAACTTGATGGGCATAATTTGTCATAAACACGAAATGCAACTAGTTTTAAAAGAGAATATATATACCACATCCGAATCATAACAAGGACGAGGGCCGACGGGGACGGATATCAAAACCATGGCATTATACGTATAACAAACAACGTACGGGGTAAGATAATTATATGAGTAACTATATATACAAATCACACAAACATCAATTTTTATATAAAATTTCATGAACAAGAGGCTCACCACAAGGTGGTGCCGGTGACGGGACGGTGCGGGCGATCGACGGTGGTTACGACGGAGATTTAGAAGGCACTAAGTAAACCACACCTACATATGCAAACTAAGTGTTATTTTTGACCTCAAATTGCATATAAATCAAATACTAGCACACATATATATATATCCTCCCAAATTACTAAACTCACAAATTAATCACTATATAAAGCATTGCAAGAGCTAATCTAGCAATGAGAGATGAAAGGACAAAGTTGCTAACCTTTGTGATCATTTGAATGGATGGGGGCCTTCAAATCTTGAAAATTTTTGGGCAAAATGTGTGATGAGCTTGAGAGGAAGAGGGGAAGAACATAGAGGAGAGGGGAAAGGGGAAGAACAGAGCGAGCTCGGGTGGACGAAGGGTTTATGTAGGACGACCTTTAGTACCGGTTCGTGCCAAGAACCGGTACTAAAGGGGCTGGAGGGGCCCCAGTCTGACAACATCCTGCCACCACTCTTATTAGTACCGGTTCGTGGCACGAACCGGTGCTAAAGGTTCGCCATGAACCGGTACTAATGAGAGTGGCCCAACTAGCCGTTGGAACCGACACTAATGTATACATTAGTGCCGGCTCAAATACAAACCGACACTAATGTGCTTCATGTTTGACCCTTTTTCTACTAGTGCGGGTTCAGTAGGAAAAACAGAGCCAACAGCCGCCTTGACCTTCATATTAATCCATTGCGTCATAAGGTGGCAATTTTGAGACTCTGCGATAGCATCCATGGGATAGCTGGCAAGAGCCGTTAAGACATGCTCCGGCTGAAGCAGCTCGGTGGAAGCCACGCTGCTTCTCCGCTGAGATGGCGGGGTAGCTTCGGGGGAAGCTTCGGCAGTTCGTTTGCTGCGATTTGCTTGTCGTTCCTCTATCGCTTGTACCCTTGCTTGCAGCGCCTGCATTTGGGTCTGCTGCACTTTTTCCTCCTCTCCTGGCATTTGTAACCGCCTGCGTCCGGAAACCCAACCTTCCACGGAATGGAGCCTGGCGTGCCTCGTGTCTGTCCA
The DNA here is from genome assembly GCF_018294505.1 of Triticum aestivum. Classification (NCBI taxonomy): domain Eukaryota; kingdom Viridiplantae; phylum Streptophyta; class Magnoliopsida; order Poales; family Poaceae; genus Triticum; species Triticum aestivum. Next base: position 570,204,377 of record NC_057806.1, read on the forward strand.
GGGTGCTCAGGATTCCTGAGGGCCATTGTGAGCTTGTCGTTCTCTCTGTCTGCAACGAACGTCCCTTGCTGCGCTGCTTCGATATACTAGTGAAGCTTCTTGACTGGTATGTCCATTTGATCGTTCGTCCAAATGCACTTCCCTGATACAGGGTCCAAGGTTCCGCCAGCCCCGAAGAACCAAGTCCGGCAACGGTCTGGCCAGTTAATTGTCTCTGGTTCGATCCCTTTATCATCCAGATCATTCTCAGTCTTGGCCCACTTAGGCCGGGCTATGAGGTAGCCACCTGACCACGTGCGATGGTGATGCTTCTTCTTCGCAGCATTTTGCTTGTTTGCCGCCGAAATCTTCTTACTCTTTTCCGATGTCTTGTGGGCCACAAATGCGGGCCAGTGATCTCTGATCTTCCCATATCTGCCCTTGAATTCTGGTGTCTCTTTATTTTTGACAAACTTATTCAGCTCTTTCTTCCACCTCCTGAATAGTTCTGCCATCCTCTTAAGAGCAAAAGACTTGATTAATTGCTCTTTAACTAGCTTCTCCGGATCATCCTCTTGCGATAGGGTGAAATTTGACTTCAGCTCAGTCCAAAGATCATTTTTCTGCATATCATTGACATAAGACACCTCAGGGTCTTCTGTAGCCGGCTTTAACCATTGCTGGATGCTGATCGGGATCTTGTCCCTAACTAAAACCCCGCACTGAGCAACAAATGCGCTCTTTGTCTGGAGGGGTTCAATCGGTTGGCCGTCGGGCGCAATTGCTATGATCTCAAACTTTTCATCCGAGCTCAACTTTTTCTTCGGGCCTCGTCTCTTTACCGAAGTTGTGCTCGATCCGGAGGGCTAGAAAAAAGAACAAAGACTTAATTAATATGTGTACATACCAAAACAATGAATGCATCAATTAGCTAGTTAGCAGAAGCTTAACTAATATATATACCTGGTCGGACTCGGTTCGGTCATCGGAGACGTCATCAAGATCTCCTTCTTGCACTGGCATTGGGTCACCGGAGCCGTCCTCACGGTCTCCTTCTTGCACCGGCATTAGGTCACCGGAGCCATCATAATCATATCCATCTGCTTCCAGACCATCGGTGTCGTTGAGAAACAACAAGCAGACGGCATCACTTCCTCGTGCGATTATGTCCCCCAACAACTCTTGTTGTACTTCATCTCGGGCGGTGTCCATAGTTTCTACAAATATTTACAACATGGCAATTATTATTCAAACATGACAGATGGATATATTAGTGGCAAACGTAGAACTAATATTAATTAGTGGCCTCGACGCTGCTTCTCTAGGGTTTGGGGTGGCCTCAACGCTGCTTCTCTAGGGTTTGGGGTGGCTTCAAGGATAAAAAAAGAAGAGGAAGAAGAAGAAAAAAAGAGGAGAAGAAATAATAGAGGAGTTCTTACTCCTCTATTATTTCTTCTCCTCTTTTTTTCTACTTCTTCCTCTTCTTTTTATCGGGAACGAGGGTCGTCGAGGGTCACTGAGCGGTAGAGGAAACCCTAAATAGCAAGTATCGTGGATGTGAGATACATGTGGCCGTCGGTGTCGAACACTACATCCACCTCCCACAAGTGACATGGGCGTCGAAGCTCGCGTCACTTGTGGGACATGGATGTAGTGTCCGACACCGACGGCCACATGTATCTCACATCGACGATACTTGCTATTTAGGGTTTCCTCTACCGCTCGGCGACCCTGACCCTTGACGACCCTCGTTCCCGATAAAATAAAGAAGAAGAAGAAAAAAAAGAGAAGAATAAATCTTTCTTCTCCTCTTTTTTTCTTCTTCTTCCTCTTTTTATTATCGGAAACGAGGGTCGTCGAGTGTCGCCGAACGGTAGAGGAAACCCTAAATAGCAAGTATCGTGGGTGTGAGATACATGTGGCCGTCGGTGTCGGACACTACATCCACGTCCCACAAGTGACGTGGGCGTCGAAGCCCGCGTCACTTGTGGGACGTGGATGTACTGTCCGACACTGACGGCCACATGTATCTCACACCGACGATACTTGCTATTTAGGGTTTCCTCTACTACCCGGCGACCCTCGACGACCCTCGTTCCCGATAAAAAAGAGGAAGAAGAAGAAAAAAAGAGGAGAAGAACTCCTCTATTCTTTCTTCTCCTCTTTTTTTCTTCTTCCTCTTCTTTTTTTATCCTCTTCTTCCTCTCATGTTCGACGACCCTCGACCCCTCGGCGACCCTAGACCCCCTCTCGACCCTCGATCCCTCGGCGACCATCGACCCCCTCTCGACCCTCGACCCCTCGGGGACCCTCGACGACCCTCGTTCCCGATAAAAAAAGAGGAAGAAGAAGAAAAAAAAAGAGGAGAAGAAAGAACAGAGGAGAGGAACTCCTCTATTCTTTCTTCTCCTCTTTTTTTTCTTTTTCCTCTTCTTTTTTTATCATCTTCTTCCTCTCATGTTCGGCGACCCTCGACGACCCTCGTTCCTGATAAAAAAAAGAGGAAGAAGAAGAAAAAAAAGAGGAGAAGAAAGAATAGCGGAGAAGATCTATTCTTTCTTCTCCTCTTTTTTTCTTCTTCCTCTTCTTTTTTTATCCTTTTCTTCCTCTCGTGTTCAACGACCCCCTCTCGACCGTCGACCCCCTCTCGACCCTCATATATAAAACATTTTCTTCCTTCTTCTTCCTTCTATTCCTTCTTCCTAAATATATAAAACTTTTTTTAAAATGAAACTAACCTAAAATGTACTAAATCAGAGAACATATATAGATAAAACTTTTCTAATAAAAAAATCTAACTTTTGCATATATGTATTTTTAAAACATCATTACAATTAAAAAATACATACATATATACCTATATGAACATACATAAAAAAACATATATGAAATACATACAAAAACATATATCTAAAAGATACATACATACATATATATATGAAAATCTAAAAACATGTAAAAAACATGTATAATTAAAAAAATGCACGGCGGCGGCGGCGGGGGCGGCAGACGCGCGGTGCTCACAGAGGCGGCGACGCGTCGGGGCAGGGGACGGCCGGTGAGGGCGTGGGCGACGAGGGCGACGGCGACGATGGGCGCGTGCGACGGCGACGACGGGCGCGGGCGACGAGGGCGCGGGCGACGGCGACGACGGGCGCCGGTGACAGCCGGCGAGGGTGCGGGCGACGGCGACGATAGGTGCGGGCGACGGCGACGGCGGGGGCGGCATGCGGCGTGGGGGCAGCCTGGCGGCGTCGAGGAGGTCGGCGTCGTCGGGGGCAACTGGCGAGGGAAATCTGAAAATTTAACAAGTCCTGGTTATATACCAAAGGCATTGGTCACGGTTCGTGGCACAAACCGTGACCAATGCCCCCCTTTAGTCCCGGTTAGTGCCACCAACCGGGACCAAAGGCCTCTTTTCAGCAGCCCAAAGGGCGGGAAGCGGCGGCCTTTGGTCCCGGTTGGTAGCACCAACCGGGACTAAAGGGGGGCATTGGTCACGGTTGGTGCCACGAACCGTGACCAATGCCCCCTTCAGTCCCGGTTGCTGGCACCAACCAGGACCAAAGGCCTTGTGCTGCCCCGCACCAAAACTTTAGTCCCATCTCACTAGCTGAGAGAGCTCGAGAGTGGTTTATAAGCGCTACTGCGCCTTCCCTCTCGAGCTCCTCTCAAATGCAGGCTTTCAGGCCTAACCCTGCGCTGTGTGCCTGTGGGCCTACTGGGCCTCCTGCGGGCCTGAATCCTGGCCCATGGTAGGGTTTCTAGTCGTATTCAGGCCGTGGGGGCCTAGTAGGTGGCACTTTTTTTTCTTTGTTGCTTTATTTATTTTATTTTGTTTCTACTTACAACAAAATACTTATTGTTGCTATTTTTTCCAATTTTTTTGTTTTATTTTCTGCATTATTTATTTTCTTTTGTTTTTTGCTTTATATTTTAATTCTTTTTTGCTTTTAGTTTTAGAAAAATTATGAACTTTCTGTTAGTGCCATTAGTTTTCAAATTTGAAAACACTTTTTTAGTTTTTTTGTTTTCTTTGTTGCTTTATTTATTTTATTTTGTTTCTACTTACAACAAAATACTTATTGTTGCTATTTTTTTCCAGTTTTTTTGTTTTCTGCATTATTTATTTTCTTTTGTTTTTTGCTTTATTTTTTTTATTCTTTTTGCTTTTAGTTTTAGAAAAATTATAAACTTTCTGTTAGTGCCATTAGTTTTCAAATTTGAAAACACTTTTTTAGTTTCTTTGTTTTCTTTGTTGCTTTATTTATTTTATTTTGTTTCTATTTACAAAAAAATACTTATTGTTGCTATTTTTTTCCAGATTTTTTATTTTGTTTTCTACATTATTTATTTTCTTTTGTTTTTTGCTTTATTTATTATTTCTTTTTGCTTTTAGGTCAGCAATATTATAAACTTTCTGTTAGTGCCATTAGTTTTAGAAAAATTATAAACTTTCTGTTAGTGCCATTAGTTTTTAAATTTGAATAGTTAAAATTTGAATTGTTTGAAATTTGTGTGAATCACAAGTTTGTGATTAACGTTACTAAAAAATGAACATAGATGCACCTATAGAGAAAATTCGACCCAAAATTCATAGTTTTCAAATGAACTCTGAAAAAGTTGGCATAGCATACTCGTGTGTTACAAAGTTGGCATGGTATCATCATAATAGTTGCGGGAGAAAGTCTTCACTTTTTCTTCGCTTGTGTCATTTGCTTAATGCGCCGTAACCATGGATAATCTTCATCGTTTATCAGGATGCTTGGGTCAGCCTTGACATTGAAGGGAGGAATTTCATGAAACTTTTCATAATCTTCAGACATGTCTGTCTTGCCGTCCACTCCCAGGATGTCCCTTTTTCCTGAAAGAACTATGTGGCCCTTTGGCTCATCGTATGATGTATTCGCTTCCTTATCTTTTCTTTTTCTCGGTTTGGTAGACATGTCCTTCACATAGATAACCTGTGTCACATCATTGGCTAGGACGAACGGTTCGTTAGTGTACCCAAGATTTTTTAGATCCACTGTTGTCATTCCGTTCTGTGGGTCTACCTGTACCCCGCCGCCTGACAGATTAACCCATTTGCACTTAAACAAGGGGACCTTAAAATCATGTCCGTAGTCAAGTTCCCATATGTCCACTATGTAACCATAATATGTGTCCTTTCCGCTCTCGGTTGCTGCATCAAAGCGGACACCACTGTTTTGGTTGGTGCTCTTTTGATCTTGGGCGATCGTGTAAAATGTATTCCCATTTATCTCGTATCCTTTGTAAGTCAATACAGTCAAAGATGGTCCCCTGGACAACAAGTACAACTCATCACAAACAGTGTTGTCACCTCTAAGACGTGTTTCCAACCAACTGCTGAAAGACCTGATGTGTTCACATGTAATCCAGTCGTCGCACTGCTCCGGGTGTTTGGAGCGCAGACTGTTCTTGTGTTCATCAACATACGGGGTCACCAAGGTAGAGTTCTGTAGAACTGTGTAGTGTGCTTGAGACCAAGAATATCCATCCCTGCATATTATTGAGTCACTTCCAAGAGTGCCATTTCCAGTCAATCTCCCCTCATACCGCGATTTAGGGAGACCTATCTTCTTAAGGCCAGGAATGAAGTCAACACAAAACCTGATAACATCCTCTGTTTGATGGCCCATGGAGATGCTTCCTTCTGGCCTAGCACGGTTACGGACATATTTCTTTAGGACTCCCATGAACCTCTCAAAGGGGAACATATTGTGTAGAAATACGGGCCCCAGGATGACAATCTCGTCGACTAGATGAACTAGGACGTGCGTCATGATATTGAAGAAGGATGGTGGGAACACCAGCTCGAAACTGACAAGACATTGCGCCACATCACTCCTTAGCCTTGGTACGATTTCTAGATCGATCACCTTCTGAGAGATTGCATTGAGGAATGCACATAGCTTCACAATAGCTAATCGAACGTTTTCCGGTAGAAGCCCCCTCAATGCAACCGGAAGCAGTTGCGTCATAATCACGTGGCAGTCATGAGACTCTAATTAGGTTCTGAAACTTTTTCTCTGGCATATTTATTATTCCCTTTATATTCAACGAGAAGCCAGTCGTGACCTTCATACTGAGCAGGCATTCAAAGAAGATTTCTTTCTCTTCTTTCGTAAGAGCGTAGCTGGCAGGACCTTTATACTGCTTCGGAGAAATGCCGTCTTTTTCGTGCAAACGTTGCAGGTCCTCCCGTGCCTCAGGTGTATCTTTTGTCTTCCCATACATGCCCAAGAAGCCTAGCAGGTTCACGCAAAGGTTCTTCGTCACGTGCATTACGTCGATTGAAGAGCGGACCTCTAGGTCTTTCCAGTAGGGTAGGTTCCAAAATATAGATTTCTTCTTCCACATGGGTGCGTGTCCCTCAGCGTCATTCGAAACAGCTAGTCCGCCGGGACCCTTTCCAAACATTACGTGTAAATCATTGACCATAGCAAGTACGTGATCACCGGTACGCATGGCGGGCTTCTTCCGGTGATCTGCCTCGCCTTTGAAATGCTTGCCTTTCTTTCGACATTGATGGTTGGTCGGAAGAAATCGACGATGGCCTAGGTACACATTCTTCCTGCATTTGTCCAGGTATATACTTTCAGTGTCATCTAAATAGTGCGTGCATGCGTGGTATCCTTTGTTTGTCTGTCCTGAAAGGTTACTGAGAGCGGGCCAATCGTTGATGGTCACGAACAGCAACGCCTTTAGGTTAAATTCCTCCTGTCTGTGATCATCCCACGTACGTACACCGTTTCCATTCCACAACTGTAAAAGTTCTTCAACTAATGGCCTTAGGTACACATCAATGTCGTTGCCGGGTTGCTTAGGGCCTTGGATGAGAACTGACATCATAATGAACTTCCGCTTCATGCACATCCAAGGAGGAAGGTTATACATACATAGAGTCGCGGGCCAGGTGATGTGATTGCTGCTCTGCTCCCCGAAAGGATTAATGCCATCCGCGCTTAAAGCAAACCATACATTCCTTGGGTCCTTTGCAAACTCATCACAGTACTTTCTCTCGATTTTTCTCCACTGCGACCCATCAGCGGGTGCTCTCAACTTCTCATCTTTCTTTCGGTTCTCACTGTGCCATCACATCAACTTGGCATGCTCTTCGTTTCTGAACAGACGTTTCAACCGTGGTATTATAGGAGCATACCACATCACCTTCGCAGGAACCCTCTTCCTGGGGGGCTCGCCGTCAACATCACCAGGGTCATCTCGTCTGATCTTATACCGCAATGCATCGCATACCGGGCATGTGTTCAGATCCTTGTATGCACCGCGGTAGAGGATGCAGTCATTAAGGCGCATGTATCTTCTCCACCTCCAATCCTAGAGGGCATACGACCTTCTTTGCTGCGTATGTACTGTCGGGCAATTCGTTATCCTTTGGAAGCTTCTTCTTCAATATTTTCAGTAGCTTCTCAAATCCTTTGTCAGCCACAGCATTTGCCTTCCACTACAGCAATTCCAGTACGGTACCGATCTTTGTATTGCCATCTTCGCAATTGGGGTACAACCCTTTTTTGTGATCCTCTAACATGCGATCGAACTTCAGCTTCTCCTTTTGACTTTCGCATTGCGTCCTTGCATCGACAATGACCCGGCGGAGATCATCATCATCGGGCACATCGTCTGGTTCCTCTTGATCTTCACCAGCTCCCCCCGTTGCAGCATCACCGTATTCAGGGGGCACATAGTTGTCATCGTACTCTTCTTCTTCGCCGTCTTCCATCATAACCCCTATTTCTCCGTGCCTCGTCCAAACATTATAGTGTGGCATGAAACCCTTGTAAAGCAGGCGGGAGTGAAGGATTTTCCGGTTAGAGTAAGACCTCGTATTCCCACATTCAGTGCATGGACAACACATAAAACCATTCTGCTTGTTTGCCTCAGCCGCATCGAGAAACTCATGCACGCCCTTAATGTACTCGGAGGTGTGTCTGTCACCGTACATCCATTGCAGGTTCATCTGCGTGCATTATATATAATTAAGTGTCCAAATTAATAGAAGTTCATCATCACATTAAAACCAAAGTGCATACATAGTTCTCATCTAACAACATATATTGAGGAAAATGGAGCCGGCGATGAGCTCGGCGCGGGTGATCGACGGCGGTGAAGACGGGGACGGGGCGTGACGGACCGCTAAATCTAGACAAATATTGAGGAAAATGGAGCTTGTAGGTCGAGCTTGGAGTGGAGAAAGCTTAAGTAGTGTGGCTCGGGCATTCCATCGAACACCTTGTGTGCATAGGAGGTGAGCTAGAGCACCACCTAGCCCTCTCCCCCTCGGCCAGAAAAAAATAGAGCAGTGTGCTCTGCTCTTACGCGAGGGGGTATATATAGGCACCTCATTGGTCCCGGTTGGTGGCATGAACCGGGACTAAAGGGGAGCCTTTGGTCCCGGTTCAAGCCACCAACCGGGACCAATGATGGTGGGCCAGGAGCGAGGCCCATTGGTCCCGGTTCGTCCCACCAACCGAGACCAAAAGTTCCGGATGAACCGGGACCAATGGCCCACGTGGCCCGGCCGGCCCCCTGGGCTCACGAATCGGGTCCAGTGCCCCCATTGGTCCCGGTTCTGGACTGAACCGTGACTAATGGGCTGACCCCGGCCTGGACCAAAGCCCTGTTTTCTACTAGTGGGGTCTCGCTGCTGGGCGTATGTTGATGGACGACAAATAAATCAGGCAAGGTTGATGCGTCAGTATAGCTCTGAAAATGGATTGGCGGCAGTTGGCGGCAGCGGCCTCTGAATGTGCGCCGGACCGATGGGTGCCCCATACCCAGCAGTTGGCTTGGTTGGGGCCTCAGGTCTTAGATGTTAGGTTTGGCTGAGGAGGTCAGTTTGGTATTAGGCCCAGACTATCAGCATCCCTTTATCAACTGGATAGGAGAAGCGACAGATGTTGCCTAGATGGTGGCTTCAGTCTTACTGGTGTATTACTTTGTAAGGTCTTTTGTGAATAATTAATAAAGTGGCTGCATGTATTGCCAAGATGCAGAGGCCGGGGTCTTCCTCCTTTTCCAAAAAAAGATGGACTTTGCAAATTTGGTCCCTTAAACGCCTTTCTCATATTTCTTCTCCTAATCGTGATCGGTCACACCTTAAATAAGCCACTTTGCATCTTCCTCTCTCATATTTCATCCCTTAGATTCATACAAAACATGCAAAATAAACCCTACATACTACCCTAGCTACTCTTCGTCATCGGAGATGTCCACGAGGACGATGCCGGGCGCCGACTGGACGGGTGGGTAGGAGGGCCCCGGCTCATCCTACTCCTGCTCCACCTCATACATGTAGGCGAGCATCTCCGCCTCCTCCACGGCATGCTGTGCCTCCATCTCTTGCCGGCGACTGGTCAATGATCGGGCGGTTTGTCCAGACGTTTGAGGAGGGTTTAAGGCGTCCGGCTGTAGATGCTCTAACGTTGCGCTTGCGCAGACCACCGGAGATGTCTAGGAGCAGGTCGGGCGAGAGGCCGGCGATGGGTGGTGATTCAGGCGTCCAGATCAGTTAAGCTTGGAGCAAGTGCAACGCATACATGGATCTCGGCGGGTCTCGATCGTGCACGAGGAATTGAGATTTAACTCATAGACACATCCAGACCCTCGGCGTCCAGAAGGAAACCATGCTGGATACGAGTCAAAGCTCATCTGATTTACAACTTCCGTTCCTGTGTTTCATTTACTCCACGTTTCATTTAACGAATTTACAAGGGTTACATGTACTCACTCCATTTTTAAATAAGTCATTTCTAGAGATTTCAATATGAACTACATACGGATCTGTATATAGTCTATATTAAAATCTCTAAAAAGACTTATATTTGGCAACAGAGGGAGTAGTTTACAATAAAAGTTGGCAACTTAATGAAAATGAAATTTTTGTCAACCTAAAATTATATGGTTCCAAACTAAAATCACAATTTCATCCAAAATAATTCTGAGACAAAAAACTAAATTTGAGTTACTAAATCACAACTTACAGATAGCTCTAGGTGTGCTATGACTATATGCAGCTGCCATGTTATGTAGACGAGTAAGGGCATCTCCGAGGCTGACCCCAAATAAGGCACCGCAAATGTCATTTTTCATGTGCGGACGTGATCCACGGACATGATGTGGGAGTGAGCCATCCAACGCTTATTCACAAATTTAACATTATTTATCCGTTTAGAATGAGAGAGAGGAGAGGAGGGTCATGTATGTGGTTGATTTTGGTGGATATTGTGGTGTGGTGGCTGGTTGAAAGGAGAGAGAGACTCGAGAGAAGCACCACATGATTGATTTTTGTTGGTCAAGAGGATGTCCAGACACTTTCAAACTAGCCGCAAATTTGCTTTTGGTTTACGGGAAAAATGATGTTCAGACCACTTCACGGACTGATTGGGGTATCCATTGGATAATATAAGTTCACAAAAGTGGATCAAACACCACTATCTAGACATATACCGGAATTTTGAGTGTCTCCCTTTGAGATGCCCTAAAGCTAGATCTACGGTCGTTTCATATTGGGTTTATACACTGAGGACACAACCCACCCGTTGAAATTCAGGGGGAGGGGACGACGAACTATGAAACTATCCTCTCTTGATATTTAAAAAAAAAGTAAGTTTAGGGGAGACTGCATTAGCATAGGAGCACACAAAGAGGTGGGTTCTTGCATGAGAGTCAACTCGCATTACTTTTTCATGTCTCTCGTTTTTATAGGCAAAATGCCACATAAGCAGGCTACAAGCCCCTTGCAGTTCTTCCTCTAAGCATCCAGTTTCTCTCTACCACGAATGTCACGCATCCTAACTGCAATTCCATACTAAAAGTTAAACTGCGAAGAAACTAATGTTTATGTTTTGATAATATCAAAATCAGTCGAAACTCTGCAAACAATTTGGAGATAAAATTCATCATGTACTACGAAATTCCTGAAAACCACTTATACACCCACTGAATTGCAGACATTTTCCCTTTTTGCTCTTCTTTTCTGTTTGGCCGGATCCTAAGTCTTTCTTGAATTTCTTCAATAGGAGAAATCACAGGTCGTGGCCGGAGCCACAGGTGTGCATCAGGAGAAATCCATCCGGTACGTGGCGACTCCACGAGTTTGGTTTCGCCGGTGATGAAGTTGTACCTGTACAAGCGATGTAAAAAGACAAAGTACGCACACCCACCGTCCATGTTTATCTGGGTGGAGTCTGCAGCGAAACTTGTGGGCAACCCAAGGTACAGGACATGATCACCCAAACTCCGGCCATCTCTCTCCACCCATCGCATCTTGATCTTGCCACCGTCCACTTCTTCTTCCGCTTCATGCACCATCACCGCTAGCGTTGGTACCACGGGGTCATTGGTGGCCAAGGTGTCCATGTTTTTATGGTGCCATTCATGCTCGAGTAAGACGGACGCCCACAACAGCTTGCCGCAAGACTCGAAGACGTAGTTGTAGTAGCGCATGTAACGTTTGTGCTCGGGTCTATCCTCTGTCATCTCGAGCCTGATGCCGTCTATGTGACCACCATTGTTTGCTAAATCATGTGTCATGAAGCAGTAGAAGTGTGTGCGCGTCCACACAAAGACCTTGCCATCGTGATATGCGGCACAGTTGTTATTGTATCATTGTATGTCGCCGACCCATACAACAACCTGTTTTCCATGATCATCCATGCCGTGTCACCCGGACGCAGGATGGCCGCCGTGAAGGGAGTCATGTAAATATTGAGTTCGGCAAAGCTCTACAGAAAAATCGTGCCGTCGCCATACAAGATGCCAAGAGGGTTCCGCAGCCGCCGCACGATCTCATAGTTGTCAGCGGGAAAGTGCGGCAACGGGCAGACGGCTCCGGTGACAATGTCATGGAGTGTTGGCTTGGGATGCCAACTGAAGCGCCAGACGGCCTCGCCGTTCGGGCCGGCCACCCAAGCTGTGTCGTCGAGCGACTGGAGAACGTTGCCGTCGTAGCAGCGGTGATAGCTCGAAATCGCTTCGGGAGTGACGCTCCCCGAGTAGAACACGGGGATGTGCATGAGCACGCCGCGGCCGACGTGCTGCGAGAGCATCCATGGAAAGAACTTGTGGCGGGCCGCTGCCGGTGCTGCGTTCCGCCACCGCCGGCAGACGGCGTGAAAGCGTACGAAGTCGCGAGCGTCGTACAGGCAGCCGGAGACCTCGAGGAGCAGGTCCGTCGGGAGAAAGACCCATGGACACGCGAGCTCCGATGCGTCGACGACGACGGACTCCATCGATCGAACAATTACGACGATGCAGTCAGTCGATCTTAACCATGTAGTAGAGCTGCGTGTAACCTGTGGTCAACTGATTTGTAGACTCAGCGGGACACCGATCCCTAATCCTACTTTGAATCAAACTTGTGTTTTTAAACTATATAATTTATATTTAATGTTATTTTAAATTGATCCCGCAGGTTTTTTGAAAATCTTCTTTGATTATACAAAAGTTTTGCAGGAGTCCTTAGATTTATAGACTAATAACCCCACAATTTCGAAACAGGCTTACACACCAATTTATATATGAAGCAACAACCGAATAACATACATGGCCGAACGATATAACGTGATGATGCAACCTTCTCACAAAGCCTATCCTAGAGTAATCAGATCAAGTAGCACGCACGTAACTACGCTATTTAAAGTAACTTAGGAAGATCAGAGTACAATGCCCGCTAAGCCCTAGAACTCCCTAAGCTCCATGACAACACCCTCAAGAGGAAGAACGACGCAAAGCGGCGCCGCTACAGAGTCCACCACATAAAGGTTTTCACTTGAAACCCTGACATGGAGAGGACCGCCTGCTTCATAACGCCCAAACTGTGCCAGGAAAAGCCCGTCATCAGTCACTGAGCCAAGGTCAGCACCCCCACTGTAGGGGCACCCACGCCAACAGTCCCCTCTAGTCCCGGTGGATTAGGGGGGGGGGCATGACCCATGACTGCTGACGGCCATCGTTGAGTAGTTAACTCAGACGACGCCAAGTCCATGGGTTGAAGAACTGATCTGACAGTTGGCACAACGTTGTTCCGTCCACAAGCTCCACGGAGCTTCACCGACACCACAACATGAAGACTCCTCCCCAACCGACCCACAAGCTCCCCACCTTGGCTTAACTGATGGTGACCTAGAGCCGAGAAGCCTAACTCCAAGGCAACATCGTGCCAGAACTGACGTTAGGAGCAACCCGGCCACCTCGGGTAGGGGAACCACGTCAAACTCCTGATATGGCGGCAAGTGTGTGTGTCGGTGTCAAAACCGGCGGATCTCGGGTAGGGGGTCCCGAACTGTGTGTCTAAGGCAGATGGTAACAGGAGGCAGGGGACACGATGTTTTACCCAGGTTCGGGCCCTCTTGATGGAGGTAAAACCCTACGTCCTGCTTGATTTATTCTTGATAATATGAGTAGTACAAGAGTTGATCTACCACGAGATCAGAGAGGCTAAACCCTAGAAGCTAGTCTATGGTATGATTGCATGTTGTCCTACGGACTAAAACCCTCCGGTTATATAGACACCGGAGGGGGCTAGGGTTACACAAGGCCGGTTACAAAGAAGGAGATATACATATCCGTATTGCCTAGCTTGCCTTCCACGCCAAGTAGAGTCCCATCTGGACACGGGACGAAGTCTTCAATCTTGTATCTTCATAGTCCAACAGTCCGGCCAAAGGATATAATCCGGCTGTCCGGATACCCCCTAATCCAGGACTCCATCAGTGTGTCACCGGCCCACTGCCAGTAAACGCACCCAGAAAAGGCGGACGGCACCCCATCAGATGAGGCAACTTTCGATCCAAAAGGGGGTCGCTCATGGCAGCCGACAACTTCGGCCGCCGATCTGCCGTGCCCCCCATCAGCTCTGCCACGCAAGTCTCGTAACCTCTGTCCAACACCATGGTCACCACCGACTAACCTCTGCCCTGCATCCACGCCCGTGAGAAGAGCCCAAACACCACCGCCGTCAGCAGCCCCATCCGACAACCCCGGGGTCAGCAAGCTGCACCGCTCCTAGCTCGTGCAGCAAGTAACTGTCGCATGTTACATCTACCACCACCGCATCGTGCCCTCGCATGCACTGCCGCCTGATAGCCATGATCGCGCTTCAGACGAGAGCGCCCGACGCGCGCCAGCCATCCACGCTACTGGGAGGCCACCCTGGTCGTGCCGCAGGAGCCCGCCGTTGCACTGTCGTACCCAGGAGGAAGCGCGAGAACGATGTATTGTCACACGCCGTTGTACAACAAGGGGAGGGGAGAGAAGGCCCCGCCGCTACCGAAGCCAACGGGCTTCGTCCCACTACACCCCGACTGCGGCGACGGGAGGGAAAGGAGTGCTGGGAGGTGGTTCGGCGACGGGTAGGGTTCACCCTCTCGATCGCTCGCGAGAGCAGCGCGAGAGGGGCTTGGGGGTGGGGTGTCTTTTCTCTTTTTAACCAAAAGAGAAAAACTCACTCCTGTTTAGGAAACTTAAATAATACTCCCTCCGTCCCAAAATAAGTGACTCAATTTTGTATTAACTTTAGTACAAAGTTAGTACAAACTCGAGTCACTTATTTTGGGACGGAGGGAGTACTTAACTATTCAAAGATCATTTAAAATATTTTCAATTTATTTTAAAAGCAAATCAAAATTCATGATTTTTATGGATATAAGAGACGAGGCATGCATCCATGTGGTGTACAAATCCTACGTTACCGCCTCCAAATTAATTGAAATTCTAGCATGATCTCAAGTCGAACTTTTAAAGTACGATAAATAAAGAATTGTTTAGACAAAATTGCATCACGTTTACTAATGGGAAAAAGCTATGCAGTTTTTGTCTAAATAGATCATATCTCACCTGTTTTAAGTGTATAGTCTTTGTGATTGCTTCATTAAATCTAAAAGTTATTGCATACAATCTAATTTAGGGTACCAAAAATATTTTCTCCATTTTTTGGTAAGTATATTGTTTATTTTAAGTTCTAATGATTTTAGGTCATTCAAATTGGATTCAAAACTCCTTAGCAGTCTCTTTAAGGAATTTGCAGAGGATTTCCGCAAAAAAGGAGAAGGAATTTCAGTGGGAAAATGAGAATCAAATTAATATAAAATAAAATCATAACTCAAAAGACCTTAAAAGAAAACATTTCAATTTGGATTGTAATTTTAAATTCCCACAAACAGCTTTCAAGTCATAGAAAAAAAATATAAAACGGTGAATGTTTCAGTGGTATAAACAGTATTAACACTGGCGAAGTGTCTATGCGACCTTGAGAGTGCTGGGTTCAGTTAGGTGTGATGGACAGATCCCTCTGCTCACAATTTCACTTAATAATGCCGGATACAAGTAATTGGAGGAGTTTGGGAAAGGGGATCATAGAGGAGAGGTACAGCTTGGGGAAGAAGAAGAAGAAGACTAGTCGAGGAAGAAAAGGGGGATCAGATCTCAATTACATTCGCTGCCCTCCACTGCTAGCTACCTGCTGGGTATTTAACCCTTCACCCGCATGGGCTTCCTACAGGCCTAATCTCTCCACCTGGCCCAATGGCCCATCGCCTCTTGACTTGTCTTCATGCCTTTTCACCCACTCTGTGTCGATCAACTTCGTCTGCACTGTCATTGGCACATCTCTTATCAGTAGTAGAGCGCTAGTACTGACATTGCCGCCCTCTTGAGCTTCAGACTGTCCCCAGGCTGGAGCAGTGGGATAACGCAGCTTGAGCGTGTCATAGTTCTCCCAAGTAGCAGCTTCCGCCGGTAGTCCTGTCCATTGTATCAAAACCTGCAAGAGAGCCGTGTTACCCTTCTTCACCAGTTTCCTTTCTAGGATAGCACCAGGTTGAACATCGCGACTGGAGAGGTCCACAGGAGCAGGTAATATCGAGAAGACAGGAGTATGATCTGGAACAAACTCTTTGAGTTGCGAGACATGAAAGACCGGATGAATTTGTGCAGCTGGTGGTAACTGCAATCTATATGCTGCTGGTCCAATCTGCTCAACAATTGGGAAGGGACCATAAAACTTGTAGGACAATTTGGCACATGGGCGATTAGCCACAGTGGTATGAGCATAGGGCTGTAACTTGAGAAACACTTCATCTCCCACAGAAAACATTCTGGGTGTTCTGTTTTTGTCTGCGTAGTGCTTCATCTTGGCTTGGGCTTTAAACAAGTGTGCTTTCAGTACAACAATATGGGCCTGATGTTCCTGCAGCCATTGCGCCACATCTATGTTGTCAGACTGTAGCAGACTAGGAAAGACTCCATAAGTTGGTTCATATCCATATAGGGCCTTGAAGGGAGAGCACTCCAGAGATGAGTGATAATTTGTATTGTACCAGAATTCTGCCAAGGGCAGCCAAGCATGCCACTTAGTAGGCGTATCATGAACTGCACACCTGAGGAACATCTCCAAACACCGGTTCACCCGCTCACTCTGTCCATCGGTTTGAGGATGATAAGCAGTACTCATGAGCAACTTAGTGTCCCACAGTTTGAACAAATCTCTCCAAAAATGACTAGTGAATATCTTGTCTCTATCAGACACAATGGTGTGTGGGGGTCCATGCAGATTGACCAATGTGTGGAGGAAAGCCTTGGCCACTACAGGAGCAGAAAAAGGATGTTTCAAAGGAATGAAGTGAGCATACTTAGTAAATCTGTCGACTACCACCAAGATCACTGTGTAACCCTCAGATTTTGGAAGAGCTTCAATGAAATCCATTGTAATTTCCTGCCAGGGCCCATCAAGAACAGGAAGAGGTTGGAGCAGTCCTGGTTATTTGAGGTGCTCATGTTTGGCCTGTTGGCAAATGGTACACTGGTGAACAAAATCTATAATGTCTTGTTTCAACCCCGTCCACACAAACAATTTCCTGATTCTTTGGTAAGTGGCTTGAATGCCAGAATGACCTCCCACTGCACTAGCATGGAATGCAGAAATAAGTTTTGTTTTTAAAGCTTGGTTAGCTCCAATCCAAATTCTGCCTTGCTGTTTGATCACCCCTTTAGCCAGAGAATATTCTGAAGTGTCATCAGGAGAAATAGCTAATTTTTGTAGCAATTCTTGAGCATGTGAATCCACTTCATAAGAATTGATCACTTCTTGTAGCCACACAGGCTGGCTGCTAGATGTGGTTGTCACTGCTAACAAATGTCCCACTCTGGAGAGAGCATCAGCTGCTAAATTCTCACTTCCTTTTTTGTATTGGAACTGGAACTGGAGCCCCACTAGCTTAGTCATTGCTTTCTTTTGCACATCAGTGGTGAGAACCTGATCTTCCAATTGACACAAACTTTGATGATCCGTCTTGATGATAAAGGGACCTCTTTGTAAATAGGCTCTCCATTTCTCTACGGCCATCATGATAGCTAAAAACTCCTTCTCATAAATGGATAAGGACTGATTTTTCACACCAAGAGCCTTGCTGTAAAAAGCAACAGGGTGACCTCCCTGAGTCAGTACAGCCCCAATCCCTGTAGCACAAGCATCTGTTTCAATGCAAAATTGTTGATCAAAGTTGGGCAGCACCAATACAGGTGTGGTCATCATGGCAATTTTCAGTTTCTCAAATGCTTGTTGTGCCTCTGGAGTCCACACAAAGGCCTGCTTCTTCAGAAGTTGTGTGAGTGGCTTGGCAATAATGCCATAACTTTGCACAAACTTTCTGTAGTAGCCTGTGAGTCCCAAGAACCCTCTTAATTCAGTAGTGGTTTGGGGAGTAGGCCATTGAGCCATAGCCATAGTCTTGTCAAGGCCTGTCTGCACTCCTTTATCAGAAATAATATGCCCCAAATATTCCAACTGCTGCTGAGCAAAACTGCATTTGGTGCCTTTGACAAAAAACTGATGCTCTCTGAGAATTTGTAACACAATCCTGAGATGTTCCAAATGCTCTTCTAAATTTTCACTGTATATCAAAATATCATCCATAAAAATCAGCACAAACTTTCTCAGATGCTTAGCAAAAATCCAATTCATAATGCATTGGAATGTGGAGGGTGCATTGGTAAGACCAAAGGGCATCACTCTGAATTGATAATGTCCACTTTGGGTTTTAAATGCAGTTTTATATTCATCCTCTGGTATCATCTTAATTTGATGATAACCAGACCTGAGGTCCAACTTAGAGAACCATTTAGTTCCACTAAGCTCATCCAGCAGTTCATCCACTATTGGCATAGGAAATTTGCTCTTTACTGTAATGGAATTCAACTTCCTATAGTCCACACAAAATCTCCAAGAACCATCCTTCTTTTTTACCAATAGAACAGGAGAAGAAAGGAACTAAGACTGGGAGTTATAGTACCAGCTTTGAGCATATCAGCCACTTGTCTCTCAATTTCATCCTTTTGCAAAGGAGAGTATCTATAGGGCTTAGAATTTACTGGTGCAGCTCCTGGTAACAAATGAATAGCATGATCTAATGTTCTGGCAGGAGGTAAGTCAGTGGGTTCCTTGAACACATCTGCAAACTCTTGCATCACAGGCTGGACTAGATCAGGAACAGTGACATTAGTTTTGTCAAATACAGGGTGTATTAATGCCACAACCCAAATATCATTACCCTTATGCCACTTCATAGTTTGTTCCAATGTGACTTCCTTCATGTCAGAGGTGGGAGTGGCAGTAATTCCTTGCAGTTTTAACCAAATTGTCTTTGTGATTGAATTGTATCCATTTGTCCTTCCTGTGGCACATCATTTCTCCTTGCATTTCCAACCAATCCATTCCTAAGATCAGATCATATCCTCCCAAATCAATGACCTTAAAGTCATATTCAAATGTCTGCCCTTGTATCCACCAATTTAACTGTGGTACCTCTGAACTGCATACTAATTTCTCTCCATTAGCTACTGTGATAGCTATTTCCTTGGGAAGCGGCTGAGGTGTTACTTGAATTCTAGGAAGCAGAGCTGAGTCCATAAAGCTATGAGTGCTTCCCGAGTCCAAAAGGATTAACACCACTTGGTTGCCAATCAGAGCTCGCAGGCGAATGGTTTTAAGGTGATCAGCTCCAGACAAGGCATTAACAGATAAGTGCATTTCTTGCAGAGCAGTTCCTTGTTTCTCTACTGCATCAAGTATATCATCGGACAAAATGGTTTAGGCTGCACTTGTCATGGCCATGATTGCAGTAGGAGTGGGTGGCTTCACACACGTATGATCGGGTGTGTATTTGTCACCACAACTGAAACATAGGCCATTAGTGCGCCTATACTCCTTCAGATGTCTTGCCTTCCACAACTCTCCCGCAGGTGGTGTGTTTAGACGTGTGTCAGGCTTGAATAATGTATTTCTATTGCCAACACTTCTATTGGAGCGAGCACGTTGGACAATCTCTTCCTGGATAAGTGCATATGATGCTGCTTCACTGACATTGGCTGGTATCTGCATGTCCACAGCAGCCCGGAGTTCCTCTTTGAGACCTAAGATGAACCGTGTCACCAGGAATGTGTCACTCACTGTCATTTCATATAACAGAAGTTGATACACCAACTGGGTGAATTCCCTTTTGTACTCTGCTACTGATCCGGACTGCTTGAGTAACAAAAGAGCTCTCATCTTTGTGCGATGGACATTCAAATCAAACTCCTGCATGACAGCCACACGAAACTCATTCCAGCATGGCCACTGATGCAAGGCCTTGTAAGCATGAAACCAGTTGGCTGCATCACCTGACAGATGCAATGTGGCTGACGCGACCTTGAATTCCTCAGGAATGGCATACAATGAAAAATACGCCTCACACCCATCTAGCCATATGCGCACATCTTCCCCCTCGAAGCGAGGAAAATCCATCTTGGGCATCCAGGGTTTCTTCGACTGAAATTCGGCCATAGAATGCTCTGCTTCGTGATGTACAGGCTGAGGTACAAACACCGGTGGTGGAACTGGTGTAACTGGTGGACGCTGCTGATGTGGTGGCGTACCAAGGATTCCATCACCTGCAAACGAACCCTGAGCGGATTGTTTGGAACCCACTTCCCGAGCAGCCGCTGCCTGCACCTGTCTGATTTCTCCGATTGACTTCATCGTGAGACTGACGTTGTTCTGTACAATGTGCATCTGCTCGGCTTGCGCTGCAAACTGCTGATCCAAAGAATCCAATCGACGAAAGAGATCATGGAGCTTACTCAGCTTGTCGCCCACGTTTTGTAGCATCTGCAACTGCTCTCCGACCCGTGCCTTAATCGTCTCCATGGCGTCCACCACAAGACGCGTCTGCTGGTTCGGCTTGGGGGGCGCCGTAGTCGCCAGCTTCACCGCTTGCCGGAAATCGGCGAGTACCAGGGAGTTTTACAGCCGCCGCTAACCCCTTCCTCTGCAACCGACTCCTTGCCGCCGCCCTGCAGCGCCAATCAAGCAGCCTCACCGGGATTTCACACATAGAAGAGTTGTGTGCAACCGTGAGCCACGCTCGATCCGCCGTCGAATAAATCACCGCCGCCACTGACGACGCCGCCCGTGCCGCACCGGAACTGCAGCCACACACCGCCACCGCAGACCGAGCCAACGGACGGGAATTTTACGAGAGAATCCAACCCGACCGCCGCCGAGCCCGATCCTGCCGCCGATCGACCCAAATCTAATACCAACTGTGATGGACAGATCCCTCTGCTCACAATTTCACTTAATAATGCCGGATACAAGTAATTGGAGGAGTTTGGGAAAGGGGATCATAGAGGAGAGGTACAGCTTGGGGAAGAAGAAGAAGAAGACTAGTCGAGGAAGAAAAGGGGGATCAGATCTCAATTACATTCGCTGCCCTCCACTGCTAGCTACCTGCTGGGTATTTAACCCTTCACCCGCATGGGCTTCCTACAGGCCTAATCTCTCCACCTGGCCCAATGGCCCATCGCCTCTTGACTTGTCTTCATGCCTTTTCACCCACTCTGTGTCGATCAACTTCGTCTGCACTGTCATTGGCACATCTCTTATCAGTAGTAGAGCGCTAGTACTGACATTGCCGCCCTCTTGAGCTTCAGACTGTCCCCAGGCTGGAGCAGTGGGATAACGCAGCTTGAGCGTGTCATAGTTCTCCCAAGTAGCAGCTTCCGCCGAACGGACGACACCTTCGCGTTCAACACACGTACGATTGGGAAGAAGTCTCGTCCAACTTGATCCAGCAAGGGGGAAAGAGAGGTTGATGGAGATCCAGCAGCACGACGGCGTGGTGGTGGAAGCAACGGTGATCTCGGTAGGGCTTCGCCAAGCTCAGGAAGAGGGAGAAGTGTCACGGGAGGAAGAGGGAGGCGCCAGGGGCTAGGGTGCGGCCGCCCTCCCTCCCCCCACTATTTATAGGACCCCTAGGGGGGCGCCGGCCCTAGGAGATGCAATCTCCAAGGGGGGCGGCGGCCAAGGGGGGTGGAGTGCCCCCCAAGCCAAGTGGGGCGCCCCCCACCCCTAGGATTTTCAACCCTAAGCGCAGGGGGAGGCCCATGGGGGGCGCACCAGCCCACTAGGGGCTGGTTCCCCTCCCACTTCAGCCCATGGGGCCCTCCGGGATAGGTGGCCCCACCTGGTGGACCCTCGGGACCCTTCCGGTGGTCCCGGTACAATACCGATTACCCCCGAAACTTTCCCGATGGCCGAAACTTGACTTCCTATATATAAATCTTCACCTCCGGACCATTCCGGAACTCCTCGTGATGTCCGGGATCTCATCCGGGACTCCGAACAACTTTCGGGTTACCGTATACTAATATCTCAACAACCCTAGCGCCACCGAACCTTAAGTGTGTAGACCCTACGGGTTCGGGAGACACGCAGACATGACCGAGACGACTCTCCGATCAATAACCAACAGCGGGATCTAGATACCCATGTTGGCTCCCACATGCTCCTCGATGATCTCATCGGATGAACCACGATGTCGAGGATTCAATCAATCCCGTATACAATTCTCTTTGTCAATCGGTACGTTACTTGCCCGAGACTCGACCGTCGGTATCCCAATACCTCGTTCTATCTCGTTACCGGCAAGTCACTTTACTCATACCGTAATGCATGATCCCGTGATCGACCACTTGGTCACATTGAGCTCATTATGATGATGCATTACCGAGTGGGCTCAGAGATACCTCTTCGTCATACGGAGTGACAAATCCCAGTCTCGATTCGTGCCACCCAACAGACACTTTTGGAGATACGCGTAGTGTACCTTTATAGTCACCCAGTTACGTTGTGATGTTTGGCACACCCAAAGCACTCCTACGGTATTCGGGAGTTGCACAATCTCATGGTCTAAGGAAATGATACTTGACATTCGGAAAAGCTATAGCAAAAGAACTACACGATCTTTGAGCTATGCTTAGGATTGGGTCTTGTCCATCACATCATTCTCCTAATGATGTGATCCCGTTATCAATGACATCCAATGTCCATAATCAGGAAATCATGACTATCTTTTGATCAACGAGCTAGTCAACTAGAGGCTCACTAGGGACGTGTTGTGGTCTATGTATTCACACATGCATTACAATTTCCGGATAACACAATTATAGCATTAACAATAGACAATTATCATGAACAAAGAAATATAATAATAATCATTTTATTATTGCCTTTAGGGCATATTTCCAACAGTCTCTCACTTGCACTAGAGTCAATAATCTAGTTACATTGTGATGAATCGAACACCCATAGAGTTTTGGTGTTGATCATGTTTTGCTCTAGAGAGAGGTTTAGTCAATGGATCTGCTACATTCAAGTCCGTATGTACTTTACAAATATCCATGTCTCCATTTTGAACACTTTCATAAATGGAATTGAAGCGACGCTTGATATGTATGGTCTTCCTGTGAAACCTGGGCTCCTTGGCAAGGGCAATAGCTCCAGTGTTGTCATAGAAGAGAGTCATCGGGCCCGACGCATTGGGAATGACTCCTAGGTCGGTAATGAACTCCACTTCACCCAGATTGCTTCTTGTGCTGCCTCCAAGGCTGCCATGTACTCCGCTTCACATGTAGATCCCGCCACAACGCTTTGCTTGCAACTGCACCAGCTTACTGTCCCACCATTCAAAATATACACGTATTCGGTTTGTGACTTAGAGTCATCCAGATTTGTGTCGAAGCTAGCATTAACGTAACCCTTTATGACGAGCTCTTCGTCACCTCCATAAACGAGAAACATATCCTTAGTCCTCTTCAGGTACTTTAGGATATTCTTGAGCGTTGTCCAGTGTTCCATGTCGGGATTACTTTGGTACCTTCCTACCAAACTAACGACAAGGTTTACATCAGATCCGGTACACATCATAGCATACATGATAGACCCTATGGCCGAGGCATAGGGGACGACACTCATCTTTTCTCTATCTTCTGCCATGGTCGGGCATTGAGCCGTGCTCAATCTCGTACCTTGCAACACAGGCAAGAACCCCTTCTTTGACTGATCCATATTGAACTTCTTCAATATCTTGTCGAGGTACGTACTCTGTGAAAGACCAATGAGGTGTCTCGATCTATCTTTATAGATCTTGATGCCTAATATGTAAGCAGCTTCTTCAAGATCCTTCACTGAAAAACTCTTGTTTAAGTAGGCCTTTATGCTTTTCAAGAATTCTATATCATTTCCCATCAACAGTATGTCATCCACATACAATATGAGAAATGCTACAGAGCTCCCACTCACTTTCTTGTAAATGCAGGCTTCTCCATAAGTCTGCGTAACCCCAACCGCTTTGATCATCTCATCAAAACGAATGTTCCAACTCCGAGATGCTTGCACCAGCCCATAGATCGAGCGTTGGAGCTTGCACACCTCGTCAGCATTCTTAGGATCGACAAAATCTTCCGGCTGCATCATATACAATTCTTCCTTAAGGAAACCATTATGGAATGCCGTTTTGACGTCCATTTGCCATATCTCATAATCATAGAATGCGGCAATTGCTAACATGATTCGGACGAACTTCAGCTTCGCTACGGGTGAGAAAGTCTCATCGTAGTCAACCCCTTGAACTTGTCGATAACCCTTAGCGACAAGCTGAGCTTTATAGATGGTTACATTACCATCCGCGTCTGTCTTCTTCTTAAAGATCCATTTATTTTCTATGGCTCGCCGATCATCGGGCAAGTCAGTCAAAGTTCATACTTCGTTTTCATACATGGATCCTATCTCGGATTTTATGGCTTCCAGCCATTTGTCGGAATCTGGCCCCGCCATCGCTTCTTCATAGTTTGAAGGTTCACCATTGTCTAACAACATGATTTCCAGGACAGGGTTGCCATACCACTCTGGTGCGGAACGTGTCCTTGTGGACCTACGAAGTTCAGTAGTAACTTGATCTGAAGTTTCATGATCAACATCATTAACTTCCTCTCTAGTTGGTGCAGGCACCTCAGGAACATTTTCTTGAGCTGCGCTACTCTCCGGTTCAAGAGGCAATACTTCATCAAGTTCTACTTTCCTCCCACTTACTTCTTTCGAGAGAAACTCTTTTTCTAGAAACGATCCATTCTTGGCAACAAAGATCTTGCCTTTGAATCTGAGGTAGAAGGTATACCCAATAGTTTACTTAGGGTATCCTATGAAGACACATTTTTCCGATTTGGGTTCGAGCTTTTCAGGTTGAAATTTCTTGACATAAGCATCGCATCCCCAAACTTTTAGAAACGACAGCTTAGGTTTCTTCCCAAACCATAATTCATACGGTGTCGTCTCAATGGATTTCGACGGAGCCCTATTTAAAGTGAATGCGACAGTCTCTAAAGCATAGCCCCAAAATGACAGCGGTAGATCGGTAAGAGACATCATAGATCGCACCATATCCAATAGAGTGCGATTACGACGTTCGGACACACCATTATGCTGAGGTGTTCCAGGCGGCGTGAGTTGTGAAACTATTCCACATTTCCTTAAGTGCGTGCCAAATTCATGACTCAAGTATTCTCCCCCACGATCTGATCGCAAGAACTTGATTTTTCTGTCACGTTGATTCTCAACCTCACTCTGAAATTCCTTGAACTTTTCAAAGGTCTTAGACTTGTGTTTCATTAAGTAGACATACCCATATCTACTCAAGTCATCAGTGAGGGTGAGAACATAACGATAGCCACCGCGAGCCTCAACACTCATTGGACCGCACACATCAGTATGTATGATGTCCAATAAGTTGGTTGCTCGATCCATTGTTCCCGAGAACGGAGTCTTGGTCATTTTATCCATTAGGCATGGTTCGCACGTGTCAAATGATTCGTAATCAAGAGAATTCAAAAGTCCATCTGCATGGAGCTTCTTCATGCGTTTGACACCTATGTGACCAAGGCGGCAGTGCCACAAGTATGTGGGACTATCATTATCAACCTTACATCTTTTGGTATTCACACTATGAATATGTGTAACATTACGCTCGAGATTCATTAAGAATAAACCATTCACCAGCGGAGCATGACCATAAAACATATCTCTCATATAAATAGAACAACCATTATTCTCGGATTTAAATGAGTAGCCATCTCGAATTAAACAAGATCCTGATACAATGTTCATGCTCAAAGCTGGCACTAAATAACAATTATTGAGGTTTAAAACTAATCCCGTAGGTAAATGTAGAGGTAGCGTGCCGACGGCGATCACATCGACTTTGGAACCATTCCCGACGCGCATCGTGACCTCGTCCTTCGCCAGTCTTCGCTTATTCCGTAGCTCCTGCTTTGAGTTACAAATGTGAGCAACCGCACCGGTATCAAATACCCAGGAGCTACTACGAGTACTGGTAAGGTACACATCAATTACATGTATATCACATATACCTTTAGTGTTGCCGGCCTTCTTGTCCGCTAAGTATTTGGGGCAGTTCCGCTTTCAGTGACCACTTCCCTTGCAATAAAAACACTCAGTCTCGGGCTTGGGTCCATTCTTTGGCTTCTTCCAGGCAGCTTGCTTACCGGGCGCGACAACCCCCTTGCCGTCCTTCTTGAAGTTCTTCTTACCCTTGCCTTTCTTAAACTTAGTGGTTTTATTCACCATCAACACTTGATGTTCCTTTTTGATCTCCACCTCCGCTGATTTCAGCATTGAATATACCTCAAGAATGGTCTTTTCCATCCCCTGCATATTGAAGTTCATCACAAAGCTCTTGTAGCTCGGTGGAAGCGACTGAAGGATTCTGTCAATGACCGCGTCATCCGGGAGATTAACTCCCAGCTGAGTCAAGCGGTTATGCAACCCAGACATTTTGAGTATGTGCTCACTGACAGAACTATTTTCCTCCATCTTACAACTGAAGAACTTGTCAGAGACTTCATATCTCTCGACCTGGGCATAAGCTTGGAAAACCATTTTCAGCTCTTCGAACATCTCATATGCTCCGTGTTGCTTAAAACGCTTTTGGAGCCCCGGTTTTAAGCTGTAAAGCATGCCGCACTGAACGAGGGAGTAATCATCAGCACGTGACTACCAAGCTTTCATAACGTTTTGGTTCTCTGGGATGGGTGCGTCACCTAGCGGTGCTTCTAGAACATAATCTTTCTTGGCAGCTATGAGGATGATCCTCAGGTTCCGGACCCAGTCCGTATAGTTGCTGCCATCATCTGTCAGCTTGGTTTTCTCTAGGAACGCGTTGAAATTGAGGACAACGTGGGCCATTTGATCTACAAGACATATTGTAAAGATTTTAGACTAAGTTCATGATATTAAGTTCATCTAATCAAATTATTCAATGAAGTCCCACTCAGATAGACATCCCTCTAGTCATCTAAGTGAAACATGATCTGAGTCAACTAGGTCGTGTCTGATCATCACGTGAGACGGACTAGTCAATATCGGTGAACATCTTCATGTTGATCGTATCTTCTATACGACTCATGCTCGACCTTTCGGTCTTCCGTGTTCCGAGGCCATGTCTGTACATGCTAGGCTCGTCAAGTCAACCTAAGTGTATTGCGTGTGTAAATCTGGCTTACACCCGTTGTATTCGAACGTTAAAATCTATCACACCCGATCATCACGTGGTGCTTCGAAACAACGAACCTTCGCAATGGTGCACAGTTAGGGGGAACACTTTCTTGAAATTATTACGAGGGATCATCTTATTTAAGCTACCCCCGTTCTAAGCAAATAAGATGTAAAACATGATAAACATCACATGCAATCAAATAGTGACATGATATGGCCAATATCATTTGCTCCTTTTGATCTCCATCTTCGGGGCTCCATGATCATCGTTGTCACTGGCATGACACCATGATCTCCATCATCATGATCTCCATCATCGTGTCTTCTTGAAGTTGTCTCGTCATCTATTACTTCTACTACTATGGCTAATGCTTTAGCAATAAAGTAAAGTAATTACATGACTTTTATGTTGACATGCAGGTCATAAATAAATAAAGACAACTCCTATGGCTCCTGCCGGTTGTCATACTCATCGACATGCAAGTCGTGATTCCTATTACAAGAACATGATCAATCTTATACATCACATATATCATTCATCACATCCTTTTGGCCATATCACATCACACGGCACATGCTGCAAAAACAAGTTAGACGTCCTCTAATTGTTGTTGCAAGTTTTTACGTGGCTGCTATAGGTTTCTAGCAAGAACTTTTTTTACCTACGCCAAAACCACAACGTGATATGCCAATTTCTATTTAACCTTCACAAGGACCCTTTTCATCGAATCCGATCCGACTAAAGAGGGAGAGACAGACACCCGCTAGCCACCTTATGCAACTAGTGCATGTCAGTCGGTGGAAACCAGTCTCACGTAAGCGTACGTGTAAGGTCAGTCTGGGCCGCTTCATCCCACGATGCCGCCAAATCAAGATAAGACTAGTAACGGCAAGTAAATTGACAATATCGATGCCCACAACTGCTTTGTGTTCTACTTGTGCATAGAAACTACGCATAGACCTGGCTCATGATGCCACTGTTGGGGAACGTAGCAGAATTTAAAATTTTCTACGTATCACCAAGATCAATCTATGGAGTTATCTAGCAATGAAGGAAAGGGGGGTGCATCTACATACCCTTGTAGATTGCGAGCGGAAGCGTTCAAGAGAACGGGGTTGATGGAGTCGTACTCGTCGTGATCCAAATCACAAATGACCTAGCGCCGAACGGACAACACCTCCGCGTTCAACACACGTACGGTTGGGAAGACGTCTCCTCCAACTTGATCCAGCAAGGGGGAAGGAGAGGTTGATGGAGATCCAGCAGCACGACGGCGTGGTGGTGGAAGCAACGGTGATCTCGGCAGGGCTTCGCCAAGCTCAGGAAGAGGGAGAAGTGTCACGGGAGGGAGAGGGAGGCACCAGGGGCTAGGGTGCGGCTGCCCTCCCTCCCCCCACTATTTATAGGACCCCTAGGGGGGGCGCCGGCCCTAGGAGATGCAATCTCCAAGGGGGGCGGCGGCCAAGGGGGGTGGAGTGCCCCCCAAGCCAAGTGGGGCGCCCCCCACCCCTAGGGTTTTCAACCCTAAGCGCAGGGGGAGGCCCATGGGGGACGCACCAGCCCACTAGGGGCTGGTTCCCCTCCCACTTCAGCCCATGGGCCCTCCGGGATAGGTGGCCCCACCCGGTGGACCCCCGGGACCCTTCCGGTGGTCCCGGTACAATACCGATTACCCCCAAAACTTTCCCGATGGCCGAAACTTGACTTCCTATATATAAATCTTCACCTCCGGACCATTCCGGAACTCCTCGTGACGTCCGGGATCTCATCCGGGACTCCGAACAACTTTCGGATTACCGTATACTAATATCTCAACAACCCTAGCGTCACCGAACCTTAAGTGTGTAGACCCTACGGGTTAGGGAGACACGCAGACATGACCGAGATGACTCTCCGATCAATAACCAACAACGGGATCTAGATACCCATGTTGGGTCCCACATGCTCCTCGATGATCTCATCGGATGAACCACGATGTCGAGGATTCAATCAATCCCGTATACAATTCCCTTTGTCAATCGGTACGTTACTTGCCCGAGACTCGATCGTCGGTATCCCAATACCTCGTTCTATCTCGTTACCGGCAAGTCACTTTACTCGAACCGTAATGCATGATCCCGTGATCAACCACTTGGTCACATTGAGCTCATTATGATGATGCATTACCGAGTGGGCCCAGAGATATCTCTCCGTCATACGTAGTGACAAATCCAGTCTCGATTCGTGCCAACCCAACAGACACTTTCGGAGATACCCGTAGTGTACCTTTATAGTCACCCAGTTACGTTGTGACGTTTGGCACACCCAAAGCACTCCTACGGTATCCGGGAGTTGCATAATCTCATGGTCTAAGGAAATGATACTTGACATTCGGAAAAGCTATAGCAAACGAACTACACTATCTTTGAGCTATGCTTAGGACTAGGTCTTGTCCATCACATCATTCTCCTAATGATGTGATCCCATTATCAATGATATCCAATGTCCATAGTCAGGAAACCATGACTATCTTTTGATCAACGAGCTAGTCAACTAGAGGCTCACTAGGGACGTGTTGTGGTCTATGTATTCACACATGTATTACGATTTCCGGATAACACAATTATATCATGAACAATAGACAATTATCATGAACAAAGAAATATAATAATAACCATTTTATTATTGCCTCTAGGGCATATTTCCAACAGTAAGAACGAGACTCGTCAAAAGTCACATCACGCGAGATGCGCAAGCGACGACCCACATGATCCCAACATCGATAGCCCTTGTGCTCATCACTGTAGCCAAGAAGAACACACTCAACCGACTGAGCAGTCAGTTTGGTGCGTTCTCGGGGAGCAAGAAGAACATAGCACACACATCCAAACATACGAAGAGCTGAGTAGTCAGGAGAGCGACCAGAGAGACACTCCATAGGAATACCACCCTAAAGAGCAGTGGATATGGCTGAATGTTGATGAGATAGGTGGATGCGGAAACAGGATCAACCCAAAAATGGGGTGGAAGGGAAGCAGCAATCATGAGCGCACAAGCCGTCTCAAGCAAATGACGATGCTTGCGTTCGGCAACGCCATTCTGAGCATGAGCCCCAGGACATGAGAACTGGGCAAGAGTACCCTATGCCGCTAGAAAACCACGCAACAGCTGAGAGATATACTCCCCAACGGAGTCAGCAGAAAAGTACGAATGGACGTGGCAAACTGAGTGTGAACCATGGCAGCAAAACGTTTATATATAGAGAGAACCTCGCTGCGAGATTTCATGAAGTAGAGCCAAGTGTAGCGAGAAAAATCATCAACAAACAAAACATAGTAGCGACGACCACCTTTCGAATCAAAGGGAGCAGGACCCCAGACATCAGAATGAACTAAGTCAAATGGATGCTGAGATATTGACTCACTAGTAGGATAAGGTAACTAAGTCTGTTTGCCAAGTCTGCAACCATTACAATGTAAGGAGACATCTCCAGATGCAAACCCTAAGAGACCCTGACGAACTAAAGAAGACAAGCGAGAGCCACAGATGTGACCAGGGCGATGATGCCACTACTGGAAGGACGCAGACGGAGATGCAACAAGAGCATGGGAGCTGGCAGAAGTGGTGGCAGCGGAAGGAACACAAAGCCAGTCAACCTCCCAAAGGCCCTCTGACTCACGGCGCCGAGGGCCAGCACCAACCAAAGCCTTGGTGCGACGATCCTGAATGGAGCAAGAGTCGGTATCAAGGATGACACGACAGCCAGAATCAGTAAGTTGGGTAGCAGAAAAAAGATTCATGGTAAGACGAGGAACATGTGAAATATTAGGAACAGAAAAAGAGGGAGTGGAAAGAAGACCACGACTAGCAACAGGAAGAGGTGTGCCATCGGCCGTAAGAATATTAACAGGCGAATCAAGAGGTCGGAGAGAAGACAACATAGAAGAATCAGAAGACATATGGAAGGAGGCTCCAGAATCCAAAACCCATGAAGATGTACCTGACTATGTAGAAGCCTGCGGTGGTGGAGAAGTGGCTGCAGTCACAGCAGCAGCTGAACCAGTCGACGAAGAGCCTGAGGAAGCCAGGAGGCGTTTGAGCCTCACAATGTCCTGGTCAGTGAGTGACGGAGTCGAGGAAGATCCAGGAGTCCCACTGGAAGAGGAGCGCCGCTGGTCTCGCTTCTTCTCACGGCAATCAAACTCTAGGTGACCGGGTCGAGAGCAGTAGCCACAGAAGGTGTCACGGCACGATCGGCCCCTCTCAGTATAAGCAGGGCGACTCACCCCCCCTGAAGGTGTGGGGAGGAGCGGCGGAGCGGTGAGCCGAACAGACGACACAGGAGCCCGAGCAGCCAACACAGACGGGACCACCAGCAAACCAGCAGAGCGAAGGAGGGTCTCCTCTGCACGAAGCTCGGCAAGCACCTCCGAGATAGGAACACGACCACGAGCAAGCAAGTGAGCACGTCTGGGCTCAAATTCAGAGCGGAGACGAGATAAGAACTCATGGACCCGCTGAAACTCCAGATCAGACCGAGTAGTCTGACAGCAACGACAGGTGCCACAAACAACTGTCCAAAGAGAGTCAAGCTGACGCCAGATGGCTGAGCACTGGGAATATAACTCATCAATAGAGGAATCACGTTGCTGGAGTGCGTGCTCCTGACGCACCACTGATAGGTAGAGAGCATCACTAGAGGGCTGATAGCGCTGACTAAGGTAAGACCACATCGCTGCAACTGTGCCAAGTCCCATGAACTCCGAAGCAAACTGAGGGAGGACACTTGCAGTGAGAACAGCAGCAGCACGAGCATCAACATTGCACCACCGAGTGTAAGCAGAGAGACCATCGCGGTACACCAAAAGAGGATCGGAATAAGCAGATACCTGCTGATCATAAGCATCAACTGCAGCATCATCAAGGGCCTTGGGAGCATCTCGGTCAGCCTGAGAAGCCTCAACAGCAAGGATCGGCGGCACCGGTGGAATTGGGGCCACGGGCGCAACAGGGCAGGGCGGACATGGGACCTCGCCAGAAAGAACACCCCACAGAAGAAGACCACGCGTATGGATGCGCATGAACCCCACAAACTCAGCATAGTTGGTGCCATCGAAGATCACCGAGCACCGAGGGACCACGACATAGCCCGACGAGGACATGAGGAAGTCACTCTTCTGCAGTTCCTCTTTCTTTCCTTTTTTTCTGGAGTCAACGGAAGCAGAGGGCCGATCTGGATCGATCCAGATCGAGCGCACACGCGCTCGCTCGAGCGCTCGGCCTAAGCGCGCGGGGCCAGAATCAGCCGGGCCGGAGAAGGAGCAGCAGCAGTCGCGCGGGGCCAGGAGGACTTGGAGCGGCAGCGGCCTCGCGGGGCCAGAAACAACCTCGCTCGCCCGAGAGAGGCAGGGGCGGACGCACGAGCGCAACCGAAGCGGGAAGCGCGCGGGCCAGGCAGCGACGCGGCCGGGGCTAGCCTGGGCGGAGCAGCGGCAGCCGGGACGGACCGAGTCGAGGCCGAGCTGTGGCGGCCGAGCCGGACCGAGTCGGAGCTGATGCAGAGGAGGAAGAGGGACAGCAGATCCGGGCCAGACAGTGAAGAGAAGACAGCCGGAGACGGCAGCGCGGCGGCCGGAGATGGCGTCCGAAGACTAGGTACGAGGGGCACGGAGTTGCATCGTGCGAGAGGAAGGGGATAACCTAGCATCTGATACTATGTTGGATAATCAGCAACTGTATTCTCCGGAGGGGCAAAGGCCAATACATATACAAGTGTGTGGTAAAGTGCAAGAGACCCTTATACAATAGGGATAAACCGAAAAGGGGTATACACATCTAACAGCAATGACGATGACAATATGGAGCTCCAAAAGCGCCTCAAAGGTACAAGGTTCTTGGTTGTTATTGAAGCAGCTGACCATCCATACCCATGGGATAAGATGAAGGAGATTCTAGACTCCTCTGGCTGCTCCCCTGGTAGTGTAATCATGTTGACCACAAAGGATAGTGGGTTGGCTGAATGCTGTTTGCCAAGAAAGACTAGAGTCCATTCCCTTGTTCACTTCTGTTTGGAGATAGCCGATCAACTGATTCCTACAGAATATGAAGATGACCAGAGGAGGGTCCTCATACGTTGTATCTTGAAGAAATGTGATCCGGATGTCTTCTGCATGAAGTTGTTGCTTGGTACCCTGTATGCTGACCCTTATACGAGTAAGAAGCAATTGGAGGACCTGTGCATGAGCCTCGAATCATCAGGACAACCTCCTGAAGGCAGCGACACTTCCAAGCAGCATATCCGAGTGAAGATGATGAAGTTTTGCTATGACAAGCTGCCTAAGATGGACAGGAGCTGTTTGCTCTACTTATCAATTTAGCCCCCAAATATGAAAATCAGAAGGACAAGCTTGGTAAGAAGATGGGTTGCGGAAGGCCATGTAACTGAAGGAGATGGGCGAGAAGCACTAGATAGGGCTGAGTGCTGCTTTGATGACCTTGTTGCTCAAGGGTTTGTGGACATTGCCAAGGAGGGAAATTTAGGAAATGTCATTTCCTGCAAGGTGCAAGATATTGTCCGTGACTTCATTACTAAGATAGTCAGGGACGAGAACTTCGGGGATGCGAGTCTGCCCCCCAAACTTGCTCGCCATCTTTCCATTAACAGTGATATCCAGTGGCACCAAGTTTTACACAAGCAGAAGCAGCAGCAGCAGCAGGGCAGTGGGTGCATCTGCAACTGCTTCTCTACAGTGGGACCACCATAAGATGCCCCTGAATCTGATGAGATCACAACATTTCTTGAGTCGCTCCCTGCATTCTCTGGAGTCGCGGCGCGGGTGAAAGTGATGGACCTAGACTTCTGCAAGCATTTAAAGAACCGGCATCTCAAGATCATATGCAACAACTTGTTCATGCTAAAGTATTTGAGCATCGTGAGTACAGGGATTTCTGGGCTGCCCAGCAGGGAAATTAACAAGCTGCAACAGTTGGAGACGCTTGACATTCGACAAACCAAGGTTCCATCCTCTGCTACAAAAGACCTTTTTCTCCCGAAGTTAAAGCATCTGTTAGCTGGGCCTGTCGGTTATCAGGTCGGTGTCTCAGTGTCTCACCCGAGGAGACACTTTCCACTGTGCGGATGCCTCACAAGATTGGGAGAATGACAAAACTGGAGACACTGATTTATGTCGAAGTTGTTGAAGACGACGAGGAGTTGAAACACGTCAAGAATCTCAAGTGTCTCAAAAGTCTTGGTGTGGTCATTCATGGTAAACAAGATAATGTCAACCATTTGCTCCGGGTGGTCACTGAGTTGAGTGAACACCTTCGCAAATTGTTAGTTTGGGTCAGACCAGCACGCACAACGAGTAACGGCGAGGGTCTCAACATGGACTTAGAACTCACACAATCATTTCCTAAGTTTCTTGAGATACTTCGCATCAACAGCATCACCAAGGGGTTACCCAACTGAATTGAAGAGCTCCCACATCTTGCCGAGATAACTCTGCGCAAGACATTATTGTCAGATGATTCTGTGCGAATCCTGGGCAAGCTTGAACGCCTTCGCTGCCTGACTCTCCGGTGTGAGTCGTACACAGAGGACAAACTTTCCTTCAAGGCTAACGAGTTCAAAAATATCCATTTTCTTGTCATCGAGAGCGCCTCCATCATTAAAAGTATTTCTTTTGAAGCTGGCACAGCTCCCAAGCTCGCAAAGATTAAATGGACCTTCACCAGCATGGACTTCACGACGGACACCATTATTGGCCTCAACAAGCTTCCAAGCCTGAAAGAGTTGGAGCTCAATGGTCAATGTGACCCAAATCATGTGCAACAAGCTGTTGCAGAGCATCCAAACTGTCTTAATTTCAGGTATAATACAAGCCACACCATTTAGTGCTTGTTTTTCCATGATGTTTCTCTCATGGATTAAAATCTGACATCTAATGAGCTCTGGGAGGAACTCGTATCCAAGCACGATGTTGTATCTACTACATGTGTGTATCATGCTCTCCTACTACTTTCCTGGGTGTGTATGTGTTGTGTGCTTCATGTCTTATTGACGGTGATTGAGTGGTCTGAAACATGTATTGTACTGAACTATTTCATCAATAAACATGTTGTGCTGCATTTTGTTGTTCTTTTGATGCCAATTTTTGCCGGAGCAGAGTTAATAACTAGGGTCATCTATCCATGCTGCCTCTGATGGAGTCATGGCGCACGTTTGCCATCCTTAAATCATTGATCTCTTATTTTCTCTGGATTTGGTTCTTGTGGCTGCTAGTTCTACTGATACAAGTTCGTTGTTGATGGCATTTATAGAGTAAGCCATTTGATGACATTCTAGGACAAGTTAACAATAAACGGTGTAATTTAGTCTTATTTCCCATCCCTTTTTTTTTGCAAAAACTTTCTTTGCGAAAACTTATTTCTCTGTAGATCAAGTAATTTATCATGAAGCTCAGAAAGCTATACAAAAATAGTTTGTACATCTCTAGAATATCTCCTAACATATGGTCAACGCAATTTCCTTCCAACAAATATTAAATACTCAAGATTGTCAAAATGTTACTTTTTTAGCCAACCTTCAAATACTTCCAAAATAATACATAGTTTTGCTTGGTGAAGTAAATCTGACTTACTAAATTGAAAGTCCAATATGCATCATTCAGTTACAAGATTAAATACTTCTACTTCTTGTTTCTAGTGTCAAGCCTTTCACGGATTTCCTGGATTGGAGCAACTACAGGTTGTGGCCGGAGCCAGACATGCGCCTTGCCGGAACCCCTACCGGCGGAGGACATCCACTCCACAGGTCTGGCTTTGCCATCGACGAGGTTGTACCTGAACACGCGATGCTTGTAGACAAAGTAGACGCACCCACCATCCAGGCCCAGCTCGGTGGCGTCTACGGCGAAGCTCGCCGGTGACCCGAGAAACAAGACACGATCATCAAAGCCCCGGTCGTCCCTCTCCACCCACCGCATCTTGTCGCTGCCGTCCACTTCTTGTTCTAGTGCATGCACCCTCACCGCCAGCTTGGACGCCATGATGCCCTCGGCATAATCATCGATCGCGTCATTCGTGCTCGACTAGCACGGACGCCCACAATAGTTCACCATGGGACTTGAGAATATAGCATTGATCTCGCTCATAATATTCCTCCTCAAGCTTATCCCACGTCGTCTCAAGGCGGACACCGGCATTGTTTCCGCCATTGCCTCCAAATCCGAAGTTTGGTGTCAAGATGCACCAGAAGAACACACTGACCCACACCAGGACCTTGGCGTCGTGATACGCGGCGCATGCGTGGTGGCTTGTCCGCATATTCAACCAGTTTTCCACGGTCGTCCATGCCGTGTCACCAGGACGTAGGATGGCTGCCGTGAAGCCAGGATGATACCTGCGGGCTGAGATGGTATCAAAGCTATAGAGAAATATGGTGCCGTCGCCATAGACGATGCCACGGGGATTCATCAGCCATCGCCCAATCCCGTTATTGTCATCCTGGTCCGGGAAGGGAGGCAGAGGCTTGACTTCTCCGGTGACAATGTTGAAGAGCGTTGGCTCGGAACCCCCAGCGAAGAGCCAGGCGAACCTGCCATCCGCGCTGGCCACCCAGTTGCTTTCGTCACCGGCAGATGACTCGGGCGGCTCCACAAGAACGATGCCATTGTTGCTGCCGAGGCGGCCGCTCCGCGTCGGCTCGGAAGAGACACTGCGTCCGAAGTAGATCACGTGAGAGTTGATGATGCGTCCTATGCGCTGTGAGAGGAGCCATGGCTGGAACGTTTGGCGCGGCTGGGTCTCCACCGGTGAGAGCTGCGACGGCTGTGCGTCACGCCACGGCTGGCAGACGGCATGGAAACGGACGAAGTCGGTGGCGTCGTGCAGACGGGAGCAGACGTCGGCGAGCAGCTCCGGCGAGAGATAGGCCCAAGGGCGGGTGGTTACCGCGGCTTTGCTGGACTCCGACGAGGGCGCTGTGATGGCCTCCATCGAATTGAGGCAAGGCGATGCAGGCAAGGCAATGCAACCGGATCGATTCACCCTTTGATTCTTTCCTCGACCGTATTTGACGTATCAGGACTCCATGACCTTTTTATTTGAAATTAATGTCGCCTTTCAACTTTATCGTGTCCCAGTCAGGCAAGGCAATGCAACCGGATCGATTCTCCCTTTTGATTCTTTCTTGGACCGTACTTAACCTAGGAGGAGACTCCATGACCTTATATAGTTTTTCTTTGAGGATCATGATCTTGTATAGTTGCAAAATCAATCTCGCCTAGTCGCCTTTAAATTTCGCCGAGTCAGATAAGTTATTACATTTTCTTCTTCTTCATCAGCCTTCTCTGGCTCAAGTATTATTATTATTTTGCGAAAATGATCTATCTATTCTAAAAATTCAGCAGAACTACAAATTACTTGAAACATAATAAAAATATATCAGGATAGACCATCAAAAGACAACTGAAGCAAGCAGAACGAGCCCCCGACGTGCCGGTGTCGCCGCTCCCATATTGGAGCCGGGATGATCTAGTCAATGACAACCGGAAGTCTTCGTGCCCCTAAGAACTAATGCCTTGGAGCCCAGTTGTTGCCATTGATCCCTCGAATTGATCTGAAGAACCTGAGATGAAATCTCACTATCGGCACATTTGACGAGAAACCCTAACCTTGCCACCTTGAGAAGCTGGCTGGAATATGCTCTGAAGCTCTGTCAAATCCGTCCCGACGGACAAACTTAAGAAGGATCGGAGCTACTCCAAGAAGAAGCACCACCATACATCCGAGTGCTGCCTCTGCAAGGACTAAACCCTAATCTATCTACCGGTTGAAGCCGAGGCACCAAGATTCCCCTCCAGGCCGTCTGCCGTGGGAGTGATAGCCAAATGGGAGGCGAATCCATGGGCTCGCCGAGGAGATTGAATGGGAAAGCTTCGCCTTAGTTGCGTTGCTAGAGGGGTAATAGAAGCTTTGATGATTCTACTTGGTTATTACTTTTCCTGGTTTAAGTTACATCGGTTAACTTGGTTCCTAGTATTTTGTTAACACAGTATAGATGTAGGCATTCATATTATTGTTTTTGTGAGCTAGGGTTGCACGTGTTTGAGCCAAGTGAATGCTTCTGAACCGAGGGCAGCCCGGCCCGGCCCGAAAAAGCCCGACCCGGCCCGGCCTGACGCCACTCCCGGGCTGGGCTCGGGCCTAGATTTTGAGCCTGAAGGCCGGACGGGGCCGGTCTCGGGCCCATCGTTTTCGTATTTTTCTGAAGGACGGGCCGGGCCGGCCCAAAGCCCGACGGGCTTTTACGTGTTCGGGCTGGGCTCGGGCCCAGAAAACAGGCCCGACGGCCGGGCCGGGCCGGGCTCGGGCCTGGGTTTTTTGTGTCGGGCTTGGCTAGGCCCGGCCCGAAGCCCGGCCTGGCCCGAGGTATGGCCAGGTATAGCAGTGATGAACGAAGTGTTAGGAGGATAGTGGTATCACCGGTCCATCACGATTAAAGTCGTAGACTTGGGCGTTGTAGCTTGCATTTTTCTGGATTTCCAGGCCTTTCAGGGATGTGTGTTGAGTGGGAGTAGATGTTCATGTGGACTATGAAGCCATATGTGGTGACTTCATCAATCTCAAAATGATGTGCCGACTCTGTCTCTCCAATGTGTTCATAAGGGTTGAATGTGCGTGTATACGTTCATAAAGGTGAGTGTATGTGCGTATGTATGAGCGTCTACGTATATACTATGTTGAAGAAAATAACGAACAACCATGTCATAGCGCATCTGGGAAAAGATTTGTACTATAATTCTTATGATATAAATAAGACACGTATTATCATGAAAAAATGCACGGGATTAAAGTTTACAACTGGTATCCACGAAACTGTTTTTCGTTCTGGATTAATTAAATGGAGACGCGTAGCAGCGTAGGCAGCGTATGGGGTTGTTTGGATAACCAGTATTTGGAGCAAGTTTTTACAAAACCAGTTTTAAGAGTATTTTTAGGAAAACCAGTTTTAAGTTGTTGTTTTATTAAAATTGGTTCATAGACGCGAATTTTTGGGACATGCGGTCATGCGATGCCGTAATCCCATGCGTCCGCGCGCACATCGCGATTGCTACTTATTATAGCCCCATTCATAATACCTGACATGTTAATCACCATTGCTCGTGAATACATCATGCTATACGCCCCACTAGTGAGCCAGAAGGCATTTAGGGGTTGTTTGGATATGGGATTGATACCAAACCTGTTTCCACTATTCACGTTTAGGACTGTAACAACCAAAAACTTTGTTTGGTTGGTCCAACAAATCTTCGGATAAGGAAAACTTGATTTTCCACAAACCAGGAAAACGAGTATTTGGAAAAATGACTATTAGTAGTCTTTCCATAAACCTGTTTAGTTTATCCCTCGTTTCTGTCGCAAAGGACTCTAGCTTTCATGAAAGCTACGCATGTGGGCAGCGTCCAAAGTACGTCTGTTTGTTACGGCAAGATCAGCCATTCCAGGTGCCATGGCTACTGTTTCTTGGCGAGGACGACGACAGTGTTTTTCCTGTGACCGTGGGTGTGCTCGGCATCGCTGCGGCCGCTGAGTACGTGCGGTTGATGGCGGTGGCGGCGCCGGCGCCGTCGAAGACGAGGTCGTGTCCGCTGACGAACCCAACATCCTGGCCAGGTCGGATGTGAGGAACAGCGTGGCCTCCGCCACGTCGACCACGCGCAGGTGCAACACCTTCTTCCCGTGCAGCATGTTGTGCATCTTCGTCATGGCCTCCATCTCCTCGGCGTTCACGGCCACCAGGGCGTAGCTCACTGGTGTGGCGCCCGAGCTCCCCGGCGGCCGCGTGCACCATGCCAAGCAGTGCCCCGCTTGTTGATAGACATCACGTGGTCAAGCGCGCCCAGCTCCATGTCCATGATGGCCCGTCGGGATCAGCACGAACTGTGCAGTGGCCGACGTGCTGGGGTGGTGCCTCCACTCGGACCTCCTCACATCTCACGAGAACAGATTGTGATCTTTCTCAAGGCTGAGGATGATCCAAAAGATATGTCGATCCAAACAAAATATTCTATAAACCAGCGATAAATCATGAATGGACATGCAGCCACGCGAGGTCGGTATCCATACCGCTTGTTCCCACGTGATTCATGCGATGGAGCCGGTATAACGTTTTCCATCTCCCGCATATCAAGTGGTATGTCCCGTGTATTACGTCTGACAGCTCTGCCCACAAGGCAGGCTCAAGCATTGAAGTGAGGCGCGTATTCATGACTTGTCTGTCCCAACGTCTAGCTGCACCACATACCCACGGTTTCGCTAAACTTCTGGCTTGCTTGTTACTGCTGCCATTCTTCTATGTGTTCCTTCTCCATTCTTCTATGTGCTCCTTCTCCATTCTTCTCAGTCTCGCTGTAATTCACAAGCTTGTGTTCATCCACGTTCCAGCGTAGTTCTACACCACCTGCATCACACACACACCTCGAACCAGTTGCCTCCGCTCCTTCTCATTCCTTGCCTCGAATGCAACATAGGCCACGCGACCTGGTCTGTCCCAGGGAGGCATTTCTAAGAGTGCGATTGGCATGGAGTAACTTTTCCAATATCTTTTCCATCCATCTTCTAGCTAATATTTTCTTTTTGTTTGCAGATTGCAGCACAGAGGATGTTGTTTCTAAATATGGGAGAACAAGTACATACAGTACTTCCCACGCATCGGTCCATCGCCATGCCTCACTTCTTGAAGAGAATCAAACATGGCTGTTGGCTGAAGCACATTTTCATCCTGGGGTTCGTGAACCTGCTGGCCATGCATGGCCATGATCTTCATGCACAAACTCTGAAAAGCTTATCTCCGCTTTGTGAAGGGGCTGTGTAACACCCTCGATGCGGCTATATCTCCCACGTGTCGAAGCACGACTTAGAGGCATAACTGCATTGAAAGTAATGTCGCAAGTGAGGTAATCTTCACACAACCCATGTAATACATAAAGGAAAGAGATACATAGTTGACTTACACTCGCCACTTCACACAATTACATGAATAAAGCATTACATCAATCAGATACAATCAAGGTCCAACTACGGAACCAAAATAAAAGAAGACTACCCCAAATGCTACACAGATCCCCGATTCAACCCCAACTAGGCTCCACTACTGACCAACTAGAATCGAAACAATACAAAGGACAAGATCTTCATCGAGCTCCTCCTTGAGCTTGGTTGCATCATCTGCACGGTTCAACAGCACCTGCAAGCTGGTTTTTGGAAGTATCTGTGAGTCACGGGGACTCAGCAATCTCACACCCTCGCGATGAAGACTATTTAAGCTTATAGGTAAGGCAAAGGTATGAGGTGGAGCTGCAGCAAGCGGCTAGCATATTTGATGGCTAACATACGCAAATGAGAGCGAGAAGAGAAGGCAAAAGCACGATCGAACAACTATAATCAAGAAGTGACTCTAGAACAACCTACGCCAAACATAACTCCAACACCGTGTTCACTTCCCGGACTTCGCCGGAAAGAGACCATCACGGTTACACACGCGGTTGATGTATTTTAATTAAGATCAACTTCAGGTTTTCTACAACCGGACATTAACAAATTCCCATCTGCCCATAACCGCGGGCATGGCTTTCGAAAGTTCAAAACCCTGCAAGGGTGTCCCAACTTAGCCCATCACAAGCTCTCATGGTCAACGAAGGATATTCCTTCTAGCGAGAAGACCCGATCAGCCTCGGAATCCCGGTTATAAGACATTTCGACAATGGTAAAACAAGACCAGCAAAGCCACCCAGATGTGCCGACAAATCCTGATAGGAGCTGCACATATCTCGTTCTCAGGGCACACCGGATGAGCAAGACGTCGGGTAAGCCAGCCCAGAGTTGCCCCTGGTAGCCTCGGACATCGCTCAGTTGGACCAACACTTAGAGAAGCACTGGCCCGGGGGGGTTAAATAAAGATGACCCTTGAGCCGGCCGACTCAAGGGAAATAAAAAGGCTAGGTGACAAATGGTAAAACCAATGTTGGGCCTTGTTGGAGGAGTTTTATTCAAGGCGAACTGTCAAGGGGTTCCCATTATAACCCAACCGCATAAGGAACGCAAAATCCGGGAACATAACACCGATATGACGGAAACTAGGGCGGCAAGAGTGGAACAAAACACCAGGCATAAGGCCGAGCCTTCCACCCTTTACCAAGTATATAGATGCATTAATTAAATAAGAAATATTGTGATATCCCAATAAGTAAACATGTCCCAACAAGGAACAACATCTCCATATTCCAACATGGAACGAACTTTAATCTTCACCTGCAACTAACAACGCTATAAGAGGGGCTGAGCAAAGCGGTAACATAGCCAAACAACGGTTTGCTAGGACAAGGTGGGTTAGAGGCTTGATTCAACCATATGGGAGGCATGATAAGCAAGTGGTAGGTATCGCAACATAGGCATAGCAAAAGAGCGAGCAACTAGCAAGCAGAGATAGAAGTGATTTCGAGGGTATGGTCATCTTGCCTGAAATCCCGCAAGGAAGAAGAACGAGTCCATGAAGAAGATAAACGGGCGAAGTCGAACGAATCCTCACAACACGACGTTATCGGAACCAACCCAAAGAAGCAATACCGGAAAGAAGCAAACAACATAGTAAACAACCAACACATAGACATGGCATGATGCACAAACAATTATGATGCATGTCCGGTTTAATGAAGCATGGCATGGCAAAGTGCACAAACAACACTGCAAGTTAAGTGGAGCTTAATATGCCACGAGTTGCATATTGACGAAACACCACATGCCTTATTTAGTTCTCTCTCGTTTATGTACTCAACAAGATTAAATGTTGTTAGCATGGCAAGAGGTGAAACATGATGAAATTATCTAATCTAGGCAAGTTTAAATGAGGCCGGAACAACAAAACAACAAGTCCGGAAACTCCTCATATGCATATATTAGGTTTGGTACTGTTCTGCCCTAAACATAATTTTAGAGTTATTAAACATGCAAAGTGAGTACACCATGTTAAACTAGGCATTTTTCTACCCCATTTATATATAAAGTTTGTTAAATTCGGAGTTACAGTTATTTAGTTATGAATTAAACCATTTTAGCAAGTTATTAAAGCAAATTTAAACAAACAACATATTAAACATTTTAAACATGGATGAAAAAGACATATTATGAAACTAGATGAAAAACTAAGCAAGTTTCATATATAAATTATTTAGATCCGATGCACGGTTGTGAAGTTATTAAATGCATGGAGTTTAGGGGGCTTTCTGTAAAACCGTAAACTCTGGAATATTGGCAAAATTCGCAGGGCTAGGAAAAAAATATAGCGGGCCGAAACAGAGGCTGGCCCAACATGAGGAAAGAAAAAAACAAGAGGGCGCCGGAGCTAGCCTCACCATGGGCCAAGGCCCGTGAAGGCTGGCAGGCTCGCAGCGGGAGCTGGGCCAGAGGAGGGACGCGGCCCATGTGCGGTCGATGGGGAGGACTCGTTTGATCTGGCCGGAGGAGTCAACGCGAGCGCGTGGCCATGTTCCTGAAGCAGAGGAAGCAGGGGTGCGCGGCTTCAGGTGGTGCAGGCGCAGCAACGAGCGAAGCAGGACTCGGCGTGGAGGAAGGAGGATGGGTGCGGCGCCGGGATGCTGCAGAAGAGGACCAGAGTTGGGGATGGCTTGCGGGAGCTCCATCGCCGAAGGAGAATGGCAGAATGGCGGCTTCAGGCGGCGCAGGGTGGCAGAGCTCGCTAGGGATGGGGGGTTCTGGCGCGAACAGGGCTCCTCCCGAGCTCGGCACGCTGCAGGAGCACGTCGATGCGGGAACGGTTTCAGGTGACGTACTCCTCACCGAGCGAAGCAGAGGAGGCGAGGTCGCAGGGTAGGCCGACGACAAGGGACTTGCGACGGCGGCGGGGAACTTGGCGGCAGCAGTAGGACCATGATGGATC
Source organism: Triticum aestivum (assembly GCF_018294505.1). Lineage (NCBI taxonomy): Eukaryota > Viridiplantae > Streptophyta > Magnoliopsida > Poales > Poaceae > Triticum > Triticum aestivum. The sequence continues at coordinate 570,248,222 of NC_057806.1, forward strand.
GCCGGGGCTCTTGGTGGCATCGGCCCAAGGCGCCGGTGTGCTCGCAAGACGGGGCGGCGTGGCGTTGGAGCTCCCGGCGGGTGAGGGACGAGGCAGAGCAGCGGCTGCGGCAGCTCCTGCTGAGGAAAAGAGAGAGGTCCCGGAGGTTAGAGACCAGAGGGAAAAGGAAGATTGCGGAAGGAAGGAGAAGAAGGTAGGGCGAGCGGCGGCACTGGCCCGATGCGGTAGAGAGTAGGCCATCGGAGAGGCGCTGTAGGTGCTTGGTGGGGATCGAAGGATTCGGGAACAGGGCAGATCGAGCGCTGCTGTTGGTTGGATCAATTTCAGTGGGGATTGGCCAGCGCTGAAAATTAGGAAGGAAGGGGCTGGCTGTCTGGATCAGGGAAGGATCACGAGATAACAGTGGCGGCGGCGGACACGGGAATAGGTGGATGGGACAGGTTAGGACTAGGGTTAGGCTGGTTATAAAGCAGGTGGGATTAGGTTAGGGGCTATCTTGACCCTACGATCGCAAACGGACGATCGCGGATAAAATAGCTAGGGAGTCCAAATAAGAAAACGGAGACGTTTTGTAGATGTTTGGGGATGTTCCAGACACAACGGTAGCGACAGCACGGGTCGGGTTTCGGGACAGCTTCCGGACACGCGCGAGGGGGGCCGCGGGCTGACGAGAGAAGGTTAGGTAGGGCCTGGCGGTGAGTGGTAGTGGGCTGTGCAGAAGGCCTCGGGCTGAGAGAAGAGAAGAGAGAGAGAGAGACCCGGCGACTGTTTCCGGAGACCGAAAACGTCCGACGTTAGACCGGCTATAATGCCGCTATAGTTATCTGTTGGGGCGTCAAACGAACTCCGAATGCGATGAAATTTGACAGGAGGTCTATCTACACTATAATAAGTCCGCACGCCAACTCTCATCCCATTCCGAGAACATTATCCGGCCACTTATAAAATAATATTCGGACGTGCCGCGGGCGTGTGCGAGTGTGTCTGGGCTCAGAACAGACAACGGAAGGAACTAGGAGACCGGGACGGATGCAAGTTTTGAAAACATGATGATGCAATGCACATGATGACATGATGAAATGCAACACGCAAGCAAATGACATGGCAACACCGGCGAATAACTGGCAGACACCTGGCGCATCGGTCTCAGGGCGTCACAACACTCCACCACTACGAGAGGATCTCGTCCCGAGATCTAGGATGGCACCGGGAAACGGAAGAGGAAGAGAAAAGGTAAAACTAAGTTGCTTCTTTGACAAACGAGTGAAACCAAGGAACCTTGCGAGGTTGAACAAATTTGAGAAAGAACACAACGAAGGTGAATAAGGTCGAAAACACTCATTTAGAAAAGAGTAACAAAGAACATTGCGAAAAACCTTGAGGTTGAAGGGCAAGATAAATATTGAAACCACTCCGGTTGAAACAAGATAGAAAAAAATAAGAATGATATAATTTGGGTAGCATTCCGACTGAAAAGAAATGGAATTGAATAAGAACTTGGTAAGATGAAAAGATACTTGATGAAATCACAACATACATCCTCCGAAACTATTGAATGCATGGAACAAGGGGTAAGAAAGATCTCAGACAGCACTCTGGTTGAGAAGATATGCAAGGCTTGAGAAGGCAAAAAGAACTAGAAGAGATGACACCACGCTCCAGTTAGATGGATAAGCACAGGAAAGAACATGATCTTTGATGAAACGAGATGATGGTTGAAGAAAGCAATATCACAAAGCCTCCGGAATGATATTGGATCGTCGGAACAAAAGAACGGAGAAGAAAACAACATCTTCTACCTCCGATGAGCTTGAAAAGCATCTTAAAGAGAAGGGTCGCACGGAGTTGTTGGAAAACCAACAACGAAAAGAGTAAACTTGATATGGTCTTATGGGATACATCTCAAATTATGAGGTGACAACCTGCCACTCACGGGAAGAAGAATTGGATTGATATGAACGAGGAGACGAGAAACTTATTCACCGGAAGGGTAAATGAAGAACTTCTGTCATTTATGAGCACCATAAATAGCAACAATCCTTAGGGAAGGCTTTAGGTGAACTATAACCCAAGATAACTCCAACGAAGAGATTGATGGACTTAAAATACCTCATTCTTAACAACATGTGAATCATGAAACATGAACTCAAATTATCAAGAATGACATAATACCACCTCAAAAGATAAAAAGAGAACAATTGCACTCCAGATTGCAAGATGAAGAAAAACTTGAGCTCCTTTGAAAAGAATCTCGATGATCACTTCGAGAAGGAATTAAATCCTTGCTGAACCACCATGTTGAGCCTCCATGAAGAACTCCGGTAATAAAAGTGTGATAAAAAAGGAAGTGAAGGATGAAAAGAATAAGATTGAAACCTTGCAATGATTTAGATGGATCTTTGCGACGAGATAAAGTGGAAACTTGGAACTTCGGAAAGAAAGATGAGCAAAAGAAAACAAGAATATGTATGATGAACCACTCCGGAATAAGGAATTGAATCAACTCGATGAAACAAGAATAAGAATTACATTATGCTTATCCTTTACCAATTCGAATTGATGACAACCAATGGAATTGGCATACTACTTATTCTCGTAGAAAGGATTAAGATAGATAATGCGCAAACTTGAAGAGGCCTTCGATGATCTGCCGATAGGATTTGAAAGAACGGAAGTATGATAACGTAAGGAGAGGAATCTTGAACAAGCCACCATAAGAATTGAAAATGAACGAAGAAAAGATAAAGAAACATCGGAAAGAATTAGCAAATGAACGAAGAAGCTTGAGGGGATTTAGGTACATGAGAATGAAGAGATCAAGAACTGATTAGAGGATATTTGATCGATGCACCGGTAAGATTTGGAGAATGTGAGCTGCCAGCTGAAATGAATAATATTTGAAAATATGGCCTTCGGAGGAAAGAAATGGAAAACAACTCAAGAAATGCTTCGGATGGGTGAAAAGAATTCTCACAATCAAAACAATTATGAGAGGATGGCCTCGAATTAGAACCACGAATCTCTGAGAGAACGGATAAGATATAGAGGTAAAACTCTTCTTCGGTCTTCAAATGTTGAGAATGACGATGAGAAACACCACAATGAATTGTTGAGGCACTCCGGAATGAAGAATGGAAAGGTTGAGCCAACGATGAAAAGAATTTGGAAAATCTTGGAGAAAGACATTTGACTGATGTCAATTCATTCTTACGTCAAACTTTGAAATGAATTTGAGACTAACTCCGGGAGAATAAAAAGAGTCAGGTAAGATCCTGTAAAAAGACCTGTGGGTTAGGGCCCACTCAAAAAAAAACATCGTAGAACGATTTAAAAGAGAGAATGCGACGGTTGAATTAAAAGGCTTGAATGAGATAAACATCCTCAAAATAGGATTAATGGATCTTGAATGACAAGACGATCCTTCTGAGATATCTTCAGCACTCCGGAACAATTGAATAGCGAGAGGTGAATGATTAAGAATTACACCGGCATGAGAAAACATTGAAACGAGGAAATGATATGATCAACAAAGCTTGACTTGAAATCACCGGAGATGAAAAGTATGAAGAATGACGAACTTGAAGCTCCATTAGAATCTTCCTGAGAATCACCGGATAAGAACATTGACGGAAAAGAATGGAGAGACTTCACAAGAATAAAATGATACTTGATTAAGAAATCTGGGTCCTTGAAGAGAAAGGGGGGGTGGGCGGGAAAACAAAGGCAGCTTGGCGACGCATGAAACAAACACCGTTGAGAAGGCTTGAGTTGATCTTGCGGATGTTGAAATGATCAGATCCACTTGAAGAGAAACACGTCGGTTGAAAAGAAATTGGCATGACAATCTCGATTATCATGAGGGATTAGTATTCACATAGGAATATGAGAACACCGCTTGGGGAAGGTATGGAATCAACACTTGACATTGAAGCAACTCGAATACCACAACTCAAAATAAAACAAAGGATTGGCTTGCGGAATAAGCCGGAACAAACATATGATAGAGATTTCGTCCAAAGTTTTTGTGGTGGGGCCTACACGGGCTTGATCGTACAGCACCATCATGTACAAGGCAGTGCACATGACATACGAAGCGTCCCCGAGTCGGCATAGCCAAGGACTCTTTAAGACACAACGAGACCACTGTAAAACCAACCGTGGATAGGAGGACCACTAGACGTCGAACCCCAATTTCATATCATACATCTGACGGAAAGATATCCTAGGAGCTACTTGAATTCCCACTTATAAACTCCCGAAACTTTTCGGTTATGCAATCAGGTGTTGGGGATACAGGGGAAGCATAATATCTCACCTAAAACTAGCAAATCCTACATCCAGCTGTATCCATCCTTCAACACATAACCAAGTAACCTTCGGAAATCATCTACCTCAACCTTCGAAAAGCATCCATTATACGAGTTATGGCAATACTCCCGAACTCCCGCCCCAGTACTGGGTGGCATCGAGGTTATCTCACCAACAACTGCATAAAAAAGATTTTCGATGTCGACGAAACTAAACTCAGGTATTCCAGAACTGCAACGATAAAATTGTGACGACAACACCTCGAAGCTCAACTCCCCGGGACACTGCCACAACCCCTAAATGACATGAGACACCAAGAACAATGTTCTCGTCACAAAACCATCGGAACGATTCCAAGATACCCGCGTGATCCTAAATTTTTTTTAATGAAATTTGAGAAGAGAAGAGTCAAAACTCTACGTCAGGATGCCTCACCAGAGCGACGAAGGGACTGAGGAGTAAAAAGAATTCCTAACTCTCTGATATATATAATCCTATAAGACTCAGAACATTTCTAGACTCAACAACGACAGCGATTCGATCAAGCAGGGGGCTCCTAAGGTCGGGGAAGGCTCTGATTACCAACTTGTAACGCCCTCGATGCGGCTATATCTCCCACGTGTCGAAGCACGACTTAGAGGCATAACCGCATTGAAAGCAATGTCGCAAGTGAGGTAATCTTCACACAACCCATGTAATACATAAGGGAAAGAGATACATAGTTGGCTTACACTCGCCACTTCACACAATTACATGAATAAAGCATTACGTCAATCAGATACAATCAAGGTCCGACTACAGAACCAAAATAAAAGAAGACTACCCCAAATGCTACACAGATCCCCGATCGACCCTAACTGGGCTCCACTACTGACCAACTAGAATCAAAACAACACAAAGGACAAGATCTTCATCGAGCTCCTCCTTGAGCTTGGTTGCATCATCTGCACGGTTCAACGGCACCTGCAAGCTGGTTTTTGGAACTATCTGTGAGTCACGGGGACTCAGCAACCTCACACCCTCGCGATCAAGACTATTTAAGCTTATAGGTAAGGCAAAGGTATGAGGTGGAGCTGCAGCAAGCGACTAGCATATTTGGTGGCTAACATACGCAAATGAGAGCGAGAAGAGAAGGCAAAAGCACGGTCGAACAACTATGATCAAGAAGTGATCCTAGAACAACCTACGCCAAACATAACTCCAACACCGTGTTCACTTCCCGGACTTCGCCGGAAAGAGACCATCACGGTTACACACGCGGTTGATATATTTTAATTAAGATCAACTTCAGGTTTTCTACAACCGGACATTAACAAATTCCCATCTGCCCATAACTGCGGGCACGGCTTTCGAAAGTTCAAAACCCTGCAGGGGTGTCCCAATTTAGCCCATCACAAGTTGCTCTAGTTTCATATATATTTCATTTTTTTGTGTGCTTTGCACTGCATGTAGCTGCTAGAACGTGTTGCATGCTCACGCGGGATAGCAGGCTAGCCTATCAATAATTACATCTGCATGCAGCATTATGGCAAGTTGTAATGAAGGTTACCCGAACTTTAATTATGAGATACCCTACAACACAAATGAAAGCACACCAAGGAGCAGGGCCGGCATTAATATAACGCGCTACTACGTGTGCACCACACCCACCCAACGTCAATCAATCAGGACTGGACAGCCGACATGCATTTAACTCCATAGCGAGGCAAATTAAAAGGCCCATCAATTCCACCCAGCTCCCCTACAGCCCATCATGGCTCTCAGCAAATCCTATTACTAGTACTACTAGTAGTGTTGTTTCCAGTGTGATTACCCTTTCAACTTGTTCTCTCGTGTGGCGTCGCTGGTCTCCTTTTCCATGAAATCAGCGAGCAATGAAAAACTTCTAAAATCCAACTAGCTGTGCAAAGAAAAAAAAGGGATACGGCAACCAAATCTTAGCTCCCAACCCATCCAACTTTATCATCAATGGCTACGTATCTGTTTTCTATCCACTCATGTTTTTCTTGTCTGAATCCACAAGGTCTGTTCCTTGGCCAACATCAACCTAATCCAACAAATCTGCAAATTTGTTGACGGTGGGCACATTCTCTCGTAGGCAAAGACCCGTTGAACTCCGTTTCTGTAGAAGCATCTCTTCTTCCTTTGTTTCTCCACATGACAAGGCTTGGAGAAGATCTACAGTATGAGCCAACAGCGAGCGCGCGTGCTTAATGATATCTACCCAACGTCAAGAGCAGTTATGCCATCGCCTCCACTATGACGTGGGCCGCTCATAAACAAGCATGTATTCCTACGAACATAAAGTGTGTACTAAAAAAATGTTCAGTGCATATTAAAGAAATTGTCATTGTGTATAACTAAAAAAGTTCATCATATATAAAAAAGCTCACTGCATATTAAAAATGTTCAATTTATACTACAAAAAGTTAGTGTATATTCAGAAAATGGTCATCATATGTTAAAGGATTGTTCACTGTATATTAAAATATTTTTTGTATTCATTAAAAAAATTCTAATTTGAAAACATGAATAATTTTTTTTGTGAAAAAACGCAAAAAATGTTAAGGAATAAAAAACATTTTAAGCCTATTAGAAGCTAGCGATCAGAGAGGTACTTGTAAAATTTTGCTACCGGACGCATAAGCTACATCGAACACTGCATTTCGTACATCCAACACTGCATAAGTATGTGGAGAGTGTTGTTGATGACTGCCCTGTCAGGAAGAAAGTCCACCTCGCAGCTAGGTATGTGGGGAGTGCAGCACAGGGGCTAGGATTCTACCATGTTGATGTCCCAGATGTCAATGATCAGCACCTGGGTAGTCTGAAAAATGTTGGGATAGTGCTTGTAGAATCTGGAGAGGTCAACAAAAAGGAACTAGCAGAGGAATTTGCTGACATCTATAAAACCAATTGGCCATGGCCTATCAATGCTCTAGATGATTGGACTTTCTTGGTGAAATTTCCTCCAGAAATAGATGTAGCTCATGTGGCGAGCTATCCCTGTTTCGGTTTAAAGAAGGACAATGTGATTGTCAATGTAGAGGTCTGGAAAGGTAATGTAGAAGCAGAGGATGACTTGCAGGAGATCTGGATCAAAATCGGGAAAATGAACCCTAAATGGTGTGAATGGTCAATGCTTGATCAAATCACTTCCACCCTGGGGGTGTTGCTGGACGTAGATTGGCAGCACAACTTCAAATCCTTCTATGAGACAGTCAGGGTCAATATCTCGTGCAAGGACCATACTAAAATTCCAACAGAGAGGCTTTTTGGCATAAAAGGTAAAATCTACATACTGTTGTTTGAAGTTGAGTCAACTGACAGTGATGAAGCCATAGCTGCAACCAACCCTTCAATGGACACCAATACTTCCTTGGAAACAATGTCCAAAGATAGTGCCTCAAATGATGGGAGATCCCAGCATGGATCCAGGACTGGCTCTGATTCGGGCTCACTTACTGGTACCGGTAACTCTGCCCACAGATCTCAAGTTACAGGGCAACAACACTCCCATGAGGCCTCCACCCCAACCTCCATGCTTAGAAACCAACTGCCTGAATCTCAGTACCTACCCAGGATACAAGCTCTTGAACAATTGCTCAATTCAGAGCAAGGTGACTCTGTGGGATTCAACATGTTGAGGGAAATGGAACTGGTGGGGGAAGATGAGATTGAGACTGATGATGAGAATGAAGTTTTGGATACCACCACTGTAAATAATCAACACCCGCTTGAAGAGCAATATGAGATTGATTTTCCTGCCATGAACACTGCTACTGACACCAAGAAGTGGGGCCCTATCCAAGCTGCCAGGACAAGTTGAAGGATTGCTGGGGATAAGAGGACCATCATGGAAAAAGCCCAGCAGCTCAAAGAAGTCCAGAAACCACATGGTAAGGATCAAAACTCTTTTAACATGTTTTATGATCCTGCTTTTCTTTCAGTTGCCACTAGCATTGGTGTAGAGGTTGATCTTAGACAAGAAACTAGTGTTTCTTCTTCACACACTGTGGTGGAACTGAACAAAAGTCAGACCTTGACTGAAGGTCATGTGTCTGAACTTGCAATATAGGCTGCTGAGCAGCCTATCGCTATTGACCCACCATCAAGTCCTAATGAGGGTCTCTGGTCACTAGTTAGGAAGAATAGGCGGGGCAAGCACCCCAGGACAGAAGTGATTAAATGAATGCCCTATTCTGGAATGTAAGAGGTATTTCATCTGCAGGCAGAAAACCTCTCATCATAGACACTTTAGCCAAAACCCATGCCAATATCATAGGTTTTCAGGAAACCAAAAAGGAGGAGTTCTCCCCTTCCTATCTTAAATCTTTAATTCGACACAGAGATTTTGCCTGGCATCACCTCCCTGCCACAGGCACTGCTGGAGGCATCCTGGTGGGAGTGGATCAAGATGTCTTTGAGGTGATCTCCTGGTCACATTTAAATTTTTCTGTCAGCTGTGAGCTAAGACACAAAGGCCCGGGTCATATATTTAGGGTGGTTGTAGTATATGGATCCTCTTATGAAGAGGGCAAGGCAGCTTTTATTTTCTGAGCTGCACTCCTTGTTTGTAGACAATCACTTGCCCACCCTAATTGGAGGGGATTTTAATCTAGTTAGGAATGCCAAAGAGAAAAGTAATGGAGTAATCAATCATAGATGGAGCAATAATTTCAATGCCTGGATTGAGATCTGGGGACTGCTAGAGATCAAGCTCTCTAGCAGAAAATTCACTTGGGCAAATAACCAAGTGGACCTCATCATGTCTACTATTGATAGACTCTTCTGCAATACTGACATGGATGCTCTTTTTCCTCGAGCTACTTGTAGATCCTTACCTAGATGTGGTAGTGACCACACCCCCCTTGTGACGCCCGGGTAATTAAACTACAGTGATCCTCTGCTAGTGATGCCACGTCACCTCGATTATAGTCGCTAATCTCGAGTTAGTTCGAAACCGATTCAAATTCAAATTGAAAATTTGGTAAATAATAAAAGTTTTCAAACATTAAAATAAAATTGTTCGGTTTGTACTAGATATTACATAGATAATTATGGTGTAGAAGACACAGTTTTATAAGATGCATAAATATTTTAAATTGAATTAAAACAGAGGAGAAAATAAATAAAAGAAAACAAAAAAACAAAGAAAAAAAACAGAAGACCAGAACCCCCCCCCCCCCGCTGGGCCATGAGGCCCAGCTAGCTAGCCAGCCAACCGGCCCACCCCGGCCGTGGCCTATATGGCCTGCCTCTCCATTCCCCGAACCCTAGACCCCCAACCCCATTCCTCTCCTCCCTCGCTCCCCACGCGCCGCCACACACTAGCGCGCGCGCAGGGCAGCGCCCAAGCCCGTGCTCCTCCTACCTCCCGCCCCGTCGCCCGTTGCCGCCCCGGCGCGCCTCCGTCCTCCCCCGCGACGCCACCTCGCCGGAGCCGCCCCATCGTCTTCACCGGCGTCGCCACGCCCTGCCCCGCGTCGGACGCCACCTCGACCCCCCTCCTCGCCGGACCTCGCGTCCTCGGCCTCTTCCCCACCGGCCGCCAGCAAGCCTCGGCGCCCCCTCTCACCATCAACGCTGGTGAGGCCCTGGGCCTCTCCCCTTCTCTGCTTCCCGTCTTGCTCGCGGTCACCGCACGGTAGACGCCCCCACACGCGCGCCCGCGGTGAGCACGCTCTCACCGTGCCCCGCACGCCCTTTGCGCCGAGCCCCCCCCACCCCCCCCCGTGCCTGAGTCATCCTCGCCCTGCGCTGCCTCCCTGCACCGATCACGACGGCCGTCGCGCCTCGCCCGTCCGCCCGTGCTCGCCTTCCCGTGCACACTCGCCGACGCCCCGTGCTGAGGCTCCGCGCGCGCCGTGCTCGCCCACCGCCGCCCGCGTCGTCCGGGCTTGCCGTGCCCGTGGCCGGCGCCTCCCCCTGTCGATCTGGGCGCTCGCCCAGTCGGGCGCCGACGCCCAGCGCCCGCACCCGCAGCAACCGCATGCCCGTTAGCCCCGAGGGCCCTATGACAAAGGGGGCCCGCCCCCAAAACGTTAAAAAAAGTATATAAAAATAAATAAAACAATAATTAAAATAAAAATAAATTTAATTAATTAATTAATTAATTAAGTTAATTAACCTTAATTAATTAATCTAATTAACCTGATAGCTTAATTAAACAGTAATTAGTTTAACTAAATCCTAATTAACCTAATAGAGTATGACAGGTGGGTCCCATTGGACCCACGCGTCAGTTTGACCCAGTCAACCCCTGTTGACTGCTGATGTCAGCATGACGTCATGCTGACGTCATAAATCCATTTTCCGAATTAATTAAATAATTAAATAAATTCCAGAAATTAATAAAATCTTTAGAAAATCATATCTTTTAATCCGTAACTCGGATTAAAATATTTTCAACATGAAAGTTGCTCAGAACGACGAGACGAATCCGGATACGCAGTCCGTTCGTTCGCCACACACCCCTAACCTATCGAACTCGCAACTTTCCCCCTCCGGCTCCTCTGCCCGAAAACGCGAAACACCGGGAATACTTTCCCGGATGTTTCCCCCCTTAACCGGTACCACCTCATACCACGTTAGGGCACACCTAGCACCGCTCATTGTCACGTCACGCATCGTCGTGTTTATGTTTGCATTGTATTCATTGTTTCTTCCCCCTCTTATCTCCGGTAGACTACGAGACCCACGCTGATGCCACCGAGTACGACTACGTCACCGACGACCCCTCCTTGTCTGAGCAACCAGGCAAGCCCCCCCTTTGATCACCAGATATCGCCTACTCTTCTCTATACTGCTTGCATTAGAGTAGTGTAGCATGTTACTGCTTTCCGTTAATCCTATTCTGATGCATAGCCTGTCATTGCTGCTACAGTCATTGATACCTTACCCGCAATCCTAAATGCTTAGTATAGGATGCTAGTGTTCCATCAGTGGCCCTACACTCTTGTCCGTCTGCCATGCTATACTACTGGGCTGTGATCACTTTGGGAGGTGATCACGGGCGTATACTATATACTTTACACAGTTACATTACCTGTGATACTGTTCGGAGATGGGGGCTGAAGGGGCAGGTGGCTCCATCCCGGTAGAGGTGGGCCTGGGTTCCCGACGGCCCCCGACTATTACTTGTGGTGGAGCGGCAGGGGAGGTTGAGACCACCTAGGAGACAGGTGGGCCTGGCCCTGTTCGGCGTTCGCGGATACTTAACACGCTTAACGAGATCTTGGTATTTGATCTGAGTCGGCTACGAGCCTATACGCACTAACCATCTACGCGGGAGTAGTTATGGGTATCCCGGCGTCGTGGTATCAGCCGAAGCCTTCTTGACGTCAGCGACTGAGTGGCGCGCGCCGGGTTGGACTGCGTTAACGCAACTTCCTTTGTAATGGAGGTTGCTAGGTCTACTCACCGGCCGCGTACGCAACGTGCAGGTGTGCAATGGGCGATGGGCCCAGACCCCTGCGTGCATAGGATTTAGACCGGCGTGCTGACCTCTCTGTTGTGCCTAGGTGGGGCTGCGACGTGTTGATCTTCCGAGGCCGGGCATGACCCAGGAAAGTGTGTCCGGCCAAATGGGATCGAGCGTGTTGGGTTATGTGGTGCACCCCTGCAGGGAAGTTAATCTATTCGAATAGCCGTGATCTTCGGTAACAGGACGACTTGGAGTTGTACCTTGACCTTATGACAACTAGAATCGGATACTTAATAAAACACACCCTTCCAAGTTCCACAGACAACCCGGTGATCGCTTTTCTACAGGGCGACGAGAGGAGGATCGCCGGGTAGGGTTATGCTATGCGATGCTACTTGGAGATGCTACTTGAAGATGCTACTTGGAGGACTTCAATCTACTCTCTCCTACATGCTGCAAGACGGAGGCTGCCAGAAGCGTAGTCTTCGACAGGATTAGCTATCCCCCTCTTATTCTGGCATTCTGCAGTTCAGTCCACTGATATGGCCTCCTTACACATATACCCATGCATATGTAGTGTAGTTCCTTGCTTGCGAGTACTTTGGATGAGTACTCACGGTTGCTTTCTCCCCCCTTTTTCCCCTTTTCCTTTCTTTCTGGTTGTCGCAACCAGATGCTGGAGTTCAGGAGCCAGACGCCACCGTCGACGACGACCCCTACTACACCGGAGGTGCCCCTACTACGTGCAGCCCGCTGACGACGACCAGGAGTAGTTAGGAGGATCCCAGGCAGGAGGCCTGCGCCTCTTTCGATCTGTATGCCAGTTTGTGCTAGCCTTCTTAAGGCAAACTTGTTTAACTTATGTCTGTACTCAGATATTGTTGCTTCCGCTGACTCGTCTATGATCGAGCACTTGTATTCGAGCCCTCGAGGCCCCTGGCTTGTATTATGATGCTTGTATGACTTATTTTATTTGTAGAGTTGTGTTGTGATATCTTCCCGTGAGTCCCTGATCTTGATCGTACACATTTGCGTGCATGATTAGTGTACGATTGAATCGGGGGCGTCACAAGTTGGTATCAGAGCCGACTGCCTGTAGGAATCCCCTTTCCAACTCCTTGGCCGAAGTTGAGTCTAGCCATTGCAAAACTTTTACTAACTTGGCTGTGTGCCTTACGGGCCCACGTCGCCATTGGGTGGTACTAGGATCTTTTACTCCTCGACCTTTACTCTGGGACTCTGAGCTCTCTTCTATTCGGGTTAAATGATTTCGCTAAAAACAAAACTAACTTTAGGTTCTCGCAAGTACTTTCTCCCGGAGAGCCACTTGTTACCGATGACCGCCTGCTGCACCAGAAGATTCCGAAGATACTCTATGATGTGCTCTCGAGACTATGTGCCATCGCTTTTGCAATTCACTTCCATCGATAAATCCCTCTGGATAACTACTTACACCTATCGTTCATATTGTCATCCCCAGTTGCTCTTGTTATTACAAGATGTCCTGAAATACTCTTCGATATTCCGAGAATTCTTTACGCTTACTGCCCTGCAGTTCCTTGCTGCATGAATACCCCTACGGATAATTACTCGCGCTTGCCGAGTATCCGCTCATCCCCAGTTGTTCTTGTGTTTCACAAAAGTCTTCAAATAATATTCGATCTTCCGAAAACCCTCTGGAGCCTTTGGCTCTTGAAATTCTTGCTTGCTTGCATTATGGTTAATCCCATAAGTCTCGTAGTCTTAATGACATTCATTGTCATTATCATTTTGAGTCTGTTGACTCAATATGTTTGCGAATACACGCAATCATCATTGATCCTTATAAATTACCTTTCCGGCTGAGCTTCCATTCTTTTAACTGGAGTTGGTTCTCGACCAATCCAATTGTCGTTGGTTGTACCCTAAGGCTATTCAACTTATCCATCCCTAATCAGAGCATTGCTTTTGATCCCTTGATTTGGAAATCATAATTCCTTTGCATTTGACAATTGAGTTAGTCAGTTGTTTCTATAATCTGATCTCCTTGCATTCTTCTTCCTCTAGTTGAGTACCGATACTCGTATCAGATCCCTTGTGGACCATCAAGTCCTTTGTTGGATTTATCTGACAACGCCCTTCATATTCAATAACCTTGTGAGCCTTTCCTCGGATACATAATGCCTTTGGTAAATTGTATCCTCTGCTTTTCTCAACCATGCTCTGCCATCGAGTTTGTGTTATTTACTCTTGAAACTTGTGGTATATGTTTCTAAGAAGCCCCTATGGGTTGAACATATGCCTTCTCTAAACCGTGTGAACCCGAAAGTTTTCACGAGTCATACCCTTCTGGTGCTTCACCAGACAAAATTTCAACACTACAACTTCATCGAACGTGAGAAGTGAATGAAAGGTTATGCATTGGAGAAGTGGGAGTCGACCTTGAACTTGTGTTCATGCCCATGGACGCGATATATATCCTATCATGAAAGCTTCTTGTAACAATAACTATTTCCTTGATAACTAACCTATGGTATCTGTGAATTGATCCCTTGCAACCGTGGTTCCGACCATGATTGTTCTTCTTTGATCTCATTTCTCGGACAAGTTAAAACAATTGTCTTCTATGGATCAATACACCAGTCCAACCTCTATTTTGATCTGTCGTCGGGTATTACCCCCTGGTATCTCGAGATTATCATGGAACTGCATAACTTCTTATGAGTTCTTCATCAAGTGCTACGTTCCCACTGATTCCAATTTTTCACGGGCTCTGAATTACTAAACACTCAAAGACACCAATATCTGAACCGAGTCCACACTATGGTTCAACAACCCTTCGGTAAGCTTCTATAAGTACGAGTTTGTACCCGATCACGCCATTCCTAGCCTGTTTGGCTATATCATTGTCGTGACGATTCTAACTGTGCTACCTGGTCCTTATTCTCGGAGCACCAATTTTCGACGATGAACTAACCTTACGTCGATCCTCATCGTCATATCATTTCGCCTTGAACAACAAGCTTGGTTTCGAGTTTGTGTCGTACCCTTGGTTCCAATAACCTTTCACTTCATCATTACTTGACTTGATGTCGTTACCGATCGATTACATCTTCATGAACTCTCGCGACAAAGGTGTCGTGATCATCAACATTCTGAGCTCATCCAGGATATCAATTGAATTCATGATGAGACATACCATCCTTGCCCTCGATGAATTGTGTTATCGTCGACCACTTTATTGCCCTCCCACCAACACAAGCTTGTTCATGTTTGGTGTTATACCTTGAGTTCCTTGCTATCCAGCAATTGTTCTTCTTTACCTTGGAGTATTACTATCCTTTATGTCAAGAATGTTCTGAGATTTGTTCCACCTCTTGAGAATTCTTGACATAGAAATACTTCTCACCATCACCATTCTATCTTGGTCCCCGTGTTAATTCCAACAAGTGAACGGTGTTGTTTGGATTCTTTCCTTCTAGAAACCCTTTTTTTTAAGTAATGGTCGAGTTTCATTCTAATTCTTTTGTTCGTCAAGTCACCACTCTAACATTAATCGTGCAACCCAACCCATATTCGGGTGCACCTTTCAACCAAGGTTTAATTGAATATGTTTCCTCGAGCATACATCATTATACCATTTGATCTGACAAATGTTATCTCCTTGTTCACATAATTGTGGAAATACATCTTGTCGGAAATCTCGATGGATTATCACCGAGCCCATCAGCCACCTCCTCCTCTCCTTGGTTTAATGATGAACTATTGTTTCAGGAACCCACTCCCATAGTTCATTTCCTGAGAATCCTGAAATGTCATTTCGTCTATTTGTGTTGCACCTTTTATTCTCGGACATCCTGAGTCTGAGGT
This sequence comes from Triticum aestivum, assembly GCF_018294505.1. Classification (NCBI taxonomy): domain Eukaryota; kingdom Viridiplantae; phylum Streptophyta; class Magnoliopsida; order Poales; family Poaceae; genus Triticum; species Triticum aestivum. The sequence goes on from NC_057806.1 coordinate 570,263,805, forward strand.
ATCATTACACCAATCGTATCTGAATCTCGGTCAGATATGATGGTTGGGACAACTTTCCAAGAGTTATGTTGTTGGCCCTTTGATGACCTGGTAACAGGATGTCATGCCTAGCACCCCCCCCCCCCGGCTGGAGGACCTATCATTATAGTTTCCTTTTTAACAAGGTTAACCATTCTTCCATGAGGAAATTATAAGACTTATTCTACAAGTTGTTCTTGATGTATCCTTCGTGTATCCGTAGTCCGACCTTTGCTTGAAGACCATGTCAATGCTATCTCGAAGCTTGTCTGTGGTACTCCGATTTTCAATAAGAGCATTTGAAGCCCAATGCTAAATGTTTCTTGCTCAATTATCCGAACACCATTGTATGGGTAATGGCATGGAATTTCTCTTCCCTTTTCTAAAGGGGTTTGCTATGTTATATCCCGTCATGGATATCATGCTTTGCTTGCCCTTGGGAAGGATATACCCCTGAAATATGTGTTTAAACACATTTTCCTTTCCATTGAGTTGTTAATCTGATAAACACCTTTTCCTTTCCATTATTTTGACTAACCTTTCTGGTGATCATTATGATCTAAGCAGTATTAATCCCCTGCTTATGTTAACACCTCAGAGTGCAATTCTGTCAGTAAGGCCCTGTTGCTATTGTTGATGACATTCCGATAACCACCGATGGAGGAGAACTTTGCCTATTGGCCCGCCTCGTTTCAACGAGCAGGAAATTGGTTCTCTTCGTCCCTCGCCCTTGGTACCGACGTTGTTACCGACATAACTGACAGGTTATTCTCTGGCATGCCTTGCTATCATAACCGTGCAAGATGTCACCGCTCTTTCAACGTTTAACCCACATGGTGGGCCCATAACCCACAGTTTCACAGGATCGAAACCTAACTCTCCTTTACACCCTAGTGTCAAAGTTATTCCTCACACTTGGCTTCGTATGTAACTCACGGGCCACCTGCCACTATTCGGGTATCAGACGCAATGCTTACTCTCGCTGCTCTGAACCTCTGTCTCCCTCTGGTTCAGACTTCGAGCAACTACCTATCCGCTTGGAACCTCTTATGGTACCTTCGTACCTTACTCTCGATGTATTTTATATGTTCAACTCGAGAGATAATCTTATGCTCATTCTTATGTTAACCCCAGATGGTTTCCCTCATAAACATTCTGTCTTAGCTGAGCTGCCCCTTACCTATTCGTAAGCACGATGGAGTCCCCGAAGAAAGGACGACAACTTCATCATGATGACCTGAAACAGCGGAATGGAAGACATCAACGCTATGGATCGACCTCTTCGAGAAGAGCAACCAAAGACGAGAAGATTCGTTAGAATTTCGTAACCAAATCCCTTCCCCCCTTATAACCGCTCCTAAATTTCGGGACGAGATTTCTTGTAGTGGAGGAGAATTGTGACGCCCGGGTAATTAAACTACAGTGATCCTCTGCTAGTGATGCCACGTCACCTCGATTATAGTCGCTAATCTCGAGTTAGTTCGAAACCGATTCAAATTCAAATTGAAAATTTGGTAAATAATAAAAGTTTTCAAACATTAAAACAAAATTGTTCGGTTTGTACTAGATATTACATAGATAATTATGGTGTAGAAGACACAGTTTTATAAGATGCATAAATATTTTAAATTGAATTAAAACAGAGGAGAAAATAAATAAAAGAAAACAAACAAAACAAAGAAAAAAAACAGAAGACCAGAACCCCCCCCCCCCCCCCCCGCTGGGCCATGAGGCCCAGCTAGCTAGCCAGCCAACCGGCCCACCCCGGCCGTGGCCTATATGGCCTGCCTCTCCATTCCCTGAACCCTAGACCCCCAACCCCATTCCTCTCCTCCCTCGCTCCCCACGCGCCGCCACACACTAGCGCGTGCGCAGGGCAGCGCCCAAGCCCGTGCTCCTCCTACCTCCCGCCCCGTCGCCCGTTGCCGCCCCGGCGCGCCTCCGTCCTCCCCCGCGACGCCACCTCGCCGGAGCCGCCCCACCGTCTTCACCGGCGTCGCCACGCCCTGCCCCGCGTCGGACGCCACCTCGACCCCCCTCCTCGCCGGACCTCGCGTCCTCGGCCTCTTCCCCGCCGGCCGCCAGCAAGCCTCGGCGCCCCCTCTCCCCATCAACGCTGGTGAGGCCCTGGGCCTCTCCCCTTCTGTGCTTCCCGTCTTGCTCGCGGTCACCGCACGGTAGACGCCCCCACACGCGCGCCCGCGGTGAGCACGCTCTCACCGTGCCCCGCACGCCCTTTGCGCCGAGCCCCCCCCCTCCCGTGCCTGAGTCATCCTCGCCTGCGCTGCCTCCCTGCACCGATCACGACGGCCGTCGCGCCTCGCCCGTCCGCTCGTGCTCGCCTTCCCGTGCACACTCGCCGACGCCCCGTGCTGAGGCTCCGCGCGCGCCGTGCTCGCCCACCGCCGCCCGCGTCGTCTGGGCTTGCCGTGCCCGTGGCCGGCGCCTCCCCCTGTCGATCTGGGCGCTCGCCCTAGTCGGGCGCCGACGCCCAGCGCCCGCACCCGCGGCAACCGCATGCCCGTTAGCCCCCAGGGCCCTATGACAAAGGGGGCCCGCCCCCAAAACGTTAAAAAAAGTATATAAAAATAAATAAAACAATAATTAAAATAAAAATAAATTTAATTACTTACTTATTTAATTAAGTTAATTAACCTTAATTAATTAATCTAATTAACCTGTTAGCTTAATTAAACAGTAATTAGTTTAACTAAATCCTAATTAACCTAACAGAGTATGACAGGTGGGTCCCATTGGACCCACGCGTCAGTTTGACCCAGTCAACCTCTGTTGACTGCTGATGTCAGCATGACGTCATGCTGACGTCATAAATCCATTTTCCGAATTAATTAAATAATTAAATAAATTCCAGAAATTAATAAAATCTTTAGAAAATCATATCTTTTAATCCGTAACTCGGATTAAAATATTTTCAACATGAAAGTTGCTCAGAACGACGAGACGAATCCGGATACGCAGTCCGTTCGTTCGCCACACACCCCTAACCTATCGAACTCGCAACTTTCCCCCTCCGGCTCCTCTGCCCGAAAACGCGAAACACCGGGAATACTTTCCCGGATGTTTCCCCCCTTAACCGGTAGCACCTCATACCACGTTAGGGCACACCTAGCACCGCTCATTGTCACGTCACGCATCGTCGTGTTTATGTTTGCATTGTATTCATTGTTTCTTCCCCCTCTTATCTCCGGTAGACTACGAGACCGACGCTGATGCCACCGAGTACGACTACGTCACCGACGACCCCTCCTTGTCTGAGCAACCAGGCAAGCCCCCCCTTTGATCACCAGATATCGCCTACTCTTCTCTATACTGCTTGCATTAGAGTAGTGTAGCATGTTACTGCTTTCCGTTAATCCTATTCTGATGCATAGCCTGTCATTGCTGCTACAGTCATTGTTACCTTACCCGCAATCCTAAATGCTTAGTATAGGATGCTAGTGTTCCATCAGTGGCCCTACACTCTTGTCCGTCTGCCATGCTATACTACTGGGCTGTGATCACTTTGGGAGGTGATCACGGGCGTATACTATATACTTTACACAGTTACATTACCTGTGATACTGTTCGGAGATGGGGGCTGAAGGGGCAGGTGGCTCCATCCCGGTAGAGGTGGGCCTGGGTTCCCGACGGCCCCCGACTATTACTTGTGGCGGAGCGGCAGGGCAGGTTGAGACCACCTAGGAGACAGGTGGGCCTGGCCCTGTTCGGCGTTCGCGGATACTTAACACGCTTAACGAGATCTTGGTATTTGATCTGAGTCGGCTACGAGCCTATACGCACTAACCATCTACGCGGGAGTAGTTATGGGTATCCCGGCGTCGTGGTATCAGCCGAAGCCTTCTTGACGTCAGCGACTGAGTGGCGCGCGCCGGGTTGGACTGCGTTAACGCAACTTCCTTTGTAATGGAGGTTGCTAGGTCTGCTCACCGGCCGCGTACGCAACGTGCAGGTGTGCAATGGGCGATGGGCCCAGACCCCTGCGCGCATAGGATTTAGACCGGCGTGCTGACCTCTCTGTTGTGCCTAGGTGGGGCTGCGACGTGTTGATCTTCCGAGGCCGGGCATGACCCAGGAAAGTGTGTCCGGCCAAATGGGATCGAGCGTGTTGGGTTATGTGGTGCACCCCTGCAGGGAAGTTAATCTATTCGAATAGCCGTGATCTTCGGTAACAGGACGACTTGGAGTTGTACCTTGACCTTATGACAACTAGAACCGGATACTTAATAAAACACACCCTTCCAAGTTCCACAGACAACCCGGTGATCGCTTTTCTACAGGGCGACGAGAGGAGGATCGCCGGGTAGGGTTATGCTATGCGATGCTACTTGGAGATGCTACTTGAAGATGCTACTTGGAGGACTTCAATCTACTCTCTCCTACATGCTGCAAGACGGAGGCTGCCAGAAGCGTAGTCTTCGACAGGATTAGCTATCCCCCTCTTATTCTGGCATTCTGCAGTTCAGTCCACTGATATGGCCTCCTTACACATATACCCATGCATATGTAGTGTAGTTCCTTGCTTGCGAGTACTTTGGATGAGTACTCACGGTTGCTTTCTCCCCCCTTTTTCCCCTTTTCCTTTCTTTCTGGTTGTCGCAACCAGATGCTGGAGTTCAGGAGCCAGACGCCACCGTCGGCGACGACCCCTACTACACCGGAGGTGCCCCTACTACATGCAGCCCGCTGACGACGACCAGGAGTAGTTAGGAGGATCCCAGGCAGGAGGCCTGCGCCTCTTTCGATCTGTATGCCAGTTTGTGCTAGCCTTCTTAAGGCAAACTTGTTTAACTTATGTCTGTACTCAGATATTGTTGCTTCCGCTGACTCGTCTATGATCGAGCACTTGTATTCGAGCCCTCGAGGCCCCTGGCTTGTATTATGATGCTTGTATGACTTATTTTATTTGTAGAGTTGTGTTGTGATATCTTCCCGTGAGTCCCTGATCTTGATCGTACACATTTGCGTGCATGATTAGTGTACGATTGAATCGGGGGCGTCACACCCCTCCTCTGGGACTCTGGGATTGATGTCCAACCTAGGAAAAGTAGTTATAAGATGGAAAAATGGTGGCTGCTTAGAGCTGATTTTTCTGATCTTATTCACAAAATCTGGTCTGAACCAAACAATGCCATCTCTAGCATAGACAACTGGCAGATCAAGATTAGAAGCCTCAGGAGAGTCACTAAAGGCTGGAACTCCAATGAAGAGGCTAACCTTAGGAGATATAAGAAAATCTTAGTGGGGGAATTTGACACTTTGGTTGTTAAATCTGAAACCTCTGATCTTTCTGAAGAGGAGTTCAACAGAATGAAATTCATTCATACTAAACTCCAGAAAATTTGGCTTCAGGAAGAAACTAAAGCTAAACAGAGATCTAGGGATAGAGATATTAAAGAAGGGGATAGGAACACTGCATACTTCCATGCAGTGGCTAATCAAAGAAGGAGGAGAACCCGCATCCACTCTTTAGATGGCCCTGATGGGCCTGTCAATGACATTAAAGATATGCTTGGAGTGGCAGGAGACTTCTATAAAGATCTTTTTAAAAAAGAGCACAACAGTGGCTTCACACTGAGCTCTGATTTTTTCTCTGCAGAGGAGTTAGTCACACCTGCAGAGAATGAGACCCTAGAATCACCTTTTACTGAAGAAGAGATAAAAAAAGCAGTCTTTGACTCTTACCCTGATGGTGCCCCTGGACCAGATGGGATTCCTTTCTTCTTCTATCAACACTTTTGGGAGTTGATTAAGGTGGACCTAATAGCCATGTTTAATGATTTCCATAAGGGAGAGTTGGACATACATAGACCTAACTTTGCCATGCTTACTCTCATCCCTATGGAACCTGATGCTACTTCCATGAAAAAGTTTAGACCCATCAGCCTGCTTAACTGTAGTTTTAAATTTTTTACTAAGGTCCTCACCAACAGGTTGACTAGGATCCTCCAGAGGATGATTGCCAGTAACCAATCTGCCTTCCTCAAAGGCAGATACATTCTGGAGAGCGTGGTCACTGCCCATGAACTAGTCCACTCAGTCCACTCTGGGAAAAACAAGGTTTGGTTTTGAAGCTGGATTATGAAAAAGCCTTTGATAAAGTAGACCTTGGTTTCCTCCTAGACCTCCTCAAAAAAAGAGGCTTCGGTGGTACTTGGATTAATTGGATTCAGCAAATCACTCATAATGGCTCGGTTGGGGTCAAAATTAACAATACTGAAAGTAATTTCTTTTTAGCTGGTAAAGGGCTCAGACAAGGGGACCCTATTTCCCCATTACTCTTTAATTTAGTAGTAGATGTGCTGACCAAGATGCTGTCCAAAGCAGCTAGTAGTAACTTGATTGATGGACTGTGTACTGAAGTCTGCAATGGAGGGATTATTTGTCTGCAATATGCTGACGATACCCTTCTCTTTTTAGATAATGACCTTACCTATGCCTCCAACCTCAAAACTATCCTCACTTGTTTTGAGCAGGTTTCTGGCATGAGGATCAACTACTCTAACAGTGAGTTGATCCCAATTAACATGGAAGACTCTGATCTCATGCATTTTCTTACTATCCTGGATTGTAAAGAGGGGTGCTTCCCTATTAAATACCTTGGCATCCCTCTGCACCATGACAAACTTACGAAGGAGGATATCCAACCTCCTATAGATAAAATTATGAAAAGAATTGCTGGTTGGAGAGGTAAGCTCCTCTCTTATAAAGGTAGGCTCGTTCTGATCCAGGCTTGCCTGGCCAGTATTCCAATCTATCTTTTATCCTTCTTCAAGTTCCCAAAATGGGCCATTGAGATGATCAACTCTCAAATGGCCAACTGTTTGTGGAATGATTTTGAAGGCCATAGGAAATTGCATCTAGCCAATTGGAAGATGGTGTGTATGAAGAAAGACTTCGGAGGCTTGGGAATCCCAAACCTCCAAGATGTCAACTTGTGCTTACTAGGTTCCTGGGTGAAGAGATACTATGAGAGTGAAGGAAAACCATGGAAAATGATCATTGATCACAAGTACATGTCTGGTAAGATTAACATATTTGCTCCTAACCAATCCCCCAGTGCCTCCAGATTCTGGAAGGGGCTGAAAACCATCACCCAAGCACTGAAACTTGGTTATAGGTGGAAGGTTGGGTCTGGTGAAAAAGTTAGATTTTGGGAAGACACCTGGTTTGGTACCTCCCCCTTAGCAGTGCAATTCTGGCCTATCTACTCTATATGCAATGAACAAACCAAAAGTGTCAGGGAAGTATGGGATGGTACACAACTTAAGCTCACTTTTAGAAGGAATTTTGATGACAGGCTCATGGAGCAGTGGTATCAGGTAGTGGAGATAACTAGTAGTCTGACCCTTACCAATGAAACTGATGCCCTTATCTGGCAGCTTGAGAACACGGAAGTTTACTCCACTAGCTCACTCTACCATGTGATTAACTTTAGGGGGGTGCAACCAGTCTTCATCCCCTCGGCGTGGAAGCTTAAAATTCCACCAAAAATTCATGTCTTCATGTGGCTCCTTGCCAACAACAAACTAATGACTAGGGATAACCTCAGGAAAAGACAGATTATCAAGCCACTTGAGTGTGTGTTCTGCTCCGAGGCTGAAACATGCTCGCATTTGTTTTTTGACTGTGTGGTCTCTAGACAAATCTGGCCTCTGGTCTCAAACCATTTCGGGGTGGATACTGGAACTGATTTTGAATCAGTGGCCAGACTCTGGATTGCTAACAAAAAACACTCTGCCCTCAACACGGCTAACACTGCTGTACTTTGGTGTATTTGGAAATATAGCAACTCTATGATTTTCAATAACACCTTATGGACGTCCATTAAGCAGGTGATGAGGCTAATTCTAAAAACTATCAAGAGCTGGGTGATCCTGTCCTCGGATGGGGCGGCAGAAAGGCTGGAGGCCTTCACAACACACCTCGCGACCAATCTGAGGCAGCCACTGATGATCAGTGGCTGATCATGAAGCATGCTGGAGCCCCGTTGGTGACTCCATGGGACAAGCTGAAGATCTCGGACGACGCAGTGGGCTTCTCGTCCCCCTCCAAGAAGCGTTTAGAAGCTACATCGATGCCGAGTCCAACCTCGACCCTGGTGGCTGTCTGGTCCCCTCAAGCGGTGGCTGCACCGCCGCTGAAAGCGCGCAAGGCATCCCAGGAGCTGATCTACATTTGATACTGCGTAGTGCCTGTGATCCCTTTGCATTAACTCTGTACTGGCTTAAGCCATTGCTTTCTTTCTGAACTGCTCCTCTTAGTGAGCTGCTGTAATAACTGAATTTGGTTTCATTAATATAATGGAACCGGGGAGGGCTCCCTGTTCTTCTAAAAAAACACTGCATAAGCTACAACCACGGCTAGCTGCACCATCCCACGTGCATTGTGCACATCTAGCGATCACGTATAGGCGGGACGTGCGGGTCTGAGCTGGTTTTTTTTCTGGACTTTGACAAATTAAATCAAACAAACAAGACAAACAATACAAAAATAAGGTAATGCTGACATCGATCTCACATCTAGATGTAACGTTGACGAATCCTCTTATATCTATCGAAGGGCCATTGACCGATCTTTATTAGATGGGAAGAAGAAAAGAAGTATAGGGCTTTTTTTTATCTAAATGAAAGAACGCTAGTTTTTTGAACACAATATAGACGGGAGCGCTCATATACACGCTAGTTATAATGAGGGACCGTGTCCTCTCTAGTGCCTCGAGCAAACAATCATCCGCTCAGAAAGGCTCTACCGAGCAAAAAAGTTGCCACACATGCTTTTAGTAATTGTCATGCTACCCCATAGAGGAATGATATGTTACACATGGGGTCATTCGCTTGGGAGGGTGGCTGGGAATGAACGTTGCGTCGTTCGTTTGACAGGGCGGATGGGAGTGAACAGTGCGCCAACGGGAATTGCCACATTGTCACCGTGTTGAGATTCATGCGTGGGTTGTTTGGACGCCCGAGGGAGCTTTCACTCAGAAAGCTGATCTCAGATAATGTTCTCTCTCATATCATTTTCATCAAAAAAATTACGTTGCATTTTTGTTTTGAGACAATGTTTTCAACCAGGACGCGACATGCATATATACACCGTGATTTGCTTCACTTTTCCAAGTCGGCACTGTCATACCTCCCAATCTTAAAAAATCATATAAAGATAGTAAATATATTAAAGATGCACTACTGTCATGGACTCGCCAATAGGAAGGTTATTAAAAGGCCGAGTGAGTCATGCCCTAATGCCCTAAGGAGTATGAGATTCATCAAAATCCATAAGTTCACTGCAAGTTGTCATATCAATGTCTGGTCCATGGCACCCCAAAATCCATAAGTTTGCCGACAAGGATATATCTCACAAGTACTTCAGGAGAAGTTCCAAATATCCAGTGTCATTGTACAGTGGAATTATGTTGATTAGAAGGTTAACTGATAAACGCACAGAAAACTTCGTTCAAATAGAAGCTCATGGTACATATTTCTACAGTGGGCTTGAGAAGGTTATTTTGCATTGTAAATTCAATCATCTAGTCCATTGAATATGTATACTACAAAATATAGTTATTTAGTTTTCAAATCGGTTAAATTTGTCCATCCTTGGACTTGAAGTAGTTTTATTAATGTCCTGCCATAGTTTCACACAAGTGGCAACTCATTCAAGAATCTTATTTAGAGAAATTAACAAATACACAAATAATAATAGAAAAGAATTATAATTGCAAGTTGAGAACCATGTCAATTATCCCTTTGGCATTTTTATCATGGATTCAAAGTTGCAACATTCACAACAAATTTGATCATTCGCATGCAACAACAATTTTTTTTCTTGTATGTTTACAAGTTGGCCAAAAATATTAACTTTTTCGTTGGAGTGAATAGCATAAAACTACCAAATTTCGTGTTAGGATTCCCAAAAACTACCACAAATTTGCTTGTGACTGATAACTATCAGAATCGGCGTCGGCTGTTTCAAAAAACCCAAATCGCCGAGAACTTAACAATTGATCACGATTATGACAGTCGGGGCCCGCGTGTAAGAGAACTGACTGTTTGACCGTTTGTTTGACCATTAACTGACATGTGGGGCCCGCATGTCAGTGTCTCTTCCTCACAACAAAAGCAAGCAGGTCCCCACAAACATTTAAGAAACACAATCAAGTCCCTGTAAACTTTTAAAGAAAGCAATCGGGTCCCTCTAAACTTTTTAAAGAAGCAATCGAGTTCATCTGGCCGGTGGTGCCTTGGTCGTGTGCCCGCAGCCAAGCTCGCCGGCCAGCAGCCGCCGTGAGAAGCTCACCGGCCAGCAGCCATGGCGCCACCGCGGAGCTCCCTTCCGTCGCTTGTCGACGTCTAGTGCGCGCGGGTGTCGATGGGCGACTCCCCCACCCTATGGGCCGCCGCCATGTAGGACCCCATCCAGGGAGGCCGCCAGAGTTAGCCGCTCGTGCCACTTGCAGCCGCGAGCCACCTCCGCCTGGACCCTGCACAAGCGGTGGCTCCTAAGGTTGGCCGGCAAAGCGGGGAAGCGCCTCTGGCCGATGGCGCCATGGATCCAGGCCGTTGAGGGCGGCGCCTCGGGCGCCATGTCTGCAGGCCGAGGCGGGCGGCGCGTCGGGCTATAGGCCATGGGGAGGAGAAGAGGATCCGGGGAGAGGAGGCAGTATTGGAGGAGGAGGAGTGGCTAGCCGACGCCGGCGAAATAGAAGGAGGGCGGCCGGGGAGGTGGAAGGAGGGGCGGCCGGCGCTGCTGGAAGGAGAGGCGACCGGGATTTCGTCGCCGACGCCGCCGTCCGCGAGAACGTCGTCCTGCGCGTGGGCCAGTAGTGTGCCCGGCGGCCATGGTTGGGCCACTGTCTCCGGTGTAATTGGGCGTCTGAGAGAAGGAGAAGAAGGGAGGAAGAGAGGGGGGGGTGAAGAAAATGAGAGAGACACTGACATGTGGGTCCCAGATGTCAGTTAACGGTCAAACAGACGGTTCATTTAGCTGCCGGCCTCACTTGTCATAAACCGGATTAATTTCTTTGCAACGGGCGTTTTGGGTTTTTTTGAAACAGCCGACACTGATTCTGGTAGTTATCAGTCACAAACAAATTTGTGATAGTTTTTGGAACTCTAATGCGAAAAGTGATAGTTTTATGCTATTCACTCTTTTTTGTTGGCTTGTCGATTTACATAAAAAAATCATTTCAGTTTGTCACACCCGAGTATTTGCACCTTAATTTAGATCGTCATGTGACCACATCTGCGTATTCCCGTCAACTTTGCCTATACGGTGTGTGTGGGTCCCGCTTATCAGCATACGAGAGAAATGAATATTGCTTTATCTCAGAGAGACGTGTGGTTTTTTCTTGTCAGCATCTTGGAGGAGATATGTGAACAAAAGGGGGTTCGAACCCATGACCTCATGGTGCCATAGATGTACAACCTAGCAAAATTCCACATCTTGTATAGAGATACACGTTGTTAATGTCGACATTGTCACACCCGTTACCTTCTGCCGCCGTGCACCACCCGCCGGTGCGCCTCCTTCTTCTCCTAACTCCTGGCTCCTCCCTTGAAGGAAGAAGAAGGACTTCGACGCTGACAACTAAAAATGCAGGATGATGATGGCCAGAGCCGCCTCGCCAAAGCCCTCGCAGACAAAGCTAATGGTGGTTCCTAAGATTGAATTGTGACTCTGCAAGTTTCCTTGAAACATTCTTTCAACAGTTTTAATTAGGTGGATACAACACAAATTTCCTTGAAATATTCTTCAAAGGGATATTTACTAGGGTGTAGCATCGTGTTGTATCCGATCTTCCTTGTGTTCTCCTTCAGTAGTGTAGTTGTGTGTGTTTTGTAAGAGGGCTATCTCTGCGTCTTGTATTGTTTGACCGTGTATTCGTTCTGTAATTGCTTTATATACATAACGTAGAGAAAGCATGTTTTGAGAGAGATAAAACTAAACCAAAACCGCCTAGATCCATAGCAAAACCACATAGGGGCAAATCGATAATACTACACACACGGGCCTTTACGGGATTTTACAAAGAATACTTCAAACTATAACACTCTCCCCCCTGATTTTCAGGGGGGTGGGCCCCTTCCCACCCCTTACATCCAATCCAAAATCTCCACGCATGACACCCTGTTGAATCCGTAAAAGACATCCCCGTGCGTGTAGCATCGCTCGGGGCAAATAGATTCAGTTTGACCGAGTTTATGCGATGATTTATCCATCGGACGACCTGATTGGATTTTTGATCTGCCGCCAATCCCGTCGTTTGCCTCGCCACCGCCGCGTCGACCATGCCTGGCAGCCCGTAGCTGCAGACAGACTGCCCCAACGCTTGCGGCCTACCTATCCCTCCCACCGCCAGGCAAGCTGTTGTTAGCACAGCAGCGCACCCAACCACATCTGCTAGCCGGAGAGTCCATCGCCTTCTTCTAGAGAGAGGTACCCCCATCACTGGCCTGCCCTATCCCTTGATCCTTCCATGTTCTGTATCTCTGATTTAAATGAATTTATATCAAATTTGACTAGATGCAATAAATATGTATATGAAGTGATGAACTCATACACATAATCTGTTCAATTATGTTATTCTGATTAATAGAAAATAATAATTATTGTAGAATTATTCAAGAATGAAGAGGACTGAAAACATCACTTCTCTTTTTCAGCGACATGTTATTGAAGAAAGAATCTGACCACCCTGATTTGAGTTAGGCCAGACCACGCTGATTGCTCTCTGCATTGCAAGGTCCCAGTCCGTGATCACAGATAGCAGATGCTTCTATTGTTGGGAAACGTAGCATGCAACTTAAAAAATTTCCTACGCTCACGCAAGATCTATCTAGGAGATGCATAGCAACGAGAGGGTAAGAGTGTGTCCACACATCCTCGTAGACTGAAAGCGGAAGCATCTGACAATGCGGTTGATATAGTCGAACTTCTTCTCGTTCCGACCGATCAAGTACCGAACGTACGGCACCTCCGAGTTCTGCACACGTTCAGCTCGATGACGTTCCTCGAACTCTTGATCCAGCAAAGTGACGAGGGAGAGTTCCGTCAGCGCGACGGCATGCATGGTGACGGTGATGATGAAGTGATCCGCGCAGGATTTCGCCTAAGCACTACGTGAATATGACCGGAGGCGTAAACAGTGGAGGGGGCGCCGCACATGGCTAACAATGTTTGTTGTGTATTGTAGCGGTGCCCCCCCCCAACATATATATAGGTTGGAGGGGAGGAGAGGCAGCCAAGGGGGCGCCCCAAGTAGGAGAAATCCTACTTGGGGTCTTCCCAATTCGGTCTACCCCATTTTCTATCCCTATTCGGAGTAGGAAGGGGAGAGGGGGGGAGAGGGAATCCTATTCCCTTAATCCTTTCCTTCTCCAATTTTGCCAGCCCATATGGGGGACGCACCAGCCCCTTTGTGGCTGGTGTGTTTCCCTTCCTGGATGATAAGGCCCATATCTTTTGCCGGGGGTGTCCGGAACCCATTTCGGTGACCCGATAAGTACCCGGTGCATCCCGAAACATTTCCGGTGTCCGAATACCATCGTACTATATATCAATATTTACCCCTCGACCATTTAGAGACTCCTCGTCATGTCCGTGATCTCATCTGGGACTCCGAACATCATTCGGTCACCAAATCACATAACTCATATAATACAAAATCATCATCAAACGTTAAGCGTGTTGACCCTACAGGTTCGAGAACTATGTAGACATGACCGAGACACCTCTCCGGTCAATAACAAATAGTGGAATATGGATGCTCATATTGTTTCCTACATATTCTATGAAGATCTTTATCGGTCGAACCGTTATGACAACATGCGTTATTCCCTTTGTCATCAGTTTGTTACGTGCCCGAGATTTGATCGTCGGTATCTTCATAGCTAGTTCAATCTCCTTACCGGCAAGTCTCTTTACTCGTTCTGTAATACATCATCCCGCAACTAACTCATTAGTCACATTGCTTGCAAGGCTTATTATAATGTGCATTGCCGAGAGGGCCCACAGATACCTCTCCGATACTCCGAGTGACAAATCTTAATCTCGATCTATGGCAACCCAACAAACACCTTTGGAGATACCTATAGAGCATATTTATAATCACATAGTTACGTTGTGACGTTTGATAGCACACAAGGTATTCCTCCGGTATCCGAGAGTTGCATAATCTCATAGTCAAAGGAATATGTATATGACATGAAGAAAGTAATAACAATAAAACATAACGATCATTATGCTAAGCTAACAGATGGGTCTTGTTCATCACATCATTCTCCTAATGATGTGACCCCGTTCATCAAATGACAACATATGTCTATGGTTAGTAAACTTAACCATCTTTGATTGACGAGCTAGTCTAGTAGAGGCTTACTAGGAACATTGTGTTTTGTCTATGTATCCACACATGTATCAAGTTTCCGGTTAATACAATTCTAGCATGAATAATAAACATTTATCATGATATTAGGAAATATAAATAACAACTTTATTATTGCCTCTAGAGCATATTTCCTTCATGTATCCCATGGCATCAGAAATGGTTCGCAACATCCACTCGTGTACCACACCCAAAAGTAATAATGTTGTATTGGTGATTCAACCCGACAAACATCACGAATGGCATGTTGTACTTATTGGTTCTGTATATGCTATCAAAAACAATAATGTCTCTGAAAGCCTCGTAGTCAAGTCGGCATTGACTATCAGATCAGAACAGGTCCTTCAGATGCCCAAGTACATCAACCAAGTACTTGAAGAAAAAAATATGCATCTCGCTCTCGCCGTGCTCTCATGTGACTGATAAACGTTTGAGCATCACCGGCAATGATTGATTCCTTCTTACTAGCATGGCAAAAATAGTAAATGTCCCTCCTCAGGAATCCAACCTGATAATATCCATCGTATTGCATCCACAAAATATCAATAATATGGTGTTTGCGGATCTCAAATTTTTCCTTGTCTGCAATGTCCGCTTTCTACTCATAGCTAATTTGTCTTGGTGAACGCAAAAGACACAAAAGAACCCGTGGGACTAGAGGATGGTTGTGTTCATCGATGAAATCATTTACAAACCACCAACCTATTTCCTCCTGACTTGCAATCACCAATTTAGCTTTACACCCTACATGAGCTATACTTCGTGGCCTCCTCTTTCTATCTTCCATCTTCCTCTTCATGTGCTTCTCTTCATGAACCCCTTGAAGACTACACACAATTGTGCTTAAAATTATATGATTGTTGGATCCATCCCGCTCAACATAGCTTCTTCTCACACTAAAACATTTTTGAAGAGCTTACTAGTTATAGAATCTATAACCTTCATCCTCACTATGAAACATCATATTGGCAATATAATGGTACTTGAACATACACTCATCACTTATATCCGTCATGTCTTCCTGCATGTGAGGCCAACCGATCATCAACATTTATCCATGTTCCAGATGAAAAACAGCTCAAGGCAAATACAAATGCATGCAAAAGCCAGTACGAAATCTTGTGTGGAATATTAACCCGTCTGATTGTTCCCTAGTTAGGTGGTTGCAAAACTTTTTTGTTACGAGATTTACAGTTTTTAGATCTTTGGGTCAACATCAACCCATCTTCGCACATAACACATGGACTTATAAAACCAAAAATTAACATTATTATTGATTAAGTGTGCATCTTTAAATAGCATGATTTTATGTAGTCACGAGGAATTTTTGGCCATTCCAGTTTTGACAAAATAAACATCTGGGATTTAGCAAAAAGGGCACGAAAACTTAACTAAAATCATGGGTTTTGACTTTTGAGACAGAATTATTGAATTCACACATCTTACAACACATATGAGTTTACTAAATTAACCCTTTTTCTTTTGGTTTGAAGCCTCTAGCCTTTCTCTGATTTTTTGAATCGAAGCAATGGTAGGCTGAGGCCGGAGCCACACACAAGCCCCCTCGACGCCCCCTCCGGAACGCAGCCGCCCGACTAGTTTTGCATCGTTGTCGATGAAGTTGTACCTGAACACGCCGGACCCAAATCCGAAGTAGGCACACCCGCCTGCCACGCCTAGTTGTGTGGCATCAACCGCGAAGCTGGCGGTGGCGGGGGAACCGAGGAACAAGACACGGTCGGCCAAGCTTCGTCCATCTCTCGGCACCCACTGCATTTCGTCGCCCTCCTTGGCCCATTCCAGTGCGTGCACCCTCACCAGGAGTGCGCCCGGTGGCAGGTCCTCGATTGCATGACCACGGTTCTGTAACTTCTGTTGCCAATTGTGCTTGACTAGGATGGATGCCCACATAATCTCACCACTTGATTCTAAGACGTGGCTGTCATGCCGGGCGTAGTTGAATCTTTCCTTTACGCTATTCCAGGGTGCCATGATCATGTCCTCTCTGTCATCTTCTGCTGATAGGACAAACCAGAAGCTCAGGCCGGCGCAAAGTATGACCTTTCTGTCGTGATATGCTACGGCCAAACATTTTTGTGCGACACGTGGAAGGCTATCGTTTTCCGTGAACATGAACATCCATGTTGCATCACCGGGACGCCATATGGCCGCCGTGAATATGGGCGATTCACCTTTCACCTCGGGAGTATAGCTATACAGAAAGATGGTGCCATCCGTGTAGACTATGCCGCGTGGGTTCTCCATGGACAGCCTGATCTCAGCATCATCCGGGAATGGAGGCAGTCGAGTGACAGCTCCGGTTAGAATATCTGTGAGTCTAGGCTGGGGACTCAAGGTGAAGAGCCAGACGGCCGTGCCATCCGCGCTGGCCACCATGTTCCTGTTGCCGGCTGATGAAGCGCCGGGCAGCTTCGCGGGGACGACATCATCGCAGTCGCGTCGATGGCTTGACGTTGTGCGGCAACCAATGTTGACGACCGAGTGCGTGATGATGCCCTTGCACGACCGGAGTAGCCACGGCCGGAACATGTGGGGCGTTGCCGAAGTGTGCGGCTGCTCCTCGCGCCATGGGCCATGGCCTGCAGACGGCGTGGAAGCGGACGAAATCTGTGGCGTCCTGCAGGCGGCCGGTGATGTCGCCAAGCAGGTCCAGTGGCACGTCGGGCCACCGGCTAGCTGGTGGCCTCGAGTCGGTCATGCCGGGGTTGCAGGCGGTAATCAAAAGGCGAACACCCAGCCGCCGGTGTCAAAAGAGATGGCCAACTCGATGGATCGGAATCATGGAGGAAACAATCTCCTTTAATCATGTACGCAATTGTTTTCCGGTTCATACACGTATTCCTACTCCGACTCTCCCCATCCTTTCAGGACAATGTTTGCTCGCGGGTCTTGGTTTTTCTATTGCCCAATACAAGGCGCACATAACATATATATGATTGTCTTTCCGGTAGGACGCCGATAAGTGCCACACGTGTGGGCGTTAGGGAGTCCGCTCACACATTTTGTGTGATGTATAAGAGGAACAGCCCACACACCTACGTGTGGGCAAAACAATTAGCACCCACACGCCTTTTTTCCCTCCCGATTCCTCTCACACGCGTGCGTGTGGGCGAAGTTGATAACGCCCACACGCCCGTATATCAGGCCTCGTACCTCCTGGTCTCGCACGCCACGCGTGACGGTCACCGCGCGCCCGCAGTTGCCATGATCCAGACCCTCGTCCATGTTCGTTTAATTGCAGTTGCCATGTCGCTGAACTACGGTTGCCATGTCGGACAACTGCAGTTGCCATGGTTGCTCAACTGCAGTTGCCATGTATGGTCTGATCTAATGTAGTTGCCATGATTTTATAACTTTAGGAGTTGCCACATACTAACACTAGGCAGTTGAGAGAGTTGCCATGTGCTCACAAGCATGCTAGGGCAGTTGCCATGTAAAAAGGAAGAGTTGCCATCTGCTTACGTGCACGTTAGGGCAGTTGCCATGTACATGCACGTTAGGGCAGTTGCCATGTATCATGCAAAAACATATGGCAACTCGGTAAAAGAGAGTTGCCATCTGCTTACATGCACACTAGACAGTTGCCGTGTACCCTGCAAAACACATGACAAACTCCGGTAAAAAAAGAGAGTTGCCACCTGCTTATAAAAGCACACTAGGGGCAGTTGCCATGTGCAGTGCAAAAACACATGGCAACTAGCAGCTTGGGTGTGGGAGAGGAGAAGGGCGTGTGGGCAAGATGCCAAATGCCCACACACTAGCCCTTGTGTGTGCGTGCAAAGTGGCGTGTGAGCGAACTGCTGAACGCCCACACACCAGCCCCTCCTGTGTGGTGAAACGGCCGTGTGGGCGACCGACTGAACGCCCACACACCAGGCCAGTCCTACGTGGCACTAGAAACATGCCAAGATTCGTGCGCTCACGAACGGACGCGGATCCACGCGTGTGGGCGAGATGCAAACGCCCACACTTGTGGGCGTTAACATTTCCGTTCCGGTATTGATCTGTTCCGCAAAGTGGATATACACCTTGATCCTCCGGCTCTAGTTCGACCAACGAATTGTTGGTCAGTCTCGATAGACTTGAACCCTGGTGGCATGGAGATACTACTGTTCCTCTAACCATCCAACCACAGGTTGGCTCGCCTCTCCTAATCCTTTCGTTAGAAAGTTTGCTGGTTGTTTCGAATTTTCTTTTCCACAATCTACATTTATATATATACCCCTAATAAAAATAAAAGGGTTATTGCTTCTGGTGGAACGTCACGTAAATTGCCCCCAAAATTGCAAATATTACCCACCAATGCGACATAAAAGTGATAAAAACTTGTTTCACAGACGGAATCCCTCTCCTGGGTCGGCCCATGCAGTGAGGACCTCCTATATTGCGTTCTGCGCGCTGCGAGAGTACCCAAAGATCTCACAGCACGCCCATTTGTGCTGACCCATGTCCGGGCGGCCTATATTTTACATTTTGTTTTTATTTTTTATTTTTCTATTTTTCCATTTTTGGTTTGTCCTACTTTAAATAATTCGGGACTTCAAGGAAGTTTCAAAATAAAAAAACAATAATTTTGAAAGAGAATGTCTAATAAATCATAAATGTTTGTGATGAAGGAAATATGCTCTAGAGGCAATAATAAAGTTGTTATTTTAAATTTCCTTATTCATGATAAATGTTGATTATTCATGTTAGAATTGTATTAACTGGAAACTTGATACATGTGTGGATACATAGACAAAACAACGTGTCCCTAGTAAGCCTCTACTAGACTAGCTCATTAATAAAAAATGGTTAAGTTTCCTAACCATAGACATGTGTTGTCGTTTGATGAACGGGATGACATCATTAGGAGAATGATGTGATGGACAAGACCCATCCTTAGCTTAGCATATTGATCATTTGGTTTTATTGCTATTGCTTTCTTCATGTCAAATACATATTCCTTAGACTATGAGATTATGCAACTCCCGAATACCGGAGGAATACCTTGTGTGCTATCAAACGTCACAGCAAACTGGGTGATTATAAAGATGCTCTACAGGTATCTCCAAATGTATTTATTGGGTTGGCATAGATGGAGATTAGGATTTGTCACTCTTAGTATCGGAGAGGTATCTCTGGGCCCTCTCGGCAATACACATCATAAGAAGGCTTACAAGCAAAGTGACTAATGAGTTAGTTGCGGGATGATGCATTACAGAACGAGTAATGAGACTTGATGGTGATAAGATTGGACTAGGTATGAAGATACCGACGATCGAATCTCAGGCAACTAACATACTGATGACATAGGGAATAACGTATGTTGTCATTATGGTATGACCGATAAAGATCTTCGCTGAATATATGGGAACTAATATGAGCATCCAGGTAAGCTATTGGTTATTGACCGGAGACGTGTCTCGGTCATGTCTACATAGTTCTCGAACCCGTAGGGTCCGCATGCTTAACATTCGATGAAGATTTTGTATTATATGAGTTACGTGATTTGGTGACCGAATGTTGTTTGGAGTCCCGCATGAGATCACAGACATGATGAGGAGTCTCGAAATGGCCGAGAGGTAAAGATTCATATATAGGACGATGGTATTCGAACACCGGAAGTGTTCTGGGGGGTACCGGGTACATATCGGGTCACCGAAAGGGGTTCCAGACATCCCTCGGCAACTACATGGGCCTAATGGGCACTAGTAGAAATTAGGGCTTTGGTTGGGGCCTGGCCAGCCCATTACTCCCGGTTCTGTCACGAACCGGGACCCATGGGGGGCATACGTCCCGGTTCGTGCGCCCAGGGGGCCGGCCAGGCCTCGAGAGGCATTTGTCCCGGTTCGTGTGGACCCATTTGTCCCGGTTCTAGGCACGAACCGGGACCAATGTTCCTCGCTCCTGGCCCACAGCCATTGGTCCCAGTTCCTGCCTAGAACCGGGATAGAAGGGAGGCCTTTAGTCCCGGTTCCAGCCACGAACCTGGACCAATGAGGTGGCTATATATACCCCTCGCCCGTGAGCAGAGCACTCCATTGCTCTGTTTTTTCTGGCCGGCGAGGGAAGAGCTTTGTGGTGCTCTAGCTCACCTCCTATGCACATGAGGTGTTCGATGAAATGCCTGAGCCACACTAGTTAAGCTTTCTCCTCTCGAAACCCAACCTCCGAGCTCCATTTTCCCCGAGATTTGTCTAGATTTGGCGGTCCGTCATGTCCCGTCCCCGTCTTCACCGCCGTCGATCGCCCGCGCAGATCTCGTCGCCGGCACCACCATGGTGAGACTCTTGTTATTATCTTCTTTCTGAAAGTAAAAAATTCTTACTTTAGATAGATACTTGTCTAATTTTCTTACTTTTATTATCGATTGTTATTGTATAGTGCGATGGTTTTGGTATCCGCCCCCGTCGGCCCTCGTCCTGTCTATGATTCGGATGTGATATATATTATCTTTTATAACTATTTGGTTCATTTATTGTTTATGACAATTATGCCGACCAACGTGACATAGATTTTATTTATCTAGGAGGTATGTGAAGCGAAAATTCCAACCGATCCTATTGTCGAGAGGTTAAATTTATTTGAAGAAGAAAACACTTACTTGAAGGAAAAAATAAAAAAAATTGAGGAGGAGAAGATGATATTGGAGTTGCATGTTGTAGATGTCGTCGATGATCACAAGATCAAGATGGATGCAATGCGGTTGAAGATTAAAAAGACTATAAAATATGACATTCATACCGAGGCTTGGTATCATTATGCCGTTGGATCAATTGTTAACTTCATTGTGATTATGATCGCATTTGTTGTTGCATTGAAAGGTTTTACATAGTTTCAATGTATGGTTTAATTAGATGCTCTGGAGATCTATATGTTGTTCAATGAGAACTGCGTATGTACTTTGGTTTTAATGTGATGATGAACTTCTATTAATTTGGTCACTTATCTGTCCATGTGAATCTACAATGGTTTTTGACACACATAATTATATATAATGCACGCAGATGAACCGGCAATGGATGTACGGTGATAGACACACCTCCGAGTATATTAAAGGCCTGCATAATTTTCTCAAAGTGGCTGAGGCAAACAAGCAGAATGGTTTTATGTGTTGTCCATGCCCTAATTGTGGGAATATGAAGTCTTACTCTGACCGGAAAATCCTTCACACACACCTGCTTTATAAGGGTTTCATGCCACACTATAATGTTTGGATGAAGCATGGAGAAATAGGGGTTATGATGGAAGAGAACAAAGAAGAAGAGGACGATGACAACTATGTGCCCCCTGAATACGGTGATGCTGCAACGGGGGAAGCTGCTGAAGAACAAGAGGAACCAGACGATGTGCCCGATGATGATGCAAGGACACAATGCGAAAGTCAAAAGGAGAAGCTGAAGTTTGATCGCTTGTTAAAGGATCACAAAAAAGGGTTGTACCCCAAATGCGAAGATGGCAACACAAAGCTCGGCACCGTACTAGGATTGCTGCAGTGGAAGGCAGAGAATGTGGTGCCTGACAAAGGATTTGAGAAGCTACTGAAAATATTGAAGAAGAAGCTTCCAAATGATAATGAATTGCCCGACAGTACGTACGCAACAAAGAAGGTCGTATGCCCTCTAGGATTGGAGGTGCAGAAGATACATGCATGCCCTAATGACTACATCCTCTACCGCGGTGCGCACGAGGATTTGAACGCATGCCCGGTATGCGGTGCATTACGGTATAAGATCAGACGAGATGACCCTAGTGATGTTGACGGCGAGCCCCCTGATACGTCTCCAACGTATCTATAATTTATGAAATATTCATGCTATTATATTATCCATCTTGGATGTTTAATGGGATTTACTATGCACTTTTATATTACTTTTGGGACTAACCTATTGATCCAGAGCCCAGTGTCATTTCTATTTTTCCCTTGTTTCAGTGTTTCCAAGAAAACGAATATCAAACGGAGTCGAAACAGAATGAAACCTTCTGGAGAAGTTATTTTTGGAAGGAAAGCTACCCGATAGACTTTAAAAGAAACGAGGGAGGCACGAGGCAGGGGGCGTGCCCACACCCCTAGGGCGCGCCCTCCACCCTCGTGGGCCCCTCGTGGCTCCCCTGACATATTTCTTCCTCCTATATATATCCATATACCCTAAAGTGATCAGGGAGCATAATAGATCTGGAGTTGCGCCGCCGCAAGCCTCTGTAGCCACCAAAAACCTCTCGGGGCCCTATTCCGGCACCCTGCCGGAGGGGGGAACCCTCACCGGTGGCCATCTTCATCATCCCGGTGCTCTCCATGACGAGGAGGGAGTAGTTCACCCCCGGGGCTGAGGGTATGTACCAGTAGCCATGTGTTTGATCTCTTTCTCTCTCTCTCGTGTTCTTGATTTGGCACGATCTTGATGTATCGCGAGCTTTGCTATTATAGTTGGATCTTAAGATGTTTCTCCCCCTCTACTCTCTTGTAATGGATTGAGTTTCCCCTTTGAAGTTATCTGATCAGATTGAGACTTTAAAGATTTGAGAACACTTGATGTATGTCTTGTCGTGCGTATCTGTGGTGACAATGGGATATCACGTGATACACTTGATGTATGTTTTAGTGATCAACTTGCGGGTTCCGCCCATGAACCAATGCATAGGGATTGGCACACGTTTTTGTCGTGATTCACCGGTAGAAACTTTGAGGCACTCTTGGAGGTTCTATGTGTTGGTTGAATAGATGAATATGAGATTGTGTGATGAATATCATATAATCAGACCCACATATACTTGAGGTGACATTGGAGTATCTAGGTGACATCAGGGTTTTGTTTGATTTGTGTCTTAAGGTGTTATTCTAGTACGAACTCTAGGGCTGTTTGTGACACTTATAGGAATAGCCCAACGGATTGATTGGAAAGAATACCTTTGAGGTGGTTTTGTACTCTACCATAATCTCTTCGTTTGTTCTCCGCTATTAGTGACTTTGGAGTGACTCTTTGTTGCATGTTGATGGATAGTTATATGATCCAATTATGTTATTATTGTTGAGAGGACTTGCACTAGTGAAAGTATGAACCTAGGCCTTGTTTCCTGGCATTGCAATACCGTTTACGCTCACTTTTATCATTAGTTACCTTGCTGTTTTTATAATTTCAGATTACAAAAACCTATATCTACTATCCATATTGCACTTGTATCATCATCTCTTCGCCGAACTAGTGCACCTATACAATGTACCATTGTATTGGGTGTGTTGGGGACACAAGAGACTCTTTGTTATTTGGTTGCAGGGTTGCTTGAGAGAGACCATCTTCATCCTACGCCTCCAACGGATTGATAAATCTTAGGTCATCCACTTGAGGGAAATTTGCTACTGTCCTACAAACCTCTGCACTTGGAGGCCCAACAATGTCTACAAGAAGAAGGTTGTGTAGTAGATCTTTTCTGGCGCCGTTGCTGGGGAGGTTAGCTCTTGAAGGTATATCTTTAGATCTTGCAATCGAGTCTTTTAGTTTCTTGTTTTATCACTAGTTTAGTCTATAAAAGAAAACTTCCAAAAAAATGGAATTAAGGGCACCTCATATGCTTCATCTTTTTAATATCTATCATGAAAATAAGGATTCTGATATTGTGCTCAAGTGCTAGAAGAAGAATGCATTAGAATGTTTGGCACTAAATATTTGAATGATGAGCATGATTGCAATGTTGTTAGTATGAATTCCTTGAATATCTATGATGCTAATGATATGCAAATCCACAAGCTTGGGGAAGCTATGTTTGATGAAGATGATATTTTTTGTCCCACAAGTTTTGATGAGCAAATTTCTTATGATGAAAGCATGCCTCCTATCTATGATGATTATTGTGATGACACGTATGCTTTAAAGAATAATGATAACAATGAAACTTGTCATCTTGATTTCAATTTTTAATCCCATGATAGTTACTTTGTTGAGTTTGCTCCCACTACTATTCATGAGAAGAAATTTGCTTATGTGAAGAGTAATAAAAATTCTATGCTTGTAGATCATGAAATGACTGCTTTAGGTGCTGGTTATATTGTTGAATTCATTCATGATGCTACTGAAAATTATTATGAGGGAGGAACATATGCTTGTAGGAGTTGCAATAATATCAAGTTTCCTCTCTATTTGCTTAAAGTTTTAAAGTTATGCTTGTTTTGCCCTCCTATACAAGTTGATTCTTGTTCCCATAAGTTGTTTGCTCACAAAATCCCTATGCATAGTAAGTGGGTTAGACTTAAATGTGCTAGTCATATTCTTCACGATGCTCTCTTTATGTTACAATTCTTATCTTCTATATGAGCATCATTGAAATCATCATGCCTAGCTAGGGGCGTTAAACGATAGCGCTTGTTGGGAGGCAACCCAATTTTATTATTATTCCTTGCTTTTTGTTCCTGTTTAGTAATAAATAATTCATCTAGCCTCTGTTTAGATGTGGTTTATGTTTTAATTAGTGTCTGTGCCAAGTAGAACATTTGGGAAGACTTGGGGAAAGTCTTTTTGATCTTGCTGTAAAAAAAACTTTAGCGCTCACAAGATTTGCTGCCATTTTTTATTGGAGAGTGATATTTAGTTAATTCTTTTTGAAGATGATTAACAGATAAATTCCTCAGGTCCACCAATTTATTTTATAATTTTATGAGTTCCAGAAGTGGTCGAAACCTACAGATTACTACAGACTGTTCTGTTTTTGACAGATTCTGTTTTCATTGTGTTGTTTGCTTATTTTGATGAATCTATGAGTCGAATCGGAGGGTATGAACTATAGAGAAGTTGGAATACAGTAGATATTTCACCAATATGAATTTATAATGAGTCCATTGTAGTACCTAAGTGGTGATTTATTTTCTTATACTAACGGAGCTTACGAGTTTTCTGTTAAGTTTTGTGTTGTGAAGTTTTCAAGTTTTGGGTTAAGATCCGATGGACTATGGAATAAGGAGTGGCAAGAGACTAAGATTGGGGATGCCCAAGGAACCCCAAGGTAATATTCAAGGACAACCAAGAGGCTAAGCTTGGAGATGCCCTGTAAGGCATCCCCTCTTTCGTCTTCGTTCATCGGTAACTTTACTTGGGGCTATATTTTTATTCACCACACGATATGTGTTTTGCTTGGAGCATCAATTTATTTTGTTAGTATTTGCTTTATGTTATTTATAACAATGTTTTGCATCTTTTATTTCAATAAAAGTGGCATTGCTGGCCTTTACTATGCCCATTTTACAAGTCTTCATGTTGCTGTTTGAAAACAGAAAGTTTACCGCTGTTGCAATAATTCCCTAGAAAAGTCAAAATGTGATAAAATGTTGAAACCTTTTGAATATTAATCTCTGATAAATTTACTACAGTGGGAATTTTATTTAATATTTTTTGGAGTTAGGGAAGTATGGATCTTGCTGCACTCTTTACAGACTGTCCTGTTTAGGCAGATTGCTGTTATGTTTGCATTGTTTGCATATGTTTGCTTCTTTAATGATTCTATTTGAGGATAGGACTATTAAATATGCAGAGGAATTTAGTATGCAATGTTGAATAATAATTTTAGTGATTTGCTATAGTAGAGTATGATAAGGTTTTTGCAATGATTTATACTAACTTATCTCACGAGTCCTTGTTGAGTTTTGTGTGGATGATACTTTTGAGATTTAGGGAGACCGTGATATGAGAGGAATTAAGGAGACACAAAATCTCAAGCTTGGGGATGCCCAAGGCATCCCAAGATAATATTTCAAGAGGTCTCAAGCGTCTAAGCTTGGGGATGCCCCGGTTGGCATCCCACCTTTCTTCTTCAACAACTATCGGTTAGTTTCGGTTGATCCTAAGTTTTTGCTTCTTCACATGATGTTTGCCATTCTTAGAATGCCATTTTATTTTGCTTTGCTTGCTGTTTGAATAAATTATCAAGATCTAAAATTATTAAATGAGAGAGAGTCTTCACATAGCTACATAATTATTTGAACTACTCATTGATCTTCACTCATATCTTTTTGGAGTAGTTTGTCATTTACTCGTGTGCTTCACTTATATCCTATGAGTAAATAGTTGAGTGAGCGAATATCATAAATCTGAAATCATATATGTTTCATATGCTTATCCCATGGGGAGTGATGACTTCACATATAAGAAGTAGAAGTGGTAAATTTATTGAAGGTTAGCAAACATTGTATTGGTCACTTGAACAATTCATGAAAGAATATTGAAGGAAGAGAGATTTCACATATAAATATACTATCTTGGACATCTTTTGTTGTTGTGAGCACTCATTAAAATATGACATGCTAAAAGGTTGATGTTGGACAAGGAAGACAACGTAATGGGTTATGTTTTCTTATATCTGAAATAAAGTATATTGTCATGGATCATCCAACATGTTGAGCTTGCCTTTCCCCCTCATGCTAGCCAAATTCTTCGCACCAAGTAGAGATACTACTTGTGCTTCCAAACATCCCTTAAACCAGTATTTCCATGAGAATCCACCATACCTACCTATGGATTGAGTAAGATCCTTCAATTAAGTTGTCATCGGTGCATGCAATAAAAATTGCTCCTTAAATATGTATGATCTTTTAGTGTGGAGAAAATAAGCTTTATACGATCTTGTGATATGGAAGCAATAAAAGCGACGGACTGCGTAATAAAGGTCCCTATCACAGGGGACAATAAAGTGACCTTTCTTTTGCATTAAGATTTTATGCATCCAACTATAAAAGCGCATGACAACCTCTGCTTCCCTCTGTGAAAGGCCTATCTTTACTTTTTCTACCCTTATGCAAGAGTCATGGTGATCTTCACCTTTCCTTTTTACATTTTATCCTTTGGCAAGCACATTGTGTTGGAAAGATTCTGATATATATATCCAATTGGATGTAAGGCATCATGAACTATTATTGTTGACATTACCCT
Organism: Triticum aestivum; assembly: GCF_018294505.1. Classification (NCBI taxonomy): domain Eukaryota; kingdom Viridiplantae; phylum Streptophyta; class Magnoliopsida; order Poales; family Poaceae; genus Triticum; species Triticum aestivum. Next base: position 570,291,144 of record NC_057806.1, read on the forward strand.
TGAGGTAAAAGGTTGGGAGGCGAATCTATAAGCCCCTATCTTTCTCTGTGTTTGACTAAAACTTTGAACCCATAAATATCGCGTGAGTGTTAGCAATTGTGAAAGACTACATGATAGTTGAGTATGTGGGGTTTGCTAAATCAAAGCTCTGACATAGACTCTTCCTGAAAATAAGATGAATTGTAATTGTTTGATGACTGATAACATGGTTTGTTAGTTTTCAAGAAAGTTTACGATCTATACTTTAACATGTGAATAGCTTATTACTTGATCATGAGAAGCTTTATGAGATGAACTATTGTTATGATATAATGATGCTAGAAAAGGTGATTGAAATTATCATTGATCAAACTTGTGCACCTGCTAGCATTCACACTTCAAATTATTTCTTTTATCGTTTACCTACTCGGGACGACCAGGAATTAAGCTTGGGGATGCTGATACGTCTCCAACGTATCTATAATTTATGAAGTATTCATGCTATTATATTATCCATCTTGGACGTTTAATGGGCTTTACTATGCACTTTTATATTACTTTTGGGACTAACCTATTGACCCAGAGCCCAGTGCCAGTTTCTGTTTTTTCCCTTGTTTCAGTGTTTCCAAGAAAAGGAATATCAAACGGAGTCGAAACAGAATGAAACCTTCTAGAGAAGTTATTTTTGGAAGGAAAGCTACCCGATAGACTTGGAGTGTACGCCAGGAAAGAAACGAGGGAGCCACGAGGCAGGGGGCGCGCCCACACCCCTAGGGCGCACCCTCCACCCTCGTGGGCCCCTTGTGGCTCCCCTGACATATTTCTTCCGCCTATACATATCCATATACCCGAAAATGATCAGGGAGCACAATAGATCTGGAGTTCCGCTGCCGCAAGCCTCTATAGCCACCAAAAACCTCTCGGGACCCTGTTCCGGCACCCTGCCGGAGGGGGGAACTCTCACCGGTGGCCATCTTCATCATCCCGGCGCTCTCCATGACGAGGAGGGAGTAGTTCACCCTCGGGGCCGAGGGTATGTACTAGTAGCTATGTGTTTGATCTCTCTCTCTCTCTCTCTCTCTCTCTCTCTCTCTCGTGTTCTTGATTTGGCACAATCTTGATGTATCACGAGCTTTGCTACTATAGTTGGATCTTATGATGTTTCTCCCCCTCTACTCTCTTGTAATGGATTGAGTTTCCCCTTTGAAGTTATCTTATAAGATTGAGTCTTTAAAGATTTGAGAACACTTGATGTATGTCTTGTCGTGCGTATCTGTGGTGATAATGGGATATCACGTGATTCACTTGATGTATGTTTTGGTGATCAACTTGCGGGTTCCGCCCATGAACCTATGCATAGGGGTTGGCACACGTTTCCGTCGTGATTCTCCGGTAGAAACTTTGGGGCACTCTTTAAGGTTCTATGTGTTGGTTGAATAGATGAATCTGAGATTGTGTGATGCATATCGTATAATCATACCCACGGATACTTGAGGTGACATTGGAGTATCTAGGTGACATTAGGATTTTGTTTGATTTGTGTCTTAAGGTGTTATTCTAGTATAAACTCTAGGGCTGTTTGTGACACTTATAGGAATAGCCCAACGGATTGATTGGAAAGAATAACTTTGAGGTGGTTTCGTACCCTACCATAATCTCTTCGTTTGTTCTCCGCTATTAGTGACTTTGGAGTGACTCTTTGTTGCATGTTGATGGATAGTTATATGATCCAATTATGTTATTATTGTTGAGAGGACTTGCACTAGTGAATGTATGAACCCTAGGCCTTGTTTCCTAGCATTGCAATACCGTTTACGCTCACTTTTATCATTAGTTACCTTGCTGTTTTTATAATTTCAGATTACAAAAACATATATCTACTATCCATATTGCACTTGTATCACCATCTCTTCGCCGAACTAGGGCACCTATACAATTTACCATTGTATTGGGTGTGTTGGGGACACAAGAGACTCTTTGTTATTTGGTTGCAGGGTTGCTTGAGAGAGACCATCTTTATCCTACGCCTCCTACAGATTGATAAACCTTAGGTCATCCACTTGAGGGAAATTTGCTACTGTCCTACAAACCTCTGCACTTGGAGGCCCAAGAACGTCTACAAGAAGAAGGTTGTGTAGTAGACATCACCCCCTAGGAAGAGGGTTCCTGCGAAGGTGATGTGGTATGCTCCTATAATACCACGGTTGAAACGTCTGTTCGGAAACGAAGATCATGCCAAGTTGATGCGATGGCACAAAGAGAACCGTAAGAAAGACGGGAAGTTGAGAGCACCCGCTGATGGGTAACAGTGGAGAAAATCGAGAGAAAGTACTGGGCTGAGTTTGCAGGTGACCCAAGGAACTTATGGTTTGGTTTAAGCACGGATGGCATTAATCCTTTCGGGGAGTAGAGCAGCAATCACAGCACCTGGCCCGTGACTCTATGTATGTATAACCTTCCTCCTTGGATGTGCATGAAGCGGAAGTTCATTATGATGCCAGTTCTCATCCAAGGCCCAAAGCAACCCGGCAACGGTATTGATTTGTACCTAAGGCCATTAGTTGAAGAACTTTTACAGCTGTGGAATGGAAACAATGTAAGTGTGAGGGATGAGCACAAACATGAGGAATTTAACCTGCACGCGTTGTTGTTTGTTACCATCAATGATTGGCCCGCTCTCATTAACCTTCTAGGACAGATCAACAAGGGATACCATGCATGCACACACTGTTTAGCTGACACCGAAAGTTTATACCTGGACAAATGCAGGAAGAATGTGTACCTGGGCCATCGTCGATTTCTTCCGACCAACCATCAATGTCGAAAGAAAGGCAAGCATTTCAAAGGCAAGGCAGATCACCAGAAGAAGCCCGCCATGCGTACCGGTGATCACGTACTTGCTATGGTCAATGATTTACACGTAATCTTTGGAAAGGGTCCCAACGGACTATCTGTTCCAAATGACTCTGAGGGATGCGCACCCATGTGGAAGAAGAAATCTATATTTTGGGACCTACCCTACTGGAAAGACCTAGAGGCCCGCTCTTCAATTGACATGATGCATGTGACGAAGAACCGTTATGTGAACCTGCTAGGCTTCTTGGGCATGTATGGGAAGACAAAAGATACACCGGAGGCACGGGAGGACCTGCAACGTTTGCACGAAAAAGATGGCATGCCTCCAAAGCAGTATGAAGGTCCTGCCAGCTACGCTCTTACCAAAGAAGAGAAGGAAATATTCTTTGAATGCCTGCCCAGTATGAAGGTCCTCTCTGGCTTCTCGTCGAATATAAAGGGAATAATAAATATGTGAGAGAAAAAGTTCCAGAACCTAAAGTCTCATGACTGCCACGTGATTATGACGCAACTGCTCCCGGTTGCATTGAGGGGGCTTCTACCGGAAAATGTCCGATTAGCCATTGTGAAGCTATGTGCATTCCTCAATGCAATCTTTCAGAAGGTGATCGATCCAGAAATCATACCAAGGCTAAGGAGTGATGTGGCGCAATGTCTTGTCAGTTTCAAGCTGGTGTTCCCACCATCCTTCTTCAATATCATGACGCATGTCCTAGTTCATCTAGTCGACGAGATTTTCATTCTGGGCCCCGTATTTCTACACAATATGTTCCCCTTTGAGAGGTTCATGAGAGTCCTAAAGAAATATGTCCGTAACCGCGCTAGGCCAGAAGAAAGCATCTCCATAGGCCATCAAACAGAGGATGTCATTGGGTTTAGTGTTGACTTCATTCCTGGCCTTAAGAACATAGGTCTCCCTAAATCGCGGTATGAGGGGAGGCTGACTGGAAAAGGCACGCTTGGAGGGGACTCAATAATATGCAGGGATGGGCATTCTTGGTCTCAAGCACACTACACAGTTCTACAGAACTCTACCTTGGTGACCCCGTATGTCGATGAACACAAGAACAGTCTGTGCTCCAAACACCCGGAGCAGTGTGACGACTGGATTACATGTGAACACATCAGGACTTTCAGCAGTTGGTTGGAAACACGTCTCAGAGGTGACAACACTGTTTTTAATGAGCTGTACTCGTTGTCCAGGGGACCTTCTTCGACTGTATTGACTTACAAAGGATACGAGATAAATGTGAATACATTTTACACGATCGCCCAAGAATAAAAGTGCACCAACCAAAACAGCAGTGTCCGCTCCGATGCAGCAACCAAGAGGGGAAATGACACATATTATGGTTACATAGTGGACATATGGGAACTTGACTATGGACATAATTTTAAGGTCCCTTTGTTTAAGTGCAAATGGGTCAATCTGTCAGGAGGCGGGGTATAGGTAGACCCACAGTACGGAATGACAACAGTGGATCTAAACAATCTTGGGTACACTAACAAACCGTTTGTCCTAGCCAATGATGTGGCGCAGGTTTTCTATGTGAAGGACATGTCTACCAAACCGAGAAAAAGAAAATATAAGGAAGCGAATACATCATACGATGAGCCAAAGCGCCACATAGTTCTTTCAGGAAAAAGAGACTCGTGGGATTGGAGGGCAGACAGACATGTCTGAAGATTATGAAAAGTTTCATGAAATTCCTCCCTTCAAAGTCAAGGCTGACCCAAGCAACCTGTTAAGCGATGAAGAATATCCATGGTTACAACGCAATAAGCAAAGGACACAAGCGAAGAAAAAGTGAAGACTTTCTCTCCAAAACTATTATGATGATGCCTTTTATCTAGAATATCACTGCAGTTACATGTGAAGAAATAACATGCCTTTTGTAAGAGATGAGTTTTTGTCTGAAACGCTCATACTTCGAAAGAGATTGTCCATTTTGTACACGAAGTGCATCCAGTTTTTGCCATAACCCTCTGAAGTTTCTAGCACATGCTATGTGGGTGAAATTATGATACCATGCCAACTTTAAACCTTTTCAGAGTTCATTTGAAATGTTTTTGAATATTTCACGGTCTTATAGCTCAAAAAATCAGTAAATCCATTAAAAATAAGAAATGAAGTCAGAAATGGTTGAAAATTGATGATGTGGCTTTGAATGGTGCATTTTGAACATACAAAAAGTCTGGAGTTCAAATAAGTTCAAAAAAATGAAATCCCTTTGTAACAGATGAGTTTCCATATGAAACCCTGATACTTCGAAAGAGATTGTCCGTTTTGTACACGAAGTGCATCTAGTTTTTGCTGTAACCCTCTCAACTTTTTTGCACATGCTATATGGGTGAAATAATGATACCATGCCAACTTTCAACCTTTTCAGAGTTCATTTGAAATGCTTTTGAATTTCAGGGTCTTATAGCTCAAAAAATCAGTAAATGCATGCAAAATAACAAATCAAGTCAGAAAGGGTTGAAATTTGATGATGTGGCTTTGAATGGTGCATTTTGAACACACAAAAAGTCTGGAGTTCAAACAAGTTAAAAAAATGAAATCCCTTTGTAACATATGAGTTTCTGTATGAAACCCTGATACTTCGAAAGAGATTGTCCGTTTTGTACACGAAGTGCATCTAGTTTTTTTCGTAACCCTCTCAACTTTTTGCACATATTCTATGTGGGTGAAATGATGATACCATGCCAACTTTTAACCTTTTCAGAGTTCATTTGAAATGCTTTTGAATTTCAGGGTCTTATAGCTCAAAAAATCAGTAAATGCATGAAAAATAACAAATCAAGTCAGATAGGGTTGAAAATTGATGATGTGGCTTTGAATGGTGCATTTTGAACACACAAAAAGTCTGGAGTTCGAATAAGTTCAAAAAATGAAATCCCTTTGTAACAGATGAGTTTTCGTCCGAAACTCCGATACTTCGAAAGAGATTGTCCGTTTTGTACACGAAGTGCATCCAGTTTTTTTCATAACCCTCTCTACTTTTTAGCACATGCTATGTGGATGAAATAATGATACCATGCCAACTTTCAACCTTTTCAGAGATCATTTGTAGTGCTTTTCAATTTCATGGTCATTTAGCTAAAAAATATGAGTGAATATATGAAAAAGAACAAATGAAGTCAGAGAGGGTTGAAAATTCTTGATGTGGCCTTGAATGGTGCATTTTGGACACACAAAGAGTCTGGAGTTCAAATAAGTTCAAAAAAATGAAATCCCTTTGTAACATATGAGTTTTTGTCCGAAATCTTGATACTTCAAAAGAGATTGTCCGTTTTGTACACGAAGTGCATCCAGTTTTTCCTGTAACGTTCTCTACTTTTTAGAACATGCTATGTGGGTGAAATGATGATACCATGCCAATTTTAAACCTTTTTAGAGTTCATTTGAAGTGCTTTTGAATTTCAGGGTCATATAGCTCAAAGATTGAACTAATATAAAAAAGAATGAACTAGAAAAAACTTTTATGAAACTCTAAATGCAACTAAAATTACCAAAGTATTTTCTGTTCAAAACTTTAAAAGCAAAATGAATTTGCATAAATAACTTTTTTTGTTAGAAACTTAATAGCAAAAAGAATTATCATAAATTTTTTAGAAACTAAAATAACAAAATCTGTGTTTGAATATAATGATAAAACACAGTAATATTAAACAGCAGGAAAAAGAATCACTCCAAAATCTATTTTTATAGTAAAGTTAATCACAAACTAGTGATTCACACAAACTTCAAATAATTCAAATTTAAACTATTCAAATTTGAAAACTAATGGCACTAACAGAAAGTTCATATTTTTCTAACCTGAAAGTAAAAGGAGTTAAAAAAATAAAGCAAAAAAATATAAATAATGCAAAAATAAAACAAAAAAACAAAAAAAATGCCACCCACTGGGTCGCCATGGCCTCAATACGACTAGAATCCCACCCATGGGACATGATTCAGGCCCGCAGAAGGCCAAGTAGGCCGACAGGCAGATATAGTGTGTTTAGACCCGTAAGCCTGCATTTGAGAGGAGCTCGAGAGGGCAGCGGGAGTGGGGCTTATAAACCACTTCGAGCCCCTCTCAACTAGCGAGGTGGGACTAAAGTTTTGGTCGCGGCAGCAGCACACCTCTTTCGTCCCGGTTGGTGCCACCAACCGGGACCAATACCCACCACCAACCGGGACCAATGCCACCCTTTAGTCTTGGTTGGTGCCACTACCGGACCAAATGTCGTTGTTTCCCGCCCTTTGGGCTGCTGAAGAGAGGTCTTTGGTCCCGGTTGGTGGTATGAACCGGGACCAAATGGGTGCATTGGTCCCGATTAGTGCCAAGAACCAAGACTAAACCTTCATGTATATAAGGAATATTTGTGAAAATTTTAGTTTTCATATTGCAGTTTGCCCCCGACGACGCGCACGGACCTCCTCGATGCCCCGATGCCGTCCGCCGCCCACGCCGTCGCCGTCCACCGCCCACAACGTCGCCGTCCGCCGCCCACGCCGTCTCCGTCGCCCGTGCCCCTGCCCCCGCGCGCCCGCCCAGATCCTGC